>NC_138827.1:76816956-77493831 GCF_965183815.1 Platalea leucorodia
ACAGAAGGAAGAGTGGTGGAAGACTTTAGTATTAGAGAAGGGAAGATTTCTTTTAAATGGGTAATGATCTGTGCGTATCTAGGTCTCCTGAACTTGCATTAGACTTCTCTATTTTCATTAGGAATTTAAATGTGAAATTAAAGACAGTCATACATGTGTTTGAACAGCAGTTTCACTAAGCTCTGACCAGTTCATAACATAGGAAAGTATTTAGGAAGACAGCAATAGGATGGCCATTAGAAAAAAATATCCATTACAGGTGTAGTTAATCTTTTTCTCAGAGCTATCCCATGACATTGCTTTGGGACCCTTACAGCCTGTTATTTCACCTTCCCATAGGACAATTGCCATGCAGTAAAAATCTTTACTGTATTTTAAATCACTTCAGAAGCCAGTGGCTATTTAAAGGTTAGAAAGAGAGAGTCTAAGGAGTTTTTGCCTGTGTAATTTCAATACAAAAAAAAAAAGAGATGCAGAAACCATAGTCAGAAAATAAAGAATTGGGAAGGATGTTGTAGAGCTGTGTAGTACTTTAAGTCCAAATCTTACGAGACCAGTATTACTGAGCTATGACTACTTGTTTTAGTTCATTTGTGCTGTCATTCTGCAAAAAGGCTTCACATACTTTCCTTCAAAACCGATTCTCCATAGTTAGACATATACTTTCATTGAGGCACATAAACACACTTTTATTCACCCTTCATATTTACCAGCTCCTAGAAAGGTCTCTCTGTTTCAGAGTGATACAAGTCATCAGCAAGACGCCAGCTATGGCCACATAGTCACCATCATGCAGCATGCGAAAAGAAGTCCCCTGCATAAACATGTACAGATTCACTTTGCTGAGACACCATTGTGTACCTAAGGAACACTTAACCACAGTGCAAAGAGTAACTTCCCTAAAAGAGACTATACCTATTGTTTTGGTTCCTGCTGAAATATGAACTCTGGGGGCCAAAACCAAAAATATAAGAGAGTAGATTTTTTATGTTGAAATGTTGTGAAACAAAGACCATTTGAAATGAGTCTAGCTGCATTGCAAATATCACATTATTCTGTTTTATGACCTGCAAATCATAAAAAGTTTTCCTTAAGTACCTTGACAGCATGCATTTTAAAGTGGTTTTGAGTGTTCATGTTTTTTGATAATTTTAATTATAGAATTGAAATTAATCTTTAAACAACTTCAAAGTTGTCTGATATGCAGTATTTTTCAAGCATTTTATACTCTTTTTGGTATATTACCAAAATTGAGAGTTAATTAGACAGTATTCTAAAATAGTTTAAAAACAAAAATGCAATTTTATCTTTGTCTCCTCATTAAGGGCACTACCAATACAAAAGGTGTCCAAACTGACACTACAGAGCTGTGAAGCAGTTGGCTAGAGAGACAATGTCCTCAAAGGATAGTCTGTATTTTTTCTATCCTATGCAATCATATGCATTAATTATCAAAAAGTTGGATAATTTGCTTTAAGAAAAGAACCCACCTTAAAAATGGATCATGAGTATTGACAAATACTTTTAGTTTGTTTTACTGATTAATATTCAAGTTTCAATGTAAAAATGCTTACTCTCATACGATAGTGATCAAGAAAATATTTCATTTTCTTAAAGTTAAATGGACAATTAAAATTGTGGCTACTAGTGAAGTAAATAAATGATTCACAAAGGCCATAGGAAACTGTACAAAACTAAAATGGGATCACTTCAGGATGACAGTATGTTGTCCACTTAACTGTTTTATTAAACTGTTGAGACTGTTTCAAAAGACAGTGCTGGGCAGTTTCATTTGAATAGCCAAAATTCTTTTTTTTTTTTTTAACTGAAAAAGATATTTTGCATCTCTGCAAAACAAACAAAACAGGAGCAAAACCCATACACACTAGGACTGAAGTACAGATGAAGGCAAAGTTTTGTTACAAACCTGTTTTCAACATACAGTGAGAAATGTCCATTGTACAAAACTTATAGTGACCGACCTACAATTAATTTAAGATTATCCCAGCAATGCAAATACAACTCAGAACAGCTCAGTTGTGTAAGATTTTCCAATAGTACTATGGTGGGAGACTACTGAGTTTTCAGAATTAGTTTGACTTACATTGTCTCTTTTGATCAACGCCTACATTTGTACTTTAAGTATTTGCTGGTTACAAGTCTGTTACATACTTAATCCTTCAGCACAGTGAAGTACTCCTTGGTGTTCTCTCATCTGTCTCCTAGCAGCTTTCCTTTAGCAAGAGGCTGGGTTGAGCAGCTGCTTCTGTAGAAAACACTGTTGTCAGTCTTTGTTCTCCTTGCAGGGGATGCTTTAGTAAGAAACATCTGGCAGTATCCAGCATTGAAAATACTGTCAGCTGTGTTGCCTAACCAAACTTCGAAAACCAAATTTGCATTTCCTGGTTGGTAATACACTTTGTGCCCAGTGGATTGTTTAAGAGTTTAAGAGCATTGTAAGTAAAAATCCATAAACATTAACAGTGATGTTTACACTTTATTGGGGGGAGGGGGCAGCAAAAATCAATGTAAGTTACTAGTTTTTAAAGTTTAGTCTATGTTATATTTGATTACTGGGATATCAATACAATGAAAGTGGAGGAATTTCAACAGTAATTTTGAAGAAGTTTTAGTACATCATATTGTGCAGGGCTTTATAAAAGATTTTTGTTTCCAAAGATGTTATTGGGGTCCACATATTCTTTAACGGATCTCAGCATTCCCAGGCCAACATCAGAGATGCTCTCCTTCATCCAGTGCTTCCGCAATTTGCCTACTGGAAAAACAAAAACAAAGCGTTTCAATATATGGCAGGATTCTAGGAGCCAATCAATCTTGTGACCATGAATGAATAAACACTGTGTGATAAATGCTTTTATTCAAAAATGAGAAATGTTTTGCTTTATTTGATTTATTGAGCCCACCAGACTATCAAGCTCATTAAGCTCAGCATACTCCCAGAGGAAGACTGTGTTCCACACTGTGTACTTTCTTTAGAAAGTATGAAATTTAGATGAAGCTTAGGCTGAAATCGCATGTTCTGAAATCACATGTTCTGTTAAAATAGGGAATTGGTACCAAGTTTTAAAAAGCCACCAAACTCATTTTAAGTAGGAAACTGAAGAGGAAATTACTAAAAAGCAGAACCCCACACCTCTTGATTGCTTTAAAGTGAAAACATAACTCAATAATCAAGCAAACTTAAAACAGTATTGGTTTAATTAGCAAAAAATTGTTTTCTAAGAAGGCTTAAAGCCTAGTTTTAAAGCAACAAAATACCTTATTTCATCCAAAAACTTTTACACGGGCTGGTAATTGCTCATACCATTACACAAGAGCTTAGTTTCCCATGTAAAAATGGATATTCACAACATATACCAAATACAAAGCAAAGCTGAGACATTTCACTTGTCTCACAATAGTCCTGTTAAATGGCCGAGTGTTCACATACTAATTAACCAAGTCATCAACTCTAATTTAACAGATCATTCAAAATAAAGGACATTTTTTCATTAAACACACTATAGCATTTAACTTGTCAGCCTGAAACACAACCCATTTGTCAGTATGATGCGATATAGTAAAGGTTTGAGAGACAGATGCTTTAAGAGTATCTGAAGCTAAATTCAAGCCATCTTTTGTGCCCTGTTCTCAGGGTAACCATCAAACTGTCATCAGAATAATAAATTACGGGGACACCTCTGGAGAACAGAGTATATTTGTTTATACCTTAAGGAATATGAGCTAGTTACAATGCCAACTGAAAAAGCAAATAATGTGAGAAAGAATGAAATTTGCAGTTCGCTAGAACACAACAACAAGCATGCATGTCAAGAGCAAATATCATAACTGAAGGACAAAAGAATTTGTCATGTGGTAGGAACTGTGGTTGTAATTTGCAGGCCAGCTCAAGAAAAAATCCCCATCTGTAAATATACCATCACTACAATTTGACCATCTGAACAAGCTGATGTAGTTGAATTTTACCTGGGGATACTTTAATACTACTACTACAAAAAAGAATCATGGACGTGGCTTGACCATCACCTCAGGTCACTCACACTGGCTCTTACACAAGCAGCTGAAGAACAGTCATTACCATTCTCAACTGTTATCTGTAATATAGTTTCAGTGAATGTGTCCTGTGGTTATGGATGTAATCGTCCTGAAAAGACTGCAAACAACTGCTCCAACAAGATGGAGCACATTAGAATCACAGCAGGATGCCCAACAGCTAGCATGCCTGCCTCTTTTACACCTCCAGTAATAATGCAATTCCACAAGGAACTGAACTACTGTCTGAGCAGCACCAAACAGTCGTTGCATATTTAATGAAGTCGCTCACCAAGTGCTGGAAAACAGAAGGTGCTTGGAGTGCATCATTAGTTCTGTCAAAGTGATAATTTACACATCTATCTTGTCAAATTTTCTATGGTTTATACTTTTGCAATAATAAATCTAACATACATTTGATTAGTGAACTGGAAAGATAAAAAGCTGTACTACAGTTACCAGCAGTCCTTCACAAACATGTTCAATGAAAAGATTTTAACCCCTTGATAACAGTAGGTTGAGCCCCTGCTCCTACTGTTCATGTCAATAAGATATACATGGATTTTTCAGCTACTCAAGTTTTCATATTAGAGTTAAAAAGCATTGAAGCAATCTTGCTCTTAGAATTCTAAGCTGGTCCATCTGATTAAATGGAAAATAGACCAAGTGAAGGAAAGGCTCTGTGCAGATGAGAGCACCGCTTAGAAAAGCGGTGTTTGTGTTTGTTTTCACTTCAGGTTAGTGCTGCCCTATAAGTATGCTGTTCCTCCTCCATAGGATGATCCAATTAGCTTCAAGGATGAGAAGGGAAAAGGAAGAAAAAATGTCATAACAGTAAAAGATGTTACCATGAATGTAAAAATAATTCCAAGTGGCAAAGTTACTTAACTGCACTCTAAGCGTAGCCAAAAGAACAGCTTTGGGCTCAAGGAAGCCTTAACTTCCCCAACAATAAAAGGTCTCAGTTAAGCCTGATCTCACCATGGACTAGAGAAAAAACACCTTTCTGTTTCTAGCCTGGAGAACGTACACCTTTTAGTTTTAGGCCTAGATCATGCCATTTATATAGAACTGACACCAGACAGTGCACAGAGCCAGATTTTATCCAAACATCTACCACTTATAAGCTCTCAGCCCCGTATACTTTTCTCAATTAAAAACCGAGATCAAATTCACCTGATTCTATATGCTACACCATAACATTATTAATAAGATTCTCAAATCAGCATAACATTGTTAAGCTACTACAAATTGATTGTACAAGTCACTACTTGCCAACTCGGCTATACACACCATTACACACACAGTCCTTGTTGCCCCAACTGGAAACAAATACAGCCCTTCCTTCTTGCATCTTTGTCCTCTGAAGACACCTAATCTTGCATCTTAATTATCCAAGATGAAGTGTGACAGAATTAGTTTTCAGGTTTTACAAGTGGCACGTGCCCTGTTCCTGAGGTGTGCTGAGCAGTCTAATGCCTTAAAACATTCACTGCTAGGAAGCCAGAAGTCTTCAATCTGAAGCCCAACATACTACACATAGTACTAACACCCTAGCATGACAAAGTCTGCTTCACACAAAGTACTTCAAACCAGAAAGTCAAGAAGCTTGTTCAGTAGCAACTCTCAAAGATAGTCCAACACCAATTTTATTTTGGCAGTATTTTCAAGTTTTATCATAATTATAGTCCATGTATGAAAGAAAAACATGTGAGCTGGATAAATAACTTTTTCCCAGTTCTGATACATGCTGGTCCAGACCTTAGCTGGTTTCATTAGAAAAGTTGTTCATTCTTCCAGTGCCCTTTTAATCTGTCGGGGAATAAAATACACTTGGGTGAAGTGCAACCATACTCTATTGCTGCTCCTGTAGAGCCCACCCTTTGAAAAAACCAATGAAGCAAAACACACCGACATTACATTCACTGCCAAAAGTGACAACGGTTTCCCATGTGCTTGGTTTTTCAAAGGGCAGTGCATTAGACAGGCAGCACATACCTGCTGGCCACAAAGAAGATAAAATGGGAGTACAGCTCTCCTGGCTCATAAAAGCTACACTTGCTCATCTTTGAAAATTCATCTGGATGGCTGCAAAAAGTCTGGCTGCTAAGGATGGAGCTAGCAAACAGCAGGCAGCAATTGGTTTTCCTTTTGGAATATGAAGTACTTTGGCACACGTGAACAGTCTTGTAAGGAAAGTTTTAGTGTTGCTGATGGATCCCAGGAATAACTCTACACCCATGCAGAACAGATTTATAGCAGTGTGTGGTCCCAGTGGAAATAGGCTCTCGTGGCACTGCACATGGCCCTAGGCTTCCTCTGGTCCAGCCCTTTCAACTTAAAGAGGCAGTTATTGGAGAACAATAGCTCTGCAAAAGGAGAAGCGGTAACGGGTGGTAAGAAGAATGGGGCTCTTCTGGCTATTGCATGCTCTTCCTGAAGCTGGCTGTCTCTATGGAAAGCATCTCTCTGCTCTTAGAAATTGCTTAACAGGTTAATACTCTTGCAGAGAGAACTCTGCACTACTGAGAAAGGTCAGTGCATTAATCTAATACTGTGGTAGTGCTGGAGTATATTGGACCAGTGTACCTGAAGTCTACTACATAATTAACACCATCACCACAACATCTTGCACATTTTCACTCAATATCTAAACAATTTGAAAGCACTTAAGCTCTTTGTTGATGAATCAAAGTCCTTTGTATTTATTTGGTAGAAAAGGCACTGAAGATGACTATTCTATTAAGACTTTCAACGGACCAACGAGGAAAATACAACCGCGTTATACTGTTTCGCATAAGGTTACTCTGTGTTTGACAAATGTCACAGTTTAAACTCATTCTGAGTAGAGCAAGCTCTAGTTTTAAGATGAAAGTATGATCAGTTTCCAGTGCTAACTTAAAGGTAAGAAGATACACTTTTCCTGTGTAGAGGAGAAAATGTGTTCAACTCCCCCCATAAGGAAATTTTATAATATCAGATTTTGTAGTTTGTGTGGGTTAATTACTGCAGTGTATAGCTTAAGCCATAGTCTCTTAATGGTACCAATGAATTGCAATGTCAAACATGCAACTGAATGCAAATAAAGTGTGTGGGGTTTTGTGGTTTGTTTGGTTTGGTGGGTTTTTTTGTTTGTTTAGTTTGGTTTTTTGTTTGGGTTGGGTTTTTTTGTTTTTTAGTTTTCCTACATAAACTGCCAGGAAATTGATACTATACCTAAACCTGTGGAGCCTGGGCTATGTTAACCTTTCTTCTAGTCAATCTGTCTAGAAAGTAGAAGAAAATCAGTTAAGTGGCTAAATAGGGCTATTTTCGTCAAATCCACAAGCTGATAATTGTTTCCTTAAGTAACCAGCTTTAGTTAGAACATTCCCTGCAAGGGAAACAATCTACCATTAATTTTTACACTGTTTCTTAGTTTTACATGGGTGCCTAGCTTGGTAATACAAAAGGGATCAAGCCCAAATCCAGCCAGCTCCCTTCCAATGCTGTACCCCAAAGGGATTATAGTTCTATTTACACACCAGTCATACTTACCGATACTTCCTCAGCACATGTTATTTTATGTATACAAAAAAAGCATGTATTTTGTGAAACAGGAATTCAAGAATGCAAGGTGTGACACGTGAGTGGTTTCAGGGCTTGCCCTAAATGATTAGAAGAATCATTTACTTAAACTTGTATCTCCATGAAATTGTCATTCCTAATGCTTCTTTTTAAATGCTAAGTTTCTAGAAGCTAACTGGAGCTCCAGCAACCCTTACTTACATGACTTTGAAATCTAAAGATACTCACTGGCCAGAAAAGCAGGATCAAAGGATCAAAGCTGTGTTCGAAGATGTACACTATCCCTTTCTAAGTGTAGGACATAGTCAAGGCAAGGTGAAAACTATAATCAAGACTGTAAAATCTCACGTAGGACATGAAGTAATGCTACAACTCGGATATCTAATTCCTGAATACCTTTCAAAAACTTTTACTAAGCCACAAATTATGTCATAGCATCAGTTAAAAGGGACAAAGAAGGCATAAGAAAGCAAAGTCACACATTAAAAACTACTTTATAACCACTAAGAAGCTTCTCAGCAGTTTGTTCACAACAAGTTTAGTGAGAAACAGACCTACCACATTTAGACAAGACTGTCAGGATCAAAAAAAAAAAAAAAATCCGATGATCTGCTGTATAAGGATCAATTTCTGATGCACCAGAGAATGGCTGAATTCCCCCTGCATAAGAAGTGCTTATCTGATCAGCTATGTATTTGGGGCCTATTTTTATAGCAACACATATGCCTCAGATTCTTCCTAAATGTAAATTCTGTAATAATACAGAAATGTTAAAGTGTTAAATGCTAACATTAAAGTAGAGAAAACTGTTCCTGACACTTACTAATTATATTTAAATATTTGAAAGTCAAGAATGAGAAAGACTTCGAAAAACAATTTGATTAAAAGGACAAAGTCATTTAAGTTGCAGTACCATAGAAATGATATCCAGATTTATAAAAAACAAAAAAATTCAGATATTCTACCCCAAAATATAAGTGATTGTTACACTGAAAGGATAAATTCATTACACAGATGTATGTGCCTGGCTTTGCTACAACTTCTTGTGTCCATGAGATGCTCGCTGTACAAGGCTGGTATTGATACACTTCTGCAATTTCTTTGTTGGAATGTTGGTGTTCTTATATATTGCAAGGTGTGATCTTTAATGTAATCCATTAACAAATAAGAGTTATGCTTCTTACAAGTTTTAAGTCTCAAAAGTCATCGGGATGGGGATCTTCTCACTGTATTGCTAACTTTAGTGAGTCTTGCCTAAAAGTTACAGTATTTTTTGTTAGCCTGAAGGGAAGGGAGGAGAGAAGAGATATTGAGATGAAAATAGAATCCAAAGTAAAGTTTTTCTGACGTTACTCTTCATAAAATTAGAAGTATCATGATTTACTTCTCACTGTAGATTGTAGCTATGTATCTACCTGCAGTTAGTACTTCCCCAGATGTAAAGTAATTTAGAGCTTTATACATCTCAAACTGTCATATGTGACCACTTCTTCACTCAGGGAGTGTATGAAGATTGACTTAAGCAGGCTTTGTGTTTCCTATAGCCTCAAGTCCCAGACTACATCTGTTTTCTTTGATACACAAAACCAGAGTTAAAATAGCTCCATTTATCACAGTGTGATTGTAGGCAGACAAACCAGCCTGTCTGTTTCCAGATAGTGAAAACAACTGTTATTAATCACAATTACAAGACAAATACTAGAAGAAATTGCACCAGTATTTTCTTTTACCCCACACAATAGACCAGTCTTAACAGTGCTAAGAGTGACGAGGCCTGAAGGTCAGTAAATAGAACTGATACTATCAGGCTAATTCTCAGCAGCACATCTACTAAGCACTGGAAAAAATGGATCTTGAGTATCATACACAATGAACTGCCAGACAAAAATACTCAAAGCAGAAAATATTTATCAGTACAAGAGGCAGTCACGCATACAACAGGAGCATAAGTAGTCTGACAGAAACCAACTTTTCTGTATCTGTGGAGTAAGAAAGTTCAATTGTGCAAGGGTTTGAAAATGCCACGTAACATTTTTTTTTTCTTGTTCAACATATGCTGTAAGCAAGGTTTCATATGGTGAGGGCAAATACATCCAAACATGTGACAAGCTCCAGCTGCATGCGAGTTAATGGATGAAATGCCAGTCACAGTAAAATACAGCTGCCACAGCAGGGGAGAGCACAATAGTACATCAAGGGAGTAATTCCACATCCCATGTGCGAGAACTGACTGGTCCACTATACCACCGTATTAAAGGAAGGGGACATAAATCAGGGGACAATAAGAACATATTAAACAAAAAATACTGAAACTGTTTTCACTCATGTTATCATTGCCTACACATCTTTCAATATCCTGATCTTGCTAAAGCAGAATCCATTTCAGTTTCTGTCACAAAGCTAGATACCTGAAAACAGCCCTACCTAAAAGTTTCAAGTCCAGGAAATCACCAACATGTTTTAAAGCACAGTTTCTGCCCTTCGGTTTTCCCCACACAGAGCTTTCTTGGAATTACAAAATTTGTATCTAGTTTTAAACCATTAGACTTCTTGCTCTTTGCTCTTACTTCTGTGGCCAGACAATACCCCAAGAGAGTAGAGAGAAGAAATGCGTTAAGTTAACCAGTTTAAAGAAGTTAGCTACACAAATCAAACCGACTTCACAACAAGTCTTCCTGACATCCAAGTTTACAGCATTATATAGGACACATGCAATCAAATTAGGCTATCTTAATATGTGGGAAAAACATATGTAAACCATCAGGTATATGAAGTATCCCTTACACATGACATTGGTTCTTAAGCTTAATATTAAAGCACAAAATAGCTTGCAGAGATGCTAGTAACTCAGGACAAGTAATTCCCAAACTCCAAGAGAGGAAACTGAATAATCAGAAGTTAGCAGACAGCAAGCCAGTAATATCAATACCTAGATAGCATCAATCATGCAACAAATGGTAGGTTGCAACATAGCCTAGCGTAAAGTCACTAGCTCTTTTATGCAGATACTTTCACTAAGTGCTTTGGAATTAGGGCTAACAGCATTCACCTAGCCACAAGGGACACTAAACTGTCTTAAAGCTGTGAAACTCATTTGAGGTCTTTGTAACTGAATATACCTCTGCACAAGGTTCAGTAGAAGTTGCTTAAGACAAACTGATCAATTACATTCTCAGGTTCTCAGACAGCCTGTAGACTTCCTATCAAAGGTTTGAAGCTGGTGCTCATAAATATAGCACACCATGTGACTTAACATCAAGCAAACCAGGTCTAAGGACACTTCCCCTGAAAGTCTGGCAAACAGGTGAGAAGTTTCTAGAAAGAATGCCAGGAGATTCCCCCACTGCCAGTAATTTCAGTTAATGCCTGTGAAATATTTTTCAAAGTTTTATTAAAAGCTATTTTATGTACTCATGAATATTTAGCAGCACCAAAGAGACTAATATTAGACTGAGACCATTACCTCCATGGTGATGTGACAGACTTCCTCCATTGGCAAGTATTTCTTCTCTAGCAGCCCTCTAAATTGGAAAGACAAAGTATTTATTCAACAGCAAATGCACAAGATGTTTGTTTTTAGTGAAATGCTTGCCATCGTACTCATTTACACAGATGTATGAAAAGTTTCATAAGTAATTAGGGTACATAATACAGGTAAACATATTTGTTCAAGTCTGCAGATAAATGTAAGTGGGGATTCCTAAACATTATCAAAGCCAAGACATTTAAAATGGCATCTGTTATAACAAATCTGTTATTCCAGAATGGAATATTCTGGATCACTTCCCCCGTGCCGAAACCAAAATAGTCTAGTGGCTGGGATGCTCATCTGGAAGATGGTTAAGTGCCTACTGAAAAGGAAATTACAATGAAGTAGTTTGAAAACAGTGACTCAAGATCCTTATTCAGACCACAGTTTAGACCCAGATCTCCAAGATTCTAGTCAAGGAAGTGAGGTACTTTACAACTGACACCTCTCTCATGGATGAATTTTGTGGCAGAAAATAAAATTTAGAATTTTATGTTAATAAATATTTGAACACTTTCAAGCTCTAGCATCTTCTTTCCCATACAGCTCTGATTATGAACAGTTAGACAGCTTACAAGGTTATAACAAAGAAAGCTTTCCTAAGCACAAGCACTAAATGTTTGTTTTGTTTTTTGTTTTCAAAAAAAAGTGTGCTTTTTTAGGAATAACGTATCTAGCCATACCTATGCAGTTAGAGATTTTTTTCAGTGTGCCACAGAGCACATATACTTGGTTGGCAAACTGAGTTAGGTTAAATTTAGTCACCTACAATGGAACACATGCATCCAGGTGATCACACTGCTAACTAATTCCAATAAACAGTACTAAGTATTAACAAAGTTTCATTAAACAGGCACACGTATTACATTCTCCAATGCCCTAGATTCAACAGCACAGAAGCCTCAGAACTTGTAGATAAAACTTTACATCCACTTCCCAGGTTCAAGAAAAATTTCTAAAGAATAAGCATGAGAAGAATGATATCCTAGTTATAAATATAGATTATTTCTCCACAGTCCTATTAGCAGTTTTCTGGTGCTGAAGCTTTAGCACATGAACCAAAAAGTAGGATAAAAAGCAGTTTGGCCATAGTCCTTCTATGTCTAAGTGTTACATCTTCAAGGTAACAAGGATATTAGTTTCCCCTAATTAGGTAAGTATAGTGTTGCACCAGCCAAAGTGTTAAAGCAGAGAGTTATTCCAGAGCTTTTTGGTAAACGTCAAAGCAGCTTACAACTGGCCTAACACAGCAGACTTAGACCAGCACTTACCTAGGCCTAAAGAAAAATAACCACAGCAGTTAATTCTCTGAAATAGCATGAGACACCCTCATATTCATTATACTCTACATACAGCACTATTAATAAAGTATGGTCTCAATAGTTTTATCATGTATTTTAAAGACTAATGGAGTATTAAGTGAAAGTAGCTTTGTAAATAATGGAACTAAGGAAGTCTTGTTTCCCATGGATTTGGGTTTTGTAGTTGATAGTTTCTGCCATCTAAGAACAAACTCCAGTTCAAGCTTTCCTGTACTTTAGTCATAAGTGTTCATTTACTGATGTCTAAAATAGTCACCTTGCAGTCTTTCTTCTACTTGGTGCACTACCAGTGTGCACCTCTTTCCCTAGCTGCTACTGATCACAGCTTTATGAACAGACTTTTGAGATCTTTCCTGCAAAATTCAGTTAGCTTGGCCAATGGGTTCACTATATATTATTACAGGACATCAGGTTCTCCCCCTCCCCCTTAATTACTGTTCTTATAGACATTACCTCAATTTGTTCATAGACATGAATAGGATCACTAATTCCTCTGTAGTTAAAGGCAAAGTAGAAGTAGACACATGCACCTGCATCATAAGTCTGTGTCACCCTGTTGAAGAGAACTACATTACAAACAAAGCTTTATGGTATTTAGCCAGCCACTATGTGACATTACACAATTCATAACATTACTTATCTTCTTTAAAAGGGTAGCATCTTTTTAAAATAGTTTTGTATCCTTTTTGCTCATACTTCATGAGTGACTCAGTGCTATGACAGAGTTGAAGCTCTTAAAGAAGTCATTACACTTGACTCTTGTACATATAAGCAAGAGTAAGTGTCAAGACTAACCAAGTGCTACTAATCCCTTGAATTACTCACTCCCACATGTAATCCACTTGCAGGTTAAAAGAGGAAGGTGAAGATTACAAGTGTTTGTAATATCATTAACAGATGCACTTCACCTACTAGCTAGCAAGTTTAATGACCTCTTCCTTAGGTCTCTTACTAATCAAAAGATTCAAGAGAGATTATTTAAGTTGTTGCATAGCTTACCTGCAGGTGGAAAGAGGAGCAAACTGAACGCCCCTTTCTTTGCATTCTCTTACTATCCTTTCCTTGACATTCCTACAAAGGTCCAAAACCCTGTAACAGAAAACACATTAAAATATAAAATCTTAGTATATGATTTTATACAACTTCCTAAAAAACACAGCTGCAGCTTTGATAATTTTTTAAAAAGTATAATCTAATAAAACAGAAGATTGCCTTCTAAAACCAGTTTTAAGTAGCTTAGATTTTGTTCTAAGACTAAAATAATCCTCATCATCAACACTTCACTAGTATTGCTTTTTCTGCACTTCTCCTGAATAGCAAGTTTACTCTGAAGCACAGTACGTAATGAAAGCTCTTCCCATAAGGACTAGGAGTCAAAAGTGTTCAATAGAAAATGGAGGTTACCCACTTCTGTATGTCTTTACTTACTTTCTCAGCAAAACAGCCCCAAATTTTTGGCAAAGTAGTTGACAAATACAGCTCACAATAGAAAGCTTGAGAACTCTAAGGCCTTGTATACTCCTAAGGCCTGTATACTCTGCTAATACCATACCTTTGGTACGTTGCAAGGCCAAAACTGGAGGTACTCCAGCTATGTACTAGTTTGCCAGCTTGAAATGTTATAATTCTAATATAGCAATGAGCTATTAAATCTTGTCATAAGCCATACTTGTTTTGCTTTTATTATTTTTTTTTATTCCAGGGCAGACCCAGGTGCATCCAAAGTGCTAGAAAAATTGAAAGAAATCACTGTTTTTCAAATGACCATTTCTTTAGTTTTAAGTTCTCCCACGAAGGTCTGTAGTGGTATACTATATAATTCAGATTTTTAAGACATTTTACACAGATTTAAAATGACTTTGCAGATTGACGGAAGTAATACACAAGAGAAATTTATCCATTTAGTGAATAAGCAAGGTAAATATTTTATTCAACTATCATTAACCAGTCAGGAACAAGGTAACTGATTGATTTATGGAAAATTACATAGTTCTTATGAGTCAAAGTAGAAAAAGTTTTTGAAAGCATTTGCTTTGGTGAGAACAATTGCAAATATTTTCTTAAATTCCCAGATAAAGAGTCATTCTCTCCTGAAATGAAGGAGAGGCAAAACAAATTGGTGACTAAGCAGTTAGCATACTTCAAGATCTATAAAGCTAAAGTAAAATAAAGAACAATTTTGCTTTAAAATTGTCCTCAAACTTCTGCCGCCCATTTAAGATACTATGCCAGTCTTCGAAACAGAGGCTGGAACTTACCACTGCCACTAAATTCAATAGCAAGAATACAGGCTTGCCAGCTTAAGTCATCACACTTTGCACACTTTCCACTTTAAATACTGTAAAGCTTTGATTCAAATCACTTTAGATCCTGTGTAACAGGTTTACTAAAGGGACAGAAACATTGAAAGAATTTCATACATTAAACTCTGTTGTGGTCAAGTGTTTCTCAACCATAGTTAACAGATAAGATAAAATCTTTTTCCTAAGCTTATCTTGGGAAAAAGTTACCTTTTCAGTTCTTTCATTTCCCTGCATTACTGGGGAAAGGAAAAGTCTATTTTAAATATTTTTTATTTTCACTACAAACTTTTCTGTTTGAAATACACTGCTGATCCCACACATGTGGCTGCTCATCACACAATACAGTTATTGTCACCATTGTCCAGCTTCCTAAACTGGGTAATTTCAAGTTCTGAATTTGTTACAGTAAGCTAACCCAAGTAGAAATATTACTGAATGCTTGCCTACATTGCATTTACAAAATCCTGATATGCAATTTGCTAGCAACTTTAGCAAAAACACACAGGTGCAAGACTTGAGGCACATCAGGGAGCCTCCAATACACATAAGGCCTAAATTAAGTTAACTTTCCCCATGAGCAAGCATGAGTTAGAAATAATTTGAATGAAATCAAGTACAAGTTTTAAGCAATTCTAAAGAATAATCACAGTTTACCTATCCCAAGGAACAGATGTCTCAAATGATTCTCCTATTACATAGTAATCCAGACCCAGGTCCTAATAAATAGAGAGAGGAAATTATCAGTAACATTCAGCATCAACATCTGGGATTGCAGTGTATGCTACACAGCCAACAGTGGAGCAACTTTTAGTTAGTTTGTATGAGAAAACCAGAAAGTCTATGTAGCAAAAACATCCATCTGTCCCAGTGACATTAGTTTATAATTATAGAAATAGAGCAACTCTTCGAAGACACAGATAACAAACCTTTTGATGTCATGGCTATAGTGAGACAACTTGTCAGACTGTCATATGCCTACACTAATCAAATACTTGTATCACTATAACATCCAGCCAAGAGTTGCACTGTGTTAACCAATATAATACCTACTAGAAATACATATTTGGAATGTAATCCCTATCTAGGTAGAATAAAGACCCATTTTACATATAGCCTGCTGAAATAAAGGGAAATTCAGTGATTTGTCCCTGACTATAAAAGCCAAATAAAATTTAGCACTCAGGATGTGAATACTATTCTGAAAAAAAAAATCTCTTAAACAGGAAGACTAAAATTCATAAGAACAGCTGCCGCAGTTCAGACTAAAGGTCCATTTGTCCTAGAATTCCAATTCAAACCACAGCCATAAGCAGATGTCCAAAGAAGAGCAAGAGCTGAGTGAGCACATGAGTATTTCAAGTATTTTTCCAGCCTCTGATTATATTTAACCTGTAGATTTATAAGTCTGATCAGGTTTATTTAGCAACTGCTAGTGGATTCTTCAATCTAGTTTTCTATACTCTTTATTAGAAACTATTTTCTTAACAAGTGCATAAATTAATGTTTTTATGGTGTTTTGCAGATGAAGTTCCATGAGTAAACGCTAGTCAGAAATGGAAGAGATACAACCTCTGCGAGAAATTTGAGATATCACCCAAGGCAACCTGGATTTAGATTTCAGAGGAAGCATCTTCAAAAAGAACATCTCTGTTTTATTATATTAATTAACAGAAGTTTCAGCAGGCAGACAAAAGGTGACATACCCGAATGTAAGCGATGACAAATGTCAGCATATATCCTCTCTGCCCATTATCTTCTCCAGCTGCCAAGCCACTGCAATTAACAAGAATTTCATTAACTTTCCAGCAAAGTAGTCACTGGTTTCTAAAAAGAATTAAAAAATACTTTGATTATCAAATGTATGTGCAAGTTTAGCTGTCTCTAAGCTGTGTTACACTAGTTGCAAATAGTAGGGTCTTTTCTTCACTAGAAATGAGAAGTTACTTCAGACCACACCTTTAACTCTTTGCATTTCTCTTTTCATTCCATAATCTGAAAAGAGATGAACAATAACAAAACATTTGATGTGATCTTAAAGTAACAATCTTCAAACATCACAAAAGAGCAGGGCAAAGAGAACTAGACATAGTATGTCCTTGATGTTAATTTACAGGAGTATGTGCAACTACATTTCTAAGCATGTTGGATTTGTGCACTTGTATGCTCATGGGTCGTGACAGCAAGTTCCCAAAAGTGTAAGTGACATGAATGGATAAAAAAAACACAGCACTGAAAAGAAAAAGGAAGCGTTGCTTTCACTAATCTATCAGGTTACGACCATTATGAAAGTCTTTGTTTTTAACTATTGGTTTCTGAGAACAAGAAAGTGCTAGGCATCTGTAATCAGTCTTTCTAGAAACTCCTATAAATCCGAGAGAAGTGTACGTGTGGAGAAAAAAAGTCAGACATCCTGAAGGACAGAATTAAAGCATTTTAGACCATTAAAACGGTTTAGCATTTTAAACCAGGTTAAACTATTAAACGCTTAACTAATAGCCTGAATTGAGCACCACAGACAGCACCATCTTCTAACAGACCTAACACAGGCAGGTTTCACCCCTCCTTATCAATCATCTTGAAATACCAAAATACAAAAGGATTCACAGTTGAAGCTTTTTCTGGCATACAACATTAAAATAACTAAAATGCTCTTTAAGATCAAGAGCAATGTTTTTCTTATCACTGAATGTTAGCAAATTGCTCACGTGAGATCCCACTTTTGTAAGTTATTTTAAGTGGTAGAATGAAAGCACAATGAAAACACAAATTTCAGAAAGGATAGCCTTGAAATGGAGAAAACAATACTTATGTATTGTATTATGTATTGAATAGTGAGACTAATACTAGCAATAACTTTCTTAAAAAGAAAAAAGTATATTCTTGACAAATCACACTTCTAATGATGGTTTTCATCAATTACACTTAATCAAAGCAAAAGGACAGAAACTACCTGATCATTACTCAGCCTGCCACTCCAATGAATGTTTTCTGCTCCTTTGTAAGGATAGAAAACAGTCTGTGGGACAGAAATTCACTGCATTCCTTTAACTAAATACAAACTCCTCTTTTAAATAAGCTTCTTGTATTCATATGCTCACATCAATTCTGCAAAGATTTAATATTACCCTTATGATTTTGCCTTCCCCTTCTGTAGTTAAAATATAGAGTCTAGTATTGCAAAACAAGAAGCTTCCATGCCTATAAGCAATTACAAGGGCTAGTCTCCATTTTAATAACACCAAGTCTATATTTAGTCAAATACTTATTCTTCTGCAATACACAGACAGTTGAAGTTTTTCAGTAGTTACCTATTAAGAGTTAGCACAAGCCATATTTATCAAAGGGAACATTCAGTAGCTAATTGACTATTGCCACTTCAAACTAGTAAACCGAGAACATCTCCATACAGTAATCACTATAGAAATATGGCAATCCTGTTTTTTCCTGGACAGTTAACTCCCAGCTTCATATGAAAAAGTTCTTTGAAAAGCATACCCAAACTTGGTGGCAATATCATAGACTTGCTTTTCATGCTGAAGAACCTTCTCTCTGTCACCCTCAAAGAGCAAGGTAGCGACACACAGTATGTTGGGATCAAATCCTTTAAACTGCAAAGAGAGAAAACTTTGCATTATATCACAGCTTATGTGGTAGAATACAAGCAATGAGTTTTTACTTGTCAAATACACAGCATGTGCTCTGGTTAGTAAGTGTTGTTGCAACTAAGAGGAGAGATTAGGAAAAAAAGACATCTTGCAAAAATTTACTCCCAAAACAACCAAGGTTTTTCCTTGACAGGACAAACATTCACAAGCCCACTGAAATAACAGATTATCTGTGTCACCTTTTTTCTCCTGTTAAAAAGCAGGATAGACATAACAGCTGTCTACCTATGCTGAAGAGAGAACAGGTCTTAAATGCTTTGAGCAACAGGGAGACATTTATATTATGTCAACTATTCCTGTATTAAAGCAGGAAGATCACTATGATGACCATAAATGTCACTGCTCTCAAAATGGTTTATCAGCAGTGTGCCACAGAAAATCTCTATGCTGGGAAAAGCACTATGGAAGGAAAATAACTTCTAGCAGGGAACATATTCCAGTGGAAATGGGGAGAAAACTATTGTCGTGGCTTAACCCCAGTCGGCAACGAAGCACGACACAGCCGCTCGCTCACCCTCCCGTCCTGGTGGGATGGGAGAGAGAATCTGAAGGGCAAAAGTGAGAAGACTCATGGATTGAGATAAGAACAATTTAATAATTGAAATAAAATATAATAATAATAAAAATAAACTGTAATGAAAAGGAAAACAACAAGAGAGAGGAACAAACCCCAGGAAAAAAAAAAAGTGATGCAACCGCTCACCACCCACCGACTGATGCCCAGCCCATCCCCAAGCAGCGATTGCTGCCCCCCCAGCCAACTCCCACCAGCTTATATACTGCGCATGATATCTGGTATGGAACAGCCCTTTGGCCAGTCTGGGTCAGCTGTCCTGGCTGTGCCCCCTCCCAGCTTCTTGTGCACCTGGCAGAGCATGGGAAGCTGAAAAGTCCTTGACCAGTGTGAGCACTGCTTAGCAATGACTAAAACATCAGTGTGTTATCAACATTATTCTCATCCTAAATCCAAAACACAACACTCTACCAGCTACTAGGAAGAAAATTAACTCTATCGCAGCTGAAACCAGGACAACTATTAAAGGTTTAATAGTAATACAGTGAGGCTGCCCACATGGCTTTGTTTCAGGAGTAACAGTCAAGAGCCATATCTTTGCAACTGGTCCAAAAAGCAAGAGCCTTACTTGTTTTCTACATACCTTTTTTATTATTAATTAGCTCCAGTGAACTACTACTACTAAGCAGGTTTCAGAAGGAATGGAGATGTATATAAAGTTGCAATAAAGTTTAATACTTTTTCTGCAGTTAAAAAGGGTAAAACTTTATTATTTAGAACAATGTATTCTTATTATGTATATTGACTGCAATTATTTTTTTAAAGCCTTTCCCTTTCCAGCGGCATTCATCTCTTCCAGTCTCTGCTCTGCTTGTGGTAACTTGTTACTTAAGCACCAAGCAAAGTTATATGAAGTTACATTAATAGTCAAGAGATTCAAATTAATCCTTTATGCACAACAGCTATGCTGAGAAAAATCCCAGTTAGTTGCTATTCCTTTTATTATTCCCTTAACTGAACAGATTAACTGTACTGGAACTTAACTGAAGGTACCAGGAGGGTCCAAAAAAAAAAAAAAAAGCAGCAAGGAGGCAAGGTATCTTGGGGTGGCTCAGTCCTCCAGCCAATGAGCTCAAATCTGTATGGTGAGCCCCAATCAGAGAAATCCAAATTAGTATTTCTGAAAAGGATATTGCATCCTACCACCCCGACAAAACACCACCATGAAAACCACTGCAAAACAGAATATACCTCCCCAGTCAAAGGATCTGTCTTATCCATTAGTGCTACAAACACAGCATAGCTAACAAATAGAAAGAATATTGTTACTACAGTAATAAACTCTAAGGACATGAATAAAGGTCTATTAAGATATTATTTATGGTCCCTTCCTGTTCTAGAACCACTTGTATTTCATCTAGTACAAATCCTTTTGTCTATTCTGCCATCTTTGAGCTGTAATGCTCAGGTTAACACCTTACAGTTGTCTTTAAGAGGCACTGGAAGAACTAGCTACAGTGTGAACTAGTAGACAAAAAGTACTTAGAGCATTCATGTGTCAGTCAACAGTCCCAAACAACATGGAGGAGTTAACCAGAAAGACTTTGTCCCTATTCTCTTAAGTGGTATCAGTTAAATGACTACCCCGTTCAATAAAAGAATGAAGTGTTAGCCTGATCTGTTCTGGGTTTTTTTGGTGTGTTTTTTTGTGTGTGGTTTGGGTTTTTTTGTTTTTGGTTTTGGTTTTTTTTGACAGGGAGCAATTCACAGATGAATTAAGTATAAGATGAACTTGAGTATCTTGTCCCAGTAACACCTGCAATATCAGTCTCAGGGTCATTGAACTTGCTCCTTTCTCTACTCCTGCCTCCCATCCCAGCTGGGAGTTTCTCTGAAGTAGCAGTTGCTCATATACACCAGGGGACTGAGCCCTGACATAAGAGCTCCAGATTGGTCAGCAACCTGGAATCTCTGCATCAGTATTGCATAGCATTCCTCTCATTTCTCCACATGTTCTCTCCTGCAGAGCTGGAAGAATTGGAATTGGCATACAACATTCCTTGGTGATACAACATCCCAATAAGCAGTGATGCTTGTTGCTGACTACAGAAGCAGTAGATATTGCCAGCTAGGATTGTTTCAAACTGACAGCAATCTTGTTGCCAAAATCTTTACTACTGTAGATATTCCTGCACTACAGCAAATCAGAGAGGGAAAGCAAAACAATTTCGGGGCTATCTCTAAACCTAATGGGACTTCTTTTGCTAGGGAATACCTAAGACACATGGCATTTTCTACTTCAGTAGCACAAGAAAAAGCAGCAGAATCAACACTGGCCACTGTCTCTCAAGTAAGCCCACTCCTTGGAGACACTCAATATTACCAGATCAGAATGGAATGTTTACCTCCTCCTATTTAACTGTTATCTAAAGCAAGGACGATGCAATTTTCTACATCTGAATACCTATATTTGCATGAACTCTCTAGTTCGCTAATTTGGAGGAAAAAATCAGTAACAGGACAAATTATTTCATATAAAAGCTTAGTTGAAATCATTTTAGCACCAGATAATTCTGGATTAAAAAGGGTATTCATTGGGATGAATTCCAGGGAAAAAAAAAAAAAAAATCAATTTACACAGGCAATTCAAGACAAAAATCTTGAGGTTCTCCCAAAATTCTACTTTACTGTAGTAACAAGGTAGATTATGCCTTGAGAAAATCTGGGAAGAGGAAAAGACAGTGAAGTGTTAGCCTTGCTCCATCAGTATTAACTGATGATCAGTGGTTTGTAAGCTAGATAAATTGGTTACAGTCTTGCTCTGTCACTGAGTCACTGTTAGACAAGGTACATTAATCTCATCTACAGATATGATCAGTGATAACAGCTCTCATGGAATAACTCCTCAAACAGATAATCTCATTTTGGATTAGACCATCCGGAGAATCTCTAGTTAACTGATACTATAATGTAGGATCTGTTATACTCAAACTGAGCTGCATTAGAGACAGTATACCAAAAAATCTTGAATTTTATGAATAGCATGCAACTTCCACACAGTATTAAACCCCCAAAATTACCTTTGTGATGTAGAATTTTTTCAGTCCATCCAAAAATGACGTAAAAATGGAAGCAACTTGTGGTTTAAGAGCATGACCTTTGGCAAAAAGTGGAAAAAGGTGTGTTAAGGCAAACAGCGCTCTTAAAATTTCTACTTCAAAGGGCAAATAAAAAAAATAGCTTGGTAGTCAAAGTTGCAAGAATCACTTGGAGCACTTTGATTATCATCATTAAAGAGATGTCTCTCTAATCATTTAGAAGATGATTCAGGAATGGGTTTTTATGAAATGTTTTTAAAAGGCATACATACAACTGTGCACAAATATTTCATTTGACACTAATTAAGGCTGCCCTAGTTTATATCTTCACAAGTATATGGTACCTGGAAAATTTTAAAAGAGCACTTCATTAGTTTTTACACTACAAGATCAGTAAACTTTTTTAAAGTTATGCCAAAACCACTGAAACCAATAGCCAAAAATGGTGCAAGTTAGGAGTTAAGCAATTTTTTCCTTAACGGTTATGTCATTTGTGCAAAATTTTCTACATAAAGCTAGTAATTGCTTCCTTAATCACATACAGGGAACCAAGATTACCAGGATATATAAATGGTGTCTTGGAGTCTGTTAAATTAACATCTCTGCCTCAGGACTGGGTTTAATTGAGATGAAAGTCTTTTACTGTTTGTTCCATTGTTTTCAGTCACAAGCAACTTCTAAAATCCCATTACTGCTTCACTTTAACAGTCTTGCATCTGGCCTACGTGCTGTGAGCCCAATTCATAAAAAAAGTTATGCACCATTTACATGATACTTCCTTCTAAAATACTTCACAAAGTATTTCCTCCTGAATAAAGCATGAACTTCAGCAATTGGTTAGTCTTCTTCCCTCTTCATTAAGAGGAACTCTCCCTGCAGGTATGAACAAACCAAGGAGTACACCTCCAAGCACACTTAAGTAAGCACACAAAAAAGCACCAGATAACAAAAGGACATGAATTTATTAAACCACTTTCATTATTTAATAATTTATTTTTATTAATAAATTATAATTTATTTACTAAATAAATATTTATCTGTAAAAACTATTGGATTTAAGCCTACTTAATTATGACTACAAGAAAAAAAATCTATATTGACACACCTGAAACTATGTTTTGCAGGTGACCATATAAGCTGCAACCTCAGAACAAAGCTAAAAAGTAAAAGAATGATTTATTCACTGTTGGGTTTAAAAATTGTAATTGATCTAACTTCTTCCCAATTAAAAAGAAAAAGGCATCTGCCTTCTGTTGTACATGTCTGAGAGAAATAGCATAATAAAAAGAGTGACCAAAGCAAGCAGCAAGGCTTGCTGGGCTCTCAGGTCTTAAAGATCCTGATTTCCTTGGTTTGAAAAAGTTCAACTTCCTCAACACCAGCATATTAATGTCATTTGAAGTCAGGATTCATCACTGAGGCTTCTGTCCACAAGAAGTTTCAGAAATTCTGACTTGTTCAAGTGGTATTAAAATAGAGGTTTTCAAGGTCAGTCACACTTCACATTTTCATCTTCTGGGTACAATTAAAATAGCATAGTCTCAGCAAGACCTTCAAGTTCTGTAAACTATTAGCTTTTGGGTAGTGGAACTTTAGGTTCTCCTCAAGAGTGTCTTAAACCAGAATGCATCTTTTGCCAAATCTCTTACAGTTTAAAATGACAGCTTTCCCTAAGAAGTGCTCAAAAATGATTCCTCTGCATGTCTGACATTATCTTATTTAGGTGTTTGAACTAGTGGAAATTTCACAAAACCTTTGTGTTCAGTAATCTTCTAGTAGCTTCATTGACTTTCTATACTTAAACCCTACAGCTTAGTTCTATTTGCATACAGTTATAGCATTTACTACATCTGAGCTTCTTTTAAAAATAGACAGCTCACTTTGGACAAGTATGTATGTATGTCATTGCCTCTCTGCCACCCAAATAATCATTGCCACATCAGAGTATTTTTCAAAAAACCTGCTACTTCTAGGGAATCTATATACCACTTGTGATGCTTTTATGAAATTTAAAGGAATCAACCAACTTACCTTCAAAGTAAGGTGCCTGTATTTTTTTTTTTTCATACACAGCTTCTCATTAGTACTCTTAGCAAGAAAATGTTTCAAGTACTATATTGCAAAACTATCATGTCTGCTCCTTTACAGTAAAATAGAGGAAGTGCCTCCAGAATTTCAAACTCTCCAGTAGGCTATATGCCAAGAATGGAAAGGTAGCAAAAAAGTCTTGTGTACTTATATGCAGAGCATGGCTCTTTACTGACTGTTGTAGTTGATACTGCTTTCCCAGAGACAAAGACAACCTTGTGTTTCTGAAAGTACACATGATGGCACTATCTGGAGTTTGAACTTTGGGTTCATTGCCTTCTTTGTCTAGTTTTGAGCAAAAGAATTACTGCCTAAAACAGGCTTAAGCTACTAAAAATCAAAACACTTGGAAACAGATATTCGTCCAAAAGAATCTACATACTTACCAAACTGAAACTGTGCATTGTCGACAAGGCGAATTGATGCCGGAGCACATCTCTTCGGGGCAAAGTTAAGGGAACGAAAGGGAGGAAGGGAGGAAGAATAAAAAGATTATGTACACAGTTTTGCTGAAATTCATGACAATCAAATTTTCATTTGAAAATAGCATACAAGAAAGCACCCTGATATCGTCATCATCATTGAGAAGGGGTGACTATAATCTCGTTTTCACTTGAATAGCAACATCTATTAGGTATGTCTAGGTATAATCCATTGAGAATTTTCAGTTTAACCTCAAGCCAACACAGGAATAGTCCAAAGGTCTTTGGCCTTCAAGTATTGAGTGTTTTTATAAATTGCCATATGCACTAAAGACATCATACTTGATTAGAACATCAAGCTTCTGTTGCTATGTAATCAAAAGATACACATACATTACAAATCCAATGAAAACACTAATTGCTGTGGGTTAACCCTGGCAGGCAGCTAAGCACTACACAGCTGCTCACTCACTCCCCCTCCTCAGTGGGACAGAGGAGAAAATCAGAAGGGTAAATGTGGGAAAACTCATGGGTTGAGATGAAGACAGCTTGATAAGCAAAATGGGAAAAACACCACCAAAAAGTGATGCAAAAGCAATCAATTACCACCAGCTGACCAATATCCAGCCAGTCCTCAAGCAACGGCAACCCTTAGAAAACTCCCCCCTCCACTTTTATTTCTGACCATGATGTTATATGGCATGGAATATCCCTTTGGTCAATTTGGGTCAGCTGTCCCAACTGCATTCCCTCCCAGCCTCTTGTCCATTCCCAATCTACTTGCTGGTGGGAGGAGAGCGAGCAACAGAGAAGGCCTTGACACCGTGTACACACTCTTCAGCAACAGCTATAACATTGGTGTTAACATTGTTTTGGTCACAAGTACAAAACACCACCACACTGGTTGCTATGAAGAAAATTAACTCCATCACAGCCAAACCCAGGACACTAATGCTCTACCATCAGACTGCAATTAAAATCTGTACCTGGGTCCAATCTAGATTCTGCACTGTACAGAAATCTGAAGACCAGTAATAGCTGCCTTCAATTAGGCAAGCTTCTGATCATATATATGCCTACATCATGTAATCTGTGATGGCCATGTCCAGTCATACTAAAATGTATGGCCAGAGGAATATGACAAAGCCTGAACTTCAGGCTAGTCTTCATCTAATCATATGGATATGGAAGCACTCCTCCTCTATCACTTGATTTGACATGTTCACCCTCCATCATATCATTAATACATATTTGGTCACACGATAGGAAGAAAGAACATAAAGAAGATAAGATAGCTCACCAAGCAGGCTGACAGAAGAAGGCTGGATGAGTGGTTTTGAATGAGACCAACCCACCCACAACCTGCAGGTTGGTTATTCTTACATTAAAGTAGACAAATACAGACAAGAAACAGCTTTTCAGATAGCAATCATTGTAATTACTACCAAGATTGATGCAAGGGGCAACAGAAGACAGGAATAAGTAGAGTTCAGGCTCAAGTAAGCAGTGAAACAGCAGCAGCAGAAGCTTGGAAATGGAGCAACACTAAGTGGCTAATAGTGCCTTTTTTCCCCTCTTCTAACTAAGCCCACAGCTAGGGAAAAGACTAGTTCCCTAATTGACTTAAAATGTTGATCAGTCATATGATTAAGCATTCCCAAACAGTCTGCTTAGGTACCTTTAACAGGAAGAACAAGCACTAGCAGTAGAAGCATGACAGAAGAACTGGCAAGTGCTGCTGACTAGCATATACATGTCATTCACATACCAGTTTGAACATCTGGCTTGGAACATTAAGTCATTAATTTAGACCAATCACTGGAAAAAATGTAAAGCTGTGTTTAGTTCGGCATTAAAACATTTGTGAAATTACTTCCCCAATTCAGGGTATATTCCACCATTCATAGAAGTTATTTGATACGTTTTGCACAGAGCAAAGAAAAGTTAGTCTAAGATGATAAAGAAAGAGGCTAGCCAATGTAAGATTTGCTTGGAAGCATAGCCGTGAGGAAAAGCATTACACAATTTGGATACCCACGTCTGAGTTTTGCTACCTGAAACCATCTGACCACACTATTCAGAAGGCTCTGTTTAAACACTACAGTGTAAGCACAATTCCACCTCAAAATATCCAGCTCACCTGAACATGTCACTGTGCTTCAGGAATTGTATTCTAAACACACGCCATATCCTTCCATTGCATGACTTTTGTTCCTTTGTCACTTCAGAGCCATAAATTCAACTGCCTTCTACTTGTATGTCGCAACTTAATTCCTTTAAATACTGGTCCCTTTTACATAGTCCTGAATTATTCCAAGGATAAAGCTCTCCGGTGAAGGAGATGCAAAGCCAAATTTTCTGTGCTGAGATATGCAAATAACTCCAACTGAAAAAAGCCATCAAAAGGCACATCCACAATTTGGCTCAGAATATCAAATTCAGAACATGCTCAATCCTCAATTACATAATTTCCAAAAGCCTCATGGACCATATACACTTATAAGGTTCATATTATCTCAAATCCTTGGTTATCAATTGCCCGAAATACTAGAGCATCAGCACACCACTACTGCTAGAATCTGTTCCTGAGTGAAGTCAATATCCAGCTTTTCTTTACCTGCTTTGCCACTTCCCTTAAGCAGGCCACCCCTCGTTCAAAGTTGGGAAAGACCACAGAGCCATACTTCTGGTATTCAGGGACTGGGCGAATCTTTATTGTAACTTCAGTAACCACTCCAAGAGTCCCTTCAGGAAAAAAGAAAAACCTAAGTAAAATGTTGCAAGACGTACTTCTTGCAAGTTATCCAACTTAACAACTGTTTACCAAGATGTTTTAAGTTGACATAAATCAGAAATCCCAAAAATTCAGTATTGCAGTAGTAGGCGATTTATTCCTGACTATTTATGTGGTGAATTCTTACAAGATATCCTCTAAATCATTGTTTGTTACTAGACTTATAGGCTAACTCCACAGATCTGTTTTAAGCACTGTTCAGAGTTGCTTAACTTCACAGTCCTAATTAAGGTCTCAGTGTATTATTACACAAGAAATTCATGCCTGTATAATGCCACCCATAGGCACACTGGGAGCCACAGCATTAAAGATGCTCAAATCATCAAGCCATTACAGAAGCTGAATTAAGATGCAGTTATGTGAAATTACTGTGTTTATACCTTCAGATCCCATAATGAAGTGATGGATATCAGGTCCTGTTGACATGCGAGGTACTTGACAGTTTTTTTCTACTATTCCTCTAGGAGTTACCATTTTTATATGAATCACCTGTTTAAACAATATGCAATAAATATAAATACTAGCGTTAAGAACAGATTTTTTTTTAATGATATTTATTTTCTACAAAATGTATATTAAGCTTGATACAGTTCAGCTTTGCAGACTTTAGACATTCTGTAGGCAGCCCCAAGAACTTTTGGGATAACCTGAAGACTGTTACCAACAATTATTTCTAACACAGCATGGTTTGCCCACACAACAGATTGTTTCCAGTTCTATGCCAAATCAAATCAGCTGCTGGCTACATGCAGACAGCACCAGTTAAAACAGTTTTGTTTCTCAGTGTAGACAGTACTTTATGAGTACTAGGATTTTAATCCAGAATATACATAGTACTTCAGAGGAAAAAAGTGAGGGTTTAAATTTTGCTTACATTTTTTGCTTTAGAACTGCTACTTGATAAAGCTAATATAATTCAGTCATCAGTTGCTACAAAAATATTTCTATTAGGAAGAAAGAGAAGCAAGCTCTGTGAAAAAGATTATCAATATTAAATCTGCCATAAGACTGATACATATGTCAGGCTAGAAGGTTGGTTTTTTAAAGTATTTTTCAATGTTATTGTTTCCAGCTCTATTAATGCACATGCAGTACAGAGCCCAGATTTTTTTTTTCATCCTTTATTCAATTATTTTATACCAAGGAAGGGTGGGGGTTGGGGTTTTTAGTGAAGCGTTTAAATTAAGCAAGATTACTGAATTTCAACTAATGGCTTTAAAACTTTCAAGCACGGGTAGCTAAGTAATTTTCATCCTGCTCTGAGTTGTGCAAGAATTTCATTATATGCATTTTACAAACTGTTGATTCTGCAATAAGTGGATTTTAGGCAGCTTATATAACACACTGTTTCTAGGTATAAAGTTTCCTCAGAAGGTAAACACTTCCTTGAAAGTTTTTCACTGTGGCATTTTGAAACTCATGAACTGCTCTGAATCAATTTTCAATCCTATTTCCTCCTAATGAAAATTTCAGAAGCTATTTTAGCCTGAAGTTATGCTTCCATGATAGAAAAGCCTTCTGCTTCACATCTCCCAGTACAAGCTAAACTATACCATTCAGTAATACTTCAGGCAGTTGATGACACTTTAAGTGCTAGTAGTTTTAGTTCAGCCAGGCCTACTGAATAAAAATTGTGTAGTTCCTGCCAAGCTCTGTCACTGATAGTAAAGTGTCACATCTGTGCATAGAACAAACATGTCTGGGAACTATGAGCTGATGAAAAAGCCTGAGGTGATGGGGATACATTACCTAGCATGTGCTGCAGGAAAGAAGGAGAAAACCCACATGTGTGGAAAGGCTATTGTAAAATCTACAAGAGAAACCTGGAAGTTTGAAGCAAAAAGGCAGGCAAAGTCTAAACAGTAACGATTTAACTTCAATATATTAAATATATTTGCTATAACAGAAAAAGATTTTTTTTTTAAACCAAAAAGTATGCTTTAAAAAACAAAATTACGTGGGTAATATAAAGATGAACTACTTTCATGCTTAAAACAGATTCAAGAGTAGAATACTGCCATTCCCAGTCCATTGCTTCCTTCCTCAGCGTTCTTACAGACCATGTGGTAGCATTAGATTTTACCATTGTGCATCCACATGATCAATTAGATCAGCTTACTGATTTGAAAAACCTACTAGCCTAAGGGGAGGTAGGAAGGTGGAAAGAGCTAGCTTGCTGTCAGAGTTAGATGATCCAATTAGACAATGTCAGGAACACACAACAGGTAGGAGAAAACACGGGCCTTTTGGAATCACCCTATAAGGTCGACAGGATTATTACACTGGATTAATAGAGGAGCACAAAACAGTGAAAGAAGGCACCAGAGTCAGGACAGGGTAACAATTCCTTAAACTAGCCAGTGAGTACCAAAATGAAATTGACTTTTAAATCATTGATAAGGATTATTAGTACTAATACCAAAAGTAAGCTAACAAACATTTCAGTCAGTATTTGATGCCAAAAATGTATCACTTAATAGAGCCACAATTTACTATCTCTTTTCCCTCTCATTGGAGATTTAACTTTTATAATGACTCACAAACAGAAAAATTAATTAGAAAAAGCATTAGAACTATTTACCAGATCTTCAATGTTTCCGTAGATGTTTTTCTTCATGCCTGATGCTCGTGTTGCTACCCATCCTCCTAGGGAACTGAACTCCATGGAGTCTGGTTCGTGGCCTGTACAGAAGCCACTTTCAGCAAGCTAAAGAAAGAAAAAAAATACATTCTACAGAGCCTGCATTTGCTTAGTACTCCAAATTTCAATATTCTAGATGTTGGGGGTTTTTTATTATTTGCTTTAAAATATCCTGATCACACACCCATTTATTCAGGCACAAGTTTTGTCTTTGATATGTAAATGAAATGCAAATTGATTCTGCTTCTACTGTGCATATACTGTGCTACATATCAACATATAATACTCCTCCCCCATAGCTTTAAAACTAAGACCTCTATTGTTCAGAAGAAGGTGCAAATTCAAATACATATGGAAAAAAATTGCAACTAAGTAACTGCCAACTTTGCACAAATGCTGCCAATAAGGCACTAAATCTCTTGTTCTTTCTATCCTAATGTGATATGCAGCAGGTCTGCAGAAAATGTGAGCAAATTGCCTGTACTTAATTCTCTCAAGGAGTGATGTGTTTTAATATACAGCCATCTGGTTGGGCTTCCTGTACGCAACGCTGTCTACTCTTTGTGATGCAGATCACGCATTCCTGTACCTTAAGTAGTCACTTGTTTCTCATTTTTCTGTATTAGCTTGGCTTTACCATCTGCACAGCACCTGAGGTTGATTGGATGCCATCAGAATCACAACACCAAAGATGTCAGACAGGAAGAATTAAAGACCCAACAGTCTCACATTAAGTGATAACTGTGTTAGTGCATTTGAGATGATCAATTTGCACTGATCAACTGATAACAATCCAGTTGGACATAGGTATTTAAATATACCACATAATGTGGATCATTAACTATGTTCTGTTGTACAAAGTGGTTCTGACTTAATGATTGAAAGTCACTTCTATGTAATGTCTATGGTGATTCATCTAGCTCATGGTCCTCTCATACCAGAGGAGCTTGTGGCCATGTATTAGGGAAGAGTTGGAGCCTGTACCCTCCTCATTCCCCAGGATGACAAGAAATTTGCTTCAGTCACAACTTACTGATTTCTACAAGTTGTATAAACACAAGTACAGCAGAAGACCATGCTTTTGAAAACTTGTAACTGACCATGCATATATGAAGCACTTGGTCTAAACTCCTTGAATCCTGTTGTGTGTCCAGCATGTGCTAAGAGCACTTACAGGATAGGGGAGAAATTATGCTATGTACTTTGCAGATGCAAGAGACAGACTCATCCAGAAAATATGAGCATGTACTAGCTTCTCCTACAGAATCACAATAGGATTGATAATGCTTATTACAAAAACCAATATCAAATATTGTTTTACCTTCATTATCCTTTTGTCACCTTTAGTTCTCATCTATCAGCTATTATTCCATATTTTGTTCTGACTAGTAACTTGAGGCTTCTCTACAGAGCCCACTAATATCTGAAGCTCTCATCCCACAGAAAATAGTGTCTTAATCACACTATAGTCACTAGCTAAGACAAATGTATGAAGTGTACATTGATTTTGAATGCCCCATTATAACACTTACAGTCTAACTTTTGTAAAATATCAGGTTTTCCAAATCTGTTATTTGTTTAGAATTCAGCTCTTGATTTCAGTTACTGTTATAAGGTTCATATCTGTAAATGAGATAGCCTACTAAGTAATTTCAGCACCCAGAAAATGAGCAACACAGCAAGAGGCACCAAATCTCTTCACTGCAACATAATTCCTAGATAATCCTGGTAAAGTCTCTTAAGGCAACAGAAGCTGGATTAGCCTCCAATCCAAAGCTTACTTAATACTAGCAAGCTGCAAACCAAACCATAAAAGCCTTTCAAACAGTTTCTTCTTTGCACAGTCCAAATGTATATCTGCATTCTACCTGTACTTCAGTGGAAGTCTGCATTGGCATTCACTATAACATTATATCAGTTATGCTCAGATTATACCACACAAAACAAGCACAACTTGGAGTCCTAGCTTTAATCACATCCCATTTGCTAGTAATACTGGAATTCCAGTATATGTAATATGAGTTTTTAAAATATATATACAGACACACTTTAAGTAGATTATCTGATTTTGTATTCTTTGCACACTGAAGGAATTGCACAGAAGTCCTCACGTGCTCAGAGTCACTCCATATATTAAAATCTTTGTATGAATACTAGTTTATATTAAATATTGAACAAATAGACAAGTACTCCTTTCATAGTCAAAAAACTGATTGAAAAAAGTTTTTTGATCAAAAATATTCAAAAATAACAACTGCAACAGTAGTATTTCAGCTCATAAGAACTATAAGTAGCAAGGGAATATTGTCCCTTACTTTAGGTGAAAAGTAGTGGCATTTAAAGGATAGATAGTTGTGAAATATCAAGCCACTACCCTAGAAAAATGTCATTTAAATGCAGAGAATATTCTCTTTGCATTTTAATTCCAAGCTTGAAAGAAACAGATCTGGACAGGTTAAAATATTGCATCAAATAATAAAAGGGAAAATAAGAGGCAGGGGAGGCTATCTTTCTCATCAAACAGCTCTGTTAGTCAAGCATGACAAGTCTTCTTCTAAAAAGTGGTCTGAAAAAAAGGTTCAAAAAAACCTTCAAATCTCTGCATATTTGTAAAGCGCATTTAGGCACCAAGAAAAGTTTAAACAGCATTTATCTATCAAACAAGTCAAGTCCTAGAATATTTTTTTTTAAATAAGCAGAACTGCACATCCTGAAGAATAGTAACAAACACCCACAACTTGCTTGATTATATATAGAGGAGCACCAAGAAAGACCCTAAGAAGGGTCTGATAAACTGGAATTAAAAGCCACTAGGAGTCACTTAGAAATGAAGGTGATCTAATGTTCCACTGGACTCTTGTTTTGGGCAACTGTCCATCCTTTCTGCTACTCTCCTCTAGCTGGCCTTAAGCAGCAGCAACAGCAGCAAATCTGTTATATGCTCTAACCTTTGAGGAAACTACCTCTGGCTAAAATGACTAAAACATGCATCGCAAAATGACAATTTGAAGTTTTCTTGGTAATTGGTAGCAAGTGTCATGCCTTGCAACCACAAGGGTGTACCTAAGGTCTGAAACAGAAAGTATACCATTACATCCTATGAATTGTTAACTTATTACTGTAATCATGTTTTGTGGCTAGAGCTAAAAACAAAAAAAATTCAAGTGTTCACCAAATACAGCATTCAATGTGATATGGTTCATAACCATGCATATAATGCTTACCACACCAGTCTGCATGAAAATACACAAGAATTAAGCTAGAATTCAACTACTTAGACAAGACATGAGGAACAGTCAAGAAAAATATGGAGAAATACTAGATGCTTGACAAGTTAAAAGTACCTGTTTTTCCAGATCTTGTCCAACAATGCCAGCTTCCACACAAGCTGTTAAGTTTTTCTCATCTATCCAGAGAATCCGATTCTGTTGAAAAGCCAGTCAAAACTAAGAATCAGTGTTAAAGATTTTTGTCTATTTCCTTCCCTAATGCTATAGGATCAACATGCTTGGTCATACAGTTTACTATTAATACAACTCCAGTTATTACAGCAGTAGAAGCTGAGCCCCCTCACTCCCTCAAACAGCTACATAACAGGTTACCATTTATGAAGTCGCCACTATGAGAGTGTAACATACTTATTAGCCTATTTATGCTAGGAATGTTTACAGAAACAATGCAGAAAAGCCAGAAAGAATTGTCAAAACTCTTACAGAAGTTAAAAAATACAGTGATTTTCACAATTAACATGATTGAAGGTGCCTGAATCTGACTATCAGGACATTAAGTATACACCAAGAAAAGTATTCTTAAACCTACTCCATGGGTTAAATAGACTGCACCCAGCTATTTCAGTTCAGCTCTTGATTTTGACACAGTAAGCTAGAAGCAAGATATACTACAGGATGTCAGAGTATGTACATACTTTAGAAATTTAAGATACTTGGAAGGATTATATAATTTTATCTGATGAGACACCGTCCCATCAGTATATTCTGCTAAACAGGAAAAGTAGTCAACACTACAAGTTACATGCTGCACTAAGCACGATTGTCAATGAGGACAATCCACATGAAGGAGAAACTTAACAAATAGGGTTTTAGCTTTGTTTATAGTACGGACACCACAGAAGCTTCAGCTTCCACTCTTCATTCTTAAGTACACTTCTGGTGTACTTTATAATTGTGTGTATTAATATTGTATAGAAGGAGAACTGCTCTAACTTCCCCTTGCCTTGATTTTTTTCAAATGACAGAAATGTGGACATCTTGTAGTCCAACTTAAACTATGCTTTAAAGCAACTGTCTCCCCTCACAACATCTGGGCTAACTAAGTACTCAAAGTCAGCTATTTCAGCTCCTTTCAGACACCTTCAGTTTCAACATAAACTGCTTAACTGATCTAAGATGCTTATGTAAATCAGTTTTTATGCAATATAGACACTACATATAAGATGAAGATACCCATTAAGTGTCTATTAAAACAGTAAAGCTTAGCCAATCATCTCAACTGCTCTGACAGCAGGTTTTAACTCTGACAATGCTTCTTTTCACCTTAATTTCTTTATTTTTCCCTCCTTATTAGTGATTAGAAGAATGGGCTGGCAGAGTCATTCAAGACACGTGAAAGTGGTCTATTTTCTGGCTTGGTGTATACTTACATATCTAGCTGACACAAAGCGTGATAATAAGAGTTAACCACATTCCTTTCCCACCCCCAAACTAGAAAGAAGTCAAAGCTGTGGGCTATGAATCAATGAGTTCAAATGAAGACCTCGGTCAGTATGGTACTCTTTGTATTTCTCTCCGTATAGACACCCAAAGAGCTTACTTCAATACACAACTACCACCTTTGCAGAAAAGATCATTTTGGAACCAGACACACTGAGAAAAAACAAGTTTAACTGAAGCACCACTGACTGAGTAGAGAAAATGGAGCCAAGACCCAAATCATGCCTTCAAGGCTGAAGGAGTTAATAAGCTCAGTAGGTGCTCAGAGGCAGTAGAGCCTTACATGAAAGATACAGTGCTGTTTCTGAAGCATCTCATTACCATGTAGTCATAAAACTGTCATTTTACAAGTGTAAAGCTCCTTCATAAAGACAAAAATTAGCACTAAATTTTACAGAACTTCATTTCTGGACTGCCATAAAGCCATGAACTTCACATTCTCAAGATGCCATCTACACAAAAATCTAGGTTTTCTTCTTTAAAGTTGATCCTTCAAGTTGATTTATAGATATTAGGACACCTTACCAACCTTTGCTTTAAGTATTTTTTAAGTCTGCAAAAACTAGTCAAATTTGCAGTGACAAATAACTTCCTCCTACCCTTTCGTTTAACCTCAGATATAAGTTCCAGTATAGAAGAATAGTACCTTCCTCTGATTTTCACTTAAAGCTGCTATAAGAAGGCTTAACAGTGATTTTTTTCTTATTAAATACATACAGGTCATATGAAGTAGTACAAGACTAACATCAGCAAAATATCACTTAAACTGAATAAATACCAATTTAATCATGCATGGTACAGATTAATACTTCCATCCCTACTTTATTCTTGCAAAGAAAGAAATGCCATTCTCTAGTGATCACCATTCAAAGTAACCATAGGATAATTAAAAAAAAAAATAAAAAATTGAGAGACACACCATTTGTGATGTATCCAGTGAGACAATTGTTCTTTTCTCTTCTTCAGGACATTCAAGGGCACTAGATACACTCGTCCCTCCTGCAAATATGGGAGTGACATTGTGATCATAAAATTCTCAGGTAGCTTTTCTTCACATACCATCCCTCTCTCCCTCCTTTCTGATAGTGAACTTAATAAAGTAAGATCACTGAAGTTAACTGTTTGAGGCTAGTGATTAGCCTTTTAAGGGTGTCTCTTCTTCCAAACTGGGTTTCACAAAATTAAAGGCAGCATTGGAGCTCACAATGCTTTAACAGCACTCGATAACAAACAATGAAATTCTGTGACCATCTCAGCTGCTTCTGTTAAGTCCAGAATAGAGTTTTAAAACAAGAAAGGGTAAGAATAACAAACCCATCCAAGAAGCAGAGATAGCTACAGTTTCTATAAATTGTTTTGAGATCACTATGTAAGCCACTACACTTCTACCTCAAAAGCTGGCTTAAGAAGTCTACCTAATACAGGAATGTAATACTTATCTAAAAGCAAGAAAGAAATTGAAAAGGTGTAACTATTAAAAAATGGATAAAACCAAATGTCAAACTTTTGTGGCAGTTTCTAATGTATATCTTTATAGGATGTCACAGAACAGCCTCCAAGAAGCCTTTGGCTTCTCAAAGACTACAAAAGCCATAGGAAAAGAGCTACTAGGATGCTAAAGAGACCCACAGCAAGCTACCAGAAGAACAACCAATGGCAAGTACAGAGGCCAACTAATAAAACACTTTCCAAGAGCAGTAAAGCCCACCACCTTTGTCTCCAACTATAGGAAAGGCAGCATTTTCCTCAAATGTCAACCCCTATAGTAATAATTCCAGAAGTTGACCGTAGTTCAGTATAAACAGACTTAGAAGACAATCTGAAGATCTTTCTGTATCCTGGTCAGTGAACAAGAGATAGTCAACATTGCTGCTTTCAGCTATACCAATTTACTAGTACCAAAGGTGACTTGTAGCAGTTTTACAGCTCTCCAGATGTATCTGGGAAGGGTGAGAGCATTTTAGGGAGAAATCAGCTCCATTAGTTTGGTATTGTGTTTAAGTGACATGCTCATCTTCTCAAACAGTAAATGTCCTTCCTACAGGGGCTATACTCCTACAGCATAAATAAGTACCAAGTAAAACACACATTTATCCCACAGAATTAAGAGTTCTTGACAAAAATCTTCTCACAGAATGAGCTCATGAAAGCCAACATCCAGCGCTCACCAAGCTCCAAGTCAAAACAAGGTAGCTCATCACTCTACTTCAGCAGGCTTAGAGGAAAAAGCATCCACAATTGAAAACCTGAAGTCCTTTAGAAATTCTTTAGGCTGAGAAGGACACATAAGGATACAGGCCTTTAACTGTACTCTGTACCTGGAACATTTCCTGAAATACCCTTGCCACAGGAGTCTCTACTATAACTTTCAAACTGAACAATGTCTAGAAGGAAATTTAGAGTTATGGTTAACGATTTTGCAGTAGGGTGTCTGACCACAATCCTCCCTGGACCTATGAGCTTCAACAATACAACAAAAAAACCTAATTTATACATGTTCATGGGAACAGAGCACAAGTAATGCATCCAAAAACATGATACCTCTAACACAGATATTTGCATCTCTTATTTCCTAGAAGACTTCCAAGGCACAGAGGTAGATTTCAGCTTCATATAATCACTCCTCTCGCATATTCAATATTCAAGGTGTTGATATACTTTTAATGACTTCCACTAAATTGAACACAGCAGCTTTTAAAACTTCAAGATCATAAAAAAAATTAAGACCACACTTAAAATACTACTAAAAAACCTAACTATTGAATTATTGGTACAATATATTACTAAGATCTCATATTTAAATGGAATTCAAGCAGAATACATTTTCACTAGTAATGTAAAATAGATTTGAGATTTCGTAACACTTACCACCAAATGGTATTATGCAGATATTGTGTTTGCAGGCTAATTCCACAATTTTAACTACATCTTCATGGCAAACTAAAAAAGTCCAAACAGTTAAAAAAAAACGGGATTTATGCTTAGTACTTTTATTTGTGCTGAGTACTAAATATTGCAGTCTGAATAAGCAGCAGCTCCTTTTCTGACAGCAGCAAGGAAGATATTTCAAAGAGTTAGGCGCTAAATAAGAGCTGGGCTCTGAAGTATCAGAGTTCCAGAGTAAAGTTTAGACCTGAAACAATTCTACATTTGAAGAACTAACTACGGCCTTAGTCTCCTGCTCTACTCATGGATTGAGACCTCCTGCAAATTCTCAGGGCAAGATGGACAATCAAACAGTTAACAATTAATCTAGGTAGCTTCGAACTTGATTTGTTCTCCAAGATTTTATTGAAAATAGGCTGTCCAATTTATTTTAAGTGAGAAATAAGTCTCTTCTGAGAGCTGAACAACACATCTTTTTCTTCCTGGCTCACGTTCATTTTCAGAATTAGAGTTGCTGGAGGAATTTACTTTTTCAGAATGCATTCTGTATCTGGTCAAAGAGGGAAGCAGAAATGCTTGTGCACAGGCAAGGAAAAGGATAAAAAAAAAGAGGTCAAATACAGTGCACACATGAGTTTGTGCAAACAGCAGAGAATGAGCAGGACTGAATAAAGAGGCTTACAAAGTGGCTACTTTGCTCTTGCCATACAGTACAGCTTTAAACAAAGATAGTCAATCATTTTATTTCAGTTGCTTTTGGAGCTGCACAAAATAAAGCTGTGGCAAGTGTTGTTCATAGTCACCAGTGCTGTCATGTCAATACCTGTCCTCAAGTAATGAGATGCATCTTACAGTGCTTCTTTCTATGCTTCCCATATGTGATTTTTTTCCTCTAAATAAAGGAAGCAAAACTGAGCTAAGACTAAGTTCTTATCAGAAATTTTGGGGTTTCTAATGCAGTGCAGCTATCAAAGTATCAAAAAGTTATAAAAGGTCAGGAAAGAGTTGGATTCATACAGCTGAACAGAAATTGACAGGTACTTATATCAAATCACTTTTTGGTTAGCTACTGAAGGATGGCATATGGAAAGTAGTTCCTAAGTCATATCAGTTTAAGTATTTGTATCCTTCTACTACATAGAAGCAAGCATATTTTCTACTACATATTATCTACAACACTAGTTATTACTCTATTTAAAATGAGCCTAGCGTGTACTCAAATTGCACTGCTCTTTCTTCAAGTCAGTGATCCTTTGTAAAGTGTTCTGATAGGAGTTGCAGGTGTTTTACTTTTTTAATTAAGTACAGCATGTCATAAAACAAAGTTCTTTAATACAAACATTTCACTACTCTTTTACCATCATGTACTCCTTCAAAAAACAAGATTTAGACTGCCATTTAGACAACTACTCTCAGGGAATATACCAGTTCAAATTACACTGTGGTTACTTAAGTTATGAACTCAGCTGTCAACAGAAACTTCAGCTATAGTTAATAATAAATTTTACTTCCCCACAAAGTGATGGGATTTCACAGGCACAACCTGCAATCCAGATGTTAAACAGCCACAATTACCATTCATGAGAAAATCCCTTCAGTTTCTGTAAAGACAAGTGAAGTCAATGAACCAAGACACAGCTTGCCCATGACAAAAAAGCATGAGTTTAGTAAACAATGGCCTCCCCGATCAGAAAGGAGAATAAGACAATTAAAGCTTACCAGGCCATACAACTATATCAGGAATTCGCTTAAACATTCCTTCCCTGAGTACAAATATCTCATGTAGGCAGTGACCTGAAACACAAACAATAAGTTAACAAGTTCAAACAAGGAAGCATTGAAAGCAGCACAGTTACATAAATGAAGCTCTCTTACCATGAGCTCTGAATACCCTATCTTCTGCATCCTGTGAATATGAGATTTTAGTGGCTCTAAGATCCTGAAGAAATTCTTCATTTACAATGGATGGAGGTACATCATTAACATTTAAGGATGCCTGCAATACAAGAAAATAAGTTCATTAAAGGTAGGTTCACTCTTACAGCATTTCTGTATAACAGAAATAATAAAAACATGTTAACACTAGCTGATACCCAAACACAACTATTTAAGATCAGAAATACAGAAGTTCTCTTCCTCATCTTCAATCACTGATCCCACTTGTCCTACCTGGTACTCAGCTGACTAGATGCACACAGGAAGCTTTACTTCAGTAGCACATTCTTACCCTTTGTCCTCCTGAGAAATCTGGAGAAATGCACTAGCTTATGAGTGCATACTGAACAAAATACCTTTTTAAAGACTTCCCAAGATCTAAGAAAGACAGCTGCCTGAACAGAACTAGAGACTCTCCTGTTGACAAAGGGGTAGAGACTGAAGGTCAAAATTCCTTTTTGAATATAAGTTCCTCCTCCAATACAGAGAAATACCTACTAAAGCAACTACCCACTCTGCAAATTCCTCTATTTACAGTTCTGTTTCTACCAACCCATTTCCCCTCCTCCTATCATGTACTGGAAGTTAAATCCATCTCAGATCAAAGCCTAATCAAAAGTCCAAAGCAAAGCAAAACAAAGTTCGACTGGTCTAACATAACCAGCATACTTTAAGCAGACCTCACACATCAGAAAGACTTTATAAAATCCATGTTCAGTCACTAACACGCAGGTGTTTCTAGAAAGCCTCTAGCTAGAAGTCCTGATCAACACCTTGGAAAAAAAGTTTTTCTTTCAAAGAAGCTACACCGGACATTTTGGCTTACCAACAGGTCTTGAATCGAGGCAAATCCAGAGGGAGAACCCCTGCTTAAGATTTTCTAACAACACATTCTTCCAGGTCCTCGTGACAGATGTCTCACATAATATTCTTATGGCTTCTCAAAGTGCAGGCTTAGCCACTTAATTCTCTTTTCTGAAGTCCACTTTAGATGTCAGGCACATGAAAACATAGTTCATGTGTTGACTTTTTAAACCTACTTAAGAGAATGAGGATTCTTTACAGGACCCAGTTCCAAAAAAATACAATCTTTGTAGACATTAACTGTAATGCTTTTAAGTGCTTTGAAGGTTCAAAAAAGACAATGTGCTTTTTTCCCCTCCTTAAAAATGGAGCCAATAAATTCATTTATACTTTTCTATGGGCAACCTCCCTAAAGCAATATGTCTTCTATTACAAATGGCCTGTAATTAAGGAGTTCTTTAATTAGATATAAAGCTTGTCTTATGACTAAAAGTTAACTTCTGGACTTCAACTCCTATTTTGAAAGAAAACGTTGGTCAAGAATCTTATTTCTAGTTATCAAAGTCCCTCAAGTTCAAGAACAGGAGAACTGAAAATTTTTCACTACTTCATCTTTTATTTTAAATACACTCTTAAAAACTAGGAGTTGCATAAGTATTAGTTAAAAAATATTGCAGTGCTTTCAAACTTCTGTCATGAAAACCTTGCTGGCAAATTAACTGACTTCACCTTCAACTCAAATAAATAGAAGAAGATTCTTGCAATTTTGTTATAAAGCCATCAGAAAAGACTATGGGCTGCCTAATGGTGCCAGGAAGAGCTTGCTTACAGCCCTACCACCAAAAAGGTATTTTGTACAAAATGTTCCACATACTCAAAGAAACTTGGACATTTCTTTGACAAGCCTAGCCTACACTTCTTGACAAGAACAAAGAGAAAAAAGCAAAACAATTCACTTTTCTTTCACCTTCTGAAGTTTCAGTCTTCTGAAAAAAAGTATATCTACCCATCCAAGTTTTCTTTCCTGAAATGGAATTTTGCCTATCTTTGCTTTACATAACCTCCAGAACAGCTGATCCTTCTTGCCAACGTGTATCTTAAGATAAAAAGCTTAGAGGACAGCACCAGTTACCAAACTAACCACAAGGAAAATAGAGATGAATAGTCTCCCATCTGCCACCACAGCAGCAGTCTATTCTGAATGGATTGAGTCTCAAAGTAATGAGAGCTGAAGAAGAGAAGACTTAACTACCTGAAAACTTCCCTGTTGAAGGTTAAAAGATCCATTGTGATGGAACTTGCCTACCAGTGTCTACCCTACAAGAAACTATGTAAGGTTATGTGGAAATTAAGAGTACTTACAGGGATAATTCAGAAAGCAATATCTGCATGAGATACATTCATGACTGATAGCTAACAACATTTAGAAGTTCAAAAGGATAGCGAAGTGTTTTAGAGTTTTCATATGGGACACATGACCTATGACATATGACACACATCCTTTTAGAAGAGGATATGTGATGTTCTGATTTGCTTTAAGGATAATATTATACTTCTTGAAATAAGGTGTCAGACATCTGAGAAAAAGGCTTTTCCCTCCAACATATTCACTTTGTCGCCTACAATCACAGAAGTTGAGATTAAGTGGTGCTTAGATGAGAAGCACACTGCTAATGAGAGATCATGATCTCAGGGGCCAGTCACAATAAGCACAGAGGAAGTCACGTCTTGGATTGCTGCTCTTAGCTCCTACTGTTCTGCTATTAATGCACATTCACACAGTGCTGTTTGCTAACCCGAAGAGCAGAGCTCTGACAGAAACTTGGGAAACATGAGAAACAAACAAGTAGGTATCAAATAAAGATCTTTAAACCACTTTAAAAATCCCTGCTAGCTGTGCTTACATTTTCTATTTTAAACTTTGGTTTCTTCATGGATTTCCATAGACAGAACTATTTCAAATCATTTCAAGTTGAACACCAAGTACTTGAAGATCTTCATTCTCCATAAGAGGGGCACAAACCACTGAAAGCTATAACAATTCCTTGCAGATGGTTTTAGGTGTCTCTATTTTTATCTCTCTTCTACAAGTAGTTTAATCCTTTAGTTCTCATCTTCAAGACTGAAAAGTTAATATTCATCCATATAAATCTTACAACACCAAACAAAAATGTACCTTTATTTGTTCATATGGGACTGAAATATTTTAAGATTTGTGCACTGAAAGGCTAGACAGGAAGCCTACGTGAACTAGGTCTAAACTGCTGTCTGTGGTAAGTCTAGTCTTAAAAAGGAAAAAAATGTCATCAGGCCTTGAGCATCACAGAAGCAAGTATATTTACTGTTGTTAATTAGAAAAATTGCATGTAACAGGGAACCCTCCAGTCTTGTAGACTAGAGGCAGGAAGATATGAGATAGAAAGACAAATGGACCAAGAGATTCTTCTCCTACCACTGTTCCTATATTCAAGTTTCTTCACGCTCTGATGATAGAAGGTAAAAAACCAATACAGCATGACAACTTGAAATATAAACTAGGAACTATGACAGAGATGTGAAAGTGTACTGTACTGCAGTAGTAGTTGGAATAGTTATGAGAAGTCCAGATACATACTGGAGACTCTAAAGAGTCCTATTCTGTGTCAAGGGTAGTCAACCTGTTTCAGACTGCAACAAGAACATCAGAACGAGAGGGACACAACACAATGGGAAAGCATTCAACATTGCTGGCAGATATCCTGAAGAGCTGTTTTGCAAGACTTGCTGTGGAATCAAGGTACTATTCAAGAATCTGCCCTTGTCCTCCAACTCTACTTTGTTTGTATTTTCTCTACATGTAGAAAGGGAACAACATCTCTCAGGACCTCTGGTCACAGCAAATTAAAGCAGTTGCCAGTTAAGACCGATCCTGGTCAAGGAAAACATCAAGATGATTTTTTTCAAAATGTATTGGCAGATAGAGATCCTGCAAGTCATAGCAGATGAAAGAATGTCTTGATTAACAGAAGATTGAAGTAATGTTCAAGTTTTCAGGCTGTTTGAGGTTACCTACTTCAGAGAAAACGCAATCATGAACTCATTCAAGAAATAGGTAAAACTGTTACCCAAAGCAGGGTTGCTATAGTCACTGTACAAACACAGCCTGCTTCCAACACTGCTTAAGCAGCTATTAGTCAGGAACCTGCAGCCTCAAAGGAATTCTTAGAAGAAAGTCAGGTGTCCTGACTCTGACATGAGTTACTCTTCTTGAAAAGCAAAATATGGATGCTTCACAAAACCCAGAACATTCTAAATGTGTTGTTTTTCTGAAAACATTCAGTTCAATCTTGAGTATTCTGGTAGCCAGTTTTCAGCATCCAGACATATAAAAAAATACTGTCAAATAAGAACTTGGATCTCATTAAATACACGGAAAACAGCACAATTTAACTTCACTGTATCTTCTGTCTTTGTTATCATGAACAACATTGAAGTTGCATAAACAATTCCCCCTAGGCTAACAGTTTCTACAATCCTGAAAAGCAACCTACAAACAAGGACAAAAACACCTCCCTGTGTTGGAGACTTTCATTCCAATAGAAGTACTACCAGTTAACCTGGAACCACAAGTCATGCTAAGTCATTGAATGTTTCATGTAGAACACTTTTCAAAAACTGAGGTATTAATACACTATATTTAGATCATGTGCAAGGCGACTTTCCAGACAACAGCTGAATCATCTTTAACAATGTGGTCTTGATTATCATCAAGACTAATGTTCAAAGGAACTGGTTCAGCTATTTACTTACTCTAGAGGTAGTTTTGTGCTCCAGACTTGCTCCAAAGGTTTTTTCTATCCATTCCTTAAAAGTTGGTAATACCATACCACCTAATCTGTACCTGAAAAGTCAATATTACATAGGGTCATTTTAAATTAAAAGACTGTATGTCAGATACACTTCTTCCAATTCTACGTATGCACAAATAGTTAAGTTTTAAATCAAATTCTTTACCTACAAGCCTGCAAAGCTTCTGCACATTTAGTTTTCATGCAACGACACATTTCATTATATTTAACTGTTCTGTACAAAAATCAAATCAATTGTCAACCTCTAAGGTATTATTTTCTTGCATGATCTTTGGGAATTGTGACATTAGGCTTTCCAGATATCCCACCCTCCCCATCTTTAGTTTTAAGAAAGGTCTTTCCCTTTCAGTAGTGCAGAAAGTAGTGTCACAGTTTACATGCCAGTTACAGGTAGAGGCCATGTGTGTATGGACACACTGAAATGTAAATAACAGCAGTCTCAGACAGACAAACCCCACTCAGTACGCCTTAAATGTTTTGAAGAAAAACAACGTTAAAGATTCTTCCCTCATCATCACAATGCATCAGAATCCATCAAGCAATTTGAATTTATTCCTATCGCAATCTCTTCAGCAAGAGCTTAGCCATGTGACAGATGGAAGACTTACAGACAAGGGACAGAGGAGCTATTTGTGAACATGTGTACTACATGTGAAAACAAATAAGGCTGGAGACACACTTAAACAGGTAGAAACTATTTCTATTATATACATATACACACACCTTGTGCATGTTTATGTTTGCACAAACATTCTTTGAGGAGAAGAGAAAAAGGACCTTTCTTTAGTATTCAGAGCTTTCAGCAGCTGAGAATCCTTACTATAGTTTGTACCTGGGTCACTGCATTATGCCTCATGGGTCTTCCTTTAAGATTATTCAATCACTGTTAATCCAGTTATGATTCTGTCCTTCACAGCTGTTGCAACCAACTCTACAACTAAATCACCTATTATACAGGCAGATCAATTCCTTTTGTTTCTTCATGTCAACCACCTCCCAGTTCTTCTATTGCAAAAAAACCCTACTCTATTACTAGAGATAAAAGGCTACAATCATATCTCAACTCAAGCTACATTCTTCAGCTTGGAAGGCAGTATTCAGTCATTATTCCTGTGACAGCTATGATTGCATCATTGTACCCATATGAAACAGTTACATGAATTCTATGAAAAGGAAAGTGCAATAAGCAATGGAAGTTTAATACATTTGCATCAGGAGTTTGCAACAAAGGTACAGACAGACTCAAGTCAGCTTGGTGTGTTTTCTTCTCTAGACATACTTTTTGGTATTGCCAACCTATTGCTATAGCTAGCTTGCAAGGGTAACCTTAATTGCTTATTCAGAGGACAAACTAAAGCTATTGGAAAACCAACAATTTTTAAGTCAAGACACAGACAGAAGTCACAATACAGAGGGAGTTAGGAGTTTACGGCACAGAATGCAATGCATGATTGCTCAGGAAGAAAGCTTTGTATGTACATTGATGGTGCAAGAAGCCCCCCAAAAGACCTGCTGCCCCCACACACCCCCCAAAAAAACAGGTTTAGTTGCTCAGACTAGCAAGTATCATCTATCCATGGTGAGACGATAGTCGAGTCTATAATAAAAGGATCATTTGACACATGGAAAAGCATGGTTTGTTGGGAAAGTCAACATGGCTTTCATAAAGGGAAATCCTGTTTCACTAAACCTTGGAGTTCTACCAGGGTGTACAAACGGGAAGTGAACAAAGGGAATATAGAGAACATTAAATTCCACACTCCTTTATACTTCCACAGGTTTTGACCCCAAGAGCTATTTAAAGAAAATACATTGCTACAGTACTTAAGGAAAGGTTCTTCTACAGGCTGAAAGATAAGATAAGGTTAAGATAAGAAGCGAAGGACAGAGTTTATTGGTCACTAAGACTCAGGAGTGCAGCTTGCCACACACTGGTACTGGGACCAGTTTTACATAATGTCTACATACATATGTTTACATACATCAGTGATCTGGATTCATCAGTGGACTGTCCAACCAGGTGAACAATAGTAAGCTCTTTTGGGTAGACGGATAACTACACTGATAGGAAGGAACTCAGGACCTTAAAAACCTGAGCAGACAAATGAGGATGGAAGATAAGATGCAGATAACTGCAAGAGCGAAAAAAACCACATTACTTGTACATTTTGCAGAATCAGACTGGTAGTCAGTACAGGAAAAAAATCAGCATCTTCACTGACAACATATAACAGCAGCCAACAGCATTATGCATCCATCAGGCAGGTATAAGAAGAAAGGTAATTAATCTCTTCTTGGTGCTCTGTTGAACCCTGGTGTATCCACACCTTGAGTGCTGAGTGCTGCACGCCGTTTTTGTCCCTGTATCTCCAAAAATATGTAGCAGAGCTAGAGAGGGTTCAGAGAACAGCAGCTGTAAAGACCAAGGGGCCTTACAAGCAGAGACTAAAGTGCCCAGGACTCAGCATAAAGAGAAAGTGGAAGAGGATGCAACTGAGTCTTATATAATCCACAAAGCATTAGATAGGCTGAAGAACTATCATTCACCTAACCCTGCATTACAGTAAGGGATACTTGGTTTAAAACAGAAGTGCTTCACACAACGACAACCTGGAACTTGCTGCCACGGAATGTTGTGGAGGCAGACACAATCAGTAGACTTGAAAGCTATTAGACAAATTTATGGACAACAGATCTGTAAGTGGATACTAAAAGGATGAGGTATCTACAACATCTTTGCAGATCCCTGTTCTCCTATTTTCACTTCAAAAACTCTCCTTTTGCCACTGTGACAAACTATTCCATAGAAACTACATTGGTGTGACCCAGCAGGGCATTTCTAATATTATTATCAGTTAGAGAGAGAATGCAGATGGGGAAAAAAAACACCATTCTCCCCCCATTCTAGAACAGTGACTGGTATCATCAGTCAAAGAGCAGCCTCGATGCTTCCTCCTGAAAAAAAAAAAAAAATCCAAGTCCAGCTTTTTACCTTTTTTTCCTTCAAAGCACACTGCGTAAGTTTTCTGTGCAGCAAAACCTACCCTAGATAAACTAAAGATATCAGATGAAAGAATGACTGACAAAGTGACAAGAGTCAGAATCCTGGCAAGAGAAGAGAGAACACCAAGATCTCCCTAAATATTATACAGTGAACGCAAGTGCTTAAGACAAGGCTTTGCATTTTAATCTGGGCCTGAAAAATAAGAAATTAAGGTTTAAAGTGCTCAGCATCCCAGTTAGGTTTTTGCAGCTTTGACTCAAACTAGCTCATGCTAGTTTACACAAACTCAAAGATCAGGAGGGAATTTTTCTGAAGGACAGTACTTATTTCAGATTTCTGTTCCCCGTTTTTCTTTACTCTTACAGAAAGTGTATTTTTTAAACCACAGAAGAGACCGCAAGAGTACTTTCCACTGAGGCAGAAAAAAAAAAGTTAGAATGTCAAGTAGCAGGCTTAAATCCCACTGGAAGAAAGTTAAGAGATCCCCAGGTAGACAATTTTAATGTCATTTCCTCAAAAAAAAAAAACCACACCAACTATTTGTACAGCAAGCTTGTTTTTCTAAGAAAGGGGTAGTAGATAATACATCAGAAGCATTGCTACTACAGAACATACAACTGAAGAGCAGATTTTAATTTTAAGCTCAGAGGATAAAGTAGCTCCACGCACAATGGTTAAGAAACCTAAACCACAGATTGGAAGTTTAATAAAGCGACTTGTTGATGCTCAAGAGATTCTTAAAATTGGCAAAACTGCACTGACCTGCTGCATGTTATCTAAAGCTTTAGAACATGGTGCAGATTCTCAGTCTGATTCCATTCTCCAAGGGAAGTTTAATGCACAGAGTATATCAAGTTACAGAGAAGACTCACATTAATTTGTCCTTATAATACTTTCAATAAACCTTCCAAGAAGCCACACAGTCTATTTTATTACATATTAGACTACAGTGTACAGAATTTAGTAAACCTGTTAAAGGCAGAACTAATAACCTATTCTATGAAATAAAACAAGTTTTTTGCCTTCTTTGGATTAACTGAACAGTGCAGTTTTTATACACTTAAAAAAATCACCAAATAAGATACTTCAGTTATATAAGTTTTCAACTTACCTTTTTCCTGTGAATTCTGCTTGACCCTTCTTATTGAAGATGAATTTGGAGTCGTTATATCCCCATCCATTCCACTTCAGAAGTTCTTGCCTTAAAGGGAGAAAAATACATAAGTGAGAATGTTAGCATATTGTAAGCCCCAAATTTGCAGTTATATGGCTTTGGAAAAAACTTATCAGATAGCAATTCAAGAAATCAAGTATACATCAAAATTGCATAGCTTAATAGGGCAAAAAGTAATTTTGCAGCCACAACCATTATTCCTTCAGATTGCATCTTAAGACTTGAAAGACAAAATGCTTTATAAAAACAACCAGCTTAAGTCAATGCACACTGTATGGTGATATTCTCAAATTGGCAAGAGCAATGTTTGAAAGACACTTGTTTTTAAATCTATACATAAATACTAACACACAAATAGGTAACAGCTAAATATTTTCAGAATGATAAAGGCATTTAGCATTATTATTCTCTGTCGAGAATAATTTTAAATTGTAGTTAACATCACTACTGTAATCCCACTACATTCTTAATAACATTCACTTGATGAGGCACTCAGACACATTTGGATTGAAAATATATTTTGGAAAGTCAAAAAAAACCCCAAGAACTGCAGGAATAACACAGCAAATACAACCTGAATGTGACCTCAAAGCATGCCGCCAAAAGAAAGGTAATATAAAAGGAAAAAAAACCCAACAAAGCCACAACTGCCAAAAAGCAACCACAAAATTGAAATATCTTAAGCACAACCATACCAAAACAGAGGATCTCTTAATTATGATAAAGTCATCAGAAGTATATCAATGTAAACATATTTAACTCAGATATACAAAGAGTAATTACACATTAATCTAACTTTGCTTTAAAAGTTTGCCATTTATTTACATTAGAAATGAAGCACTAACCTAAAAACTGAATTTTCATTAATAAAAAGGCACCTTAAAGTAGTCAGAAAACAGATTACCTCACTCCACTATATACAGTGAAGATAGCTCTTACTCTTTGACTGTATAATGTAAGAGTAAGATGATGATCAGGGGGTGACCATTTCAAAAACACATTGTGATTCAGAGAAAGCACTGCCTCAAGTCAGTTATAACTCCACCATTACACACAAAATAACTGGGTGATGATTGATTACTAACGGCCTTCATTATAAAGATAATATTAACACAGGCTGCTGACATACTGTCAGTGTTGTCATTAAATAGACTTAGCTTAATCAAAATTCATTTTCTTCAAACTGCCTGTACACAAAGTTTTAATTAATCAAATGGAAAAAACCCATGGACATGTATTTCAATTGTTTGAATCAGACATTTCAACGAGCCTTTAACAAATTTAGCACTTTAAGCAAACTTTATAGAGCAGTTTCAGTACTCAGTAACTATTACAGTTTTGTGAAATAGTCAGCCTGTTCTTCCACATCAAGGAACTGATTTAAAATTTCAGCCAAAACTAAACTGTTTGAGCAGACAGCTGTCCAGATACAGAAGCCTCTGTTTGGCTGCCTCCTCTCTCAATAGACTCAATCTTTACACATGTAGTGTTCACTCAGAAAAGGGCAAGGATACACTCATGTTCAATAGCACAGGAATGCCTTGTACTATTGCACTGACACAAAAGATTGCATAACATGCATTAAGAACACTTTTGTGTAGTCTTGCCTATTTTTACATGTATTCCTATATTCTATATATGTATACTTATAAGTGTTGTCTTATAAATATTGTATATATTTTTAAGAAATTCCACAAAGACACTAAGTCATACACAGTTGAGCCGCTCCCAGCTGCAAACAGGCTCACGCAGAATTGGCCAACTCAAGTGGAATTTATTTTATTTTTTTTAAACTAAGCATTCCCTTCAAATCCTCATCATCGCAGTCCTCCTCAAGGCAAGATTTCTCCCTCTGCTGACTACATGTAGTATGTCTATATACCTGACATCTGTAGTTTGTTAAATCCTGTGAAGTCAGAACACACTTGATATTATTAAGCAAAATTTGGGGAAGGCTCAAGCAGCTTCCCCCCTAATTTAGAGAGCTAAGTCCTTTTGCAAGGCAGTGCCAACATAAGTATGCAAAGTACAAGGCAGAAACTAGCTGCAGAGCTGGAGACAATCAGACAGACCAAGGCACAAGAGACCAGGCTCTAAAGGAACTGGTGACATGCGACACACTGATAAAGTACAGCTTTGAAACTATCATTAGTCATGATGTCAGTACAGATAGATACTTCCCATAAAATCTAGGTGAGATACTATTAAGGCACTGAACGAAAACCCAGATATGAGGTCTTTCTGCTAAGCAGACTGCATTCCCAGTTGTTTGCCTTTTCTAAAGGCCTACTTTCCTAGGCCTTTAAGGAGTGTTAAACTCTGGTGCTTTCATCAGGCTTTAAAATACAAAACAGAGGCTAAGAGTTTTAACTTTTTAGAAGTTTATTTTCAAGTTGAACTATTCCTGAACAAAATAAGTACAAAGGCTTACTCTGCCAGACAACATAGCTCTTGTTATTGGTGTAACGGATACAATTAAATTAAAATCTAATATAAGAGTTTGCATGTTTGTACAAGAACAGCTGGTTCTAAGACCTCTCAGCTACTTCATAACACAAAGTCAGGAGATTCCCCCTACCACCCCCACATAATGGGCAGTATTATATCTTGTGACAGGTAAACACCACAACAAAAAGTTAAGCATTTGATTTTTATATTCAAAACTATACTGAGCAAGGTTTTTGTTTGGAGATAGGAAGGGCTGTTTTTTGTAACAAGTCATCTTACATTTATTCTTTCTTTTGTTCCACCATACCAGAGTACTGCCAGTTTAAGAACTGCTGTTTGATTTACTTATTGTAGTTCCTAGCACATCATGCCTACACACTAAGAACAAGTTAGAGGAAATAGTGCATGTGGCTCCCTAAAACAGAAGCCTAAAAAGACCAGATTTTAAGAGAAAGACTGATTAGTCAGCTCTGATTTCTAATTGACATGGCCTGCAGTGAAGACCAAGCTGATCATCTCACATACCATTTGAAAGGTATGCTCTTCATGAACAAGAGCTGGTGAACCTCAAGGCTCCAGAGAATTGTCTTCAGCACAGAGGAAAGCAGGAGATATCCAGAGTAGAGCCACAAGCCTCCGTGACTACTGAGGCAATGGCAATGTCATACGGATATAATTCAAAGACTGCAGCAGAACTTTTTGGAAGAGCATTACATATTAGTTGACATTATTCAGAAGTCACTAGCAGGTCTGCAAGATAGAGGCCAGGGCAGCATGCTGTGCTGTTCTTCCCCAGGTCTGCCTCCCTACCCCAGCTCCCTCATGTAAGGGAAATACACTATAACATACACCTGCTCTGCATTTCCTTATCTTTCCAGCTTACATTTGGAAATTAAAACTGTAATTTGACAGCATAGTAAGAAACAGAGGGCAAACAAGGAAAAAAGGCTTTTTCTGATCACAAGTGTTGTAACAGCATTCCTCCTCCTTCTTCATTTTCATACTGCCCTTTTGCAGCATTATTTATACAGTCAAAAAGCTTTTCCCACCCCAGCTCCACTGCAGAACTCCCACTGCCCTCCATAATGCCCTGGTGTAGCAATTAGAGCTGCCTGCCAGATTATCATCATGCATCATGTTCATCTTGGCTCTCAAAAATAATCCAAGCTGTGATGAGCAATCGATGTAGCCTTCTACATTTCCCAAGGTTTTCACTCCCAAAATCTCATATTCCAGAAGAGTATAAAGGGCAGAAAGAATTGCTCAGCATCTGCAGACCTAAGCACACATTATAAGCTCCCTCCATGTATGAGTACCCAATGTATCCAATACTGGCTCTGAGACCAAGGGACTCAAGCTACATATCGATCTGCAACTAATAGGTACCACCATTATACCTACACAGACTTTTACAAATTATGTCTCCTCTAACACTTCAATATTTTGTACCACCTGAAACAAAATTTCCCTTGCAGTAACAGTTTCTATCCTCATTCTTCAAAAATTCAAGAATTTGATTGCTAAATGGTAAAACAACAAAAAACTGAATACCCTGTATAATATCTGAATAATATCTGAACATCTCAAAACATGTTAAAAAGCATCACGCCCCAGCCTGAAAAAAGAAAGATGCTCCGTTTGGCTTAGTCAACTGCATGTTAATGCTACACATGTTCTATGTGTAGCAAAACATAATTTACATACCCTTCTATTTTTCTTCCCAGCTCCCTTTCCAAGAATATATATATAGTAAAGACAGACTCATCACTATTTGATATTATTCTTGCTTTAAACTCCATGTTACTCAGCTCTGTATTGTACCAGAACTGTCTCATTTAAAGACACCTTTCCTATTCAGTACATTGGCTTCAACAAAATATCAAGCTCATTAACCCTACTTTCATCTTCAACAGAAATACAGAATATTTTAATCCGAAACAGTAGGAAGTGACCAGTTCTTTCTTGCCTTCTAACTTAAAAGCCAGAAAGTCAGTACTGAAATGTATGAAGTACTATAAAGCAAAGCTCACTTAACTTTAAATGTATGTTGTGTGTGTATATACACACACACAAAATTATATTGCCCGAAAGGGAAAAAAAAACAAAGAAAACAATTTACCATGAAAACAGTAACAATATGAGCTGAAAACAGTGTGACTAGGTTAAGTGTATTTAAATATTTTACTTTCATTACAGTGCCCAACACTGAAATACTAGATTGACTCGATGCAATAAGGATTTTCACAGCAAAATATTTGTTCAACAAGTCAAGCGTTTTCTGCATTCTTCTGGAAAACTGGCTACAGAATAATCAAGGAGACACTGTGTAGGACACTGTTCAGGTCACAGTATAAGGCACTATATTAAGCCCCCAAACGACCATTATGGTGCCTACAAACTGGGCAGAAACTCAGGAGGTGGCAGCATGCCCAGTCTCGGGGGGCAGGAGAGTGGTCCCTGCTCCCAAGGCATCCCATCACTCAGCTGGGCAGGCAGAAGCCTCCGGACTTATGCTATTTCAATAAAACTGTACCTGTCAGCACTCTCCAAATCTCATGTTTTAGAGAGGCACGGTGACTGGCTGAAAGAGTTCTCGTCTCTCCCTAGGAAACTGAAGAACAAGCACAGGGTCTCCCACAGGTATCCAAGCTCAGCATCCAAAGTTCAACCCATGTGGAAATTATACTATGGATATCATCTTTCAGTAGTTTCAAATTCATATCACAAGTGCATATCAGACATCTGCGTACCCAATACATACAGCTGCCAGTCAAGAAGAGTTTTATACTGCAAAAGAAAAGTATCACCAACAGTTATGGAGCCTTTTGTTTTCCAAGGTCTAAAGCACATTGATGATATAACACCAGAAAAGTGGAAAAAGCTTTTTCCACTTATGATGAAGTCATGAGATTGTTCAATGAAACATCAGAACCAAGATAAAGTAATGAATGAACTCCAAACATTAGCATCATGTGATTTAACAAAGAATGAAATTGCCTTATTACACAGACATACCATCTAAGCACATAAATACCAACAAAACTTCCTCCTTCTCCAAAATAATCTGAGGATCTGGTACATTATACACAACACTTAAACAAACAGGCTAATTTACTCAAAGGACGAGTGACAGTTTCATATATTTTCTTCAGAGAAGCAGGATGAAAGTGCAGTTCAACCCAGCTGAACCAATGTGACTCAGGTGGAGCAAAGCCAAGATGCTCACATCAGCTTCCTCACAATAACCATCAGCATTTTCAATTCAATCACCAGCTGATGCTCAGCATTAAAACAACATATACAGAAAATACTCACAGACATTCTTCTTCCATGACCCAAGAACCAGCACACTCTTGGAAATGAGTTTAAAGTGGCAGTTTTAAGGGCTACCACATGTGCTAAAGCACCAGTATTTGCCTAATGTAACAATGTAAAAAGTCTTGCAGGTTGTAGAGTTCTTGCAAGACTCAGCACATGGGTGCAGTAAGACTGAGGTAGTATTATGGTGCTAAGTAGTTACAACAACAAGACATTACCCAGACAGTAACTCCTCAAAGCTCACCTCAGCTGGATTTTTGGTTACCAACTCAGACCACCAGCTGGAAATTCAGAACCCTTTCCACAGGTGATACCAGAAGGTCACTCTCCCTCTCCTCTGGAGTAGTCTCTCTGGGTTATATAGTCACACTTCTCACCTGAGTAAGCAAGCCACTCCACAGTGGTTTTGGAGCCAGTAGTAAATTAGTATCAGGTGCCTGGAAATTAGGAAAGGGAACATAGACAAGGAATCCCTTCCAGAAGTGCTTTGTGAAAGCATCATTTATCTGGAGAAGAATGCCATGCTGCAGGCAGGGAGTATCTACTGTGTTTGTCATTCTTATACTTCTTTCCTCTTGGACAATCTTCCCTGCAGCAAACCAAATGTAAATCGCTCTCTAGTCTGAAGTCACACAACATCTGTTTTATAACCTTAGACACATTCAGGTTCTGTAGCCCACACTTTCGGCTAAACCCCTGCAGCTGCACATACACCTGATTCAGTTGCTATTCTGTTTGCTGAATATCTGATAGGGCAACACAAACCTGCATTTAAATTTGCAGTTTACATCTACAGTAAGTGGCTCATGCAGACATAAGATTTTAGGCATAAAAGAAGACTTCAAGGGTTTAGGTACTCCAAAGCACAGTGTGGGTTTTTTTTTTTTTTAAAAAACTGTTCTGATAAAACAAATGTTAACTCACCTTAAACATGTTCCTAGCCTTGACTATTTCATTACTCTTCATTTGACCACACTGTAATAAACAAAGTCCCAAGGAATAAGGAAACTGGTGTTTCTCTAGTGTCCTTTCATAGAAAGCTTAAGTCAATTAGGGTAAATTAAAGATTCAGTAAAGCCAAGACATTATATCTATCCTTCTCAGTATACACTTAGCCAAATGATGATTCTTATGCAACAGAATATTTACTAGAAGCTATCTCTATTCCACCTACTACTTCAGCTGACACCAGTTTCATTTTAACCTGGAGAAAAGGAGGCTCAGGGGAGACCATATCACATTCCACAACTGCCTGAAAGGAGGTTGTAGTGAGATGGGGGTCATCTCTTCTCCCAAGTAACAAGTGATAGGAGAAGAGGAAATGGCCTCAAGTTGCACCAGGTGGGGGTTTAGACTGGGTATTAGGAAAAACTTCTTCACTGAAAGGGTAGTCGGGCACTGGAACAGGCTGCCCAGGGAAGTGGTTGAGTCCCCATCCCCAGAGGTATTTAAAAGACGGGTAGACGTGGTGCTTAAGGACATGGTTTAGTAGTGGACTTGGCAGTGATAGGTTAACGGTTGGACTTCATGATCTGAAAGGTCTTTTCTAACCTAAACAATTCTATGATTTATGATTTTTATCTTTGAAGAGACTGCTCTACTACAAAAATGCATGCACACGGCTACTTCCAGGCAGTAAATGAACACGCACTTAAAGATGTTTTCAAACACTAGAGATCAGTCCTTTGAGGAGTATTTTTTGAAAGCTTGCAAAACCAGGGAATCTGCTTCACTATCTAAAAAAACAAGTTAATGAAGGAATCAATTGTCTGCTGTTTATTTGCTCAAGCAAAATAAGCTCAGTTCCTGGACAACACTGTTTTACCTATTGCATAGAGAATTTTTGTCATGCTCTGTAGCAAATACATCAGGTAACTGCTGAAGAAAACTTTTTGGCCTGTATCATCAATGCTGAAGACTTGCACACAACAGCCCAATTTTGGATATAACAAGACTACAGAGGCATTATGCTTGTCCATCACATTCAGCCTACAATTGATTTTTAATACTTTGCATTATTCATTCTCTCTGAAGAGGTACAGTAATATTTCAGGAAAGTCTAGTTGGCTGCAACCTGTTACACTACAGATGTCCTTACTTTACTCCAGCTCAAAGTAGCTTCTAGGAAGTCCAAGTAATTAGTCTATTCAATTAACAGACCATTCTATTCAGTTTAAACACATAAAGTTTAAACAAATAGCTATATATATACACATTCATTTTCTTGTACATAACAGGTTAGATCAGCCCTCCAAGTCATGGGGGTTGGGCAGGAGGCCAATTACCTCCTCCCAGAAAAAAAAAAAGTTGCAGAAGCAACGAGCATCAGAAATGGCGGGGATGGAGAAAATCGGTAACGAAGTGAGGAGGAGGAGATGGAGCTGGATCGGTCATGTCCTGAGAGGGAAACCGACGGAAGACTGCGCTGTGGCCCTTGACTCCAGAGCACGCAGCCGTGGACCGATCGAAGTGGAAGAACGATGTTCATGCCTTGTGTGCCTCCTGGCACTGAGAGAATTCAGATTCAGAGACAGGTTAGATCTCAGTAGATATCAAGAAGTCAATCTACAAATTTCTTTCAGTTTTTGCTATAAATTGCTACTTGCTTTCATATAATAATCCGTACTGTACTTTATATATTAAACATACTTTACACTTCTGTCTTGTATCTAGGGGTTTTTTTAAATAGCATTTAACCAGTGAATATATCCAGTTTGGTTTACCTGGTATCAAATGATCTAACAATACATATATTACATTACTTGAATTCTTACAGGTCATTTGCCTGACATTCAACTACTTGGAGCCTGATGACAGACAGGAATTGCTGTTGCGTATGAAGTCACATTTGCCTTCAGATGACATTTTCTTTTATCAGGCTAATGTTTCCAGATGAGAATCTTCTCACTTTATCTGCTCTTCTATTTCAAGCATTAACCTTGACTAGCAATTAACTGCTTTGTTGCAATCACAGAGCTTCCTGTGAACTGCCACACCTTCCTCATTGCAACAGGCTCTTACTTTTCTGATTTGTTAAGACCTTCTAGCAGCACAATCTCTTTCCTTCTTTGCCCTAAGTTCCCACCACCTTAAGCTTAGAAGTCAGCTATATGAGGATTTGGTTTAGTGACAAGTGTTGCTTAAACACTGTTGTCTAAAGAGTTAAATGTTTATAATAAAATAAAGATTGCTCTGAGTATTGGTGGTAAGATATGAAGCCTTTGAAGTTACTTGTTAAATTCAAATAGTATCAACTCTTTTTAAGAGAGTTAATTCATGTTGCTGCTTGATATAGTCATAATCATTACCAGCAACTACAGCAAGAATTACAAGTGTCTATATAAAGGTATGGTGATATTAACACATTACCCTGAGCAACCTGGGCATGAACTTCATACAGAGCAGGCAGCTGGCTATACAGTCATCCTTTAGTTTACTCTGGATAGCAGTATGCCCGTAATAATTAAGAGAGATCCACAAGCCTCTCCATCCCATAGGGAAGAAGCTTCTCCATGAAGAGACAGGAAAATCAGGAAATTCTGCCCTGCTTTCTCTTGCTCCAGGACAGAAAAATTTTAAGCCTATGAGCTACTGAGTCAACATTTAGTTACACTCAATAAAGGTCCTTTTAACAAAGACCAAATTGTTTAGAGTTTGATTTGAATAAGTTACAATACAAGCAAGATTAACATCAGTGTACGCTCCACCTCTGAGGCACTCTTACTTTCTAGCATACATAACAGCTACTCTGGTACAACTGCGTTCTAGGGAATTGTAGCACCTTACTGTTTTCATAGAATCATTTAGGTTGGAAAAGACCTTTGAGATCATCAAGTCCAACTGTAAACCTAACACTGCCAAGTCCACCACTAAACCATGTCCCTAAGCACCACATCTACACATCTTCTAAATACCTCCAGGGCTGGGGACTCAACCACTTCCCTGGGCAGCCTGTTCCAACACTTGATAGCCCTTTCAGTGAAGAAATTTTTCCTAATATCAAATCTAAACCTCCCCTGGCACAACTTGAGGCCATTTCCTCTTCTCCTATCACTTGTTACTTGGGAGAAGAGACGACCCCCATCTCACTACAACCTCCTTTCAGGTAGTTGTGGAATGTGATATGGTCTCCCCTGAGCCTCCTCTTCTCCAGGCTAAACAACCCCAGTTCCCTCAGCCGCTCCTCACAGGACTTGTGCTATAGACCCTTCACCACCTTCATTGTTCTTCGGACACGCAGTGTCCAAAGCAGTACAAGTTGAACACTTCATGTACTTAATCTTCAAAATAACTGTACGTAAGTTTTTAACTCAAGTCTCACCAGCAAAGGGAACTTACTGATAACCAGTCAACAAAATTCAACAGCATAACATAAAAGTTCAGAAAAAGTAATTTCAAGGAAGAGGTTTTTTCCAACTCTATTTTTTTTTTTGGTAAGTTTTTCAACATGCCCATCATCCTGCTAAGGCTTCAACACACATTGTATAACTATGATCCCCATCTTCCTTCATCTGAATTAAAATAGGAAATTCAAGCCAGGAATGCCACCAAGAAATAACATCTCTCCCCTCTTACAGTACCTGAGATCTCCCTCAAGAGGATACTCATCTAAGAATAGATTTACTTGTCTTTGTTGAGGAATTTTCCCATCTCAATAACCCTCATTTTAAAAAGTAGGAAGCATACTGCAATCTTTAAACACATCAATTTGCAAACACATTGTTTAGCTTCAGAAGCGTTTTTATTTCGAAACAGGGACAGTTAGATGAGCACCCACAGACTCTCGGTCAATTCCACATACTCTCCTTCCTCCCCTCACTGATGATAAAAAATGTCTGGGTAAGATCCTTAACAGTTTGGTCTTTGAACTATGTGCTGGTTTTGGCTGGGATAGAGTTAATTTTCTTCATAGTAGCCGGTATGCGGCTATGTTTTGGATTTGTGCTGGAAACAGTGTTGATAATAAAGGGATGTTTCAGTTACTGCTGAGTAGTGCTTACACAGAGTCAAGGCCTTTTCTGCTTCTCACAGCACCCCACCAGCGAGGAGGCTGGGGGTGCCCAAGAAGCTGGGAGGGGACGCAGCTGGGACAGCTGACCCCAGCTGACCAAAGGGATATCCCATACCATATGGCATCATGCTCAGCATGTAAAGCTGGGGGAAGAAGAAGGAAGGAGGGGACATTTGGAGTGATGGCGTTTTGTCTTCCCAAATAACCATTACTCATGATGGAGCCTTGCTTTCAATACCTGCCTGCCAATGGGAAGTAGCGAATTAATTCCTTGCTTTACTTGCGTGCACAGCTTTTGCTTTACCTATTAAACTGTCTTTATCTCAAGCCGTGAGTTTTCTCACTTTTACTCTTCTGATTCTGATCCCACCAGGGGGGAGTGAGTGAGTGGCTGTGTGGTGCTTAGTCACCAGCTGGGGTTAAGCCACAAACTATCAAGAAGAAAGCCATGTTTCTGCAGGTCACTGTCTAGTGACTATTGGATAAGCAGCCAGAGAAAAATTTCTGTGATAGAGACATTCACCTAAAGTACTACAAAGGTTTTTTTTCATCATAGGAAGTCATCTACTTTGCAGAATAAATGCAACATGAGGAGAGTGCACCCAAATCTGGTACAATAGTGTCTGTAGCTTTAACACCATTTCAAACACTACAGGAAGGATGCAACAGGCATAACAAAAATTTTGCTTAAGGTACTTTTGGCTGCAGCTTTCCTAGGAAAAATTAAAGTAATAGTTCAAAAGAGGCAGAAAAGCTGAATCATCATACAGAAGACTGCAAGAAAAAAGCATCTGGGTTTGCATTGTCCTAATATTGCTGATAAAAGCCATACAGTATCACTGTACCCATCTATAGGTCACTTATTTTTACCAGCTTTTTCAATCAACCTTCTAGGTCTCACAGATAGATCAACCAGCTCCAGATTAGCTGGAAATCACTAGAACAGGACTCAGGTGTTCATCACTTGTCACCTCCAAATCAGTATAGGCAACAATTGTCTTTCTCCCCCATCACTCACTTCAAAACCTGGGTATTATCCTCAAATACAAACTCTACCTAGATTCTCATATCCAAACTATATTTATGTATCAGAATTTTCACATGCAACATCTCAAACATGTTTCAACCACATCTCAGATGTTCAGAGGGAACCTTAAGACAGAGATGCAGCTCCCTTGAAGGTTCTTTTGTTTCCGTACATACAAAAAGGCTGGGCTCTAGCTACATCAAGACATTTGTACCTATGGTGTGGACCAAGCATTCCAGCAGCTCCCTTCTACTCTGACAGCAAAGTATCTGGCAGTTGTATCACTTTGATCATAAGCTCCTTGAAGCAACATAATTTTTATTCTTAATCCAGAACAAGTTATTTAGAGTAAAAATAGCAATCCATTATTATCCCATAGCAAATCCTAATATGGGAGAGCACTGCCAACAACTTGTAAAAGTACAGATGTTAAGTTCACTATGCCTGCGTTTCCACAGAGAAAGAAGCTATCCTTCGGGTCACACGCATCTTCACAAAAGCCTGTTTCTCCTGCTCTTCAAGGATGCATTAACTGGCTGTAGAAATTACACAATAATCTGTTTAAGATAAATCCCTGAAAACTAGCTATACTGATTTTTTTCAGAAACAGTGACTTCTTCCTAAATTCAAACCAAAGAAAAACTCAATATGGAAGGCAACAATTTTTGAATGACCCATTTCTCCCAGCAAGCAGTACTGTTTGACACACCTCCTGCAAGAGCATCAAATCCCCCTCAGTGAGAACAAAAGGCTTTCAAAGTTCATAGAATCATTAAGATTGGAAAAGACCCTTAAGATCATTTGAGTCCAACCGTTAACCTAGCACTGCCACGTCCACCATTAAAACATGTCCTCAAGCACCATGTCTACCCGTCTTTTAAATATCTCCAGCGATGGAGACTCAACCACTTCCCTGGGCAGCCTGTTCCAATGCCTGACTGCCCTTTCAGTGAAGAAAGTTGTTAACATTTCAAATTTGTTAACGTTTGACTACATGCCCATGATATCCCAGTCCTCCCAAAGCAGGCAAGCTCAGCTTGTGGCCCTGGGCCACAAATAGCCTGTTAGAATAATTCAGACTGTGCCTTGCTCTCTTCTTGAAAGAAGTTGAGAACAAACCATGAGATGAATGGATTTTTCTCAAAGGAGCAACAACTCTCTTAACCACTTACTTGCCCTATCTGCCTCTTTACCACCTCCATACACTAACGTACCAGTCCCTGTACACAGCTCGATAGAAAACAGTAGGTTGTTAATAACCTAAATCTTAAAATGATCTTACAGGATAGCAAGCCAACACACATATAGAAAATCCACATCTGAGAAAGGGGAAAACACAAAACAAATACAAGTCCGCCCCAGCAGAAAGGTGGGCTTCATGATAAGTTACATGAAACTATATCATGGTATTATAATTGTAGCACTTAAAAGAATCTACTAGAAAAATAAATCCAAGAGCCAGTGAAACAATTTTGAACTAGACAATTTGACTATTTGTCTTCCCTTGGGCTCACGTGAGCTGAGATTCTTCACTACTAAATACTGTAAGAAAAGCGTAGTTAACTATTCATTTCTAAGAAACTTGAGCTAGATCCTAATATACGAGTGCATTTTTGGCAGCATTCACATAAGGTGAAGGTTTCACATGCCTGTGAACAGAGGAGGACTGAAAGCCCATACAAAACCTTGCTTTTCACACGTGCTGCATTCTTCATTAAAGCAGCCTCAAAGTATTTGCAAATGTTGAACCCCTGCTCCAGTTACTACAGTGACTGTGAATGACTTTCCATTTTAATACAATTCCACTTACTACAGAAACAAGTAAGAGGCTGCAGACCACCTTCCTTCGGTTTCGTCCAGTCCCTAGAGCGGGGAATCGCTTCAGCACTTTACCCGCGTTTGGGCTTAGCCGCCTCCGCCTCCTCCCCGCCGCCGCCTTCCTTCCCGCCACCTCCCAGCGCTGCTACCCCGCAGCTCCCCGCCCAGCCCACGCGGGGCCTCCCCCGGCCCCCTCAGCCCACGCCCGTGCCCAGCGGGAGCGGGACCGCTCTCGGCGGCACACGCTGGCCTGGCCCCGACCCGCACCGGCAGCCGGCCGCTGCGGGTGCCCGCCCGGCCCAGCAGGGACTCCCCGGCACGGCCCGGGGCCCGCTGCCCCGCGGGGACCCCCGCCCGCACCCACCGCTTCTTCGGGATGGAGCCGGAGGCCGGCCCGGCGGAGCCCCCCTGCGCCTTGCAGGGGCTCGGGGAGAGCGCTTCCCGCTCCGGAGCCCGCGGCGAGCCCCGCAGGTGCCCGGAGATGATGCGCAGCCGCCGCCGGGCGGAGGACGGGGAGCCGCCGCCTCTTCCCGCTGCCTCCTCCGCCTTGGCCGCCATCGCACTTCCGTGTTGTGCCGCCGATCACCGCCGGGTGAGAGGTCGGCCCAGCGGAAGGCGCCTCCCGGCGCTCCCCTCATATGGGCCGTCCCGGCATGCACCGCCGCCCGCGCGCCTCACGCCACGCCACGCCACGCCACGCCACGCCCCGCCCCGCCCGGGGGGAGCGGTTGCGCGCGCGGCCCGGTGAGGCGCGGGCCTGCCGCCCCCCCGCGGGAGCTGAGCTGAGGCGGGGCGGGCGGCGGCTCGGCCTCCCCTCCCCTTCCTCAGGCGGCGATGGAGGGCGCGCGTATTGGTAGCGCTTCGAAGCCGAGGCCTGCTTCCGTAAGCAGTCGCGCAGCCCGCCAGAATAGCTGCCTGCCTCAGCAGTTCAGGGCTTACGTGACGAAACAAGGGAGAAAAAAGGTTTTACTGGAGATTTCTCACGTCTTGTGCCATAATTATCGCCCTTTTAGATCTCTAAACGGATTTGAGAGAACATGAAGGTGCTTGTTCTTTAAAGAGGAGGATCGCCTGAGTGAATGATGAAATGTTAATTAATGGCGATAACAGACGTGGTTTACCTAAGACGTAGGTTGGTGAGGTGACAAATAATCCCAGATTTTATCATTATAGTTGACAGGGACACAAAGCCCTGGTGAGTGCAGAGGTGCTGAGCCAGGTGCCTCTGTCCGTGTCATTTGGCTGTTCTTCCCACGCCGTACGTTGCCGAAAGGCTCCAGCTCCAGGCTCCCGATGGTCTGCTCCCCCGCCGTAAACCCACACCGCAGAACGAACCCTTCGGTAGCCAGGACAGCCATCGCTGCGTACAGAACTGTCAGTCCTGACCATGTTTGAGCCCTGTGGGAACAGCTGGGATTCACCCTGTAGCATCACTTTGAAGAGGGAGAAGAACTGGGATTTAAGGACAGCTACAGATGTGATGCCAACCCCTGGTGCTGTCTGCTACTAGGAATTTACTATCGTGCACCAGAGTGCTTTGGTCAGCTTTGAATTTCCGCTCAGGAGGAGATGTGGAAACTGGAAAGATTTTAAAGGAGAACAGGGGAGAAGAGGGTTTTTTTCATCAGAGAGTGAAAAAAGGCTGAACAAGCTGTGTCCAGACTGCTGTGAAGTGAAAGGGAGCAATCAATCTGCCCTCCATGTCCCGGCTATGTTGGTGAGAGGTAACGAGCTCAAACTGCAAGATACGACTTCAGTATTAGCACTAGACTACTTTCTAATGGCAGTGAAAATGAAAAACTGCTGTAGTCTGCCTAAGTAGAGAACGAAGTCACCTTCATTAGACAGCATTAAGAACAGACAACATACCTCTATCAGAGATGGTATCGCTATAAGCAGTTCTGCTCAGGTCAAGGTGATGGGCTAGATGACCTGATCAGATTAGTTCCAACTTTTTCCCTCTGATGTGAAATACCTCATACTGTTGAAGCCTATTCAGTTGTCACACAGGACCTACTGTCCTGATCAGCTTTTGCAGTTGGATGGCACTGACCAGCTTTTTGGAAGTCTTGAAGTGGAATGCTAATATCTATGCGATTACTAATACTTCCGTAAGGACATTTTGCCTATCATTGTTGATTTAGTTGTTCATTCCTTCCTCATACACCCCTATGCTTGTTATGTCATGTATATGAAATATAATCACATGAAAATTCATAGAACTCTTATGTTACCCTCTTTTGAATCTTTTTCAGGGACCTGTTTCTCTGATGATGCTTCAACATGATACCTTTCCATTAGCTAAGCAACTAGCAGAAAGTTCTCCAGGGAGCAGCATTTAGCCGCAAGTTCTCCAGGGAGCAGTACGTAGTGCACAAGCAGTGAGACTTTGATTCAGTTCCCTACTTCACATGCAATATTGGTGCCTCTTTGAGTCATAGCTCCCCATATATAAACCAGGGATAACAGTATCTCCCTAGAGAGACTGATTTGAAGATAAATACGCTAAGGACTGTGTGACAGTATAGGATCAACCCCTATAAGACCTACTGATGAAAAGCAGTACCTAAAAGCCACACAGGTATTATTACTATTTGTTTTGCTTTTATTCTCACCGTTGTTAATTGATTTTATGCCCTTTGTGTACTGTGACTAGAAAATAGTCTGTAATTTTCCTGGGGCAGGAATTGCACTAGTTGCAGTGGGGTCTCAGCTTTAGGTTAGGCTTCTGGTATTACTGCAACATAAACAGCTGTTCCGGCAGTTTGATAGTTTGGTTATGGAGTTAAATTTCCCCCCTGTGAATAATTTGTATACTACTTTCTGGATTAACTCATGCATATCCACATTTAACTGTCTGCTGCTGTGGAGGCAGTCTGTAGGGAACAAACACGGGTCTCCCGACTGAGTTTCCATTCGCATTGTGTACTGAAGTTGTGGATATAGCTGGGGGGACTTTAAGTCACAGTTATCTAAATCTTTCCACATTGCTGAATGCTGGCAAAGAGCTACTAGATTCATTGTAGAAGGCTTCAGATTTTTCTAGAATGTTTCTTTGTATCACAGTCACTTGTAAGTAACAATAATGAGCCCATTGCTCATTTGTTTGATCCTAATCATAGAGGTCCCCAGTAAAAAATTGAATTCAGCTAGTATCTGATAAGCAGTATTTATCACAACCTCAGAACTTAATTCTCCAAAAAGTTCCCAATTAATTTTCAAGTGTGTGTCTGGCTGGAGATTTAACTGCAGGTGGTAGAGACATGGTGGTATGGTTTGGAAACCAGTGAGAGCCCTTGTCTTACACAGAGCAAAAGTATAGCTAAGCAACACCTCGGTTTTGTGCAAGAGGGGTCTTTGCTTACAGTAGGAATGCTGAATTCCTGCCAGTGCTCTGCATGCAATCCTCAGGTGCCTTGGAAGGATGGCAGTCTTAAAAAGAAGCAGTGACATAATGTACGGGCAAATCATGAGGCTGCTGTTTCTTGTCATTTGCTTGAAGTGAGCCACTGGCATATTTTCAAAAAATGTGTCTAATTGATTCATATAAAGTCTATCTGGTAAGTAGAAGTGCTGAAAAGAAAACTTAGGAAACACAACAGTTTTGAAAGTAATATGGTTGTGACACCAAAGACAACTGATTTCAGTGAAAATACCAGCAGATCTACAATGTGGTAGTTTGAAGTATGCTAATCGTTGCCGAGCCAAAGCATTCGCCATTCCATGAGCTGTCCTTCCCACATACCTGAGTGCATCTGCAAGCATGAGTGAGATGCTAGCTCAACGTGACACTCTTTATGTCATCAAAGACCTGCATTTCCAGAATTCTGCACGTTGGCATCTTCAAGAAACGTAGTTTTAGAGGGAGTTTACAATGTAATACAAAATAAAGTAGCCAAAATACTTTAAACTTTCAGAGAGGTCTTCATAACAAGGTGTCTCAGAGCTCTATTACACAGTAGACCCATGGGAGAGCACAGAGGGAACACACTGCTCAGGACAAACACTACACTCTTGGGTAACCCATACACAGGCTGTGAAAAGAAAAGATTCTTCTGATAAATTTTGTTGCCTCGAATGAAGGTCTTCAACAGATTGTTGAAAATCACCTTATGTAGCATGGGAGCCCTTGAGATGTACATATCACATGTGGAAAATTAATCGATGGGATACACATCCAGCCTTAGCAGCTTCAGCAACTTACAAGTTGCTGAAATAGCAACTGTATGCACATCTAGAAGAGAAGGTAGAGTACTATATTCAACTTAAACTGTAAAAAGAATTTTGAAAAATTTCAAAGGAGTTTTATTGAAACCTGAGAAAGTTCCTGGACCCGGCTGAAACCAGCAGGAATTGCCAGTGCTGTAGTACACACCTGTGCTGTTCCTTTACTGACTAAATAGCAGAAAAAGGTTGTGGGCTCTTTTATTTATTTTTCACTTTTAAAGTAGCACAGCTTCACCTCACTGCTTCTGAGGGCAACAGAAGAACATTATCGTAATAGTAGCCAATGAGAAAATGAACGTAAAGAATCCTTTGCTTTCTAGAAGACGGGAAATCAGAAACTAATTTTTTAAAGAGTCTTCATTTCATGACACCATGTGCAAGGTAAACACCTACTTGAATAAGATGTGTTTTAGATGTTCTTGCTTTCTCCAGTTCAACTACTATTCAGATGTGATTGACACTAATATATTAGAACACCTTTTTGTTCTATACCCCTGTACAAAAAGCCACCACCTAAATAAGAGGTGGGGTTTTGGCTGCCCTAGGTACAGGATGGGTGTGGGACATCCACAGCTGAATCATGGGCTCAGAAGAAGCTGATGGGGCAATAAAAGGGGGAAAAGGGCATAAGCCCTTGAGATTACCTCTGGATTAGTAATTTTTTCACCAGAGAAAAAAAAGAAGAAATCTTACACCCATTCATGAACATGTCATTCAACACCAAGTAATTTGTGCTCTGGGAGGAGTTTTGTTGATATTTGAATGGGCCAAGAAGTTTTCCTGAAAGGAGCCAATTTGTCTAAGACCTACCTGGGCTTTGTGCCATTTTTATAGAGACCCTGGGGGAAAGGCACCACATCCATCCGTCCACTGCCAGCTTGTGGCAATATGAGGCTCAGCTTGCAGGCCTCAGTGCCACAGAACGAGAAAGGCCCAGGTCTCGGAGCTTACAGCTAGGGAGAAACCTGCAGGACATCAAACCATTGGCAAGGATCAGCGTGGATTTGGAAAGGTTACACAAGGGTAGGAGGAACTGAAACTAGGAAAAAGGTGATAAAAGCCTGCAGAGTGTGGGCCATGAATTAAACCTCCCATCTAGGGATCTCCAACTAGAAGCTGACCTTTTTTATATGGAAAAGGTTAGTGGGCAGCATGTTCTCTCTTTAAACATAAAAAAATAAGACTTTTTTGTACATGGTGATCAACTCTCTCCTGGTAAAGAGAGAAAGTATCAAAGGTAACTATTTCAGCTTTCAGTCAACAAGAGGATCTGGACAGCTTAGAAATGCTGGAGTTTAGAAGTAAGTCTGTATCTGAACAAGAACTGATCACAGAGAAGCAAGTGCTAAATCCTTGTCCATAATATATTAAAAAATGCATATCAACTCCTCTGTGAAACTGCTGTGACTTCACTAAGGCTTCCACTGGTGCCCCAAGGCAGAGTTATTAGTAATATATTATTATCTGTGTACTAGTAATAACTCCAGATCTGACTTTTCTGTATATCACATTTTGCATAAAAGAAAAATACTTGCTAAATTGTTAGCTGTATGCATGGATGAGTTTGTGCATCAATCAATTCAAGGTTGGCCTTTGCAAACCGAATAAGACACATTTCTGTTTGTTTCTTCTGATTACTTCTGGTAGTAAAACCAGTTAAATTCTATCACCGGTAGCAATAGTGGCAGATATGTTTATCAATGTACATGCTTTGCAGGTTCCCAGTGAACTCATTTCACCTTCTTCATCCTACCGTTATGACAGTCCTGCTGCATCCAAATAACTGAAGGGAAGAAAGGCAAGCTTCCTAGAAAATTCTGAGTAGAGATGTATAGCCCTGCCCAGTTTCAGCTCTTCCACAACGTATGTCAAAAGCCTGTCTAGAGAAAAAGCTTTCATATTTATTTATTGAAGCAATTCAGTAAAGCCAAACATAGGTACCACATATGGCTTCCCACAGCTTTGTCGGTGAAAGTAAGCATAATTTGACATTTACAGACAGTTAGCTTTCAAGCTCCATATCCCAAAGGAGCTCAAATGTGGTTTGCACACTTTTTTTATTGCCCCAAGACTTTCTCTCCTTCCCCTTTTTTAAGAGAGCTGTCAATTAAACTGAGATGTAACTGCCCAGCATGACAAGGGAGCTTCTGTAGAAACTATTTGCCTCTACACTTACCTGACTGTTGCAACTCCTGTACACGTCCATTTTGTCTCGGTGACTTCATCTCATAACTATTCTCAGTTCTCTTCATTTACTTTCAGAACGTCCATTTTTCATTCCAGCTTTAAGCCCTCCTGCGGAAGAGTCTGGCAGGAAGTGTTGCAACTCCGCAAATCCCCTTTTGAGAAGGAGCATTGCCTTTCTCGGCCCAGTTTATTAATTTCTCCTGAGTAGAGTTGGTAGTTTCCTTTTGAGACATTTAATTCATATAAATATGATACTCTTCCTCATTTGGATAGTTACGTATGTTTGGAAAGGAAAGATGCCCTTCTATATTTTCCCAAAATATATTGCTTCGATAGCCAGCAGACAGTAGAGAAACGTTCTGTGGGGAATTGAGGCAGGAGAAGCTGGATGTAGTAAACGCTAATCAAGTTCAACAATTTGTCCTGATAATCCTGTATCCTGGCACCCCCCTGTCCCCTGTGCTCTAATGTGCATGAAGTGTGAGATCAACTCAGGCTACTGCTAGGATCTCTATGTACATCCGATCCTCCGGGGAGATACTGGAAGCTAGATCGTATTATAGCATTTTGTTAAATAATCCATTCTGAGTATGCAGGTTGATGCACTAAAGTTCTTGCACTAAAATTCCCCCAATCTGCCGCAATTTCTCAGAATTTACAGGAGGAAGAAGAAATGACCTAATAACAGCATTTGCTTAATTCTGTATTTCCCTTGCTTATGTCCCTAGACATATTGTTGGTTCTAATAGCCACTGTTTTACTCCTAAGGGTATATAACATATCAGCTATATTGTGGAAGAGAACATTGCTTGGGTTTTAATTAGAAACTCAATCTCTGTGTATCCTTTTTAGAAGATTATAGGTATGACAAGAGCTCTACAACTTCTGGGTGAGAAATAGCATCTCAAGAGGAGGAGAAATATAAGTGTATGGAGAGGGCTGAGTGTGCTTGAATGCAGTTTAAGTCTGTTGGATTTTTACTTGCTGAATTAAAATACAAAAAAGGTGCTGATGAAAAGCCTAGCGTATTTGTGCAGTTCTTGACTGAATCTTATTACAGAATTCTTTACTGCTGGAAAATGGACATTTATCAGATAACTTAGCAGAAAGGTTTGACATATCTCAGTTAAAGCTGTAACACTTAACTGTTGTGACTAACTCAGAAAAACCTTTTCCTAGATCAGATAGCAAGGCAGCTTAACAAATCAGCTATTGCAAATCCTTCCGCGGAGTTTAATGAGAAGGAACAATTTATTTGAGTGTCTGTTACATTTTAAGACAATTACCTGAGTATGCTCTAGGGAATACAAGGTATGCAACATCAGACACACAATTAAGCAATGTAATTGCGTGAACACCGTATTTGGGACAGGCAAAGTGTTTGAATAGACCATGCTAAAACTGTTCCCAAATGGAAGCTGACAAATAATCGTGTGACTCTTTAAAATGAACAAAACACTCTTTAAATGTGAGTTGTATTTGACTGAAGTGTTTGATTCTACTTTTAGGGTTCCTTTCACATCATGCCATTGTTTTGGTCACTTTTCATGCAAAACGATTTTTTCCCTTTGCTTAAAACTATAGGTTTTTCCATGATCTTCAGAGAACTAGATGTCAAAGCAGAATGAAATATCTACAGCTTAGATTAAAATTAACTCCGTCTCAATAATACTTACATGATCCTCGTATGATGTTATATTACTGCATGATTTTCTCCCACACAATAGTACAATTGTCCTGTAAAGGTAGCTACTAATGGAAAGTTAAGATTTTATAACTAATAAGAGAGAATTCTATTAAACATCTGAATTTCCCAGTGCATGGTAGGGTAGGTGCTTTGTGAAAACGGTAGACAGAATACAACTACTCTGAAGCCTCTGCGTTTGTTCTGAGACGTGCAGGCACCCATATCCTTTTATAGTTCAGACCCATAGACTTTCAACGCACAGCTTAGAGTGAATGCTCTCCCTGCCGTTTCTGCTGCGGGCATGGGTTAAGCTGTGTCCTGATGTCCTGCAGCAGATCTGCAGTTTATGCACTAAGCTACGTGCACTCTTATCCACACAGCCACCGTTCTCCCAATCCACCGTACTTGGGTCTTTGTTCAGCCCTCGCTGATATTCACTTCCCTCTTAGTCTGTTCCCCCAAAGCTTCCTGCAATGCCATATTATTCCTTCTAGTTTGGCCCAGCTTCCCTCTGCATTGCCAAATCAGAGGTGCCTTCTGACAAATCAAAGATGCTTTCCCTGTATGTACTAAGTAGATAGAGGGGACTAATACAATTCACCTTCATTTTTAGAGACATGCTTCAGGATCATAAGTTTAGAAAGAGATTCAAGAATACATGCAAAGATGATGAGAACAGATTAGATAAGGGTCAGGGAGAGTGTAGACAGAAACAGGTGGCGGTATTAGGCATTGAATGGTCTCTTCATGTGCTGTGCCAAGAGGGGATCAAGCACCCTAAGCAATTATATGGCAAGATAATGGAGGCAAACTGGACATCCAGCAATGGCTTTCTATGTGCTTGTGCCACAGAAAGCTTCAGCAGGAGACTGCCAATGCCATGAACACAAGACCTTCTGTGTCTTTGTACCATGTTTCTTTTGTACCTCTGCTGTTCCTTGAGGAAGGGAGTAATGGGAAGGGGGAATTGCAGTCACCGAAAGAGGAACCGGAGGCACAGAGCCGTGAACAGGGAACTTAACCACAGGGCGGTGAGCGCCATCCACCACGTGGTGTTGCACTCGTGGCTAACCGCAGTAGAAAGAGAGTGATTTCCTGGTTTACATTCAGCTAAATTATCATTATGCCAGTACTATAGCATTTGCATTTTGGTTTGGGCAGAAGCATGCAGCTGCCACACCTCATTTTCATTCTCCTTTTCCCGGACCTGGGTCTAAGCTCTTCAGTTTTGCCCCATCTGAGAAACAAAAACCAGAAGGAGGAAACAGGCTGAAGTAATAATAATGAGAGTAAGTAGTAACTCAAGGAAGTTTGAGCAAATGTAGCTAATTCTGTCATTCTGTGAAACAAAACAAATGTTGATTCAACTATAATTTAGGCTGGGCAGTCAAAAGCAGCTGAACAGAATATTTATATGAGTAAAAGCAACGTTTCTGCTCAGATGCAAATCTGTTGCAGTTTTTAAAATACAGTTTTAGCATCAGAGATGCTAGTAAAAAGGGATGATTTTCAGGATTTTGCAAATTAGAGCACAGTATATTAAGAGGAATGAGTGGCAATTTATCTGAATATGCAAGGCTATAAACCGGAGCAGTTCAGCAGCTGCTCCACAGGCAGCTAAACTGTCTTTGTGATGAGAGCGAGAGCTTCCTGGAGAAGGGTAGAGTGGACAGTCACGGGAAAGAACCGTTAAAAAGCATCATTACCTATAAGTAAGCAAGCACTGCTAGAGCAGACTGAATTGTGAGAGTCACTAGCAGGCAGCCTGGCAGACTGTCTCCCCTTCACTTCTGGAATTATTGCTTATTTGTTGATTTTAACTTTTAAAAATGTTGTTTCCTTCCCGATGATGATGTGATTTGAATTCATCTGTGTATTTGATTATTGTATTGTAGAAGTTTAATTAAAGCATAAAATTAAAGCATAGCTTCAGCTCATCCTGCTGAATTTGCACCAGCAGGACACCTTAAACGCTCCTACTGCTGCTGCCTTGCCAGACCTGAGGGCTCCAGTCTCAGGCACTGTCAAGCCAATGCTGTTCACCAGTGCTTTGTTTCAACAGAGAAATGTGGTGCATACAAGGGATAACAAAGGCAGCTCCTTTTTTGAAGAACACAAAATAGATTAAGCTGGTCTCAGCTGAAAAGGATGCCATCAATTTAGACAGCAGCCTGCTCTTTCAGCTGAAAACATGGGAAATGGAGCAGCACAAATGGGTGAACTGCTTGATTCTCCAAAATATTTGTGAGATAATTAATCTCTACTGCTTTCTTTGTTTGATAGGGGACCAGCTTACTGCTCCATTACATGCGATGGTATTGCTGAAGAAGGTAGGCATTTTCAAATGAGAGAAAAACAGAATTTATTTTCTCTTTAACACAACATTCTTTGTATGTTGAGAAGTAAAAAACCAAACTGTCCTTGTGTTCACAGCTCCTCAGCACTGCAGCACTGGAAGTTTAGGGGCAAAGGAACAGTTGTAAAACAGAATGTGGGGGCAAAGAAAGCAGTGCCAATCTTTGAGGGAGAAAGTACTACTGTAAATATACCTAATGACTAGGCATAAAAAGAAGTACGGAGTGATTCCTCATGCTCTTGTGAACTGAAAGCAGCTTGGTGAGAAACCTCAGGGCAATCATTTCCAAGCTTGCTGGAACAGCAAGACTCTAGGATAATAGTGTTGGCTCCCCTGCTAGAGCACTCCCTCCTGGCCAATGTATGGATTAGTTTTAAGAGGGCAGTTAAGGATAATAGTACAACCTCGTGACTGAAGGAAGAATAAAACCATGATAATAAATTCACCAGAGGGAGAGTTAGAAAATGGAGACATTTATCAGGACGATTGTCTTGCTGTGACAATAATAGTACTTACCCTGGACACCTTGGTACAAAGCAGCTTGGGCCAAGAGCATTAAAACTGCCTTACCCCTATTTAAATACCAAATTTCAGCTGGAATGGAGAGGGTGAGACTCTTAATACACAGGAAAGCAAGACAGAGCTGAAATGCCTGTTCTTAAGCCCCTAATTTGAGTTTTTCTTCTGTTTGAATTTTTCCTTAAATGGCTAGAGATAATTTCTGTCTTATTCCTCCAATAAGATGTTTAAATTCCTCATTCACTGCTCAGTACATCATTCAAACTCTCCAGCTCTCAGAGCAGAAACCACGGCTTTTGGATCTTCAGTGGAGAGTTCTCTGCTGATGGAGCAGGAACGCAGAGACATAGCACATTCCTTCTACAGAAAGCTTTTTAGCAATTATTTTGTAGTCAACTGAAGTGTGTATTTGTTTATCAGCAAAGTAGTTTCTAAACACTTTTGTTATAGTATCTAAATATATTTTATTGTAGCTTCTAACCAGTTTCTAAATGCCACTAAAAATGAAAAAGGAAAAATGGTTTGCCTCAGATTTGTTTTCCTGGTGATACGATGTATCCCAGAATTGCCAAGAGTTCCTGCCTTCCGTAGCTCTTACTTGACTTGTACAGCATTGTTGGCTATGTTAAAACATGCAGATTTGATCCTTATGCCTTGTCAATCTTACTTGAGATTTCAGTCAGTTATGGTTTGGCTGGATTTAACAGAAAAGCTTTCCAATTTTGTTTTTCCTCTGTCAACCCTTCATTTTTCCCTCCATCTTACCTTGTACACTGCCCCAGGACCCTTTAAAATGTACTAAGTGTTGGAGCAAGACTCTGGAGTCAGCAGCCCCTGTGCATGAGCATCTCCCAGGCTTCTGGAGTGCTCACTGTGACGAGCTGATTCGAATTGGCACCTCTGTGGTGAGCTTTTGATGCAGTGTCCTCAGCCCTGCAAATCCCTGCAGGTAGTCCCAGCACAGGCCAGGCAGAGCAGGCTGTGCATCCTGGAGTCCCCAGCCAGCACAGACATCCCCGCCTCACATGCTGGAACGCAGAGGCTGAAGCTGTACCCCGAAATCTGGTGACAAAAAGCAAGCCTCATCTTTTCCTGTGTCCTACCACATCTGGGGACAGAAAGAGTCTCACATAGACGGCACCTCTATGTGAAAGCCATTTAAAATTGCACAATACTGTGTTCTGATCTAAGGAGATCTGGTAAGCTGAGCAGGGTGGGTTAACAAGACATTTTCTGATCAGACACAGCCTAAACGTGTCATTGACAAAGGACTGGGGTGTGCTATTTGTGACCTTTGCTTCCAAATGCAACAAAGCACAGCTTTCCTTTTACCCAGCAGATGGCCAATTGCTCTTGGTAACAGAAAATAAACCTAAGCAGAGGCTTTCTTGCTAACATTTATAGCCCTGCAGATGGACACTTTAAAGGAAAGGCAGCTTTGTTAAAACATAAAACAAAAACCTATGATAACTTTAAATTCAAGGCCTGATTATTTTGTGCTCTGTGGTGGATCTCACTTTTCTTCGGGCAGCTCTCCTTGAGTAGTAAAATACATGCAAGGCCTCTGGGAAGTGTAGTGTATGTGCCAGGGATGTGTGGCGGTTTACTTCTACGAGGAGTGCGAAAGGCTGCAATAAGAGAAAGGGTAGGCTTTGTATCCCTGGAAAAGCTTAGAAATATTAAGCTTAATTTCAGGAGAAAATATAAATAAATGCTTTGAAGTTTTGTTCAGTGAAACTCTATCTGCCATTCCCTGATCTTGTTCTTTCTCTGAAAGTTCATTGCTGTTCCCAAGGGCATTGCAGGTTTAGCTGGACCCAGCTGCACCCAGGGGTTGCAGTTCTGCCTAATGCCTGTGACCTTACGTGGTCGGAGGACGCTCCTAGGTGGGAACGTGAAAGTCTAAAATTGAGCTAGTATTTTCTCCAAAGTTCACATTCAGGATTAACCCAGCAGCTCAGACATGGTACTGCAATGTACAATTACTGATCCGGAGGGGACAGGTTCAACTCACATGCTTAGACTTATCCCTAATGTTTTGTCTTCCACCATTAACTTTTTGACAGTAGGGAGTTACCAGCATAGGCAGGCTGATGGACAGGTATCTTCTAGCATCAATAAAGCTCTCACAATGCCAAAATGAACTAGCTAATGGAAAACAAACGGAACGGAAGCAACAAACTTTCATCCATTGCTAGGACATTATACAGTCTAATGCAGTATGGCAACCGTTGGCAGACACTCAAAAGCTGAAGCATGGGGTGCTTAAGAGGCTTAGACTGACCACAGTCACAGGCTTTGTCAACCCACATCTCCGGGAACTGACACAGTAGATGTCAGTTCTCCTCCCAGACCTGCTCTGTTTGCAGTAGTTTTCCCTCTTCCGCTTTTCCCGTAGCTGCTACAGCCAGCGCTATTCAATCACCAGGGAGGTATATGTACGCCCCGTCAGAGACTGCTGTAGTACAGAGATTACAGAAAACAGTTTCCTGCTTCATTTGATATAATTTCTAGCACAATTTGAGTTACTGTTTTATTGTTCCTCATATGTAGCCAATTAGCTTTTTCTTTCTGAAAATCTCTCAGATGGCAACACAGCAAAGAATATAAATTAAGAAAGTATGACTCTATGCTAGAAAACTAAGAAAACTGGCAGGAATCTTACAGGCAGATAAAGTAAATAAAATAACAATCTTAGCAAAGCATTCCAGATTCTGAAATGACAAAGTTCCTTTCAATAAGCTTTTTGCATTACTTAAACGCTGACTGCAATGTGTTGTGCAGACAGTTTTAATGTTCTCCTCTTATTGAAACAGGTTGTGCAACCAGACCACAATACACACGTTACCTTTTGAAGACAAGTTTAAAAAGCAATAAAGTATTATCAAAGTATCATTACAGGAGCAAAAGCTCTTTCAAATCATTCCGACTGCTCATTTCACAAGAGAGGGAGGTTGTTCAAACTCTGTGCCATGGTATATTATGCGTGTAAGCCATAAAAAGTAACCTTGGGAGACAGTGCCCGCACCAGTCAATAATGGGTGCCATAACCATTCGCCTTTCAGAGGTGGCAAATGATACTGTAAGTTCACATACAAAAGTATGTGCAAATGGGCTAAGAAATGCCAAACAGGTGGAATGAAAGGTTTCTGGCATGGGAAACAACCACCTGAGGGGAACTTCTGAGCAAGAAAAGGCCGAGTGTGCTTCTCTCCCCTGCTAATGTTCTCTGCCATTCTGCCCTTCTACCTTGGCATCTGTTAGCTTGATAGGCTTTTACTGTTTCCTGCCCTGCCCCAGGTGTCTCTAAGCTTAATATTTGATTTTTGGCACCCTTTTCCCTTTCATGCTTATGCTTGTTTCAGGCAACAGCAGCTGCATGGAATAAATCCTTTGGGTTTTATAGAGCCATTGTTCAAAGCTGTGTTTAAGAGTGTTCCTACATGTTTGCAAGAGCAAACAACTACAGAAAGAAGCTGGAATTAATAAAAACATAATAAAAAAGCAGAGCTAAATACTGTTATACAGTGAAAGCAATTGGAAGTATGGACGTACAAAAAGACTTCTTTAATTAGCACATTATGAAGGAATGATCATTTTTAGAGGAAGAGCATGCAGTACTGATTTCATCCACCAATATGTGTCATTGGTTTTGTGTTTTCAATCCGGTTTTGAATAAAAACCACGGAGCAGAGATGTTACATATGCTTTCTTCATTTTGTACGTAAATGCCACTTTACGTCCTCTTTCAACCAAGTGACCAGTACGCTGGTGCATACTGGAACAGCCTCAAGGATGATCTAGTTATGTTCAGACTACAGTTGTTCCAAAGGGACAGAGATTCCAGCTAAGAATACAAGTCTCCCCTCTTTTCTATCATACTCCCTTTTATAAGAAGAGAAGTATTTGGCATACAGCTCTGGCAACTCTACACCAGCTCAGAGGCCACCTTGCAACAGAGCTATTCCTTGGAGTCCATATTGGACCTTATTGCTGGAAAAAGAGAATGGCTTGGCTGTAGCAGAATTTTCTCTGTACTCTTTGGGTTACCCACAAATCACTAATTAAATGGAATGGATCCTTAGAACAGATGAATTCAGAGTTACCAGTGAGACTTGCTATTTTAAGGACTATTTTACATTTTACAAGAAAGAAAAGAAAATGACAGTAAACATCTTTTGATAACCTTGCATATTCCACTCATATAGCCAACTCCTATTTTGTGAAAAGCTATATGTATAGTATGCATTTTTATATTATCTAGAACTTTAGAACACAAGATGGCAGTGTACATTGTAGTCAGTTCAGGCTTCAAGCTGCTCCTGCTACTCAAACAGAGCATATAACATTTTATTCAGTCATATATTAATCTGATGAGGTACTTGCGGTATTAGAAATAAACCTAAAAGTATTTGTCAACAGCAGAAACAAATGCGATTTGCCAATAAATGAATATTGCATGAACAAGTGTTAGGTAAAGCTTAATTCAAGATTTTATCGTACATAACAACACTCTGGAGACATTAAAAGCCTCTTATGGAACTCCTCAATTGCAATAACAAGAGGGTATCCCTTTATGAAGGAATGGAAGTTGGCTCAGTCGTAAGAGCTTCAGAGCAAAATTGGCTGCTGGGGAAAAGCACATAAGAGAGCTGGCAGCCTGAAATATGTGAAAAGCTCAGGGCTCTCGGAGGAGTAGTGCGGACCACTGAAGTGGAACAGGCTGAGCAGTATCTAAAATTGAACAGGTGCCTTTCTATGAAAAAAACAACAAAGCAGACAACTGTTTGGCATGACAATTCAGAGAAAAAAAATTTCCACCGAGAGGCATCGAATTAGAGGATAGGTCTCTGGCTGAGGACAGAATTGCTTAACGAGTCAGACCTTTCTGAGCGTAACTTCAGAGAAAGCTCATTCAGAGTCCTTCTGGGTACAAGTGGCCAAAGAGCACTGCAGTAACAAACATTCTAGGCAACTACCCCCAGCCTCTTTTCTTGGGTTGAGTTGAATGTTGAAATTAGTAGGTATAGCTAAAAAGTTGTCTTTGCTGCCTTTCTGAACTGAACTCCTAGCATTTGGTTATGCAAACTTAGCTTTATTAGAAAGGCTTGGTACATCCAAAAGAAAGCCCTAAGAAAAAATAGTAATACTTCAGAGTATAAAATAATCCTGGAAAACATTATCCCTGTGGGATGTGTAACACTGACAAAATTGTAGGCAGTCCTGCTTTCTCCTTGGGGTATGTTCAGGTGGCATTGCCCCCCTGCACCTGAACTGATGGCAGTAACGGGCAAATCAGACTGACCCAGAAGATCAAAACTCAGCAGCAAGGTTCATCATTTCTGGATACAGCTCTTAATTTAACATAGTTATTTGGAATTAGCTCATAAAAATATATCTATTTCTCTCAGACAGGTGTGATATAACTATTTGCTATTTTTCTCTCCAGAATGGGAATACTTGTCATCCTCCATTGTACTGGGCAATGGAGAACCTCACAGCAGTGTGAGTGGAGCATGGCATACAGAGCTTGACCAGCGTTTTTGATAGAAGGTGGAATTGGGAATGCTGGTCCCCAAGTCTACTGTTCTCGTAGTCATTATCCATGTGTAAAAATATCATCCTGTTCCCAATCCCTCGGTCACAGTAGCTCCAATGAAAAGTTGTCAGATTTTTCATGGTGGTCCACTCCTGTCATTACAATTGAATCGATGGCTGCTTGTTATTGCCTTATGTTCCCACGCATAAATCACTGGGTTTATTCCAAGACTTTTTTTCCCTCTCTCTTTCTGAGTTTGCGTAAGATTGAATTTGGCATTGATTCAACTCAAATAATTCAAATGTCATTTTTGCCTGGTATTTAAACTAAGGCTGGGTGTGGGTTCATGACTAAAATTAAGTGTTTTACCTAGCAGTTTCAGTCATTTGGTCTATTTGTCACAGTAGATTACAGAAAGTGTGGTATGCACAGAATTATGCATGCACTTTTCAGCCATCTAAAATGAGGGATAAATTGAACATGCCATGGTTCTAGGGCAGTAATTTATATTGAGCACAAGCTGGGAAGGGACTGGAGCCAAAAGCTCAGATCTAAATTACCTTGAGTTCCAGGAAAATTTTAATCCAAAGAAAAACTTCACAGCTGTTCATTATATAATTAAGTGAACCAACAAGAGACCATGGCTCAGCACTCCCAAACTAAAGAATTTACACGAAAATTGAAACTTTGTGGCTAAGTCCACAGACGCCCTATACTGAGCCTGATCACCGAAGTTCTCTGTGTGCAGTTATTGCCTCTTGACTTCTGCTGTCTGTTGTAACCGCTCCGAATGTCTCTGTTGGCTTTGCGTACATACCCATGCTCTGTAAATGAACTTTTTCAGCCCGGTAATATTTCCTCACTGAGAGTGTGTTTTGAGGATTCACAAACTCAAGATTTTTCATCTATGGACTATTGAAGTCGGTCTCATGGCCTTCTTTTCATTACAGGTGCTTATTCAAGGTTTGATCTGCAAGGGTGCTTCGTCCCTTTGGCAACCCTGGGAATTGCCTGCCTTTCAAATTTCTCTGAATGCAGATACCACCAGTAATGTTCAAGTTTGAGAGGAGAAAGGAAAACATGGTCTTTTCTTGCTTCTTCTGCATGGTCTTCCCTGCAGTCTATCCCATCTTCTTTTGCTTCTAGTCAAAACCCAACCACTTTTTTATGTCAGTAGTCAACCCACAAAGGCGTACAGTGAAATTCCTTCTTTAGGTAAAATAGTTCTTACTTTTCTATTCAGAATCATTCCTAATCCAACCTTCTTTTACCAGGTACAACCAATATCCCTGTAATCAAAGATAATCTACCCTCCTCTCACAATAAAATGTAGCTGTAATAGCCCACCCCAAGATTAAGCCCGCCCCCCCAGTATTTCACAAAAGCACCTCTTTGACCCGACCCAACACAAATCCAAATTAATTTCTTTCCCATAGTCCAAAACAACTTCTTTCCCCCAAAATAAACCCTTCTCTTGACATTAAATTGTAATGACACTTGCGAATTCATGGTGCAGCAGAATGACAGTAGTCCTAGAGACACTTTAACCTTTTCATTTACTGCAAGCATCATCCCTATGCCTTTCCTCAACCCATAATGTAAAAGGCAAGGTCTGGTCTATGAGGGGATGGAGCAGGAAATGTCAGCGGGCCGAAGATTGCTACCTTCTGGTCCAGCACGGGCACCCAGGCTCCAGCTGGGGCTGCAGGCTTCAGAGCTGCTCAGGGCAGGGAGCAACTGGCAAAAAAGAATATTGGGGGTTATTGCTACCACTGATACACTCCCCAAGTAAACACTGATTGTAATAATGAAAGTAAAAGGCAATGTATTTAAAATTGGCAAAAGTAATACGCCTGCGAAATATGCTGGCAAATGGTATCATTGAGGCCAAGTGCTTAGCAGGATTCAGTAAAAGGTTATACATACATATTCATACATTTATGTGGGGAGTTAGATTGGACCTGATAAAAATTCATAATGGATATAAATGTTCATGGTTCAGGGCATAAATCAGCCACCAGCCTGAGGTTAGAAAATAACTTCCCCTATAGTCAGGTTGTTATATCATTATCCATTATGCTTGTGGAGGGGGGAAAGGAGGTTGAAGAATAGGGCAATTTCCTCAGAGACATCTGGGAATTACTATTGGCAGACAACTAATTTAGATTTGATCTGGTATGGAAGTTCTTATTACATCAAATAATGTAATTTAGAATTAAAGCGTATGATTTATTTTGTATTTCTTACGCTATATGTAATCAAGTTCATGCCTGAGGGTAACTGCAAGCCTTTTCCCTTATAAGCCGGCCAAAGTTAGTGAAATTCACTGTGCTGCATTTTCTCACAGAACCTCCTTAAAAACAGCTTCAGTTTTTCCAAGGAAGTCAGGCAGACTCCCAGGAATTTAGTTTGTTGAAAAGCTAGCCAACTAATATGGCCAACTTACTGTCTGTATTAGCAGAGAAAAAATTGCATGCATGAACTGCAGTAAAAATCTCATATTCTGAAAAGTTCTCATTCTTGTTAAGTTTGCATAATAACCTAAAAAGACTTGCAGAGCTCTTGAACGTCACAAATTATAGCACGTGGGCTACTCCAGGCCTGCTTTTTCTGCTTGGTATTGTCAGCTCACCTAAGCAGAACGTGCATGTTCAGTGGACTTGTTTTCATTAAGCAACATACCTCCAGCTCTCTTGTTGCACTTGCAAACAGTCTGCAAGCTAACGTAACACACACTGCACACTAATAAAAACAGCTTTTGTGACCTTGCAAACGGAAAGCTTGGTTGAAAATGGTTTGATTAAGAAACTATAAGTGAATTCAGGAAATCATTTACGTTTGCTGCAGGGGTCAAGGGATGTTAGCTGTGTTCTGCTGTAGTTTCTGGAATGCACGTGACACACTTATTGTAATTCTAGCATAAATTATCATCACAATAGATGTGGGAAACCAAGGAGCATTTATTAACCAAACATCTCACCAATTTTCAGCGGAAAAAGAGCGGTACTTGGCTCTCTTAAGCATAATTTCTGGTCCTAGTGAGTAATACTAGAAACATTGCACAGCCATCGCTCAACATCTGGAAGGTTCTAGGGCCACAAGGAACAAACACTGTGGTCTTATGAAAAAAAATCTCGCCATGGTAACTCGAGTGATCTGTTAGGACAGACTTATAAAAGGAGTGGCTGAAGAGAAGGCAGCAGATGTAATGTAGTAGATTTTTTTAAGGTTTCAAATCATATTCCATAAAAATCTTATTTGAAAAATGAATTCAAGCTGGCTTTGCTAGGAAAGCTGTAAGTTCGTTGTGGAGCACCTGTCCCCTGACGGCGGGCAAGGAGGCCCCCTCCCAGCCGGGGCTCCCCCAGCTCAGTGCCGAGTGCTGTAGGTGCCGGAGGCAGGAGGCTTTGCAGGCTCTGCTTACCAGGCTGTCCCCGTTTAACACGCAGGGTCTGCAGAAGTAACGCCACTGCTTTATGGCTTCCTTGGAACAAACAGGGCAACTCCCCGAAGCGCAATTAACTCTTAACAGTGGCAGCGTTCTCAGCCGTGCACCTGAATCTCAAATGAGGGTTGTGATCGTATGGGGTGGGCCTTGTTGGGACCATTTGACACCAGTCTTCTGCCAGTCACATATGCAGTTTTGTTGTGTCTCCTGCCTCCTTATGTCCTCCTGCTGCTACTAGTGACACCCTGCCAGCAGCAAGCTATTTCCCTGGGAAGCTCTCAGGCTGCTTACGGCCCAGCTGCCTCCTTCTGCCAGTTCCCAAACTGCTGCTCCAGCTCCCACGTAGGCTTCTCCCTCTCAAACATGGCTTACAGTACGCTGGAAACCCCAGTATATACTGGGAACCTCAATACAGTGTTGCAAAGACATATGATATATATGGAACTGTGAGGAGATGTTTGGGGTATGATAGATATGGGTGTGAGGGCTGACTTTTTTTTAATATTTTCATTAGGAAAATAAACTAAACTCCAGCATGCTGCTGACATTTACAATTGTACATCACAAAAAGCTGCAAATACCAATGAAGAGAAAATTATAGATGGGGTTTAAAGAAATGATGCACTCAAAAAGTAATAGTTTTGATCTAGAATAAGACAAATTGATAAATAGTGTACAAATAATCCAAATAATTTTTCAGTGGAAGAAATATCCTGAATAGCATGAAATGGAAAAGAGAATGATGGGAAACTCTCCTTCTCCCCTGGCAACTAGATGCGAGTTTGCACAGTATATGGCAAGGCAAAAGAGCAATGTCATTTTGGACTCCACATGAAGAGCGGTAACAGCATCAGGTTAAGTCATTTTCTTTATGATTTTGGCTTAAAATATTTAGTTCCATCCACAGTACTATCAAAATGACAAAAGATAAGTGAGAAAGAGTTCTGAAAAAAAAGCCAAAATAACAATCAACGGCTGGAGGCCAGATTTGTTTGAAAATACATATGTGTTTAATTTCTCCAATTTTTAAGGGTGATTAAAGGGAACCTATAATGGATGACTTCTTCTAAAACAGAGCACTTAGAAATACAAAGTAGAAAAAAAAGGGTCAACAGGTCATGGGCTGCTAGAGATCCCAACACTGCTTTGTTAGCTGCTGCTGCTGAGCAGCCACCGCCACCAAATTACTCTAGTAGCAGATCCCAGAAGAGTGCATAAAAATGAGGGTTGCATTTATATTCTGAGAATCAAGCTTAGTTTTTGTTTCCTCAGAAACTCACTTCCAGCGATAAACCTCCCTGTTTCTACTACGTATTTAAATAAAAAGTAGGCACATGGTCCAGTGTAGTGCTGAGGATCACACCGATTGCTTGATATTGCTTCCTATTCAAATACAGTCTTCGTTTGTCCCTAGGCCTAGGTGTTACCCTCTCCCTATAGCACACTAACAGAGATGAGAATAGGAATGAGGCTAATGGGTGGCAATGCCATGTACATAATGACTTATTTAGGAGAGGAGAAAGAGATGCAAGTTAAGCTAGAAAGGAAGAAAGGAAGAACCAGGCAAAATACCAACGGAAACATCATGACTCCAGAGTTTCTGCATTTCTGACTGTTGCCTTCGTACTGAGGCATAGAGGACACTGGAAGCCAGTCTGTGCAACCTGTTCAAGGTATTCCCTCTGCTGCCTAGCTAGCAGTGAGGCTGCACGAGCATTCCTCCGCAGCACTGGCGTCTGCCCTCCCGCCTATGCCCATCTTCACAGCCCTGAGCACACTGGAAAGTTAGCATCCCACCAGATACATCAGGACAGGCTCAGCACTGACGGTTGCTGATAGCTAACAGGCTGCCTGCGGAACGGCTCTGTGGACAAGAAGCAGAGCATCCTGCGCATGCGGCTGCTCCAAGAGCAGCTCTTGCAGAACAGTGTGAATAGAGTCAGCAGGTTGCTTATATTTTAAACATGGTAAGTAAGGACTGCTTGCTGGGTTAGCAGAATATATGGGGCATGACAAAAGGCTGAAGGAGTAAACGACATTATTTTCCCACATCATGTGGCTATCAGGAGGAAAATCTCAAAAAAAGCGAAAAGACTAGGAAAAAAGTAGCAATAAAGCAACCAGCTTCTCCCTTTCTCTTTGAAAATCAGAACAGGAAATAACTTGGGGTTTCCCCTATTTCGCAAAGGCTTTTGTTATAGCAGAGGACGTATGGAATGATGAGTTAGAGGATAAGGTCTTTCCTAGAAGAGATTATGAATGTGTCATAGATTAAACACTATTAGAGTTATTAATTCTCTTTCTATAGATACTGCTAGTATAATAAAATACTTTGATAGGACAGATATTCTACCCCATGTTTGTGTTACCTCTTGCATCAGAAAATGAAAGTCAAAGACACCTCAGTATTGTTCTTGCTTTCACACTTTCTGGATTATTTGAGGGTAGAAAGGGCAACAAAAAATCCATGAAAAATTATAGTATGAATTTGAGAAATGTCTAGGGTCTCTGAGCTCCTAGGAACACTTGAGAACTTAAAGGGAAAGACAGGCAGGCAAGAGCTGGGTCAGTTCACCTATGGCATAAATGTATTCCAACACTTAGAGGATGGTGGGGGGTTCAACAGCGTTATCAGGCATGGGGTTGTGACTCCAAAGCACATGATGCACTTCAGACTCTTTGTAATATGTTTATTTATAGTTAGTCTGGCTTCGGCAGTTGAAGTCACAAAACTAAGTCTTTTAAAACTATTCCCAATATATTCAGTGCAATGCAGGTTGCACACATTTCTATTAATGGAATTTAACTTGGATTTTAAATTGCTATATATACGGGGTCATTAATTCTGGAATAAGTTCCTTCATTTATTTTAGCTTATTTCAATATTTAATTCTAGAATAGTTATTCTGTTCTAGAATTACTCCAGAATTGCCTTGGTTCCAGAAGGTCATAGAAGTATCTTTCATCAGACATATGGATATGGTAGTATGGCCTAGGTAAAACAAGAATTAGGATTCTAGTTGAGTTAGGAGCACAGATCACATCATTTATTATCTGCAGATGCCAGGACATTAAAACTTTCAATTGTTTTCCCACCAAACTGAATGAGGCAGTTCGTTAATACAATTACCTCTCTATAATTGGAAACTAAATCAACGATGACTGCGTGATTTGAATATTACTTTAAATAATTTCATTTTTATGATGCTATTTTGTTGTACATGGTATGACCAAATAGCTTATTCATTTTCCTGCTGACTGTGATTTGAGTTTGTGCCTTTCTTTGAGAAGGAAGAAGCACATTTTCAACCTTTCTAGTTTTCTGGGATACAGTGTGCATTGTTTTTAATTATTTAGGCTGACACACATTAACACTAAAAAGTCCATAGTCCATAGTGAGTGAAACAAGAGGGAAGAACTGGGTGGATTATAACTGACCCAGGAAGAGGAGCAGGCACCAGAGGTCTTTGGCAAGGCCCTTAAAGGAAAATGGGAATTTGGGGTACACAACCAACACAGAACTTGAGTGGTGTGAAGGATTTCCCCTGCTCCTTTCAGAGGAGTGTCCCTACTCACTGCCCGTTCGCTCTTTTGGAAAGAAGCAGTTTTAAAGTATTTGGACAGGTAATACAGAGAAGGGCCACAGACTACTCACTGTGTGTCACGGTCCATTTGTATCTCTGAAATTTACAGGACAATGTACTCTGTAAATGAAACTTTATTTTATGAGCTCATTGGGAAGGAAAACAAACAAGACAGACAAGGGCTCAATCCCCTTTGTACAGGCTAGTCTAGCATGTGAATTCACTAATTCATCACTTAAGTCACAAGGTTTCTAACTCACAAGTTCTCTAATTCATAACTTGCAATTCATTAACTCATAACTTGTAACTCGTGCACCTAGGAGCAAAATAATTACCTAGCCTTACCAAGGTGAGAGTGCTCATCCTTGCTCCTCTGTCACGGTGCAGGCATCCCCTGTATCACACCGGGAAGCACAAACATCAGTATTTTATCAACACTGTTTTCATCACAAATCCAAAATGTAGCACCATACAAGCTACTACAAAGAAAATTAACTCTATCCCAGCCAAAACCAGTACAATATCCGCACCTTATTCCATACCATTTACATCATACTCAGGTCCCACACTATCCAATAGATTCTCATTAGCCACTTCCCCCCTTCCCATCCTTTGATATATATACACAGATATCATTCCCTTAGTCTACGGATCACCCCTATGAAATGTCCATAAGATGTCCATGAAATGTCCACTGAGTTCATTAGTCCATGACTTGTGTTCTCTCTGTGTTGATGGTTGCTCAGGACAGGAGAGGTGGTGTGTTGCGTGGAGTTATTGGGCACCAAAGCCAGCTCAGGTCGGGTCACTGCTGCACTTGCACTGCTTCTTGTAAGGCTTGTTCTCCACTGGTGGTTGTTCCTGCTATAGTACTTCCTATAACATGCAACTCGAATCATAGGTTACAACAATTTAAAAGTATATCCATTACAATCTTTGCCTCTGCTCCCTTTGGACACCACAGTGTACTCTTCCCCTTGCCTCTGCTCCAGCATGGACTTATCCGCAGACTCCAGTCCCTTAGGGGCGGACCTGCTCTGGCATGGACTTACTCATGGGCCACTGTTTCTTCAGGGGTATATCTGACGTGGCCTGGACTTACTTACCCACAGCCACAGTTGCTTTGAGGTAGGTGTACCTCCTCTGGTGCAGCCTTACCCATGGGTCACAGTCCCTTCAGGGTTGTACCTGCTGTGTTGTGGACTTATCCGTGGCCACAGATGCTTCGGGGTGTACATTCTCCAGTGTGGACTTATCCTTGGGCCACAATCCCTTCAGGGGTGTACCTGCTGTGGTGTGGACATATCCGTGGCCACAGACGTTTCTGCTCTGGCACAGACTTATCCAGAGCCACAGACACTTTGGGGTGTCCTGCTCCCACATGGACTCATCCACAGGTCACAGTCCCTTCGGCTCAAGTTGACACTGGAGCTCCAGCCTGTCCAGCACAGCAGCACAGGAACAGCAGCAAGGCCCTGGCCATCGGCCAGCCCAGGGGCATGGCCACTGCTGTTATCAAAATGCTCCCAGGCACGGCAGGGTGAGATGATAAGCCCTACACCAAACAGCAAGAGCAAAAAGCAGCCGCTAATGAGCATTAGGCTCTAATGTACAGCAAGGCAAGCAAGCCCCATGGCAAGCACAGGACCCTGCCAATTAATAACTAAATAGCTATAACAGCTATAAATTCAGTCTAGCAAACTTCAGTCAAACCTGCCGTTACCTTGAACCCTTTGAGCCCCACATTGGGTACCAAAGAGGACTGTCGTCCTTTAACCTCAGTGGGCAGCTCAGCACCACGCAGCCACGTGCTCACTTTCCGCCAGTGGGATGGAGGAGATAATCGGAAGGGTAAAAGTGAGAAAACTTGTGGGTTAAGATAAAGACAGTTTAATAGGTAAAGCAAAAGCTGCGCATGCAAGCAAAGCAAAATCAGGAATTCATGGACTGCTTCCCAATGGCAGGCAGGTGTTCAGCCATCTCCAGGGAAGCAGGGCTCCATTACACGTAACGGTGACTTTGGAAGAGAAACACCAGAACTCTGAAAGTCTCCCCTCTTCCTCCTTCTTCCCCCAGATTTTATTGCTGAGCATGACGTTGTATGGTATGGAATATCCCTGTGGTCAGTGGGGGATTTGGGGATTTGTACAGTTTGTCCCAGCTGTGTCCCCTCCCAGCTCCTTGTGCACCCCGAGCCTGCTCGCTGGTGGGGCAGCCCGAGACACAGAGAAGGCCTTGACACTGTGCAAGCACTGCTCAGCAATAGCTAAAACATCCCTGTGTTATCAACAGTTTTCATCACATAGCACCACACAAGCTACTATGAAGAAAATTAACTCTATCCCAGCCAAAACCAGTTCAGTAAATAAAAAAAAAATTGTTTAACTGACCAAAAAGTCAGCATGAATTTTCACCGTGTGAAAGACATAATAAGCTCAACAACTAAGAAATGTCCTTTATCTTGTTTTTTATCAAGCTAAATTGATAGGAGGTGAATCCTTAATGTGTAATGTTGGTAAAATGTGCACCCAGAATTGCCTGTACATAAGCATCTGTACATTACAAAAAGCTCTTCTGAAAATTGTTGAGTAGATCAGGCTGCTCTTGCAAAATGAAGGACCGCAGAGTGAGACTGTCATGACAGCAGTCCTTCTCTTCTGTGAATGAAAGGGGGGCTCGTGCAAAGTGCCTCCAAAGGCTTCTAAAATACTGCTACAAAGTGGCTAAATCGTCCTTACAAGCTCTTTTATCTGTTTTAAATGTGTTGTTCTCAAGAATTTTTCAACTTGAAAAGAAATTAATTTTTAAGTTTAAGCCATCAAGCCATAACAAGACAGAAACTCTGACAGTCACGCATTTAAAGCATTTCAATGTCAGTTTATTCTACACAATGAGACAAGTACCAGCAGAAGATAAAACATTCCTGATTCCTCGGAGCCAAATTTAAAGTTGAACTTTCCTCAGGAAGAATAAGGGTTTATATTCTGCTTCCTTGTACCTACTCATGTACTTCTACTTGTACGTACCCATGTACAAAGTCCTACCACTTCCTGTATTTCTGTGGTTCCTGGGAATGAGATCATAACCAATACTTAATGCCTGAGATGTGAGAAAAGCTTGTGGGCATATGGTTACTATTTCACTAGTACAAGAGATAGGGTCTTCTCCATGAAGCACAGAAAGAACCAGCCACTGTACTTTAGACTGTACATTAACCTCATCTAACTTTTCGATGGTAAGGGTTAGGGAAGATGAATTCCAACCATCGCGGCTGAGGACATACCATCTTATGTCAACAACCAAGCAGGGATCCATGGTCCATCTTACAACTTTGCGATGTGAGAAGGGGACAGAGCTTGTGCCGCATGTGATGCTGACTCTAGGTCCTTGGTTTACATCTCCTGCAGATCTCTCTGTAAAATAGAGGATGTCTCCTTATCCCTGAGTGAAAGATAAATTTTGTTTCACTGAATCTTTTCATCAGTGTTTTCCTAGTGACATCACAGGGAGTAATTTTAAAATTAAAGTTCTTATTAAAAATGTAACATTGAAAAAACTTCTTGTCAAAATCCCAGATCCTGAGAGTCACTTCTAGTCAAAATAGTCACGGGTTCAAAGTTCAGAAATTCAGTGTGACTGAAATTCACTTGGCAAGTCAGGACTTGTCTCCAACATTTTTCAGAGGTTTGAAAGATTTTATTCCAACAGATATTTTCCTCCATTGCCCTTTTATTTGAAGGTACCCAAACTAGCAAGATTTTTTTAAATGTGTATTCTCAGCAGTAGGTGGCACTATGAAGTTTCTATCTTCATAATTATTCTAAAGTAAAATAATATAAAATGTTATGCAGATACATTAGAAAGAACTTCATCAAAATGTTGTTAATAGTCCATTATCTAAAAATATGGCCAGATCTTTCTATTTTCCTATCATTTTAAAAAGAGCATGAGAATATTTTAGAATAAATTCTGATAATAAAATAAATGTTTTTTGAAATGTTAAGATTGACAAAAACTCTGATGCAAGAATAGGAATAATAAGAATGTCTAATATAAAAATTGGCAACTAATAAAATTTAACATTATATTTGTCATAAAAAGTTCTCTATACTCTTTGTTACTTTTCAGTAAAGTACCACCATGGGTTGTTCTTGAATATACTACTTCAGCTACTGCAAAATTCCTGAAAATCATATCTATCTCATTTGCATGCAAGCTGTAATATTGCAATAACAGGTGTCAAAACATATAAACTAGGTATGTAAGTTTTATAAGGTAGATGAACGTATACTAGCAGTAAATATGGAGCAAATGGAAAAGCAAATGGAAAAGCAGCAGCAAATGGAAAAGCAGCAGCAAATGGAAAAGCATGTGGATTTTTCTGTGCTTGGCCAAAAGTTCACATTTACAAGTGGAGACCAAAGCAATACATGTTGGCCCACATTCCTCTGTGAATACCATATGAAGATGTTACTATATCCCAAATAAACTCCAGGATTAGAAAGATGCAATGTTGATCGAAAACATTTTCTTCGAAACTTTACTATACAAAAAGCAGTAAAGGGCAACTAACAAGCAAGCCTGTGTTTCCGGGTATTTCAGGTTGTCTAATCAAATGAAAACAACGATATTGCAGGAGTATTGCTCATACTTTGTTTCCGAAAGCTCCTAATGCCAATACACCGCGTTCGTCAGTGGCATACGGTGGGAACAGTGCAGTGAGATACAGCATTTTCATTAAGCTGATTTTTGGATGGCTGCCTTCTCATCAGAAATGAAGCGCTGGTCTGCCTGAGCTCAAGGTGTGAAGATAAGGAGAGGAGAAAAGAAATTCAGCAAGGAACACAAATGAAATATATAGTCAATGCTCTTTTATCTGGCCTGGCCAGAAAGTGTCCTTGCCTTTTTTTTCACCCCAGGCTCCAAGCCAGCTGCTTAGTTTTGCATACTATTTCTGCACTATGATACAATCTATGCCAACGGCTAAGATTCACGTTTGCTTTTATTTTGCTTTCTATTAAATAAAGCATGTAGAAAAGACACCTTTATAGCTTCAGGGCAATTTTTCACGAACTGACATTGTGTATTACTCATTTTGTGCTAACGTGGTCTGCTTGCTGTTTCTTTTGTAACACTGAAAAAGTCAAAAGCTGGTACTTAATAAAAACATCATTTGCAAGGAGCTGGCAGCAGCTGTACTCAAAGGTTGTTTAACTTGCGACAGCCCACTTCTGTTTCTCCAGAGCCTCCAACAGAGTCCTTTCAGTTGGATTCAGTTCGGTTCACTTTTAGACCACAGAATAAAGTGATACTACAAAAATAATACACAGGAACATATTTAAAGTTTTGCTGCTGGTTCTCCATTACAAATGATTTACTGTTGCCATGCATTCTCCCTCCAAGGAATTGAAGCCATAGCATCGTAAGAGCTCCTTCAATATACCTAGCCCATTCAGTGATGCAGCACATGTTCTGCTTAGACCTCCATAATATGTTTAGTGGCTCTAGGGATGTGTTTTAACTAAACTTTCGTTGTAAGGGGAGTGCTTCCACGCTATCTAGTACAGTTATCAAACATGTATATAATCAATCTACTTAGATTACAGGTTCTTCTTCCTTCAAAGGGATATATCAATTTCATATAATTACAGCAAGAAATAGCTTTGCCTAGACATGCACCCGCAACATGACGGTGCAAAGAATTTTTTAAATTATTACAGATTTATCGAATTTATATGCTTGTGCTATTTTTTAATTTATAAAGTCACACTCTTGTACCTTGTAGGGCAAATGTGAAAATGAGGCCTTCACATTAGCCCTGTTTAAACTGCAAGGTGCACTAACCCAGCTCAACGGTTGTGAATACCCAAAGCAGGCATAGTGCACCAGTCTGAGAGAGACTATAGCAGCACTCTGGCTGCAAGCCACAGAAGCTAAAGAAGCACCTGCAAAGGAATAGCTGGATCTTCTGTTACGGCTAGTAAGTGTCCTAATCCCATGCTACTTGACTATATTGGATCATTGACAGTAGCCTCAAAAATGGGCCCAAAGGATCATCTGAAAGGCATATATTGTCTTTTACTTTCAGCCAGGCTACAAACACAATGGCAGCGGTCATACCCTTTTCAAAGCCATATTCAGTGCACTGAAGTGATTAACTATTTGACTGCTACTTGTATTTCCAAGTGGAATCCAGCTAGCTCTCCGTCATTTACCAAATGACAAGTGGTTTAAGGCTAGACACTCCAATAATTTGGTAACTGTGAGGCAGGGGTAGGGATGCAGGCCTGTGGCTCATCCACTCTGAAGCATTCCCCGCGACTCGGGTGGGCTGCGGCGCCGGCTCGCTGGAGGGTATGTTGTTGAATGCATGTGAGATGGCTGGAGAAGTCAAAAGGTGGAGACAGATGTTCTCAGGACCGGTGACGTTACTGCTCCGTGGGGGACTTCGTCTGAAGGTGTAAATTCGAACGGTTTGTGTGTATCAAGCCCCAGACCCCCGCATCTCTGTTTTGGCCGGTTTGCGAGCTCGCTGACTTGCCGGGCACGCCCGGGCCCGGCCGAGGGCCGCGGCAGGCGCGCAGGGCTGCGGGGCCGTCGCAGCCCGCTCCTCCGTCCCTCTCCCCCAGCCCCGCGGCGTGGCGCGCCCCCGCTCCCCGCCGGCTTTGCCGCCACTTCCACGCCGCGCAGCAGGGCTGAGCTCCCGCCCGCGGGAAGCCGCAGGTGCTGCGCCAGCGCGGCAGACGCAGATCCGCACGAACGAACACGCCGGGGCGGGGGGCGCGGGGAGCGCCGACCCCCGCCCGCTGCGGCCGCTCCGGGGGCAGGGCGGGGGCGGCCCCTCAGGGAGGGAGGCGCCGGGGCAGAGGGTCTGGGGCGGCGGGGCCGCCGAAGCGCCGGGGGCGGGCGCCGTTCCCGACACGGCCGCCGCCGCTGCCGGGAAAGGAGCCGCCCCCGCGGGGTCCGGCAGCCGCTGAGTGGCTGGGCGGCGGCGGGGCGGAGCGCGGGGGCGGCGGCTGGCCCGGCCCGGCCCGGCCCGCCTCCGTCCCCAAACAGCGCCGGAGCGAGCGGGCAGGCGGTGCCGGGCCACCGCGCCGTACCGGCCTCCCCGTGCCCCTCGGCCCCGCGCGATGGAGATCGAGCTGCCCCCCGCCGCCCAGGTGAGAGCGCGGCCGGCCGGCGGGCGGGGGGGCGCGGGAGCGGGGCCGGGGCGGCGGCACCCCCGCCCCCCCGCAGGGCGCGGCCCGCTGGGGGCCCGGGCGAGGGGCGGGGCGGGCGGTCACGAGGCCGGCGGAGCACGTGGCGCCGCCCCGCCCCTGCGAAGGCGCTGAGTCATGGTGGAGGCGGGGCCGCGCTTCCGGGGCGGGGCCGCGGAGGCCCCCGCGCCCCCCCCACCGCTGCGCTCCGCTCCGCTCCGCTCCGCTCCGCCGGGGGGGCCGGGTCTGTTCCCGCCCGCGCCGGTGGCGGAAGGTCAGTCAGGGCCTCCGGGAGCCGCCTCTGCGGCAGCTGCCCGCTGCGGGCAGCCTCGGGCGGGGGCGGGGACAGGAGCTCGGAGGAGCCGGGCAGGGCGAGAGGGCCGGAGGCGGCTCCGGAGGGAGCGGCTGGGGAGGCGCCCGCCGCCCGAGGGGCTGCCCGCGCCTGGCGCAGCCTCGCCTCGCTGCCCCCGGCCTCTCCGTGCGCCTCTCGCTCCCTTCTCGGGTGAGTTACCGCCGCTTTCCTTCCGTTGCTGCGCGGCTGCCCCTCGCAGCTGCCCCGCCGGGGCCCTGTCCCCGCCGGCGGCGGCCGGCAGCAGCTGTTGCACAATCACGCACTCCCCGGGGCGGCCTCGGGCTTGGTCCGGCCTCGCAGGCGGCCCGCGGAGCCGCAGGGGGGGTGACCCCGGCGGCCGCGGCCTGGGCTGCCGGTGGGGGGCTGTGACTGGGGTGCCCCCTCGGCCCCCCGCCTGCTGGCAGCCCCTCCGGAGGGCTTCGAGCGGAGCCCTTCTCTGGGGTTTTGGCACAGGAGGAGGTGAAGTCCTGGTGGTCTCCTCTGAGGCAAATCTCTTGGAGGCTTAGGGGTGTCTGGATGCATTTGTGTTCTGTGCTCTTGTGCTACGAAACCTCTTCTCTAAAAGCCCGGGGAGGTTTGGTACTTTTGTATTGCAAGCTAGTTGTACAAGAGTGGGGTGAATAACTGAAAACATAATTGAACTCCATTTTAAATGTGTATAATCATTACATGTCTCTCTTTGGCTTTTAAATGGAAAACATACCCTTATCCACTAGGTATTTGGCTTAAAGAAGTAATACTTGAAACTTAATCTGGAGCTGTTTTAGTTCTTTCAGTACTACAAATTTAAGACTCAAGAGTTTTGAGGCTCTTTCAGTGTATGTCAGTACACTATATGCTACGCAAGAGTTGCTTTTAACGTCTGTCCGTCCTTTAGGATATATAAGGGGGTACTTCCTACAGCTAACATTTCTTTAACAGTGTTGGATATACCTTTTTCTGTTCATTGAATGCTGTTGCTTTTCTGTCTTAGGCCACTCGTAGCTCTGCCTGGCCCGTCTGTTTTTCTGGCCCCGGGTAGCGCAGCCGTGACCTCCACCTTGCCTCCTAGGTTTCTTGGAAAATACTGCACTGAAAATCAGGCTCTTGGCCTGTGCTATGTAAACAACCTGTGAATTTCTTCTTGCCTATAGTATCCAGCTATGGCTGGATTTTTTGCTCTCGTTTCCCAGAGAATCTTGACAGACTGATTCCTGTGTACTTGTGTTTGTACCTTCTTGCCCAAGCCACTGTGGCTTCTCTGCCAGCAAACCTAGCTTTTGTTACATGTTTGCCTACTTTGTCAAACCCTTTCTACCGAGCCACCTGTTGCAATTTTGCTATCTGAGCTCAACAGCTGCTGTTTTTTTCTCTTGCAGACCTAGCCTGAGAAGGCACTGCATTTCTTAGATAGTAAATGATTACCATCTTTGACATATAGTTTTAAATGTATTTATTACATGGAAAATTCAAATACCTTTTCCCATAAAACGTTCACTCAAAATGAGAGTACAAATACAGTACAAGCTCTTAGTCTTTTATGTGCCTGGTAGCAATTGTCATAGCAGTAAAGGTGAACGTGAAGGACTGGGATTGATCAAGCTCCTTAACCAGAATGTAAAATCGCCACTTTCTGCTACATACTTCTGTGGGAGTTAGCAGTGCTATTGCCTGCAATATTCTTGAAAAAAGTATTCCTTTGTTGTACCTCGCTGCCTGGAAATAGGGTGCACCTCTGTATGCAGAGGTGAAATGGGATGTTGCCTATTACACACTAACAACACAGACATCAAAACATCTGAAAAAAAAGAATGCAATGGAACAAGTGTCAGGATGTTTCAAATGACATACGAAAGCATCATATTCTCATAGTAGCTGTTCTCCTCTTCAGTAAATTTGAAGTTATTGAAATGGTTGCTTGTAACCTTGTAAAACAGTTCAACAAGCTCATCAGTTATTACATTTTGAGCCTCACAACAAGAAGAGAGCAAAAAGAATTCATTTTCCAACACAAAGAATGAAGCTGTGGGTTGCCCTTAGACTGAAGTCAGAACAGCTGTAAAAACTGGCAAAACCAAGTAAGCAAATAATTGAATGCCTGTGTAAGTGTATGCTAGGGTTTCTCTATGTAGAGAACTGCCCTGAAGAGTCTCCAGCTCAATTAGTATAATCTCTTCAGTCTAAAGGGCTTTAATAAGGAATTACACATACTTTTTTTTTATGACATGCTGCATTAAATTGTCAAGTGAATGGGTTTATTTTTTATTCCCTAATGGCCTATCATTTCCACATGAGGTAGATTCTGGAGGCAAAGACAAACAAGTGCACTGCTCAGGCCTGGCAACAAGTCTTGGTGTTTGGTTTGCTTTGTTTCTTAATAGTGAGGTTTAATAACTCTGTTGAATAGGAATATCTGATCAAGTTTCTGTAGAAATATCTATTTATCTATTTATGTGTGTAGATAAATTTCAATATAAGAAAACATCCATGTTTCTGAATATAGTGTTATCTAAAATTATGGACAAGTTTGGAGGAGGTAGATGAGAGAGTATCACAAGCTCTGTCGTAAGTAAAAATGCGTTTATTCTGACCCTCTCGGTTCTTTTGTGCTCACCTTGATATCAAGCTGCACTGATAGAACTTTCTTTCCTTCAAAACTCACAAAAGAATATCTTTCACTTAAGCCAGTGGTAGATGTAATGCAATGTAGTATATTTAGCTGAAATGAATGTAGATTAATAGGAACTGACCCTGTCAATCCTTTCAGGAGAACAGCTAATTCGATATTATTGTTATTGTAGTAAATATTCGTCATATGAACACTGTTCTATAGTTTGTCTTTAAAATGTGTGAAGAATTTACAATTATATCGGAAATGGATGAAAGTGTAAGAAGTTGCCTCTGAAAATCTGACTTGAAGAAGTTTGTGGTTAGGACTCAAAGTTGGAGAAGAGTTTGGCTTTGAAAGTTTGTTGGGAAATATTTGAAAGAGACCAAACTGGAACAAAAAAGAACATTCAGTGTAAGCAGAGGGCAGCTGGATGATCTCGTGTGTTTTAAGGAACTTGAGACATTTTTATAGCACTGTGTGGGTGGTTAGGAAGGTTTGTGTACACTTCCCGCTAATGTTCATGGGCAAGAATAAATTTTGGCTCTGTCCCTTTTTTCTTTTTCTTTTTTTTAATTGAAAAGATAAAGATTGTATAATACTTATCCTGAATAAGAATGCAGCAGGTTATGTATAATCCTGAAGGACAAGGATATTGTTAAAAATGTGTCAGATTATTTTATCTGTTGTTGCATCTCAATACCCTTTTGATTTCTTCTGGTTTCTTTTCCTCAAGTTCTATATCTTAAATTTGCAAAGCAGAAAGATCTCTCTTTGATAGGTATTACTACTTTTGTGATCCTGACTGAAATGCCTGTAGCAGTAGCATACTGAACATATTTATTTTGTTAAAGAAATCTCAGGTACCTTTGTGGAGTATGCTGGGCTTTGTGAGATGATGTTGAGGAACACTAGAGGTGGAAGGAGCTAAGTGAAATAGTTGTCATTTACTTTCTCAGTAAAATCAATTCATACTATTTTTAAAATATTTTTCCTATGTAGCTGTAAAATTTTACTATATTTGGCCCTTCAGTAGACCAAACAAATTCCAAAACAGCAACAGTTGTCAGAGTTTGTCATTGAAATTTTTTGGAGCGCATTAGACTTCTATAGGAGAGTGTGAGAGAGTCAATTGCAGGCCCAGAAAAGGGTGAGCTTAGGGGAGAAGGAGAAAATATAGAAAGTTCAGATGATGACAGTAAATGACACCAACTGTGCCCGTGCCTGTAACGCTGGATGTGTCCTTCATTGGAAAGAAGGCATTTATTTGATTTCTGTATCTAGAACAGTGCTTCTTGCCTTTTTTTTCCCCTTTGAAATTATAAAGATAAGCTTTAAAATGATTAAACCATTCACTAAAATTAGGCCATTTTGTGAAAGTGTGATGTACTTGCAATGATTGTGTTGGCTGAGGCTAGTGCGGTACAAGTCCAGGCAGTAACCCATTGGCATGAATTAAATATTAATCCCCTGCTGCTGTGCTTGAATAGCAGCCAGCAAAAAGTCCTCCAAAGTCTCTAGGTTAATCACCTAGTTAAAGTTTGTTTTGGCCTCCATCTCATTCCAACCCTAAGTAAGCTATAATTTTAATATAGCACATTCCTAGAGAACTTGAAAGGGTTTGAAGTCTGTTCAGTTTTCTGATTGTGTTTTATACCGAAGTTGGACTTTGTGCCACAGAATACAGTTTAGGTGAAGGGAAAAGAATACAATGTGTTGGCCAGATTAATTCTTTTTCGGTAATAATCTAGTTTAACTGGTTTTGGAAACACTTCATCTGCTACGTATGCAAGTCTTTCTACATAGACCAATGAAAAGTCAGGTAGGAGAAGCTGGAAGTCATGACTTTGAATTCGTGCTATCCAAAGATGACTGATAAACAGCGAACTGAAATCCTGCCCAGGGTTGCTCAACAGTAATACTTTTATGGCATATTTGTTTTATTAAGGTAAACGATTAAACCAGCCAGTAAAAATGAAGCCAGCAACGCTATCTGTGGTGTATAAAGCTGCATTAAACCATGGAAGGCTTATCTGAAACAGACACCGGCAAATACATTTCAAGAAAAGATAGGCATTGTGTACTTTTATCTTTCCTACCCAGTAACTGCTTTCTGTACAGGAAAAGCAAAGCTAGTGACAGTCACATATTAATTGGCAATAGCAAGAAGTTAATTGATTGTATAGCACTTGAGTTTTTCTAAAGTATAGGAACGGTATTACTACTCTGCAGCACAGTACTGAAGCAAGCATGGGGACAGCTCTCTCTCAGGATTTCTTTGTTTCAGTGATTTTTAGATAATTATTTCTTAATTTTTCTTTACCATCTTTTAAAATAAGGAAATAAAAAAATACATTCCCCAGCAGAGTATCTTGTTTTAATATTAATTTAGTTTTATCTTGTCATGCATAGCTCAATAGTGCCCGTTTCAAATGGAAGCAAAGTCTCTCAGAACCATACATTTAAATTAAATATTAATTTGGATAACCAAGCAGTCTGTAACAACATCAAGTAAAGATAAAAATGTTTAATCATTTGACTGCTTTGCAGAAGAGGGTTTGTCTTCATCTTACGAAGCATCGTCTGTTTTCCGTCTTTAGTCATTTTGAATTCTTGGTGAAATATTTGCTCAGTTTTCTTTAACTGCCATATTGATTTTTCTAAAGTTACTTGTTGATAGCATGGGCTTTGTGTTTGGCTCTTAATTTCTACTTTAATATTCACTTTAAAAGGATTAATTCAAGTGTTTTGGTACGTTGATCATGGAGATGATGGAAAGCCAACAGGAGTTAGCAAGAGTGTTAATAACTCAGTTAAGTTAGCATTGTTCTACCAGCAGAGCATAACCACTGCTCAGTGGTATATTAGTAATCCCTAGCACAAGCGCTAATTGGCAAGGCTGTAGTAGAATGGGTATAGCTTAAAATAGTACTTATGTGGGTGCAATTTATATACTACAGGTCTGGTTGAAGTTTTAATTATGTCAGTTTAGATTTCTGATTTTGGCCTGATTAGCTGCAGTTTTTGTACTAGGAAGAAGGAATATAAAATAGTGTTTATTTTTAGCTAAGTTATTTTGAAGGTGCTGTAAATGACTATTAATGTTTCCTGTCTTTACAGTTAAACTAAACCAAGTCAAGAAGTGTGTCTTTGCTGTTGATGCTATTGCAGTACTGAGAGAGTTGAGACCACCCAGCCTTGTACTCGTCTTGCAAAGTCTTAAGATGTTTAGTCCAACTTCTGCAGTATTATTATGAACAATACAATTAAAAAAAAGAGAAGAGAAAGGCAAAGAAAGTTCCTTTAAGTTTGATGTTGCAGCAACAAGTTATGTAAGACCAGTTTGCAGCCATCTCTTTCGAACCTTTTAAGGAAGTATCTTCTGTATGACTATGAAATATAAAGATACCAACTTTTCTCTCCTTGCTTCCACCCCTGTCTTGCAGTTTCAAAGTTTTATTGCCGTTTGCTGTATTGGTTTTACATGCTGTCTCTTGTAAGTATGAAAAAATCCACTCCTGGAGACTGCTTGCAAAACAAAGTTTGCATACTTGAGAAATTGGCTCAGAAGGAGCTTGGTTGATAGCCTGCCTTTAAGAAGAGGTTTGTTTTATGATTAAGGGTGTGCTTATTTGCTGTGTTTGAAATTAATGCCCACTAAATGTTGAAGCAGTGATTTTTGTACAGCTGAGTTATGTGAAAAGCTGCTGTGACTTTGATCTGCTTCCTGCTCCGATCATCACTGCTGTTTAGCCATAAAGAGCTATAATAGAAAGATGCTGGGGTGTTTTGTTTGAACCCTTGTGGTAAAATTACTACCTCCCTACTTATTGCTGTAATTGGAGTGGAGCAATTCCTAAGCTGCTTGGGCTGTTGGAAGATCCTCGTTCAGCATTCCCAGGCAGCATGCGGTCGATGCAGGTCTGCCGCTCTGAATGCTGCCGGCTCCCATGCAACATGGCCAATCTTTGTCTGCTCTGCAGCTGGCGTTTGTGTTTTGTCCTGGCCTGGATGCTCGGTCATTTCTTCTTTCTGTCTTCAGGAACTGTTTGGTTATGTGCTGTTGGGTAAGAAGGATGAATTTTCTCCTAAAACAGGGTATTTCCAGTTAAATTGTGTGCAGTTTTGTGATCAGATGATATGTTCTGCAGTCAGCTGGGTAGTAAAATGATGGGCAAAAGAGGGTGGCAGGGGTGGGTGGCTGGGCAGCTCTGAAGGTTGGTGCAGCTCAGCTCAGATGGGTAACAATTTTTAAGAAGCTTCATGGCTGGAAGGAGAACACGGAGACTTTAGTGGCAGAGGTCATGAGAGATGTGTCAGTGGGAGTATCCCACCCCAGTTTGTTACGCTAACGCTTGTCTTCACTGATATCGCAGAAGTAGTGACTGATATGTATGCACCAGTGCAGGTAATATAGTCATGAAGTGTCCTTGGAACAAGCATACAGTAGGCTCTGGTGCAATCTTCTGTGAATTATTTGATATGAGGTGCAGGGACATATTTTCTGTTTTATAACATTGAATTATATTTGCACTTTTTTTTTTGTACTGTAGATGAGTCTTGAGCAGGTCTGTGTCAGCTGAGGAATTTCTGGAAGATTGTCCCACTGATATTTGTAAAATAAATCAAACCTGAGTAAACTTGTGGAACAAGTAGGATTTAAGATACCTAAGGATGAAAATGGAAGTACTTCAGTAACAAAAATGGTGCCATTAAAATAGCGTAATGTGATAAAATAGAACTTATATTTGAAACTAGGTTATAACTTCTGAGAGCTGGTCTTCCAAATTACTTAAATTGAATTCTTTGGCTATGGAAATGCACGTCATGTTTAGGTGCTTCATAGCTGTGTGTGCGGTAACAGAGAATTACAGCATGGTGACTTCTGATACTGTGCTTTCTAATTTGATTTGAGTATTTGAACTAAATATTATTAGGTCAGTTCTTCAACTAGGATAAATTGTGGTGACTCAGTGGAATGCTGTAGTTCTGTGGAATGTTTTCCAGCTTGATTTGTGATCCTTTATCATCTGCCACTTCAGGAATCTAGTCTGCAACTACCACTCTCGGGAACCCTTGCTCAGCTGATAGCCAGTGTGAACATCCCTAGACATCTCTCATCTCTCGAAGTTTCTTTTTGCTGGCAAAATGAAGAAGGGAAGCCAGATAAATAATGAAACTGTTAATGGAGTGTTTTAAACTATTCTGAAAAACTGGTACTAAGGTCAGAGCCATAGAATTATTTTTAAATTCAAAATGAAGCTTGGGATGAGAGTTTTTGATAAATTGTGTGTGTATGTGGCAGAGATGGTGAACAAGGTCTTAGAAAATGCAAGTAATAATGACAGAATTAACAGTTCATAGCTGACTCTGAGAGTAGTGATTTACCCTAATGAGATGTCTATCTCATTGTCTGAATTAACTATGCTATAGAGAATTTTTACAATCTTGCAAGTTTTACTGATAACTTGCTATAATCTGATTTTTTCCAAGTATTTACTGAGGCATAAGGAAGTAAAGTGTTTTGGTCAAAGGCAGAAAACTGTTTAAGATCCAAACCTGACATTTTCTTTGCATTCCGTATTTTCTTATTTACAAGAGATCGTGTTATCCTTTTTAGTCAACAAATTGATTCTAATTACATCTGGAAAGCAATAAAATCTTTTGTAATGTCTTCTACTAGAAAGATCAGCTTAAATACTGATTTTGGAAACAGTCTGCTAAATATACTGTACTGTAATATGCTTGAAAACTGGATAGCCTCCCCGCAATATTTAATGTTTGTTCACCATCTTAACAAGCCTGGAGTATGTTTGCTGCTTATGGATAGAAGAGGTGTATTGACATGTTTATTATTTGTGGCAAACAGTCTTGTTTTGGCCATCGTAGGTGCTGGTAGAATGTGTGAGGGGACACACGTCAGGGTTGGCCTCTACTTTGATTTCTTAGGTACACCTACCCATTTAATCAAAAGGCTGAAAGAGGCAGTCCTGTGATAATCAGCTGTGAGCCGGTGAGCCTCCTGTGTACTCCAAGGGGACAGACATGGAAGCCCCAAGGACAGTGGAGGGCAGTGGAAGCTTTTGATTTGGGTGGAAGGACACTATCACCAATGGTTGAGTTTTAGGAGTTTTGTTCTTTTGAGGGTATCAAGAATTACTGCTTTTATATAATTTGGTAAGAGGTATGAAACCATTTTCTTACTCTGGTTCATGCCTTGGAAGATGAATTAGCTCTTTTTGCTTTCAAAATTTATAAATTGAGTACTACACAGGACTTTAAAAAGTGGGGGCTGGATTGCACCACACAGAAACAAAGCTTTACTTTTGTACACAGTGTTCTTCAGTTCCTTAGTGGGTTTACCTTTTTTAAGCAAAAGCTGTCATTGTGTACAAAAATGATAAATTGGCGTGTGGACACCTGACATGTTGGCCCTTCTTGAGCTTTCTGGTTTAGTCGTTTAACTTTGCAGGAGCTTCAAGTGGAAGAGCTTCCTGAAACCCTTGTGGGGGTTGATGACTTTTAGAGGATTGTTTTTTGCTGAGAAATATGTGAATTACAAGTGTTTAAGAAAATGAGTAAAATCTATTTTTGCCTCGTTCTATGGAAAAACAGCTCATCATGTACCTTGGTGTGGCTGGAAGAAGGGGAAAAGCTCTACAAACTCCGTTCATGCAAATTAAGTAACGATTTCTATGACGTTTCATGTAAATTCAGGGAGAGCATTTTTGGTCATCAGTGCACAGTTGAACGGTATTGTTATTTCCTAAAGCTTTTCTGTAGTATGTCATAGAATCATAGAATGGTTTGGGTTGGAAGGGACGTTTCAAGGTCACAGAGTCCAACCCCCCTGCAATGAGCAGGGACATCTTCAGCTAGATCAGGTTGCTCAGAGCCCCATCCAGCCTGACCTTGAATGTTTCCAGGGATGGGACATCTGCCACCTCTCTGGGCAACCTGTTCCAGTGTTTCACCACCCTCATTGTAAAAAATTTCTTCCTTATATCTAGTCTGAATCTGCCCTCTTTTAGTTTAAAACCATTACGCCTTGTCCTATCGCAACAGGCCCTGCTAAAAAGTTTGTCCCATCTTTCTTATAAGCCCCCTTTAAGTATTGAAAGGCTGTGATAAGGTCTCCCTGTAGCCTTCTCTTCTCCAGGCGGAACAACCCCAACTCTCTCAGCCTGTCCTCATAGCAGAGGTGTTCCATCCCTCTGATCATTTTTGTGGCCCTCCGCTGGGCCTGCTCCAACAGGTCTGTGTCTTTCCTGTGCTGAGGACCCCAGAGCTGGTCGCAGTGCTCCAGGTGGGGTCTCACCAGAGAGGAGCAGAGGGGCAGAATCACCTCCCTGGACCTGTTGGCCACACTTCTCTTGATGCAGCCCAAGATATGGTTGGCCTTCTGGGCTGCGAGCGCACGTTCCTGGCTCGTGTCCAGCTTGTAGTCCACCAGTACCCCCAAGTCCTTCTCAGCAGGGCTGCATTCAATCCCTTCATCCCCCAGCCTGTATTGATACTGGGGGTTACCTTGACCCAGGTGCAGTCACTAAGGAAGGCTGTGTGTGGTGTCAAACATACCATTTAACCATGAATTACTTGTTTGGAAAGATAGTGTCACCACAGCGAAAAATTTGCCACACTGGGCCTCCCTTCCTCAAATCTGTTATGATCCTGTACTGTCCAGTTGTGAGCAGTTGAATAGCAATGTATTTTTGGCCTTTTTTCTGTTTTTTTCTTCCTTTCCCCTTGTAGAAACTAAATAACCTTTCCAAGTGTATATGAACACTCAAAAAAAAAAAAAAAAAAAAATTAGACCCTGCTTATTTATTCGAAACTGTGCATGGACACTAAATTCCCAGCATTATCTATATAAATTGTGTAGTGAAAAGTGCACATTAATTGCAAGACTTTGATCCATAAAGGTATTTAACACCTGTGCCCCACAGACTGCAGTGGGAGGTGGGCACCTCCATACTCTGCCAGGTGTGGGCTGATGTATACAGAACACATCACAGCTGGCCACTTCTGGAACAAACTGTATTCCCTGCAATATAACCATATTTTTAAGCTTTTAGTCTTAAGATAGTACTTCTAGGGTGATGAGGTGTTTGTGTGGCGAGTTCTCTGAGTTGAAAGCATCTTTACTCTTTCTTTGTCAGCTCAGCTTGGAAGCGTGGAAGAATTTCCTTGGTGCAGCCTTCTGGAGTAGATGTCTGTGTTACTGAAGGAGGGCTGATGGATGTGTGCTGGCAGTACAGTTAGTGAACCTCATTGCTTTCTCACCCACACAATTATTCCAGTTGCTTGCCATTGTAGTTTGACCTACGAACAACAACAACAACGTAAGTTGCTTGTGAGGTCAGTGAAGTGAAACTTGGTGAGACCTTCTTCTTGTAATGCTAGAGCATGCAGTTTCCACAACCAGGCTGTAGTGCAGCTGTAATGACCCATCCAGTGCCTGTCCCTATAACTTGCCCAGCCATCAGCAAAACCACAGCTAAAAACTGGAATCTTACAATAAGATCCCAGTACAGTGAAAATCTGTGGTTCAGGAAAGATTCTAAATAATCCTGGAGAATACTTCGAGCCACAAACAAGCACAATGTTTTCCTGTTTGGTTTGAAACACGGTTTTCCAAAAAGTGTGTAATCCTGATGAAATCAAAATAGTGGCTAATAGGTTATAACCCAAGGTTAATACAACGTAATAAATATGTTATTTGCAGTTTTGTTAGATTCTTTTCTCTGTTTCTGTGTTCATCTTTTCTTCCTGATTTCTTTCATTGGACATAAGAGCATGCTATAATTTGATGGGATTGTGTTTCCCAGATGACTGAGCCATTATTATAAATAAATCCTCTTGTAGATAAACTAATGAGCAGCCTGTGGCAATGTCCGCATACAGTACATGCCTGGCTGGGTACAGCTGGATAGCTTGAAGATAATCATTTAACAGGTAATTATTTTTCAACTACTGTAGGTTCAATATATAAAATGAATTGGGACACAAAGGCTTTTGTATTCCTATGGTTAAAAGATCGGCAGTATTTTCAGATGCTGTATATTTTTTATGTTATTTGTCTACATGTAGGGTAAGGATTTCTGTTGTATAAATGACAAAATTCAATAAATGTCAAATTTCTTATGATGCAGTTTTAACTTGGGAGGAAAAAAAAAAAAAAACCAAAAACAAACACAAAGCCATTAAGACCAGCTTTTCCTGAAATGAAGTAGACTTCTGTCTGAGATGGCTGCTATTTGAATACTTTTCAAAATGGAGTTAAGAGGTGCAGTACGTGGTGATTAGACAACAGCTAGAAAGTCAGCCACAACAGAATCACTCAGTTTACTTGCTGGGGCAACACAGCAGAGTTTTGTTGATGTATAAAGCATGTAAAAACAAATAGACAGACTAACCCACTCTTTTATAAAACAATCCCATGTTTTTGCCAGCTGCCCAATTTCATTATGCAACTTGTGTAATAGATTGTAACTTGAATACATATTAACTTTGTGTGCTTATTGACTTAATTTTGTAATGCTGCTGATGCAAGACAGAGTAAAGAAGTAGCATGTAAATTGCTCTGTTGTTAAGCTGAAAGAGGGATTCAGAATTTGAGTAGAAGGGGCCACAACAGTTTTAAACCAGCCAAATATACTGTGGAAAAGTAAAATTTAGATTAACACAATATAATTAAGACGTAAAAGGGAAAAAGGAAGAATGAAACCCATCTAACGGAAACAGCAAAGGTCTGAAAACATGTAAGATTCATTGCTTTAGATGCTGATGTTCCAGAAAGCACTCTGGGATGTCAAGAGATTTAGGACTAAGTCTGAAGGAGCTGGATGATGCCAGTGACCATTTTTGGCTTTTGCCTAGCAGCCAGGGTAGCGCTTGTAAATATGGGTATAGTTCAATTTATTCAAGAAAAGTTCATTGGCATCAGCTCACAACACTAGACCTCACTCTGACTTTTCCTTTAGACTAAGGCAGAAATAGGGGAATTTGGAGCAGATACAATGCATGACATATTTGGCCATGAATACTAGAGAATAAGTTCTGAAAAATCAGATATTTTACAAAGAAAATAAGTACCCATGTCAGGTTTAAGACTTTTGCTTTTTGTAAGCCATGCAAATGAGATAGTGGGTTTTAGTTCTCCCTCCCCCTTTTTTTTTAAAGATGCTGAGGCAGGATCAGTCTTCGGACCGTTCAGCCCCTGGAAACCACATACTCTATATTAAATTCTATTATTTTAAACCTACCTTCTAAAATATGTATTGATTAAACAGTTTAGAAAAACAGCTACTTCTGGAGTGTCTGAGATAGAGCACCAAACAGTCTTCTGCAGAAAGATCTGCAGCACTGAGCAAGAATCCCCTGATCTCTTGTACCAGAAATGGTCACATCAAGGCAGACTGAATGGGGTGGGAAAAGGGTATATATATGTATTTCTGACTTCAGAGGTTAATGAGCCAGAGAGGAGACTGTCGCTCCTGCTGCTGTGCCGCAGGCTGGAAGGGAGGGCTGTGAGGCTCTCGCGCCTCTTCAGTGTTTTAAGGAGTGGCATGGAGGTGAGGATTGATTTTGCAGAAAGAGAGAAAACTGTTGTCAAAGTGAAGAAGTAAACTGCTCTTTCTGTCCCTCCTTTTCCTTCTCTTTGCTGTCTTTCTGATTGAGGGTGTTTTTCTTTACCTGCTGTTGTCTTACTCTACTGTCAGCATTAGGATTTTGCAACTTTTGGAGTTGGAATGAAGTTAGTACATTAATGATCATAAACAGCCTACAACGGCTATTCTTTTACAGTTACATTCTTGCTCATTTTATGTTCTTCAGGCTTAAAGAAACCTGTCTTTTCACTATTACTGGAGAATATACGAAGTATATATTTTCCCTGGCAGTTTGGAAAACTTGCTTGCCGTAGGATGTATCATATGGGAAAACCATCATGTTGGGAGCTGTACAGATCTTACAGTCGTAGCCTTTGATACTGTTCCTGGAAGATGACGCTTCAGCTGAAATACATAAATCACCTCTCAGAGGAGTTATTTCTGGAGTGAGGGTTGGGAGAGTGGGTGGGTAGTGTCCAGAATTGCACTTGTAGGGGAATATTGTCCTTCCAGCCAGCCAGACCGTCTCTCCGTCTTTGTGAGAATAATGCCCTAGCAAGGCTTATAGTGAAACTTTCTTAAGAATGCTGGACAATCCAGCCGTGGAGTTTTTCTATTAATCTAATTTATAAGAGTAGATCCTGACAATTTGGTACTTATTAGGAGAGCCTGCTGGAATACAGTGGGAGGTACAATCTGGAAGATGAGCAGTATGTTAGGAGAAAACAGAGGCTAAACACTTCTAGCTAATGAAATACCAAGACTTCTGTTCCTGGCCTGGCAAAGCATTCTAGAGGTTTCTTTCTTCAGTAAGAAAATGAAATTTGTCTACAAACACATTTCAGGGACTGAGCTTATCTCGTATGTCTCTGTTGGGGCAGAAGAATGTCCCAAGGCACATGGTCAGCATTTTTCAACAGGCTTATTTATATAGACATGGAGTGGAAATTCTCTTACAACAACAGTTCTTTATAGCTATGGCTTTCCAGCCCTTTTTGAGTCCTTTTTCAGGTAAGTTAGCCTTCCAGGGCTTAAAAAGAGTTTGCAGACCAAGATATCGGGCATCCAAAGACTCTTTAGGGCCAGGAAGAGCAAACAGGCATCAAGAAGCAGAAGTAGGCTGTTTCAGTGTCAAGACATACCGGTTCAGTGTCAGTCCAGTTACACCAGTCGTAAGGTGGCACAGGTGTGAAAGACAGAAAAAAAGACACCCCCTCACACCCACCCAAGCACCCTGTTTCCTCCTAGATTGCATGGAAGGTCTTGGTGAAGAATGTGGGACAGCAGGCAGCTCCACAGGGCAGTCAGGGATTTGGCCTTGCGCATTCGCAAATCACAGGTTGCTGTCACATGGCTTTGTTTGACAGCTGGCTGTTCTGTCACATTTCCAAATCCTAAATCCACACATCTAAAATTGCTATTGTACCCCTCTGCCCTCCAGCATAAATAGTTTCTGCTATTCCCTTTTCCCCATTCTTGTAAGGGCTGTTGCTCATTCAAATTTTTCATGTCCTCACTGACCCTTCCACATTCTTGAATTAACTTTTGTTCTTTCAATTTCCAGTTGTAAGGGATTGAAAATTATGGGTCAGCTTTCAAAACTCAATTGTTTTTAAAAAGTTATGGTGCTGGGCTAACTTCATCTGCTTTCTGTGCTTTCTCTGAAGCATAAGGCTTCTGTGTCCAGGATTTTTTTCTGAAATTATGAGTTGTAATTAAATAAGTAACTTACCTTGAAAAAGATGTAGAAAACAACCCACTAGTTTTGGTGATTTCAGAGATCATCTGAAAACATTGAATGATTTATAAATCATTCTTAAAACCTGCTTGAACAAAATCAGTTCCTCCTGAGGATAATGAGGGGAAGACATTAGCTGTTGCTTCCACAGCCTGTGCTTTTCTTAAGTGGTAAGATGCTTCCAGCTCCTTCACTTGCCCTTGCTTTATTACTTGATCCCCTCCCTTTCATTCTTGCCTTGGAGTATCTCAGGTCGTCAATTCTCACTTCCCACGTTGTTTTTTTTTTTTTTTTTGAATACAGCAAAAATTTAAGGTGCTTTTTGTTCATTCCTTTCACTTTCTGGAAAGTAAATAAAAATTGGGGGATACTTTGCTATTTCTCTTTCTGTGAATAAGCCGTAGGAGTGTGTTCCTGCTGCTTGTAAGGTTCCTGTCTGAGCTCCCCAGCTGGATGCAATATCTATTGATTCTGTTGCTCTTTCATTTATTCCTGCTGGCATGTGAAATCGTCTGTCTTCTTGGAGTTAGGTGCTAATGGATCATGGGAAAGAAAAACAAATCCTTGTCTGGTGAGAGGTACTGCTAATGCTTTCTCAATTTGTGTTGCAAAAGGCATGACTTTAAGAAGTAAAAGTGCAAAACCCACAGATGTGCTCTGTATTAAGGGGATAGCTAATAATGGGTTGAAAGCGCTGTCCGAGAGCACTTTCTGAGATTGTTTCTCTGGTGACACTTGGGCCACTGGATGTTTCCACTTTACCAGTGCTACCTGTAAACGGTTTACAGTCCAAACAAAACCGGTCAGATAAACCAAACGGGGATAAAATGAAAGATTAGCATTTTGTTTAAAGCATGAAAGTCAGTCTATGAAAATAACATGAAAACAGGGTTTCTTGCCATTGTTTACCCTACTGCAAACATGTTTGCTTAGGAGCAATAAGAGTTAATTGTCAAACTTTACAATGTAGTCAGAGATTTTCTCATAAAATGTATAACAGACTCTGCCCAGATGGCAAATGCCGATATGTAAATCTAAAACATGAAAATTTCCATTGGGGGCCAGATGGTGGCTTAATGTGAATTGTTTAACATTTATGTTTATCTTATTAAAAGTGCCTTTATATGTCCAAACTAAGCTATCAATGTGGTTGGAAGAGCATATCACTAAATGAACAAAAAAAATCAAACCATGAGTACAAGGCACCTCCTGCTTACATGGATCATGGGAAAGCAAAGCGTGTCCTTCTCTGTTGAAAGAAGTTCTTTCTCTGCCCACAAAATTGTGAAGAAAATATTATAAATAAGATCAAATCACTGTTTGTCTGCTTGGGAAAAATATTAAAAACACATTATTTTCCGAGAAGTTAGAAATGCTGGACAACGGTAATGCACACATTAAATACCGTAATGTACTTCCCCTCAAAACAGGCGTTGGTGTTCAGTGGGAAAGAGCTGAACTCTAGGCGAGGGGGAAGCATCGTGGCTGCAATCCCTCCCGGGCGCAGGTCCTTCCTCTGCAGGGGAGGCTGGCTCGTCCCGCGCCGCCTCTTGGCTCTGCCAAAACCGTCGTTTCCTCTGATGCAATTCAAGGAATTGCACAACGGAGGAAAGAACAAACGGGCACTTGTGGACTCCGTCATGTGAGGGACCGCTGGCGCCTTTACAGTAAATACGTCTGATATTAAGGGAAGTGGTTAGCGTGGTTCCGAAGGGCAGCAACAAGCTGTGGGTCAGATGAGTCTTTCACAGGACTTTCCATGCACGTGCTCCAGTTTGGATGCGAATCTGTGCTCGCTCGTCCCTCCAAATGAATCTTTCTGAGAAAATTAGAGGGTACCTGAGGCACAGGCAAGAAGTAAAATACCTTTTAATAGCTTTAGTTAAACACTCCAGGCTTCAAATACAGTTATTTTTTTTGATGCTTTCATAGTGGAAGGGGAAAAATACTCCAGTGATAAACCTAAAATCGAGTTCCTGCCTGTGTCTGTGGATACCTCTATGTATGTGCGTGATGGTGTTCAACAAGGCACAGAAATAATTTAAAGAGGAAGGCTGTGGGGAGGCTGAAGGAACAAAATTGCAAAATATTTGCTTTAGACTGCAATTTTTTAAAAAAATTTTTTTTAGTTCTTTGCCATCACCTCATGCTGGGGGGTGTGATTCACTCCTTAGTGAATCACTGGTCAATATTGACTCCATTAACTTTGACCTGAGCTTTGGACTAATGCCCAGAATTTTTTTTTGTCTTGAAAAGGGCAGTACTACTAAAAGCATTGGTTGAAATTATAGCTAAGTGATAAATGGCAGGTTAATATTTAAATCAGTGTGCTGTTTGATGATATTACATATTAGCGTATCGAACAGAAGAACACTTCCTTCATGCAACCTGTTCATGTGAAGAGTAATTACTTGACTTGTTATTCGAAGTTAAGGCTAATACTGCTGTATTTACATAGAACTTTTCAAATTGAAAATAGGAGGGCTCTTTTCCAGTTATATGGTGATAATTAAAAAAACCCACACCCTTTTAGTTTTAAGTGCCGCAAACACAACAACTAAATAAAATAAAAAAGGTGCTCCTGACAAGCATCTCTCTCCAGGGTAGAGCACAACACTGTTTAGCAAAGCTCAGCCCTTTGCCCTTGAAATATGCTCTTGATATGGTCCCTTGAAAAATGGTGGCAGGAGCCAATCAATGCTGTCATATTTCTTAAACAACAGCCTAAGATCCTGGAAATCCTGAAAACCATGCAAGCATATTCATTCAAAAAATAATCCTGCTTGCTGAATTGATTGCTGCGCACACACAGAGGTGGCGTACAGCCGCAGCATGGTTTTTGGCCAGCTTATGTCTTTGGAGATCTCTCATCCCACAAAGAAGACGGCACCCAAAGCTGCTACTTTTGATAACGAATACACCAGTAGTATGGCTGAAAGATTTAATAGCTGTGCCCTAAGTTTTTGGACTAAGGCTACATGTTTTTTCTTCAGGAAAACATGTTATGCCTTCTGTACCTCTTTTTTTTGATCACTTTTGTTTTTCATGATTTAAACTGAAACTGAGCACCAGTTCTGCTATTTTTGTGCTGTAGTCTGTTGCAACTCGGGGAGGAAAACAGCTCTGTTAATGCACAGCCTCGTGCATTATACACACAAAAAAACCCTTTTGAGTCACATTTTTGATGGTGCCTTGTAAATGAATAATTCAAAAGTGAGCCCTAAAATCCAGATCCTGCAGTTTTATCCAGAACATATTGCAAATGCTCTGAAACTAGGAAACAGTTTTGAATCTGCTGCAGAAGGAGACAGTGAGCAGCTGGTAAACTACTGGCCCTTAATGAAGCTATACCATATTGCAATATCTCCAATTACTGCAGAACTTAATTAGTTCGTTTTACCCTGCCAATCTGGAGAGACCAAACATTGTCCTGGGCAGCCACTGTAATTGTTTCAGCTTCTTCATTGCTGGCCATTAAAGCTGAGTTTGGTCTCTCCCAGCAAGGTATATTAAATATGTCTTAGATTTGGGAACGCCTGCATTGTGTTACATACAGATGTTTTATGTAACTGCCTGATTTTAGGGGAAAGTAATTTTTTTAGTAACTGGTAGCAGTAGTTCATGCAACGTATAAATATGAGTGTTAATGGCATAGCATTTTTAACAAAGAAATGAGAATACTGAATTGGTTTGTTCAAATGTGGACTTCCCCTAAAGCTTTTTCCCATAGCTGTTGCACAGAAGTGATCATTTTGAATGTTAACATGACTTGGCCTTCAGGTTACTTTGCTTCTCTATATGAAAATAGTCTTTAGAGATGAGGGAATGTTTTAATTTGATATGATGGCAAAATAAATGTATCTTGGGTGTAGAACTGCTAACTGAATCAGTGAAGTTCTGTTTAAATGAAACGTAGTGTTCGGTATATTATTTGCTGTGTGCTAGCCTGATGAGAATGCCCAACACTGAACATTATTTTTGTGTGCTGCTGCTAAAGTGTAATTTTAAGAATAATGAAACATGCCATAAAAACCAAAACTCCCAGGCACCAGCTAGGAATTGTTGGCATTTACCCATCTGACAAATGTGGCTACTAAGCATTAAAAATCTGTATCAGCTGACATACAAATTGATGATTTTTGAGTGTTAGGTTTTCTTTACAGAAGAAAATAGTCTGAACTTCAGCCCTTAAAAATATTGAATATTTGAACAGTAAAAAACTAGAACAATCCACTAACCCCTTCCCTCCCCCCAAAAGCCTTATGCAATAAATTAAAAGAAATCATAGCCAAATCAAATAATATTAACTGGTTGTTTTTCCCTAAATAGCAGAGTTTAATTTGTCTTCTGAAACACTACAAACGCAAGGGGTGGATGATTTCCAAGAAATTTAGGGCATTGTAAGCTCTCTGATAACGATTGACTCTGTGATGAGGCAGATTAACAAAATTTGAGACCTGTTGACCTCTAGTTTATACTCAGCTGCTCCAAACCAACTGCACTTAGAACATCAACTTAGACTAAGCCTTAAATTACGTTTTTTTAGTAGTCTTAATAATTGCGTTTAGTGCTACAGTGATGTTGTGTCACTTGGTGACTTTGAAACCAGGTTATCCTCCAACTCTGAAGCCCTGTTCTGCTGATCTTTAAGATTAATACTTAAGACCAGGATGGAACATAAACATTTTGAAATAGATTTTGCGGTATGGCTATTATAGTTACTTCAGACAGCCCCCGTCATGTTTTTAGTCAGGTTTTACAGCTTTGTAAGCTCATCTGAAAAAAACTTATGTGGGCAAACTTTTCAATTTCTGTTCTTTTCTCCTAAAAATTACTTAATGTGGCATAATTCATTCTATAGCTTCATGTTTTCTATGAGCTAACTTAGGAAAGAAGAATATATTTATACTCTGGCTAGTTCATGTATTACCTTACCAGTTGTAACAAATTCTTAGTATCTATGAGCCTGTGTGTGGGCCACAGCAACCAAACCATCAGTTCACACACTTCAGAAAGGTCATGTAGAACCATATTTTATTTAGATAATTTTGTAGGCTTAAGAGAATAAGCCTCAGTTACATGAGTCTACCTGTTTAATAAAGAAATTAAAAGTTTTGCTATTGTTCTAAACCAGTTTTGCTGGGGAGTACACTTGCTTAAAAAAAGCATTTCTATTACAGGACATGAACTTGATTGACATCCTTTGGAGGCAAGATATAGACCTTGGGGCAAGGCGTGAAGTTTTTGATTTTAGTCAACGACAGAAGGAGTATGAACTCGAGAAACAGAAGAAACTTGAAAAGGAAAGACAAGAGCAGCTCCAGAAAGAGCAGGAGAAAGCCTTGCTGGCTCAGCTGGAGTTAGATGAAGAGACAGGTGAATTTGTTCCTGTTCAGCCAGCTCAGCGCATTCAGTCAGAAAATACTGAGCCACCAATCGGTTTCTCACAGGTAAACTCTAATATATGTATTTAAACCTTTTTCCATTCACAGGAAGACATCATGTTAGTGGTTACCTAAAATGAATTTGCATTCGTTGCTGTAATGGAAGATTCTTCAGTTATTCAAAGCTGCAGTAACATTTTTTCATAACTTTCCTATTTAGACCACACAGACTTCAAAACCAGAAGCAGAGGCCTTGTCCTTTGATGACTGCATGCAGCTCTTGGCAGAAGCATTCCCATTTATAGACGACAATGAGGTAAAAATGCTCAATACAGCGGTTTCACAGGTGCTCTTCTAGGGGATCAGTTTCATGTCTTCTCTTACTAAGATGAGTCTTCAGCATAATGTTAATTTGCGATATGATTTGAGTTTTGTCCTCAAGTTGACTCCAGCTGGAGTAAAGCAGTGTAGTAGGCTTGAACTAGGGCTGTGTCCGGAGGGAGTGGAATGGTCCTCTTGTGTGGAATGGCCAGGATTCAGTGTATAACGCCAGCTGATGGCGACCATTCCAGTTCCTGCAAATAACGGTAGTGGACTTGGTCAGTTTGTTACAGTGAGCTTAGTGTAGCTCTCTGGAGTTAGTGCGTTTGAGTTGCTTTATTTCCATGTGCTGACCCAGACTATTTGATGTGTAAGGATAAGCCCTTCACTAGCCAGTTTCTAGATTTTTTTTTTTTTAATATGAAAGTACCTTTCGTGGGAATATTTCTATATTATCCCATTGTTTACAAAAAATGCTTTTGTTAAGAAATACCTGTCTGTCTGTTCTGCAGAAATGGTAGAACACCAAAAAACAGATTTTTGCTTTGGAAAATTCAAAGTTGGTTTTTTGAGTGCGGTGTTTTTTATGTGGGTGGGTTTTTTTGTTGTTGTTTTGTTTGGGTTTTTTAATTATTTTTTTTTTTAACACTCCAGGCTTCTTCAGCTGCATTTCAGTCACTGGTTCCTGCTCAGATCAATAGCAACCCAGTCTTCATTTCCTCTGATCAAACTCAGCCACCTGAATCACCTGTTCTAGTTCAACTTACTGATGCAGAGAATATGCAGAACATAGAGCAAGTTTGGGAAGAATTACTGTCCCTTCCAGAGTTACAGGTAAAGGTTTAGTATGATAAGCACCTGAAAAAAATAGCGTATTTTGGAAGAGTATGGTATTTTGGAGAATGCAGTACAATACCATCTTAACAGATGGTGTTTATTACTATCGTGTTGGATTCTACAACTGCAGGGTGTCTATAACTCAATATCAGCTTTAATTTTTTAAAAATAATATATTGAAAAACATGTAGGAGGAATGAAATTAGTTTTTTATCAGAAGGCCTTAATGAAACTCAGTCTGTCTTCCCAATCAGAACCTCCCCATGTTTAGCAAATCCTTGTTTGCCTCTGTATGCAACTTGTTACAAGATGATCATAGTTGAAATTTCAACTGCTTAAAAATGGACACTTCTGAATTATGGATCTGCAACAGGAATTGTTTCCACAAGCATTATTGTAAATGGGTTTTTTGCAGTGTCTGATTGTGTGAATCATTTATGGTTACTTTTGCATTCAACTTTTATCTAAGGAAAAGGTTTTGTACAGATGATAATAGAACATATATTTAGATACATAGAGGAGTCAGATATAGTTATATAGCTACTGTTTATATATATTCAGTAAGAACTAATTATGTAATGTACATGAACCGAATCTTTCAAAGGAACAAAAAAATCACTTTGCTATATTTCTAAATTGTGCATTACGTAGGACATCTAGGGGTTTTTTTCTCCTATCCTTATGTTTCTATTTATATTTTCCTTAAATTTGATTATAAAATGGAGTAAATTTTATTTTCAAATATATTACTGTAGAACATTATCATGTTTCAGCATGATACTGCTCTACTTTATGCTGTTAACACAAGACATGAATGCTCAGTGGAATGCCTGTAAACCGGAATCGTATTTAAAAAAAAAAAAATGTTTGCGGGAACTGTGTTTTTGCTGCCACTCTACATTTTCCCTTTGTCTTTTTATATTTTTCAAAATTTTCCTAGTTTCCTAATCTTTACTGCTGTGGTAGGCTTAAAAGCCCCACATAAGTAACAAGGGCAATTGGCTGTGAAGAGGCAGCAGTGATGCTGAAAATACACTAAGAAACCGAACCAGAATTATCTAGTGCAGTAATTCTGAATAGTAATTGAATAATCTTCTGAAAGAAGTGAGATGATAATTAGATTGAGGGCATCGTCCTCAATGAATTATGTTTGAAGAAAAGAAAAAGAAGAGCTTTTGTATTTAAAACCTTAGCTTAAGCCTTGAACAATCTCTGGTTAAATAATCAGTGTGTGGTCCCTTCTTAAGAGAAACAGAATCGTTTTGGTAATTGCCTAATTCTTTGGGGACAGCAGGCACACTTATTTCAGCTTCAGTTAAGAAGCTGGCACTCCGTTGGAAAGAACATTGGTCTTGTAGCCAATGAAAGCCCATCAGTGTAATAGTCCTCGATGCTCACACTGACGTTAGCCAGCTTAACTAAAAGTACGTGGGGTGAGTTAATGTTTGCAAGGCTTCGTGTTAGTACTCTTTTTGCTTCACCAAGAATTACATTTCTCTGCACTGAACAGCTGCTTCATTCAATAAATCCTAAAAGAATCTTGGTTTTTGAGGAAGAGAAATCTATCGCATAACATGAAATTAAGAGTGCTAAAAGTAATTGTTTGCTAGTAATGCTCATTAAGTCTCATTCAGTAATTTTACGTTTACTGTACTCATGCCATTCCTAGCAGTGCTGCTTGTGAGAAGCTCAGAGCTGGCAGCCCCAGGATCCCCACTAGTAATTTACCAGAACAGGAGGGCTTCGTGCAGCTTCCATATAGCGTTGGAATGGGTCTCTTCGGCGTCTTGCTATGAGTTCGAGAGGCTCTGCTCTCTTAATCTAGATAGCTTTGTCCAGAACAAGTTGCTTTGTAGTCTTGCTTAGGTATCAAGTCTTCTTCCTAGATTGCCTCTCCGTAGTAAAAGTGTGTTGTAGTCATCTGGGTTACAGCAGTGTTGTAATACCCATTTTATGTGTGTGTTGATTGCTAAACTATTCAGTGTTTGTGGGTTATAGGAAGAGGTTTTATCCGTTGGAGATGTGTTGCTCAACTTCTCTCTTGCATTTCCCATGTAGTGTCTTAACATTGAAAATGATAACCTGGCTGAGGTAAGCACAATCACAAGCCCTGAAACCAAGCCAACAGAGATGCACAACAGCTACAATTACTACAGCTCATTACCCATCATGAGGAAAGATGTCAACTGCAGTCCACATTTCCTGGATAGTATTGAGGGCCCCTTTTCCGGCATTTTGCCACCAGAAGACGCCAGCCAGCTGAGTGTGAACTCTTTAAATGACACATCCCCTTCAAACTCTGATTTCTGTGAGGATTTCTACACCACCTTTATTGACACAAAGGCAAACGGTGACACAGCAACGACAAACACTATCAGTCAATCACTCGCGGAAATTCTAAGTGAACCTATTGATCTTTCTGATTTCTCACTGTGTAAAGCTTTTAATGGCAACCACTCAGGACCCGTACCAGAATGTAATGATTCTGACTCCGGTATTTCACTGAACGCAAGTTCTAGCGTAGCATCGCCCGAACACTCTGTTGAATCGTCTGCCTATGGAGATAAGACTTTTGGTTGTAGCGATTCTGAAATGGACGACATGGATAGTGCTCCTGGAAGCGTGCCGCAGAGCAACGCTAGCGTGTACTCTTTGCAGTTCCAGGATCAAGTGTTTTCTTCTGTGGGGCCAAGCACTCAAACACCCAGTTTGCAGTGTACAAACACGCCAAAGAAAGAACCCCCTGCCGGTCCAGGCCACCCCAAAGCTCTGTTCGCAAAAGATAAATCTTCAGGCTGCCTTGAAGCTCATCTCACAAGAGATGAGCAAAGAGCAAAAGCTCTGCAGATCCCTTTTCCTGTTGAAAAAATCATCAATCTGCCCGTTGATGACTTCAACGAAATGATGTCTAAGGAGCAGTTCAGTGAAGCCCAGCTTGCGCTTATTCGAGATATACGCAGGAGAGGCAAGAACAAAGTGGCTGCTCAAAATTGCCGTAAAAGAAAACTGGAAAATATAGTGGAACTGGAGCAAGACTTGAGTAACCTAAAAGATGAGAAAGAGAAATTGCTTAAGGAAAAAGGCGAGCATGACAAAAGCCTTCGTCAGATGAAAAAGCAACTAACCACCTTATACCTTGAGGTCTTCAGCATGCTACGTGATGAAGATGGAAAGTCTTACTCTCCTAGTGAATATTCACTGCAGCAAACTCGAGATGGCAATGTCTTTCTTGTTCCCAAAAGCAAGAAGTCAGAGACTAAACTTTGAAGGGCAGCACAGCTGGCTACTGTTCTCCGAGTTATTATTTTTGTATCATTATCCTGATAGTTTTTACTGTGGGGTGAAATGCAGAATTAGGTAATATTTTTCAAGCAATTCTATGCAATGATAATTTTAAAGTTAATAATTAGTTTATGGAAGATGCAAGTTTAAAACTAATAGTGTAATGCAGGTGGGCATATGCAAAATTTGTAATCTCACTTTTATATCAGATGTTTCCTTCTTATAGCACCACTTTGACTAGTTTCCATATACATGTAAATATAAAGATACCATATTTATATACTGTTCCTATCTCTTGTTATATTAATGGATTTGAGATAGATATATATATATAAAAATGATTTTAGCCTTCTAAATATAATTTCTTGCAAGACAAACAGTACGGCTTCTGATACTTTTTTATAAATATGCAATAGTGTTTGTTTCCCATTTTTCTTACACATTTATACTTGCTTGATATTTAATATATTGTTTTAATTTAGTATAAAAGTTGATACCTAGTGTTTGATTTGATTTATCCGTTCATTAAACTTTTGTTTTAACTCTACTTCATCCACATTTATTTCCCTAAAGAAGGGAAATCCTCACTAGCTTTCCCTGGCTAAGGCTTCATGGAACAAATACGCTACATAACCAGAGATGTATCACACAGCACTGTCAGCATTACCAACGCTTTGTTCAGCGTAATTTTAACAGCCGTTTGGAAGGACTGTATAACACAGTTAAGTTTCAAGTCTATGCTAAGTTTACATAATTTTTGTTTTGCTCTTTGAACACTACTTAAATTAACGATGAGATCTTTCCTCCAAAGGCGTTTAAAATATGTTAGTTAAGACATTGTCAGCATTACGCATTTTTCGAACTAAAAACTCTGTACGCTTTTGAGTAATTGTGCTAGAAACGCAGCGCCTGTCTCTGCGCAGCGAGCATCGGTTGTCGCTGCTGTTGCTGCGGCGCTTGTGGCAGAAGGCGTGCTAACTGCCAGCCGACGGCGCTGCTTGGAGCTGTGCTCAATTAGCTGAAAAGCAGTGTGGAGTTTAAGTTATGATTTATAAGAGAATAAAAATTGGGCAAATAAATAGCGTTGGTTTGTTTACTCTTCAAATGGATTTATTGTACTTGATCATTGTGGATTGTTTGAATACAGAAAATGCATAATTTGTAATTTGAAATACACCTATTGATCTGAACATTAAAAACCGTATCATCATCTTTCATCTTCCCTGTGAAACTTTAAACGGCACATTAAATCTGAAATGTTTTTTCTGCCACTGATGCTTTATATCATTTTAGGAATAGTTGGTCTATTACAATACAATATAACTTCATTTAGTACAATAAACACCAAGCTGTTTTGCAAGACCTTATGGTACGTTTTTTTAAAAGAAGGAACTGGAGATACCAAAAAAAGGTAGAGTAGGACCCGCAAAGATTGTTTAATAATGCTGTAGGGAAAAGGGTTTAAAGAGGGACATCAGATTAGGAAACCAGCCTTCTCTTAGCTCACTATTCACAAAGTTAGAGTAATGCTAAATAGAATGATGCGGTTGTTGGTGAATTCGGTCTTGAGATTTTTATTTCCCAAACTTTTTAACTGTGCTGGAGTTGCATATCTGGCAGAAGGCATCTCCTCTCATGGCCGGCCATGAAAGCCAAAGGAACAATTTTAGATTATCCTAATCCCAGTTCCAGACTCTTATCACTTTTTATGGACCCTCTGAGCATCCTCAAAAAAAAAAAAAAGGCGCAAAGGGGAACTACAGAAAGCCGTCGTTCTGAGAGATGATGTTCTACGCAGGGTGCTGTGGCGTCTCCAGGTTTTGACTGTTCTCTGCTGTTTGCTGCTGTCGTACAGCTCCCCAGGGACTCCAAGCCCTCTCACCTGAATGGCGTTAACTAGCTTGGAGCCCATGATTACGTAGGTACTGGTTTTGGTTTTCCCCGTACGCACAGAATTTCAGATGCTATTTTATTGTCCAGCTGGTTACAGTACTATCAGTGCAACTCTTCACAATCAGCTTTTGTTTTTATTACCCCAAATAATTTTTTATTTCCAATCTTTGTCACCTCGTCATTCATCTTCCTGTTAACTCATTTACCAGTTCTGAATGGCAGAGGCCTCTCTGGTACCTGGTGCAAACTCTCTCTCCCCGTCTCTGTCCGTCTGCAGTCCCACCTGAGCTAACCAGACCGAAGAGCAGGGGCAGGAAAGCAGAGCTGTAGCCACCTTAGCTTCCCCAAGAAGGCGGTTTTGCTCCAGGGCAGCGTAACGCCAGGAGCCGTGATCCTATTAACTATATCCTCTTGAAAAGGCAGGGGTCAGGGCCAAGCGCCGCAACGAGAAGAAAGTCTGGTACCTAAACCTGCGCCTGGCAGATGTTCCAGAGAAAAGTAACAGTTTCAGACACAGCCTCTCCTACTGTGTTACTTGCTGTGAGGTCCTGCCCCACAAAACGCCTGTACCCGAGGCAGCAGATCACCAAAGTCACGGGAAAAAACTGTAGCCTCAGATCTCCAGCGCCCCTGGAAGTGCCGGGAGCCCTGCCCGTTACATCAAGTAGCAACATCTGTGTTTTTGCAGAAGACACTGGGAAACGTAAATCCAGGTGACCCAGCTTGCACTTTGAGGCTGCTTACCTTGTTTATACTGACCTTCGTTCTTGGCAACAGTCTGTCAGTCCGTCCCGCGGCGCTGCCCTCAACACGCTCCAGTGCCAGAGCGCTCCTCCTTTTGGAGCAAACGGTCAATAGAAAACCTAGAGGCCAGATCTGGTGGATGAAGCAGGTTTATTTGCTCTAGACAGGGCAGCCAAGCACCAGCTAAACTAAATCAAAGATATTGCAGCAGGGAGGGCTATTTTTCTTGCTGCTGTTGCTCAAACGTGCCTCCATTCACTTTGCCAGCAGCGCTGCCTAGGAGGGAAAACGCCCCTACCGCTCGCCAGGCCTGGGTGCACGCGTGGCACTGCTGCCGTGTAAAGCCGGAGGATCTAACCCGTATTTAAGGATGGCAGTTGTAGAGCAGGAGCACTAGGGAGGAAGCACGCCCAGCTACGGCCCCGACAGTCTGTCAACACTGATACACAGGAGCTCTAATGCACAGGCAGGTCTGATGGCAAAGCACGGAGAACCTGAAGAACAGCTCCTGGGTTCCCCCCGCCACTAACTAGGCTATCAAATGTCTGACTGACAGAGAAAACGCTCTCTCTAGCTGTAATATAAATACTTTAATTACAAATTGGCTATAAAACAGAGACTTCAGTAAACCTCTTCAATGTGTTCCTTATTTTAGCACCAACGCAAAAGCCAAAGGCAAACGGCACCCTTACGGCCTTTGCAGGGGCCACGCTATTTGTGCCACCCACGTGTCTAAAACCCAACGCAGGGACACTCATTCCATTACCAAGAAAAGCAACAACAGAAAACCTGCAGTTAATGCGGAAGCCTTGTTTGAATTCCACCAGGCAAAGCATCGGTCTGAGGTAACAAGGACCACAACAACTTGCCTTCAGTTTAAACCAGTATTTTTCATATCACGAGCACAGGGAATGTTGTACTTCCGTCGAAACACCCAACATCATTAAGGAAAAAACACGCCACGTTAGATTATTTTGGTGTATGTGAAAACATCAGGTTGCAAACTCCATCCTTCATTTTATTATTACTGCGGTACAGAGCACGTTCCCAAACCTGAGAGTGACGTTGCCCAGCCTAATGCATGGCAACGCTGACCTCAGACACCGACGCGTCTCCCCCTGGAGACCGTTCATTTCTTGATCAACACGTTCAGTTTGAAAGCTAGTAGAAGCGAAGCTGAGGAGCTGGGCTCAACCAAGGGTTTCTGCCTTGCGGTCCCGAGCTGGAAAGACGATCTTGTAACTCACAACGTGTTGCAATAACTTAAGACCGCTTTGTGTTCCTCACAGCACTGAAAAAAGGTGATGGCCACGCATTTGAGATTGTAAGTCATTTGACAATATACACTTTATTCTGATACAAAATTGAAATATTTTAACACATTTCAATCCATTATGGACTATACTGGAATTTTTAATTTCCATGCTATTTTTAAACTTGTTTAACCACAAGTTCTAAGATCTCGGCACACTAGCACCATTGCTCTTGAAGTCTTTGCCAGTTATTACAACATATTATTCTGTTTCCAATCTTGCGATATTATCTTCTACATGAAGGCCATTTTTCTTCTACGGAGATACTTGGATTACTTAAGTTCAGGAAAAAGCTAATCTTAGATAGAGATGTCAACCTGTAGCACCCACAGCAGAAAAAGAATCATCCATCAGATAGCTGCATTGTAGCGATACTCAAGATTTTTCATGCTCCACACAATTTAAGATACAAACACTTGTCAGAGACCACAGAGTGATAAGTCAGTGAATATTCTACCGCAGTGGAGACAGTATATGAAAACACGTTAACGTCTTAAACACAGGAACCAAAGACAGCAAGTCAGTACATCACGCAATCAACGCTGGAAAGACTAGGAGCATTCCCCTTCCCGCCTTAACTATTTAAAGGATAGCACAGTTAAGATGCTGTGTTTCATTTCAGTGTTGTATAAGAACAAAACACTTTATCACATCTCCATCGACCTGGGCCCCTTTTGGGGAAACCCATTTTTACTACCTGGAAGTACCATTTGCTTTTAGATCAACGCACAGGTTTAGGTATCAAATAAACTTCCGTACAACTGCAGCTTAGGGACCAATGCTTCGTTAACTTTACACCTCCGTCTCCATTTACGGCTGCTGCTTTCAATAGCAGCCACTATAGAAAACCCTCGCCAGGAAAGAATATTCTTAACTCTTGGAAGTGCCTCTTGGACAAAGATACACCTGACCAAGTACTCCTTAAGGACGTGTTTATCTTTGACAAGGTTTATTTCTGAACAAATTGGGGTATGAATAACTGAAATTAAGCAAATTAGTCTGACAAGAGTGTTGGAAATGCAAGTGTGAAAATAATTCTAACAGTGAATATCTAGTTGTATACGTGGTGCAAAACGATCCCTGCAGAGCGCAGAGCAAGTCTGCAGCCATGGAGAGTCCTCTGACGTTAAGGAAAGGCAGAGCTCTGCTCTATACATAGACCTAGTAACGGGATGCAAACTAGAAAGAGTTTTTGTTAAAACTTACTTTTGTTAAAACATTTTCAGGATTTTACTGTTAAAAAGTTGTTCCCCCTGCCGCCAAATACAAAAGCATTTGCCCTCAACTGAGCAATGGTCCTGTTGCTACATAGAGAAGCCGAGGCGAGCTCACAAGAGCAACTCTGCCTAGCGGAGGAAAAGCAAAGGGTTTCCACCTCCAGGTGCACGCAAGCCAGCTCGCCACCTCAGCAACAAGCTGTCTAGCGTACTGCAGCAAGGACAGACTCTGACCCTACTGCAGCAGTTTGAAATTTCGGCTCCACCGTGGCTAACCAAAACCGGTTGTCAGCCTTTTTTAAAAATATACACGGTCAGCGTGAGATTTCCATTAAGTAGCTCCTGATTATATGAAAATCGCAACATTGCCATTGTAAATTACTTTCAACTTTTAACCGTACATTACAAGGTCAAGAGTTTGCTTTCTGGATGTTTACAGACAGCAGGTAACAAGTTTAAATACTTGAATCAGTCTGTGAACATGCCTAAGCCCTGGGTTAAGCTGAAATGCATAGGTTCCGTTTGACTTTATTTTTCTGAGTAACTGAAGCATAACCAACACTAAAATAGAAACTGACTTCACAAAAATAATGCAGACTCAGAAATGTATGGCCGAGTTTAAATAGGTACTAGACTACTATGTAAAAGGAGTTAAAAATATCCCAGGCCTGTAACAATCGAAGATGCGGAAAAGGAAATACACGTTCCAAGAGTTAAGAACCAACGTGCACGAAAGCAGATCCCATGGAAAGTTCTTTTGTTGCCATTCCTCTGTAGAAATGCGGTTGTGCTTTCAAAGCTGGGCCTCACGTGACGGTAGTGGCCTCCGCTAACCCACCCTGCCTGCAAGCACCAGGACCTGGAAGGGAACTCTCTGCCCTGGACAGACAAATACCAACCCGCCCGGTAAGCCGAGATTAATGCACTGGGGGGGGGGGACACCACTGCTCTAACCAGTGCCAAGTGCCTTTACAGAACGAGTGCAGCAGCAGTCTACCCCACGCGACTGAGAACCGTGACGACCCGCTTCAGTGTCTTCACCTTCCCGGGCTTCTGTAAGGCGACTCTTTCTATTACAAGGCAAGGAACAATTTCTCAGCCCCCCCCCGCCCCCCAGTACATTCCCCACAGGAACTCGAGCACACATGTCAAAACATTTATCATTTCTGTCTTGTTGATCTCAGACACGCAGCAATTTTGTACCTGCCAGGAACAGAAGATTCTCGAACAGCAATTATGCCAGCAAGCAACCCTCATCCAGGGCAGGAAACACTGGATGGCGTATGCTGGAATACTTGCTCCTTAGTACTTAAGGCTTTCCTTGATATAAAAGGCTGGCAAAGGAAAGCCTAGAAGGAAATAAGCGTTAAACAAGTGTTTTACTATACGCTACAAATCTTACCCAGTCAGAAACCTTCAATTGAAGAGGATGTGCAAGACATTCCCCATTTTGTCAAGCAGCAGCTTCTCATTCAACCTGAAAATTAAAGAAATTACTCTTACCTTGTTTAAAAACCTCCCACTACTCTTTTTAATTCATGAAAAATTTTAAAGGCAAACCTTACCTATGCTCATTGCCCTTCCTTTCAGGTCTAAACGCTAGACCTATTGATTTTGAGTCAACTCAAGTAGCTATCACTCAAGGAGGTTCCAAAAGGTGAAGAACTCTTGCTAGACTTTCTTCCGATATTTCAGCTGTGATAAGCGGATTTAACTAGCCTTTGGAAAGCTGCTCACTATCAGCACAGTATCTTATGCCTTCACTTTTCTGGAAGTTGAAGCTGTTGCTCCTGCTGCCTTGTCATTCTTTAATTATGCTGACTTCTCCATACTCAATAGGCTGCTGAAGTCCTGTCTTATGAGTCTCCTTAGCAAAGTATGGATCAAAGAAGTACATCCTAGGTTCTTTAAAGCTGGTTAATCACTGTCCTTACACTTTCCCACATCACAAACAACAGCTAAGCTACCCCACCCACCTACAAAGCCGTCACTTACATCCATCTCTTAAAAGGTTGCATACAGATCTTGTTCATAAAGTTTATTATGACACTATTTTTCAAAGTTAACATTGTTGTCACAGTACAGCTACAAGAGGCCCTGTTAAAAAGAACACTGTCAATACATTCTAAAAAAATTTAGAAATACCAGATCAATTGTCAGAAGGGACATCAACCCCATCCTCCAGTTGTCCCTGCAATCAGATGCAGGCCCCGGGTACAACTCTACACATCTTCTAGGCGTAGTAACGTACAAAGCAAGTCGGTAGTTAGGTGGCTCACTCCCTAGTGAGTTGTGGTTTAGTTTGCAACGTTTTCAAACTCCAAATGGGTTGTTTAAAAAATGCCTTTATTGAAATACAGCCTCCCCCCCGCCCCAAGCCCAAATTAATATGTACAACAACAGAAGCGTTCACTAGATCACCAATTCTTGCTTTAGAGATATTTTAAAACTCCACAGAAAAGAATAAGCAGACTTTGATATCCAGTTTGGAGGCTACCATCTTGACACCAGATCCTTGTTTTAGTGTACTGCAGTCTAAATACACTCCAATAACAGTGTTTAAATAACATTGTTTAATTTTTTTTTTCAAACAACACACTCATTTTTCTACTACTTCTTAAAATTATAATTCATTATTAATATGACTGATTATGCCTTGAGCCATTTCATACATCTTTGCAGGTTCATTCCTACACTGGAATCGCATTTACCTTATACTGCACATTGACCCAGAAGCGAAACAGGTGTGAATAATTCCAATACCATATTGCCAAGTGTCTGAGTATTTCTTCTATTGACTGGGTCCCTACTCTTCTGAGTCTGAATTGACAGAAAGCACTGTCCTGGCAATAGTCGAGAGAGAATTCGCATCAGCTGAGAAAAGGACAGACTGTAGCGCCTTGATTTGGGGGTCAGAAGTGAGAATTGAGTACCATTTCTAGCCATATGTGCTGATAAGATTTGCTACTCCAGTGCATCAAACCAAATTGCAACACACTATCGTTCTAGCTGTGGACACTCAAGACTGTACCATTCTACATCGTGGGAAGTGTTTCTAGTCAGGACAATCCAACTAGATGGTGTTCTGCTTTCTCTTCGAGCTCTTAGCTGGGCGTAGACGTTCGCAAGGGGAAAAGCTTGAGAACTATACTACTTAGAGCCCCTCGTGAACGGGCTTTTGGAACGCATTACCTGGGACTGTCAGTGATTACACCTGCGCTACCCTTGGCTCCCAGTCAGAAGAATGTGTCCAGAAAATTGCCTAGGGTGCATGCAAGAAAGTATATAGCCATTAAGTTATGGAGGAACATACCTATTACTCTCACTATGACGCCTCATTCAATCGAAACAGTGCAGTCTGGTGCGAGGGGGAGGGAAATGGGGACAAAGGAAGGGGATGAAAATCCCAAGCCACCCTCCCCAAAGTATAGTTTTATTGAAACAGAATCATTGTATATCCCAAGGAAACAGGCACTTGATTCCCCCCACCTTAACTTCTCGGGAATTACAGTAAATATAAAGGTAAAAAGCAAGTTTCTTTTTCTCTTCACCCAAGACTTAAGCAACTGCAGTTATCCCTTATACATCTCAAATGAGACGGGAGACAGCTTTAATGGGTCTAAAGTTGGTCTTGTTAAAATATTTATCATGCCTTATTTTCTTGAAGCGCTAGTACTAATACAGAACTACAAATTAAAAAAATATGCACAAACCAAAAAGTAATTTGAAATTTTCATTAAGGTAAAGCTTAGTTCTATAATTCACAAACACTAATTTGAGTAACTCAATCCTAGTTATACATCTAAACAAACTATAATGCAACATACAGATGTTTTCCCTCTGTATGCCTATGTAACTCATGTCAATGACAGTTACATATATACACTGAGACTAGACCCCTTAAGACTGCAAATCAATAGGTGTTTCTATTGTTAACTTTAAATTAATACAAAATAGTAATTGAGAAATGCATTAATCCTCTCTATTAACTAACAAGGAAACACCCTAAACTACATTTTATTTCTGTTATAGAGTTCTCTGTACTAAATGTGGAAAAACTGAACTACACAAATATTGAAAAGTTAAAAATTCCTTAATTTGTTTATTCCTGGTACCACTACCACAATTTACAGGGCAATATACCTGATGTAATGGGAAAATAAAAAGAAAAAAGAAAGACAAAGCTACAACAGATAAAGACCTCAGGAATGTACATCTAATCGACACTACATTGCATTAATCAATAGCTGCACTTTTTGCAAACTGTGGCTATGACAGTCCTGAACAAGAAGGGTTTCCTGTTTAAGCTGCAGTAACTTTTCTGACTATGGATCATCGCTCCTTCTGTGGCAGATTTTACAGTTCCTCTAATGCATTTGGGACGACTGTCTCAAAGTAACCTGCAGCTTTCCTGACAACTCCTCGCTCTCTCTCCTGCTAAGAACTGTAGCCTGTTGAATACAGGATAAGAAAATTATTACTCTCAGTGAACAGTTGTACATTATTAATCATCATTATAAATATGCATTACACCTACCCTTTTTCTGGTAGCATTTTTAGAATCTTCTACCACCATAGCCCCCACTTCCACTTCCAGATCCATAACCACCTACAAAAAATAGGGTGTACATTGAAATACAAGAATAACAAGAAATTTTAAACAAGAAAAAATATTTTCTGTACAAAATCATATTTACCACCATAGGGACTGCCTGAACTTCTGCCACCAAAGCTGCCACCACCTTTCATGGGACCATAGTTAGACTGCTGTTGTCCACTGTAATTGCCAAAATCATTATAGTTTCCACTTCCACCATAATTACCTGAAACGAATGCAGATTTATAAAGCCACTTTTGTTCAACACTTAGGACATGAAGCTTGCCTAATTATGACATCCGATGTAAATGTAAATTGTAACCGTTTAAAACAATTTAAAGTAGAATTGCAAGCACTTTGCATGCTACCTCTACTCACAATGTACAAATGACAGAAGACCCTTAGCATTTTGAAGATTAGAAACTGGTATTCCATTGAAGTGGAAAAACATCATGCTATATTAGAAAACTGACACAGTTTTGAGTAGGCAATTTGAAGTTAACACAACAGGCCAAATTTAAGGCCTCCAAACTCAGAAGAATACATGAGTTTCACCACCATTCTTCCACTACCCAACACTTTGCATGTATCACAACAATGTAAACTACATACCATTTTTTTGCTCTAAAAAGTGATAGAACTGGAACGATCATGCTGCACGTACACATCAGAGGGTATAAAAAAGTATGCAGCAGATTTTGCGGCTTAACTCCCCAAACTTGCATTAGTCCTTCCAAGTTCTTACTGCTCCTTCTCCAACAATTCTAGTAAAGAACCTAAGCTGGTTTTGTATTTGTGGGATACCCTTACCAGAAACATCCTGTCTATCATTAAAGACCTCCACAGAAGTCACCCCAGATTTAAAAATTAACCTTATTGTTCAGAAATCCCTGCAGGGAAATTAATACTGACCACGTAAAACATGGCTAAACTGATCATGCAACAGGACGTAGCTAGATGTATTTTGGTTAGATAGTAACATAGATTTTAAATGCACTCATCAAGGGTTTACACTAGTTAAGGCTGTAAAAGAGTATTATAATTATGCGATTTCCAGTTAGTCTAATTAGAATGCGTAACTGGCAAAAGAACTGCTTTTATAAAAGTAACTTGAGTAGCTCATTTCACAGGCGAACAATAAAAAAAGCTTATAGAAACTTAGATGCACATTCCTCACCAAGGAGGATGTGATCTACATGATGCGAACTGGTACCTGGTAGCAACAGCGTACTTCAAACGGTCAAAAGTTTAAAAATTCTCATACTCTACCTCCACACACAGATTTATAGCTGCTGCTTTTTGAAAAGTAAGTTCCAGGCAAAACAATGTTGTAGTGTATCAAAGCTGACCCAGAGGGAAAAAGAACTTTGCTTATGTAACACAGCATTCTGCATTAAGACCTAACTGAACAACTCATTTTATGCAGTATCATACTTCAGGCATTGTACAATTCAGACCTGCCTAAAAAACCTAGGTATCTAATTAAAGCTGGCATCTTACCACCACCAAAATTTCCTCCTTCATTGTAGCCATCATATCCTCCTCCTCCACCTCCATATCCACCGCCTGGGTTTCCATATCCTGGTCCTCCACCACCACCATAACCTCCTCTGCTGCCATAGCCAGGACCACCTCCATAGTTGCCACCTTTGAATAAAAGAGTCATACTAAACACACCAAAGCTAAATATTGGTAAGAAAAGGTCCATTTAACAACAACAACAAACCCCCAATGCAACAACAAAAACAAAAAATAAAAGTGTCCCACAATGTTTTCCCTGTATTGTATTCATTGCAGTTGCGTAATTTATCCGAACTATTTAGTCCAAACAAAAAAACTCCTTAGTTTATATATACCCTTGAAGGACAATATTTAGAAGTCCATGCTGGCTCACAAAAATAAGTAGACATGCTGCTACCACCACCACCCCCCATTACATGTGGTAACTGTCTCTTTACACAAATGGCTTTGTCAGTACTCTGTATCATCCTCTTTATTCCTCTGAACTGAAATGACTCAGAAGGCAAAACCCTCAGAAGAATTCTGGTTTACAGTTCTTACGTAGACTTACAGCTTTATCTACATGTGTGTCAAAGCTATTGGATGTTCTTTTTTTCTAATCACATACAGCATATCTGAAAGACTTAGTATTCCAGATGCTGATCTGGTCTCCGATATTTTGATGGAGTAGTTCCAAACTGGGAAATAGTTCCCAAGAACTCAACATCACTACATATATCTGCTTATAGAATCAGGACACAAGTAACTACATGCTACTTGCCTCAGATCCCCCCCGCCCAAATGCTACTTCCACAGCCATTTGGTAATTTCCACAGTTCTCTTTAGATGCATTTTGGATACTCATCCAAACTTCATCATGAAAAAGATACTACTAAGCCATGAAAAGTCTTACAGTTGATTGAAAAGATTTCTGGTATGTTAGTTGGTCACTGCTTTATTCGGTTTTGGTTGTCTCAACTGCCACGACAATCTTCATTTAGTTCTCAATAATTATGAACAGCTGCTGCATGACCTCATGACATGATGTTATTTAAAGGGTAAATATAGAGGAGTATTTTTTTTCCACCCATCATTTTGTGGGGAAAACAAAAAACCTTTAACTCTTCACAGCTCTACAATGTAGAAAACATTACCACCAAAGTAGACTTGGTTTCCAAGGTGAAGGCAAGATTTACAGCTGGATATAACGTTGGGGGGGGGGGGGGGGGAGGAGTGAACAATACACTTACCATCACCAAATCCATTGTATCCGTCACCACCCCCAAAGCTTCCTCTGCTCCCACCACCGCCACCACCACCCCCATAGCCTCCTGGAACACAAAACAGACGAGAATGTTTTCCTGAACACACGTGGTAAGTGTTTAAGCCAACTGACACAGGAAATAAAAAACCAGAAATCCCATTCTACATAGACATTCCAGTCATTTACCTCTTCCACCAAAGTTTCCTCCTCGGCCAAAGTTCCCTCCACCGCCTCCGAAGTTTCCACGACCCATGAAGTTGCCTGAGCCACCGCCACGACCTACAAAATGTTTTACTTAAATTACATTAATTGAAAACCAGTTACATAAAATAACTATGCACAACTCCAAACTCACCTCTCTGAGAGCTAGCAGTCTGCATCTCTTGTTTTGAGAGTGCTTTTTTCACTTCACAGTTATGTCCATTTATAGTATGATATTTCTGAACTAGAGAAAATTGTGAAATAGGAGAGTTAGAAAATCAAATCATTGAAAGCAATATGCTGTAAAACTCTCATAGAAAGCTACTGTAAGGCATGACCACACTTTAAAAGGAAAATTAAATCTAACCCATCTCTTACAATAGACAAGCAGTTGATTATGCCAACATCTTACATTCCACACACTGCTGTTCTGAAATTCAATGTTACACTTTTGTCCCGTAAGTCACTTCTCACTAAAGAGTTACATACCAACAATTTTATCAACTGTATCATGATCATCAAAAGTTACAAAAGCGAAGCCTCTTTTCTTTCCGCTTTGCCTGTCTTCCATGACTTCTATGGTTTCAATCTTGCCATATTTTTCAAAGTACTCCCTTAAATTATATTCTTCTGTATCTTCTTTAATTCCACCAACAAATATTTTCTTTACTGTGAGATGTGCCCCAGGCTTTACAGAATCCTACAACACCAAAAATGACATTCAGTGTTTTAAATTATTAGGTAACGGTTAGGAAATAAGGTTAACAGAAACACTAACTTACCTCCCTCGAAACTGCTCTCTTTGGTTCAACCACGCGTCCATCAACCTTATGCGGTCGAGCACTCATGGCAGCATCCACCTCCTCCACGCAAGAGTAAGTCACAAAGCCGAAGCCTCTGGAACGTTTTGTTTGTGGGTCTCTCATCACCTGCAAAAACATAGGGGGTATTCTGCATTTCTGCACTAAATTAAGTACCTATAACCTTTCAAAAGCGTAAACTAATATCTGACACTTTACCACGCAGTCCGTGAGTGTGCCCCATTTTTCAAAGTGCTCTCTCAAGCTATCATCTGTTGTTTCAAAGCTCAGACCTCCAATGAACAGCTTTCTCAACTGCTCCGGCTCCTTTGGCTCATGGCCCTACAAAATAAAAAATCAAAAACGTATTTTGAATACAAACCACAGGGTTAAAATTTCACAGAATTACTAAAATTATAACTACAAATAGGTGGAATACATTTACGTAAAAACAATGACTTCTAATGGGTTTAGACAGCAGCATAGTAAACACTTAATGAGGTGTGATTTTAATTAAAACACTAACTAACTAACAACTTAAGAGTGCTCAAATGCAAACAACAGTAGAGAGATTTCAATATACTAAATAATTTGGTTGCTCCCCACCCCCCTGGAAGTGCATTCATTCTGTGCCTATCTTATGTTCGAGTTGCATATTGCTCTGTAGGGATTAGCAATGAAGCACTGCTAGATAAAGGGAAGTCCTAACACTTTATGAAGCATAATCATGAGGACCTATAAAAAATTTAAGAATACAGTGTACAAGAAAAAAAGGTTATTGTCCAAATTGAGTGTCTCATCTTTTGGGATATCCATTTTGAAAGGTTATTTTTATGCATTTTGAAGGAATTTACCAACTCTTATATCCTTAAAATTGTAAGTTTTGTACTCAGATAATTTTGGAAGTTGAGTCCATGCAAGCAAGACCGTAGAAGTACCTATGTGGTTTTCAGTGTTATGGGAAATACCTCTTAAATGTGAATCAACATGGACTTATGCCTTACAGATAAAAAAATGTCTTGAATAATGACTACTCAATGACCAGTAGTGGGTACAACTACTGGAATAAGAGTGGTACCTTAACAAGCATTGTAAAACAAACAAGTTTAACTGAAGCTCTTGACAATATCACCTATGTATGACTAGTCACATTTTAAAGTGTGCAAATTTTCAGAGCCCAGTTTTCTATAGCATGATTAAAGTGGGCTTACGTGTGCATTAATGTTTCTGCTCTCTTTCAGTGTTGCATCATTTTTTTTTCAGTTAGGCATGGCATATCCCCATACATTGACAGGAGTTTATGAAAAATTATTTTACAACTTTCTCCCATCCCCAAGACAGGGAAGTCTTACAAAAAGCAACCAGATTAAAATCTTATTTAGCAAGCTGGTTCTTTTGAGCATGTAAAACACTCCACAAGGTGCTGGCTAGCTATGCTGCACGACTTCAATTCTGCAGCATGAGTGCGTAACAGGCTTCACTGTTTCTGCTGCAGTGCGTTAGCCTAGACGCAGCATTAGCCTGAGAGCTGAACTACATAAAACCAGCTAGACTTCTACATGTAGATGTCTTGCTTCAAACCTGAAGGTGAAGTGCTTTAACCTCTGGCACAGTTTAAATAAAGGGGGGGTGGTGGTGCTAGGGTTGGTCAGAAAAGTGTACGTCCCTTTGAATGCAGCATAACCACCCTAAAGATCAATGGATATTGTGAAGCAATACATGGCAAAAGAGAATTTCTGAATTATATACTGCTTTAGGAAACCATTGGCTTATAAATGTTCAGGTTGTAGTACAGGAAACAACGCGTAAGATTATGAAAGGCTGGCTGGGAAGTAGATCCCTGCTCTTACACCTGCTAAACTTAACGAGAAAGAGCTCCAGCATTCTTGTAACAACTTTCTATTTAAGGCACTAACTTTTTTACTACAGGAACACTATATAAATGACTGACAATCAGTGGTCCTCTGACTACAAAGCAAAGCTGCTTTCCTATGGTTGTCCAAGTGGTCTGAACTACAGAAGTATAATAAAAAAAAAAAATCTCCCTTCCAACTGGACGTAAACTTAAAATCTTACAGGGTGACACACCTACTGTATATAGAAACTGCTTTAGGTTAAGTGAAATATTGTCTTCTGCTGGTAATTGCCTTTTTTTTAATCTACTGACACTACTCATTTTTTAGCTAGGTTATGTTAAAGCTGGGAACATTAAGCGTTTCGGACTCACCTACTCATATTAAAAGAAATCTATTATGTGAAAGTGCAGAGTTTAGACTTCTCCAAAACCAAAAACCTACATAAGGAAAAACTGGACAGACTTTTTACAGTTCTCTGACACCCCTCAAGGCTACAGCATTTTCGGTTAGCTACTCAGACTGCTTTTACCTTAAAAGAATGACCACAGAACTCTTCAGGTCACTCCTGAAAGGAAAAGTGAAGTCCTTTTCTGCTTATTTTTATATGTGCACATAAACTGCCATTCTCATATGGGAGGAAAAACACTTACTGTTACAACTTCTCTCTTCTATCGGAGAGAAATTATCCTTAGGACACACCTATGTTATAGCAACTCTCCACAGAAATAAAAGGCAACATTTTCTTTGGGAATTAGTTGGTTTTTTCAGGCATTTTGTTCTCACTGGGGATAAGCCTCTCTGGGGTTTTCAGAGTGCTGTCCTCTATTACACAAGATGTTGTTTCTCAGTACTTCTGCTGCAAGCTAGTTGTAACAGCAGCCTCTCCTGAGCAGCTAGCCTTACACAACCCATCTCTCCCTTCCTCCCTAGTGTCACTACCACACTGCTTCAACAGGATCAGCAGGCTCCCTCCCACTCGGCCAATACTGCGGGCCAGCACGCCATTTTGCAGCACTCCTTTGCGGGGGGTGGGGCAGGGAATAGCGGTAAGAATGCCCAGCTTGCCTGCAGCCAGCAAGAAGCTTTGTTTCCCCCCCAAGCAGTTAAAGGGACTTCCCAAACATATTAATAGGCTCTGAGGAGGCGTGGAACTTTCTTTCCAGCCCTGACTAGTGACTTCCTCCCTCAAGCCAAAGCTCTACGCAGCACCGGCCGCCTCCATTTTGTGAGCGCTCTCCTCTCCTCCACCCTCAATATGGAGCCGGCGGGGCGGGGCCTCGGGAACGCACGCGCCCCACCGGCCACGTCCCAGCGCCGCAGTGGCGCCGCGGCAGCGCCCCGCCGCCCGGCCCGAGCCAGCGCGGGGGGGCACAGCTCCGGCCGGCAAGGGCGGCCCAGGAGGAGGGCAGGGAGAGGCCGGCATTGCCCAGCATCTGGTTCCCTCTGCTCACCCTTTCTCTCGATCGAAATCCAACTACCGGTTCCTACGGTCCCACCCAAAACCCCGAAGGCTCAGCACAGCCTAACTGCACCTCTCTCAGAAGAGAGGAGGAAAAAATGGCACCTGGCACCAACCCCCCCAGGATTGCTGTAAACACCTAATCTTCACAGAAATCCCAAGACCTTTTGCCAACGCTGTTGCAGATAGATGTTGCCTTTATTCTGCGTTTGCTATAAACTTAACTTTCACACGGCAGGGGTTTTGAATAATCAGCCTTTTGGAGTTGCAGTACTTCTCTCTAAAGGCACTGCTTTCAGGCGGAGCCCTCCCGTGCACCCTCCCTCTGTAACACCAGCAAGCGTCCCCAGAGTGCCTGGCACCGCACCTACGCTCATCTGCGGCTAAACCCGCAAGATGAGACTGCTCTGGCCCCCAGGCAGCCCAACCCTAGACTGCTGTCTGACAGGGGAAAGCTCACAGGCAACTGGGGCCTCACCAACTTTCGCTGTGAAACATTTTCTGTAGAAACTTAATAGCTTCTCAGTACATTCCTGGCCAAGCCTACTTTTGTCAACTACAAGAGCGTATTAACCAGCTAACGAGCCACCTGAGTTACATTCTATCCAAAGTCCAACAGCAGTGGGACGGTTGCAACATTCCTTCCAGAAGGACTTTACACACCGCACTTCAATACAAAATAACCACGCTACCAGATACATGCAACTCGGACAAGGTTTGTTCTTAATTCAACTGTACAGGCCCTCCCACATTGCAGTAGTGTTATCATTCCAGAAAAAGTTGGTTTGAACTAGCTAAAATATTCAGGCACCCTGGAAAAGTAATGTTAGAAAGCAAACAAATAAAATAAACAATCACAAAATGTCTCCTTTATAAGCTACATAAGCATATTTAATACCCTCTTTGCTGATCTTAGAATTGAGTTTATTTTCTGAAGGGCATCAAAACTTTTTATTCCCCCCCCTCCCACTTCCACACCCTGCCCCAAAGTAACTAGCTCCCATCCTCCCAGAACAGCCCCAACATCTTCTCTATACTACGCACCTTATTCAGTCTACGGTATTTCTGCTAGAAGCAAAAGAAAACAGTTATTTTTACTTAGTACAGCCTCGCTTTCATTTGCAGTGACTATTAGGCAACCATTTTTATTTAAAAAAAAAAAAAAAAAAAAAAAAAAAAAAAAAAAAAAAGAAAGAACCTGTCTTCATTCCCACTAAAAACAGGACTTTGAAGATAGGAAAGAATCAAGTTCCCGCTGATACTCTGAGGATGCATGAATTTCTTAAAAAAATAATTACACCTTGCTTTAATCACAAACATACATTTAATCAGTTTTGTTATAACAGAAAACTAGAAAAGCAAAATTTCCCCGCTATGCATAACACCCCACCCCTTAAAATTGTAAGTAATAAACAGCAATTTAAAGTTACTCTGCTAAAATGGGGATGAAGAAGGTAGAAAAAAAGCTATGAATTCATACATCAGATAGAAATGGTTAAGGTGGGTTTTTTTTTAATCTTTACCCCTTAAAGCTACTTTTTTAATTAAAAAAAAAAAGCAATCCTCTCACCTGTGAGGATCGTCTTCCTTTCCTCTTGTAGTCCTCCACATCTCTCTCTTCCTTAAGAGCAGCCATTTTGGAAGGGTACTCTTAACTCAGCCTTTCTTTTAGATCTAGGAAACCTAGAAAACAGGTTGGATAAGTCAGTACTTACCCCAATTCCTGTGAAGCAGGGCCTTCTCTGGCTGCAACGCACGGGTGTGGCTTTATAGGAGGAAAAGGGAGAGGGGTGAAAGTAGAAAAGAATGTAAGTATTTAAAAGGGCAGTTAAAATCCTCAAACTATTTTACTCATAATTAAGAAGAGGTGCAGAGGGAACATCTGCTATCCTAGTAAACGTCTTTTTACAGCTGTTGGAGTAACTAGCTAAAATCTGTAGAAAACAACCTATGTTGATTACTGTCTTACATAACTATCATGAATACAACCGGTACAGGGCAAGCAAATTCCACCTTTGATACCCCAAACCCACTACCTAAATCAAATTCTACTTCTCTAGATTTTAAATCCAAAAATATTTAACATTTTGCAATTACTGCTTATTATAATTATCTTATGTGTAATGTATTGTAATCAGTGATCCAGCAGCCTACAAAACTGGAACACTAGAGGATGTGTTAAATGTTTTCTGTTCTGTATTGAAAAATATTTTCCACTAACACCAGTGCGAGAATCCTTTACTGATTCTATTCTTGCAACACCAGAAATTTTAACACTTGACCCTCAGCAATCTGTAGCACTAGTCATCTGCATTACTTTTGCTTCCAAGTGATGTATTTGATTACTTCCCTGTACTCTCTATGTACATGCCCAACTTTTCACAATGTTATGTACGTATCATTACAAAAATCAAGTATTGCACAAGGTAAGCTCAGTGAATGAATCCATATCTAAACATTCAAACAAAAAAAATTCACGTTCCCTTTAGCCTCCATTATTTCAAGTTTCCTGAGGTCATTATCTGTCTTACTACACTGTACTAGTATCTTTGGCTACTACCTTGGACATTTCTTGAAGCTTTATTGTAGTAGCCGAAATAGAATACTGTCAACTAAATGAGATGCTTCTGTAAAACTACATTTGTGCTGCATTAAAATCACTGATATTTACGAGATTAGGTGTATATTTTGGTGGGTTCTTTGTTTGTTTGGGTTGTGCTTTTTGGGTTTGTTGTTTTGGGGTTCTTTTAAGTTTTATTCCCACAAATACTGCACAGGGAAAGGCAGGCAGGTCTCTACTAATGACCAGTATGTACTGTTATTCAGAGTGAAAATTATTATTTAATATAATTCCATGTTAAAATCCAGCTTCAAATTAAACTCAACTGTGAAATCATGAGTACCACAGTTTAATGCATTAACAGTTTTAAAGGTTTTATAAGTAACATCAAAGTGTTTGTATTATCTTCAGTTCCTCTCTACACAATGTTAAACCTGCTCTTGAAATCCTTTAAATCAAACATCAGTTTGACTTAGGAGGTATTAGGATACTAAGTGTTTCAACTGAGCTGTTCAATTCCTTAAGTCATACCGGGAAGGTATGAAACAGAACGTTAACAATTCAAGGGCTTTTAAAGAAGTAGCTGTATGGCAACATAAAACTTTGAGAATTGTTAGGGAGGAAAGGGATAAGCCTATTTAAATACGTTTTTAAGTGATTAAAAGTATGCAACCCCTTTCTCATTTTATCACCTGCTGGTTTCCCCAGTGAGGCTCCATGCTGGCCAACATAAAGTTCTCAGGCATGGTCTCTGCCATGATGGCCTCATGGTCAAAAGAGAGTTGTCTCCTTGCTGATGCATACCATCAGCTGAAGCGGAACACAGCCCTGTTCAGCCCTATTCTACTCTGCCTCATAGAAAGCTGTTAAAAAAAAGCTGTCAATATTAGCCTTTTTTATACTTAACATTAACAAAATACTATATTCAGCTCTAAATAAAAATATTCAGAACATTTTTATCAGCTCAGTTAAACTAGCACTGAAACAGTTGTATACTGCAACTTTACAGAACTGAAAGTAGTCTCAGAACAAATCTGTTAGTTATAAAGAGCAAAAAGTCACTAGGAGATGTCTCATTACTCAAAGGAACTTATAATGCCACTGTATCTCTTACAGAGACAAAAAGTAAGATAACAGAGGCGAAACAGACATTCCAAAGATGGAAGTTTACCTGTCCATTCAGAGAATACTATGGAGATGTATTGGTCTTTTCTGTAAATAGCTAAAGAAAGTTGGACCTAATGTGCATACAGTATATTGTGCCAAACCTAAGAGTTAAAGCAGCAGAACAATAGATTTTCAGCTCTAAGTGTGTTGGCAGTTGATTCCCAACGCCAACAGGAACGTCTGCTGGGAAAAAAACAAGAAGATATTAGCTTAATAACTTATGTGACGGGTTTCCAAGCTTCACTGAAGCATGTTCAAATGCTTTGAACTCATCATCCCTCCCAGTTGTCAAACTATTCAACAACCCTGAAGCAGCTAAGACAATTGCTTACATGGAAAAGTTATTTTTAGCTGTTTTGCCAAGGGATCCAGTTTCTTCTCTGCTTTTAGTGTACGAACAAAAACTAGCATGACCTGTTGGTTTCTCTGTTCTCAATTCTCTAAGGTTTCAGCTTTTAATGAAGGGGTCAAGATAAAGGGAAAAAAAAAAAAAAAAACTGCACCATTTTTGCTCACCATACTTTACTTGCAATACTTGAGCAAAAAAAATTAGGTTTTGAGGAGGGGAAAGAAAAGCAAGGGGGGATATCACGACAGTATTTCCCTCTGGGTAGGGCGCGAATAATTGCCACAGCGTGCATTTGATCTCGACTTCATTCAAATTAAGGAAAATTTGAACCAAGGTTTGTGCAAGACTGCTTCTTCCTGTTGCCTACCAGGATCATGGCGGGATGCCACCGAATGTCGTGGCTCTTGTGCATGTGTGGCTGGGGGAATGGAGAAAGGGAAATGGGAAACTATCCGAGAGCGCTTTGCACTATGCCTTCCCCCACCTCCCCGGGCAGCACAAGCTCGCTACACGTGCTAACTTCCCTCGGAAAAGGGGTGAGAGATACTAGGGAGATGCTGCAACGTGTACCAGCATTCCTCAGCGAGAAGCACAGCACTAAATGACCTTAATGCTTTAAAAGTCTCTTCCCAAGAAAGTGAGTGGGAAAAGAGTATCCCCAGCGCGCTACTCCGGGTAGCTTACATGGGGGGGCAACGGAGGACAGAACAATGACACACGCATGTGTGGGACTTGCTTCTCCCCACTCTCGCCCGCATACGCGCCTAAGCGTCTCGGTGTCCCCCAGGATAGCTGAGGAGGGCCCTGCTGCCCACAGCCCTGTCCCAAGCCGAGGGCCAGGCCTCTCCCCCCGCCCGCCCCCGCTCTGGAGCGCAGCGAAATGGCGGCCGCAGTCGCTGTGCCCGAGGGGCCGCAGGGCGGAAGCGCAGCCTCTCCCGCACCCTCCCTCTTCCTGCCAGCGGCCGCCATTGCGGGCTGCCGCACCATGTCGCAGGGAAAAACGAGTCTGGAGCGCAGCAGAAACGCTACGAGGAGGCGGCGGCCGCTCCGGGGCGGCAGCGGGAACGGCGGGGGGAACCGCGAGGGGCAACACGACGTGCCCCCCCCCCGCCCGCCGCGCCCTGCGCTCCGAGCCCGTCCCGCCCGGGGCTCCGGCGGAGAGTTACAGCAGCTCTGCTGCCGCGGGGGCGGGAGGCCGCTCCACCTCCCCCTCCACCCTGGCGCAGCTTCGCCTAGCGGGTCCCGCTCCCCGCGCGCGGCGGGCCGTTACCTCCATTTTGTGACCAGACTCGCCTCCTTCGGTATCAATATGGAGCCGAGAGGAAGAGGAGGGGGAGGGCGGAGGAGGGGTCACGTGGTGGGAAGGCGGGCTGCGGGCACCGCGCGACGGGGCGGGAGGGGGAGGGGAGGGATAGCAGCCGCGCGCGCGCAGCGGCCGTTACCGCTTTCTTCTCGGCGCCCGCCGCCGCCCCTCCCCCCCTTCCTCCCGCCCGCGCGCCCGCCGCGCCGCGCCGCCAGCCCTGGGCCGCGCTGGGCCGAGCGGCCCCTTCCCCACCGAGAGGGGGGCAAAGGAGGGAGCGAGGGAAGGTGGGGGTCGAGGGGGAGAGGTGAGAGAAGATAAGATATAACCGTGCCAGCCTTCAGTTAAGCGCCTTCCCGCCCTCCTCCGTCCCACGCCGGCAGCCGGCCTAGCGCACTAACCGCTGTGGGGGTGGCGGCGCCGGCGCGCAGCCGTGACTGGTGCGCACGGGCGGGCACCGCCTCTCGGCGCCACGTAAGGCCGCCCGCCCGCCGGCCGCCTCCCCCCGCCGCGGCTGCCCGCCCCCGCCTGCTGCGCAGCGCGGGCCCGGAGCCCCGCGCTGCCCGCGGCTCGCGAGGCGGCACCTCGGCTGCCTGTGAGAAGAGGGAGCCATCGAAATACCCGCCGTGAGGGAGGCTGTTGGTCAGACGGGTTAAAATACTTTGTAGGACAGAAAAGAAAAGGAAAGGAGGGAATGCGATGCTTACAGAGGACTTCTGCAGGAGTATCAGGGTATGCCTGAGGCGCCCAGGACCTTCTAAACGAAGTTATTTGTCTCCACGTATTGTTTTTATCCTGGAGACGCTGCAAAGAGGCAACGGAAAGATGTGCTCTCCGGAGACTGTGTAGCAGTCACCCTTTGAAAGTGAGGGTAGGTTAGTGTATTTCTGGTTGAATACCAAAACACATCCAAGCAATAAGTTTTACAAACTTCTCCGTAGCTTCTCAAGCAGAGGCATTGCCTGTGTCTTTTAATGGCATGTGTCATCATAAACCAGCAGAGAGTTTAAAAGAAAGGGTCTTTGCAAGAATTTCGTATAGAATAAAGCATAGTTAAGCACATACATAACAAATTTTTCCTTATCTGGAAAATGACATCAGGAAAAACAGCATTATAAAAACCTACTCTTAAAGTCAAAGTTTCTTGTGTCTTGGTTATCTCTATCCGCTCACAGTACCAGTAGCTATTTCAGTATAATGACCTAACCTAGGCAGGAGGTGTTGGCACTTAACTCCTTTAAAAATATCTTTATGCTATATAAAGGAGTAAACCAGTTGATGTGGTTTTACTGAAAGGTTTGTACCTGGGTACCCCACATATGAAATGCTTGACTGAAAGGGTTATGAATCACTGAAAGTTCAGTATTAGCTGCTAATTTCATTTCTTTATATATTTACCCTGCAGTTCCTAAAAAAAAAAAAAAAAAAAAAAAAAAAAAAAGGAAAATATAATCTCTGACTTTCAGATTAGCATCTTTCATTTATGCTAAAGTGTCAAAACCTGTTTGATTTCTCTAACAAAAGAGAATTTTCTTAATACATAGAGAAATTCCCAATAAGTTTAGAAATGTTCTTGCTACTATTGTGTACAGAAGTTGAACAAAGGTTTTAGATTATTCCTACATTTTGATCTCCGTGAGAAGGAAGGTGACTTCCTAGAAAGTAAAACTCACTGGAAATCTCAGCAGCTTCCAGATATTCTTTGCATTGAGGTCAAAACTGACAATTTCTCATCTTTCTTTTCCAAACCAAGTAAACCACACAATTTAACTTTTTATTTAAAAAAATCTATATATGTGTGTCATTTATGTTGCTTGTTCTCTTGCCCCCATTACCCACAGGGTGAGAATACTGTGAGACAGACAACAGTACTAGCTAAATATGTCCCTTAGTTTCAAAGGTTCTTGTAGTTTACACAGGAGCTGCCTCCCCGAATTTGAAGAATACCACGCCTTTATTAGTTTGCTGGTCATTCATTTCGCAGTTAAGTGCCACTCATGGAGGCTGATTGTCTTGCGGTCTCAATTAGTTGCACAGCCATCGGCAGATCACATTTGAATTCTATAGTTTCAGTTCATGATCATCCTCCTCTATGTGTAATCAATTGAACAGAATGTAATAATTTTATAATATTGTGCTTACTGCACTGACATAAAAGACAAGCCAGTAAATGAGGGAGATGCACATTTTACAAAGATTCACAGTTGCTGATGAAAATTATCCACGACTTTGAGGCCATAGATGAAAAATTATAGTTTTGATTTCAGGCAAACAATTTTCTGCTAGTTAGGTGTTTTCAGGTGGGTTGTTATCTAGTAGGATATTGCTTCCCATTTTGGATCACCCCTTTCCTTAAGAGAAAATGTATCTGTTCTGGCTGCTGTAGTTTCATAGTCAGATGTAGTTTCATATTATGTAGCAGATGCAGTATTGGTGATCTATGCAGATGGCTAACATGCTTTTCTTTTTTTCCTAGCAGTATTTGCAAACATGTACTCTCCTCTTTGTAAGCCAAGGCAACAGTGTTTTTTACCTGGTTCAAAAAAAAGCGGGAAACACTTTTAACTTTCATGTATTTCTGCAGCTGAAATGTCAGTTTCTCTTCATTGTCCTTTTTTGTTGTGGGTTTGTTGGATGTTTTTATTGCTTGATTCCTACATGGCATTTGTTTGTGAAGTGAATCTTTGGATATGTAAATATTGTTGGTGAAATTGTCCAAAGTGTTTTTTTTTTTTAGTGTTACACAGAGATCAGGATGGGAATATGAAATTGACCTTGAATTTTAGTCTTCAGAATAGTAATGTTAATGGAGCCAATTCACTGAACCAAATATGTTTTCCATGAACACAAACCACAATTTTGATAAGAAGGCCTGAGTGCTGTATAGTAAAACGTTCATGTGAGCTTCAGGAGGAAAGATTGTTTAACATTCAGTTCTTCTTTTCTGCATTGTAGAGATATTGTATATTTAAATGTGGGCAAGTGTTACTGCAGACGCTTGGCTGTTGTGCAAGCAACTGCAGCTTCTGCTATCTTCTTCATTTAGAAACAATTGTTTTCATCTCTGAATTTGATTTAAATTGCTGAGCTTCACTGAACAAAGACAGGATAATATATTAGTGCAAAGGCTGGTAACATGTTGGCAATCCTTCTTGTACTTGTATGCAGTGCAGGGTGCCTGAAAACCTTTTACTTCATTAATTAAGAAATATATAGAATCAATAACCTGATTCTTGATATCAGAATTAGTAGTATGATTATCCTACAGTATTTGCTTTATTTCAGAAATGTTTAATAATACTTTTCATATATATACACACATATACGTATATATACATGCATTTGTATACACACACACTCCAGAAACAGCAAAACCTAAAGACCCTTTCCACTTCAGATTGTGCCAATTCCAGTGCCTTCTGCCCCAGAACTCTGGCAGTCTCTGGAGGACTTAGTTGCAGTGGTTTGAGATAGTATTTCACCTTTCTGTCTGCTTTTTTCCCGTGGAAGTCATTGAATGCATGTAGATACATCAGCTGCTTCAATTTACAGTCTCCTATATTAGCTTTAATAATTGATAAAAGTGCGTTTGAAGTCATATGTCAGTCTATGAGCTAGTTTGAAGCAAAACTACACATACTTGTCCACTGGCCTATTACAGGTATAGTAATCTCCAGCAAACATTTGGAGAAATAACACCAAACTCTTGCAACTATGTCCGTTAGACTCCATCTGTCAGAGACCTTAGATCAATTTTGCATCACTTATATTCCTCAAGAGCTACATCTCAGAGCTGTGATCCAGGAAATGAGGGAGATTAAACAATTAGCAACTACCTCAATTAAAAATACTTTTAAACTGCTTTCCCTTTGTATATTTTGCTTTCACTCAGGGACACGGGATTAATTCTTTCTACAAATTGTATCTCTATATAAAATATTTATTCTTTAGAATATTTTATATTTGTACCAGATATGTAATATGGAAAATAATCCTGCATTTTGGATTGCTATAAAAATGAATAGTTTCCTAAATATTTTTTTCCCATTTCTTCTGCTCTTCTGTGGATGCTAATTAAATCTGAACATATTAGGCTCTGTTTTATTCCATAAACTGCTGTCTCTCTGTTTTATCTGAATTTTCTTCTTAAAATTTTTTCGCTTGAACCCTTCTGACAAAACTTGAAGGAAGAAGTGTGCATTGGGAATGATATTAGGACTAACCAAACAATAAAACCTCTAGCAGTGAAGGAAAGATAGCTTGCTGAGATGCCATTATAACATAGGTGGCCCTGTAACTTTGTGGACAAGAATTTCACATTTATTGTCTAGATCTCAGGATAGGTGGAATTCTGTTACTAGCAAAATTGTGCCCTAGACAAAGTGTAAAGGTGTCATGTTAAAGTGCCGACAATCATATTTAAGGAGCTTACTTGAGATAAAGTATTGTATGCCTAACGTTCTATGCTGCTTGACTTACACAAGGCTCTAGGGTAAATTTAAGGCTTTCTTAAAAGCAATATACTTTGTTTATGCTAGATTTTTTTTGTTAGCAAACATACATTTTCTTTAAATGTAGATCAAATAGAAAGGAGTATAGGTATTGCTAGGGGAAAAAAGAATGTGATAGCCACTTACAGTTGAAAATTCCAGGTAAAATGAAATTTAATATGTTGTGTTTGAGATGCCAGTGCATGAAGCTGTGCTAAAATTTGTGTAATAAAATATCATAACTGGGAAAAAGGTAAGAAATACAAGATTTCTAGAAAAATTTTTAATTGGGATTCATGTTGTCTACACAGGAAGAAAAAACCTTGAGGTGTAGAAGAAAGAAAAATGGAGGATGTAGCAGGTAATATATGCTGTTCTTGAAATCAAAATTGTAAAAAGTCTTATATGATTCTACTTGATCTTAGTGTTCATTCTTTGTTACTAAGATTTAGAAAACACTAGTTAGCAGTAATTGTACAGCTAGGTAAACAGTAAGTTTTATTTGGTACATTTTATTAAGGCAAGGAACTGCAGGTGGATTTCCTGCTTGCCTGCGTATCTGTGCAAGAGAGTAGGGCAGGGGAAATAAATCTTGTTCTTTCCTTGACTGCAATGCAGATCTGGCTCTGGGAGGGGTTTTCATACCCGCATGGCTCAAACACATGGTCAGTGTTCAGCCAATAGTTAGCTTTACATCTGGCACTGGATTTGTGCGGTTCAAAATGCCTTTTCTGACTGCTAAACATGAAAACCTCTCACTTTTTTTTTTTTTTTTCTAAATTGAATTTGCACACATTCTTCAGTCTATGGTTTATATCAAACATAATTTTAACTGTTTATCTGGTATACACTGTAGCTACCCTAACAACTACTTTACCAACGACTGCCACAGACAGGATTTTTTTAAAAACACAGCTACATAGGTGATTCCTTTCCTGTACTTACTCTCCCAGCTACGCTTAAGCTGCTAGCATCATGCTTTTTGATGGCATGCTATGTTTTAATCTGTTTGTAAATAGTATTACACCCCCCTGGCAAGTTGGATATTTCAAAATACATTGAATTGATTTTTTACAGAATTATTTTCTGGGCTGTGGCTGCTGAGAAACATTTTATTCATTTTATAACATGTATTTGAGATTTTTAGATTACTGTGATGCAAGGACATACGTACAGTTCTTTATAAATAGCACAAAGCATATGTGAATAAGGTTACGTCTTTCAAAAGCTGCCAAAATAAATTTAAATTCCAGAGGGTAATACCACATGTGCTAATGTTTGCATTTGGAACATTAAGGTGTACCTCTTTTTAAAAAATCATCAAGTCTTCATAATGAATTCCATGCAAGTTTTCTTTTTTCGTTCCTAACATAGAAATTTTGTATTTAGTTAGAAATAGATATTGCTAAATACAAAATATTATGCCTTAAAATACGAGTGGTTGTAATTTAAACCAATATCATAAGAATTATAATAGTTTCTGCTAAGTATCTCATAATTCCTTCTCACTACATTTAAAATGATTGTACTGACCAATACCAGGAGTTCAATAGAGATGCTGGGCAAGTAGAATAAAACTCTAGAGAATGTCAAGAACCAATCTACTCATTGTGGCTGATTAAATCACTTAATTAAGAGAAATATATTGAAACTGCTGGGAGAATATAGCCAAAGGTGAGGAAACTGCATCTGGTAGTTAGTCATTTGTACATTCAGAGACCTCAAGTGTATTAACTGATGTATTCCATCAAAAATTGTGTTATGAGTTTAAAAAAATGCCCTGTAATGCTAGAATATTTGCCATGGAAATGGCTGTACGCGCTTGTTTACCAACTATTGTAGGTCATGTGCAATAAACACAGTTGGAAAATGCTGAGTAGTGGAAATATTTATGGCAATATATAAGCTGATGACATTTCTGCCTTCAGGACACACATGGTTTGAATTCATTGGCCATATAATTAATCATTTTCTGTGTGTTAATAAGAGGATGGTAACATAAGCAGATAGATTATGCAAGAGAAATCTAACATAAGGTCAACTATCTAATTCATAAAAATGTATTAATGCTTAAGGCTGTAACTTTCAAACAAGTTACGTTGTGTAAATGGGAACAATTCAGATTTAAAATGTTGCTATTTCGCTTTTGGAAAAATGACAAACAAGTATTTTTTGTGGAGTTTCCCCTGAAACCTATCACTCTTGGTGAAATGTGGTATAAAAACTAGTACCTTTTTAATGTTTGCAGCCATAATACTGTTGTAGTTGTATCATCTGCATTTAACATGTATTTCATCAATCTACATTATCCAGATGTCAGAGGACTTGGTTACAATATCTTGTACCAGATATAGTTAAAACATAGTTTGATTTTGTGGTGTGTAAGGAATTTAATAAACTGTCTAGCAATGTCCTCAAAGCATACAAAAAAATCTGGATAAAGGCTTTAGAGTTATGAAATCAGATTCTTGTCTGAGGTACATTCCTTGCACTTTATGTTGGCTGAGGATGAGGCCTACAATCTAAGCAGGCCTAAGTAACTTGCAGATATTATACATATTCATATTCTTTCTGGGTGCCATTTCAGAGACTTGCTACTCAAAACGTGCAGATAAATGGGTCTGATTGCTTCACTTGAGTGGGGCCAACTTGAAGAAGTGTCGCCTGGGACTCTGTGACTTTGGAGCTTCTTTCTAAGTTTAGTCAACCAAGAGGGCTGTACCATTTTGAATACTAGCTGTAGTTGTACCACAGAATTTCCCATGATAAAAATAGTTTCTTATATTTTTGTGTCTATCAGTATACAATATTTTATTTAAAAATCAAGAAAGGTGCTTGTAACATGTAAATATAGAAAACACGCAGCTGGGTATTTCTGTAATTTAAAACTGCCATTTTATCTAAGCAAGAATTAACTGGGTTTTATGTCCTCATACGGACATGTGCTAACCCTCCAGTACACCTGTTGCTTTTATTCCCTCCCTCTCCTGAAGTTAGCTATGGGGTTAACTGAATTAGTTATTTTTCCTTCTGTTCTGTAGTCCTGTGCCCAAACAGAGCCTCTGTCTTGCCTATTTTTTTTTAGTTTAACACCCTCCCAAGAGTTTCAGAAAGCAGACTGATGCAATTATATAGCACATCCCAGTGGAAAACTAGGACTACTATGTCAGGCCTGGAGCAGCGAGGCAATATTCCAAGCTGACGGCTGGAAACCACAAATCTTGACCATTATTGCAAAACTTGTGATAGGAACACAGAGAAGAGTATTATTAGCCAGTCATGGAGTATTAAATTATACATGACTGCAGCACTGCTGAAACATCAGCCACCAGCCTAAAGCTCTTCCTTCTTCTGTTCTATTCACTTCAATGACAAGAGGCAGATTTTCCTGTTTTGACCTTTGGATTGAATCTGTCAATATTGATTTTAAAATCTGCCTACAGTCCATCTTTTGAACCCAAGTCTTTTTTTTTTTTTTTTTTTTTTTTTTTTGTGAAATCCATATCTGAGATCCCATTTACACTAAAACACAAGCATGTATGTTTCCAAGGGGTTTACATGCATTTTGGTCTTAGGATGCTGAGGGAATTGGAAGGATGTAAGCTGAAAAATGTCTATACAAGTTTCACCCCATTATTAGGGTTTTACTTTAGTGGTATTCCAGTAAGAATAGAACATAAACTTTAGTCCATTCTAGCATGACTTCTGTACGTCTGCAGGAGCAAGCTTCTTTACTCGTGACGAAAGCTAATTACTGGACCAAAACAGCTGCTGCTGAATTACTTCTCTGTGAAGGGTAATGAGGAGAAGGGAATATTCTGGTATTAAATACAGTTTCTTTTGGAATGCACATGTCCCTACTACATGCTGCTAGATATTGTCTTAGCTTGATAACTGTCCTGCAAACCTTCAGTTCCTCACAGCAGGGGCCATGTTCCTTTGTTGTCTGCCTTACAGAAATTATATTAGTATGCCAGAACCCTTATTATTTACCCCTGTATGAATACCACCAGTGCTGAAAGTCTCCTCAGACCTTGCCAAAACTCTGTCAGGCCTTCCTGAGACTTTCCTGGACACTGCTGCTCTTCCTGGAGCTCTGTGAGTGTTCCTGATTCTGCTGAAGACTATACAGGAAATTTGCTACATAACACTGTAGGACTGCCACCTTGCTACTTCGAAATTACAATTCAGTCTTGTAAGGTCACAGTCTAGGTAGGATGATTTGGGAAGAGGAGTGGAAGAGAGTTCTATCTTTGTTGTGACAATCAGCTATGCTTTAACCATTTTGGGAGGAACTGGGTTATAAATACACACAGAATTATGAGTATTTTGAAAAATTCAAATAATACATAATTGCTCATTGTTATATCCTGGGAAAAAAAAATCTGTGTGTTTCTAATAAAATCTGGCAAAATGCTGCTTTCATAATGCTGAATTTGAATACTTTTTTTTTCACTACTGGCAGATTGGTTATGACTTCAGCTATGGTAACTGAGGAAGTTTTCCCACATCCCATGATTTAACATGTTGGACTGTGAATTGAAGCAGCTGAAGTGTAGGCCCACATTCCCCTCTCCTTACTATTTTCTGAAGATGGTAACTTCCAGCAGGGGAGGTAGCAGACAACAGGCAGTGTGCAAATGACTTAAATCTCTGCAGCTGTTGGCTCATTTCTATTCTGGTGCCACATGTTGTTATCAGTAATTTGTGACATTCATCAAAAGTGGAAAGCAATGTTTTTTTCGTTTGAAAAAAACTGTGTGTATGTTTTTCCCTTTTTGTAATGTGTATGCTACCATTGCAGTTAAGCTGAACATTAAAGTATTAATGCAGTTTGTTTTATTACTTTGGCAATACTGCCCTAGCAATTACTGCTCAACAGACAGACTTTGTTCAGGGAAAAAAAGTCAAGGTGAGGCACAGCAAGGAAAAAAAAGTCATTAGCTCCTAGCTAATCAGAAAGAATACCTTAAGGGTTGTTTGGTTTTTTTTTTTATTTTCTATTGTTCTTAAAAATTATATATAGCAGGGGGAAATTATATAAGAAAGAAGGGGCTTGATGAACTTAATGGAGGGAGGTTACGGAAAGAAATAAGTCCCTTTGTTTCCATTTGATATAAAAGCTTGGTGAATTTCAGACTCTGGTACTAATTCAGCTGGAATTAGTATCAAATTAGAGCACGCAACAACAGAATAAACACTTAGTCCATATAGAATTTGCTAAATATATTTATGTAACAGGCTAAAAGATTTCCACCAAACCTTACATCCATTATACTAATGATATATTCTAGCTCACAAAATTCAGTCCGAGCTGTGTTTTTCCACAATCTGGAGGTGTTTTGTTTCCAGGTTTGCTTTCTGATCTCTCGAGAGACATTGTCTTTTACTTTGTTTTTACTCATGAGTGAACTGCAGCCTTGCTCTTTTTGTAGCTTCCGTTTATTTTCAATTTTTGATTGTATCTTCCATTTTTATTACTATCATCTGTTTTAAAAAATATATTGTAAAAATGTTTACGTTAATCATAATTTTATTTTCATATTTATAATTTGTCTTTTTCTTCAGTCTCTACTTTTTATTTTAAAATGAGATGGCTGATACAACACAAAGTAAATTTAATTAGATGTTAATAAGTAATGAATATAATAAATACATTTTACTTGCAATGCCACATTAGTATTTTGCACTGAGGTCTGAATCTGGGACTTTTATAATTGTACACAGATTTCTAATCCTTGCACGGCATTCCACTGCAGTTGGTCCTCGGTAAAGAAGGAGTCATTCTTTACAAAAATGATTGAATGACCAGGATCCAGATTATTCCTGAATGATGGGTCTAAGTTTTTCAGTTTCATAATAATGATGATACTGATTTAATGTATCAGTTCTATTGAAAAGTAAAATATTTTGAGCCATACATTCAGTCCTATGTGTTGAAATAATCTATTAATTCAAGATATGAACAAAAATTAAAGTTTACCTTGTGTGTTTCTTTCGATATTACATTCCTAAATCACATAACGTTTCTCTTCATTTTGACAGTGTCCAGGTGGACCGGCAAACCTAAATGCTAGTTGTAAGAGTACAATTTGTCTTTTACTAATAAAGGTGGTGGTTTATGTATGGCATAATATTTGAAACCATCTCCTCATACATAGATTAACTAATTAAATAGATTAAGCAGTGTCAGATTTAAAATCTTTTATGTTTTGGCAAACACCACAAGTAAGGTAGATTTATGCTATACTACACCATTTCTTTATTTCTTTGCGAAGAATCAGGATTGGGATATCAAACCTGAATCTTTTTTGCAAAGGAAGACATTAAATACTTTTGACGCCACTACAATAGTGTTATCTGAAAGAATATTCATTTCTTGAGTATGAACTGGTTGGGTTTGTAGTACTGAGGCTCTCATCCAATCAACTTTGGGGTTGGTTAGATATGAAGTTGTAATATAGGTCTCTTACTAGACTTAATATATACTAGCATTGAAGAAAGGGTTGCTAAATTCCTAAAAAGAGGATGAACCTGTCTTGAAAGTATTAAGTTAAAAACAATGCATTTGTCAAATAAACCTCAGATGGTGACATATAAATTTGTTTTATTCCCACAACAGCTTTGTATACAATTTAAAGCAGTGAAAATTACTGGTATTATGAAGCCTGGCCTAGCTTTGTGAGTGACTGACTTTTTTTTTTTTTTTTTCCTTTTCCACCATTCCACATATAAATACTGAGAAGCTTGGCATAAAGAACGCAGCCTGGGGCATACCCCATAAAACTTACAATGCAATTAAATGAGCAATTTCTACTGGAAATAAAATGGGTATGTTGAGTAGAATATGAATTAAACCAAGCAAGAACAGAGTCAGACAACCTTTCATAGTACTCCAGGCTCTTCAAAAGAACCCCCAGGGTCAGCAGTACCAAATGCAGCTGACAGGTCAAGGCCAATCAGTAAAGAAAGATAACTGCAGTTTGCAATGAAAAGCAGGTCATTCCAAATTTTGATTAATGTAGTCTCAATGCTGTGGTGTCCACTCGAGTGGGTTAGCAAAATAAAGACAGATAGCAGTGGATTAACTCTAACACTTCTTTATTATACTGCAGCCATTACAAGCTTCTCTGCTACATTCACTAAAACTAGGTTTTCTCCAATTTATGATCCTTCGTCTCACATTGCCGTCTGTCCTGAATTCTGTGGAATTGACTCAGTTACAAGGGGCTGCCCTGTTGACTATTTGCAGGACTACCAAAATGACCTCAAAATAACTTTGGAACAAGGCAAACCCACCGCATTCTTAACGTTATGATTAGTTGGTGTTGGTAGCGTGTTTATCCTGTGGAGCATATATGGCAAAAAGGTGTCAGCTCCCATGGCTTTGTTAAAACACCAGGGGCAACTAATTTGTTGTTTATTGACAATTTTTGTTACACAAAACAAAGACTCAAAACCTTTGGCTACAGAGTGAACTTTGCAAGTGTAACTTGCCAGCGGCAGGAATCTGAGGATTCCAGATACAACGAAGAAATGTTGCCTTGTAAACTTTCCTGTTATGAAAGAACAAATGTGATCCTAATCTGTGTTCCTTAGATGACATTTTTTGAAGTAGAAAAGAAACAAGTAACCTCTTTTAATTGTTATTTTCTGTTCCAAGATAAAATTAGCAAATAAATGTTTGTATACGTACTGGCCAATATGGGATTGAAATAAGGCTTTACAAAACACAGAATATCTGTATCGGTAAAGGATAAAATTCACTAGCAAATCTCCAAAAGATTTAAAACTCCAAAAGAATTTGATCTGGGTGGGTTCCTTTCATTACTGTCCAATCTTTTGTTTGTTTTTCTTTTTCTTTTGGAAGGTAAGAATTTGTGCCATGCAAGTTTGAATATATAACTGTGTTCATTAACCCAAGTCCTTCCCTGTATAGTCTTCCAAATCAATCTGTTAGTTAGAACTGGTTGTGTCAGTTTAGACAACAGCACTTTCATGACATCAGTGATTATCCTGGAAGCATAGGTGCAGTCTGTATACATAATCGTCTCAGTACTGGTGCGTGTGAGCTGCTTTTTGCTTTGCTGTTCAGTTGGATGAAAGGGCAGGGATTAAAGCGGCCTGGAGACTAGCCTGGCAATGGTACTGTGGTATGCACATGGCAGAATCTAACTGGTCTAGATAATAGCGAAGATGTAGATGAGGTTCACCATTTCCCTGTTTGGTAGGACAAAAATGTCACTATAAAATTATACAGAGATATAAAATCATATCTCTTTTTCAAAATAAGAATTAGAATGCTTTTTTTCCTACATAGCTGACAGTATATGTTATTCTGTGATTTTTTTTTTTTTTTTTTTTGTAGGGAGGGAGCTATCAGCTAGATATTTTAGTGAATCATAGAATCATTTAGGTTGGAAAAGACCTTTAAGATCATCAAGTCTGACTGTTAACCTAGCACTGCCAAGTCCCCCACTAAACCATGTCCCTTAGCACCACATCTACATGTCTTTTAAATAGCTTCAGGGATGGGGACTCAACCACTTGCCTGGGCAGCCTTGACAACCCTTTCAGTGAAGTTTTTCCTAATATCCCATCTAAACCTCCCCTGCCGCAACCTGAGGCCATTTCCTCTTGTCCTATCGCTTGTTACTTGGGAGTGAACCAACTGCAGAATTTGTAACATGTATAGAACTGTTGTTCAAAGTGTATATTATCTTCTCTCTGGTGCTATGGAAGATTGTAAAAATGAGTATGTGTAACTTTATAAGCTACACTGTATAATGGTGCCAAGGCCAGAATGGCAGTGTTCTCTTGAGGTGACTGCCATTACTGGTACAGAAATCTTGTCTGTATGTCTCAGCTTTCAGAGTGACTTTGGTTGGACAGCTGCAGAGAACCTGCCCTATAATAGGAGAAAGCTTTAATTTCTTTTTAGAAACAATTTTCTTAGGTTATAGATGTATTTCAGTGTCTATTCAGACCACAGCTGACAGATTGGCCACAAATATGATGTATTTGTACATTAACAGTGCGCTGTTATTGGTATTATGTGAACATTTATAGGTTTCTTTCCCCAACCTGTAAACACATAGACAGTTGGCAACAGTTGCCTGAATTTTTGTTTGGTCTCTTCTGAGGCTGAGCAGTAGATGACTAGCTTGTAACTCTCCTGCTTTGAACTTTGTGTGTGTCTGGATGTGTGGGTGGGCGTGCCAACGCATGTGTCCGGTCAGCTCATAGTGGCCAGTTTGAAAGAATCAGAGCAGAACATGGCAGTGAAGTCTATTGCAGTGTCAGAACCGCTGCCGTCAGAGAATGGAAACCGAGTCCCTGCCTCTTAGGGCGTCTGTATCCAGCCAGCAGACAATGAAAGCAGCAGGCTGTAATGAGAAAAGGGAAGCCAGTGAAGGAGACAGACTCTGTGAAATTTATTAGCCCACGCAATAAAGCTGCTTCTTTGGGAATGAACCTGAAGTGGCCTCTGAGTTTATTTGGGATAAAAAGCCTACTAAGAGAGGCAGTTTATTGGGGTTCATCCTCTTCATAATCCAAGATATTGACCTCTACGATCTCCCAGCCAGTAGCAAAAATATCAGACTCTCCCATCTGTGCACAGTAGCATTTATTTTCATCTAATAAAAACAAGCCCTGAGTCTGTTAACTATTATCCATTTCCCTTTGCAGGATGTATCTTACCAGTCATCATTGAGAATATTGCTTTCAGACTCATTTTAGTTTATAGCCCCAAATATTTCTCGTTTGCTTTGAATAATTGTTTTCTGTTGAAAATTAGGTAGCTGGCTTGTTAATTAGTAAGATATAAACGAGACACATCACTACATTTTTAAAGCTATGGTGCCAGCTAGTGGTGAGAGATGATAGGCAGCATCTCAAGCTTGACATTTACGTAAGTGTACAGTATATTTTTATTTGCATCATGATAAGGTGCAATTAAGTTTTATTTGTCAGCTATCACTACTTTGTGACAAAAAAAGACAAAATAAAATCAGTAGCTGCCATTATTTTCCAGTCGGATGTTAATTGGGTATTGTTTATTTGAAACCTTCCTGCCATTATTGATGGAGTAATTGCATCATTCATCAGGCCATTTGCCAGTGAAGTCTTTTAGTCCTTAGTTTCTCATGTGTGAACATCAGTTCTTATGCGTTATGAACCTGTGGGTGCTTTTTTACTTTGCTGGCAAACTGAATTTCTTAAAAAAATGCCGTAGAGTTTAGTTGTGAGCAGCAAAAAGGTGCTTAGATGGTTTCTGCAACTGATTCACTTCTGAACACCGAAGAGAGCTCTAGTGTGGCCAATATGGGGTAAAACTCTTCATTGATTATATTTACTTGTAACTGATGCCCCACACTAAGATGAAAATCCTGTATTTTATTAACATGTAAGGAAAATTCAAACAATTCATTATTCACATGCATTATCTGTATTCAAATAAGCTCACAACAGAAAAGAAAAATAAGCAAACCTTAAGAACCTTTGTAAAGAAAAGTAAAAAAATAATTAATATTTTTTATGGTTTTTTGAACAAAGAGTCATTGACAGGCCATCTTTTCTAGTTTAATTAAGCAATAACTGATCTCAGTGAGGTTGTGGAAGGCTCTTGAATACTAATAAATAAAAGCAGAAGATGAAGCATTTCTTTCATTAAATAGTAGGAGCTGTTTATAACTCTATTACTTACTGCTAAAATCAATTATTATTACTAATACTCTACGAGTAATTTATAACTGAAGGCACACTGAAGGTTGTAAAGCAGAACTTTTCTTTTTAAATGTCAGACATAGCCATGAAGGTCAGCTATTGTGAATAAGGACACCTCAGATGAACACACTTGTAATAATATTTGTGAAGATAGATCTAGTGTTAGTGACAGCTGCAGGCAGTAAGCAGAGCTGCCACAGTCTTACTTCCAGTCTAATGCATATGACTACACTGGTGTAAAAATACAGGGATGTCTCCAATCCAAGGGAATAAAGAAAATAGAATGATTTTTGTATAGGATTTAATCAACTGATTTAGATGCACAAGCAATTTATTTAAAAAAGATGCTTGAAATATTAACCTGTGCAAGAAATAGTCTTCTGTTATTAAAATGAATTGTATTCCAAAAGGTGTGAAAGAATTTCAGGGGCCCATGGTGCATACTTGTTTCATTGCATGTAACTACTTGAAATATACTGTCATATTTTCATCATACGCTTCCTTTTGGTCCACTTTCCATAGAAAACATGTTTGTGACAGATGTGCACTTTCTGTTTTTTTCATGTGCTGTTACAACACAGTTGCTTTAATTTAATACTATGGGGAATATTTAAATGAAGAAACCTATATCTCTTAAAATATGAAAATGCAAGTATGAATCTTAACTGTTTTCTTTTAACTCTGGGTTTTATTATATGTCTTTCGTGCTCTTTCCTGATTTATTACTTAAATGATTTGGGATATTCTGCAAATTGGTAGTCTCTTGACATTCACATAACTGTTGATTCAATAAGGTTTTAGTTTTTCAAAGAACTTATCATGTGTTGCCCAGTCATGACAGTTGCAGAAAATTAGGTGCACACCTTGAATTTGAGACCAATACATGGCATTCTCCAGCTTCCATTTTGTCTTTTTGGTGCTTTAAACAACTGTCCATAAACGTTGTATCAGTATGTTACTAAACCACCATATTTATGCTATAATTTCTTATTTTATTTTATTTTATTTTATTTTATTTTATTTTATTTTATTTTATTTTATTTTATTTTATTGGAACTCCACTGTCATTAAAAGAAGAGTCACTTCTTCAGACTAATGACGATAATGCTGTCAGCACTGAGGTTCAGTTGCCAAGGTATTTGACTTCCAAACAAAATAATGTGGAGTTCAGTGATCTAAACGCAGTGACCAATATTTATTATGTTGAAATATCCATTTGGATTGGCAGTCCTTTAGCTATCATGGTATTATACTCCAAATGTATTTCTTGTCCAAAATGAATACTTTATGCAGAAGACAGAAATTATACAAAACGATTCTTTTAAAAACATTTTTAAAGGTATTTTTAAGTTGAGTTTTCATGTTTACTGGATAAGATAAAAATTTAACAGTTTGCTTTCTTTACTACTGTAGAGCATGTCTTGTTGTGATAGCACTGAGATACTATATACTTAGTGTATTCTAAACGGGATACTCTTGTGCATCTCATAAAACTTTCTGAAATCTATGCATTTAAAAATCTGTATAATAGATTAAGCTCAGTGGACTTAGAAGAATCCAGATCTTAAGCATAAACTTTGATCTAAAAAAAAGAAAAAAAACTGCCAAAATTGAGTTGTCATGTAATTCCTTTACATCCACTGATGTTGTGTTGGGCCTGAATTTGATACCATGGCTGATGAAGGGGAAAAAAAGATTCACAATAATTTTGAAGTCAAAAGGAATGTGTTTGGAAGGCCCTTTGCCAAAAAAAGCCGCTTTATTATTTACAAAGAGCTACCACATTTGAGTAGTTGGTGGCAGAGTTTTCTGCCCTTCCCTCGGAACGCTGTCACTGGAGCCCTCCCCAGATCTCTGTGTCAGAAGATGTAGTGGCCCAGTACAGGAGCTGGCCACATCTGTCAGGAAACTGCTACAGATGGTTCAACTCATTAGCTGACACAGCTCCTAGCAAACATCATCCAAGAGTATGGGGACCTCACTTGGACTAAATGTTAAGCGTGCCTCCTGTTCAGTGCCATTACATTTTCCACAAAATAAGATCCTTAGCCGTTTCTATTGGACCCTGGATACACTTGGATGTAACCAGTCTGCAACCCTGTTTTATACAATTTGCAAATGTGAAAAATTTAAATCAATACTGGTTACAACATTCAAGGTCCACCCAAACAGTGTCTCAAGCAGAGCTCAAAGTATCTTTTAAATGTTGGCTATATTTGATATTAGTATGTCTCCATAATGATATCACAACTGTGACGCGATGAACTCCAATGCATTTCTAATATATTATACGCTTGCATTTGTAAAACCTTTGCTTTAGTATCATGTTTATATTGTTATGTGTGCAGTCACTCATGCAGAATTTCTCAGCTTACCTTTCTTCTTGTTACTTGGTCTTTCTAGCAAAGTTGTTACATATTTATGTCGGTGTTGTTAGTAGCAGAGCAATTACAGGTGTGTTTCATAGTTAACTTCTGCAGCAGCGCCAGCAGAGGGAGCATACACATCGGTGTTTTATGATACTTGCAGATTTTGGCCATTTTTTTCCCTTGTTTTTGCAAATACATGTATTTTCATATATGTGGTTATTATATATGACAACGTGGCCAAATGCTTGTGCTCTGGAAGTGCAGTAACAGTGGAGAAAAGCTGATCTGTCTATTGTTTTACGATTACAAAATTAGTTTTGATTTTGCAAAGATTTGCATATATCAATTTGTGTACTGGGAGTAATTCTTTGGATGGATTTTTTTTGGACCCTGGAGAGAAGAGATTTTCCCCCCCAAAAAACCCTTGTATTATACCAGAGAACACACTGTCTTTAGAAAAACGACAACATAAATTTAAGGAGAGGTTAAAATGACTTCACACACTTGCAAGGTCAAGCCCTTAATAAATCACTGTACGCATTGTGTGCAGTTCACCTGTGTGAAATAGGCTTGAAGAGACTGTTCTGGTTTTAGCTGATATTTGGAGATACATTTTGGGTGTATGCAAAATATACTATGCGAAGGCTTCTTTTTTGGTTACATCTAAATGCATAGACTCTTAGAAGGAGAAATTGCTTTGAAATCATTCTCACATTAGTAGTCATTGTGCCTTGGGCCTGCTCCCAAAGTTGACAGGAATTTTACATGAAGAAGTGTCAGGACAGAAGGGTGGTTCTTTGTACAATCTTGTGTGTGTTTAAACAATACAGTGAATTAAGTATTACTTTGTAAATTATGTTGTTTGCATCATGATTTAAACTTTATTTAAATACTTTTTTTTGTATTTAGCATTATTACACTATGTGCTTGGTTAAGCCAGGAGGGGTTGATTATCATTAAAGTGTTATTTATTTCTATTTTATTAAGCCCCTTTTTACATTCATGTTACAGGTTAATTTATACTTTTATTTCATGCACTACTTGGCTTTACTGATTAATATGCCCCATGGCATTCAATAAAGCTAGGCAGTGGAGGAAATAAGAGTGGTATTAATTTCTAACATTGCTATAAATTTGCCTTAATAAAACTAGCTCAATAACACTGCAGTAGTAATACAATGGATGCTTCCAAATTGTTAGCAAAGACACAACTGAAAGAACAACACATTTTTTTTCTGGAATTTAAGAATGCTGTGCTGTCTTTTTAGTAGTGTTCAAATTAGACTACCTGTTACAATACTGAATGCTCTTACATTGTGTTCTAAAAAGTGGCATATATTTTTCAAAAAGAAATATTATTTTACTTAGTCAATCAGTTCAACCAGATGCAGATAAATCCTTTGGATCCTTTCAAATGTCTTGTGGATTTTCATGACCACGACCACTGTTACTTAACAGACTGCCTAAACCCAGGTTTTAAAATATCAAAGAAAAAAGAGAAAATTCTGGCGTAAAAGGACAAACAGCAAACAAGAAAAATTAGAATAATGGATTTTCTTTTTAGTAGTAAAATAACTACTATTGATTTACATTTTCCGATATTTTCCATTGATTTACATGTTGTTTTGTAGTAGAGTGAAATTCTCACGAAAGAAACACACATAGGGCTGGTGAATGTTAGTTTTAGGTCTACAAACTACTCATTATAGTGGAAATATTTTTGCTATATTTTATTTATTAACTATTAACTATGATAGCTACAATTTTTTCAGGTCTAGATTGTGAAATTTTTGTAGTATGAAATTCTTAAGTAATCTTTGCCATGTAACAGCTAGCTGTGACAAACTTTTTACTCATGCCTGCATTCCTTTCTTGCTCAAACTCATATTGACTTAACTGAAAATTTTGCTCAGTAAGAGGGTTTTGGATACAGCTGTTATTTGACCTCAGTGAAAAATGAAAGCATGATACAGTAAGCACACAAAAATCTGAACAAAACTGTAGTCCAGAAGGATTGCCAAATCCTCAGAGCTTGATCCTGGAAGGTGCATGGAGAAGCCCTTAATTGCTCCTGAAGCCAGTGGGATGTGAGCCTTCTCTGCACTTTGCTGGGTCAGACCTCAATAAATCACTCGACACATTTTGCAGGGATCACCTATGGGGTGAAAGGCAGCAAATGTTTAAAAGGATTAATATAAACATTATATATCAAATGGAACTTATTTTTACATTCAGGCAGCTATGAAAATAATACTGTCATTTTGATAAGCGTATTGGTTAAAATCAGATCGTCAGCAGACTATCTACTATCATTTGATTTTACTAAATAAATGCACTTATATACCTTTACATAATGGATAAGCTGAGGATCTACCAATGTAGATTCAAATTCAAATTTTAGGCTTTATGTAATGATCTTTGGTTAATATGTTTTTCTAAGTAGTAACAAAACCTGTAAAATTGTCTTGTTTACTATGAAACTCATAGATGTCCAGACATACCATTTAATTTGCTTGTATGGTGCTGGTATAGCTTAATTATGTCAAATAACTTTGTTCAAGTGTTCTGTAACCTTTTAATCCTAGAGTCATGAAGTTAGAAATGGAAATGACCTCCTTGCATGTGCAGGGCGCAGCCAGTTCAGGTCTGTGCCCTACACATGCAATATGTGTGATATTCTACCTGGGCTAGTCCTCTTGCAGAGTTCCATTTTATCACCTGTTTTCTCAGAAGAGTATTTAGTTTCTGATGGAAAACTGAATATCTTCCTGTATCAAGCTTTAAACAAGACGTTAGCCAGCGATAGGAACAATGACATTCACAGTCACGTTAGATTCAATGCTTTAAACGGGGATATAATCCGTCATGCTTTGGGGGAAATTTGCCAACTGCTGTGTCAAGCTGGATAGCTTATTCTAGAATTGTACTTCATGGAAAGCTCCTCTATATGCCCCAGGAGTGGTGGAAAATTAGGTTAGATAAATAGACCATCGATTAGATTGTTTGGCAGTTTAGTTTGCCAGAAATGCTGGAAATCCGTACCACATATGAATATCGGTGATATACGCAGACAGTTAATGCTTTCCATCTTTCACTGACAACAGCGGAAGGCTGGGCTACTCACTGGCTCTCTGGGTAAGGCATTTGGGCTGCATGGAAAAGATACTCAGAACATTTTATTTCTAGCTACACACATAAGCAGCAGATACGATTATAAAGGAAAATTCACAAGAGTAATTTTTAGTGTTTAAGCTCATAATGCAAAGCTATATATCTGTTTTCTTCTTGTCTCGTCACAGCCAAGCAGAATAAGCTGCAGTGCTCGCAAAACAGAAAAATGTATGTTCGGGCTGTGAGGCATAACACGTGCGATTAGATACGAGATCTCTTTAGTTACCGGGGTGAGGGCCAGGGGCGGAGTGAGTCAGAACGCCTCATCAGCCCGGGTGCCGCAAGTAAGCGTGAAGGGTTAAGGCAATGTCTTTTCCTTTGAGAGAGTTTTAAAAAGCAATCCGTTTTAAAGGGATGTCTATAAATTAAAAGATTAAATGGAGGAAGGGCGAATCCCCCTCCCCATGTCTTGCACTGTACTTACTTTCATGCAGATGTTGAAACAAGAATATTTGTTTCTGTTTCAACTTTTCTCCAAGTGTCTTTTATCGCTAGGGATAGGACTGATTGTTTGATTTCTGTTGCTCTTTTTGTTTTGTTTTGTTGGTTTTTGGTTGTTTTTTTTTTTCTTTTTCTTTTTCTTCCACCCATATAGCACACCTGTGCTTTTATAGAACAGAGGAAACTCTCTACTTTTTGTAGAAGGAAATATGTACTGATTTTCTGTTCTGCCCCTCCACGAAACGTTTCTCCTCTTTCAATGTATTTTTATGGAATTAAAAGGTGTTGCCTTTATTTATTGGCTGGCAATAAATATTATTTATTTTTACACCTCCTTCTTTACAGCACAATCCTGGAAGAGGAACTGTGGTCTCAACATTGTTGTTAAGTTTTATATTTCCAGCCATGCATTTAAGTAACTTTTGTTTCAGAAGGAATAGATCACTTTTAAGGTGACATTTTCTGGGAACTAGAACCTAAAATTCAAAAACAATGTAGCCAAATCCCTGCCTGTATGTACAAGAAGAGCGTAAACTGAGCACAAGAAACAGCCAAGCGTGATGGTAATTAGGATCATTAAAATATCTTCTGGATATCTGAGGCAAAAATCTGTGTAATAACTGATAATAATAAGCATAATGCACCCTGTGTGGCGCGTTTGAAAGAGCCGAGCTGCTCTGCTGCTGACGTCCATTAGGAATTCGAGCGGTGGCTTTTTGGGGGCCCTCTCGCGAGCGGCGCGTTACCCGCGGAGCCCGCAGCGCCCGGCGATGCCCCCGCCCTGCGGGGCTCCCACCGGCGGCCGAGCGCCGGGACCCCGCCCTCCCGCGGCCGCGCGGGCGGCAGGGAAGGGCGGGGGCGGGGCGGGGCGGGCGGCGGCGGCGGGCCCTCCCCTCCCCGCCCCTCCGCGCCCCTCCGCGCCGCTGCCGCGCTCCGCCGCCGCAAGGGGGCGCCGCCGGCCGGCGGGAGGCTCGCGGCGGCTGCGCCGGCAGCGGCTGGTGGGGGCGTGGGGCCCGCGCGACGATAAGTGCGCAATAAGCGTGGCGTGACTCGCTACAATCCTTATAACACGGTCACGTGCTAGCCATCGCTATGGGAGCCCTGTACGGAAGGGGTGCTGCTGTCCGTTCCAGTCCGCAGAGCAGAGCTGCGCCCTGCCCTCCCAGCTCAATGGCAGCACGCCAGCCGTGTTAGCCCCTTGCAGCGTGTCACTGCCTGGCAGCCTTGGCAACGAATATTTTTCTGCAAATGGTCGCGATTTTAATAAAGAGAGAGGAAAAAAAAGGTGGGATGGGGGGAGGAAGGATATCAATTTGCGTATAGCCATTATTCCTTTCCTTACTTGCTTTCGCATATTTGTTTAAAATCCTGGTTGAAACGCAGATGCGGAGAAATGCCCTACCCTAAAAACTGTTGGAAATTGACCTCAGTTGATGGCTTTTGTATGGATAGTAGTTCAAGTGCAATCCTGAACACACTGGTTATAGAGATGAGTTTAGGAACGTTTGCCTCTGTCTGGAGTTTACGGAAACTGCCTCCTCATGCTTGGGCTGAAGATGCAGATTGAGAAAGGTGAACTAAACTTTTTTGCCCACCACATTACCGCTGTTCCTTACATGATAATAATGATAGCTATAATAATGATGATGATGATGATAACAGTAACAATACTAATAACCACACCAATACTAATAACAACCAGTGTGAAGAGCAGAGCAGACAAGAGGACTTGCTACTAGGGAAAATCATCAGAAACGTCCTGGACACCTCACCCAATCCATTTAACCCACAGAAATAAACTTTATCTTTAAAATTCAAGCAAACCAAACACCTATTTCTTTTTCTCTTCTCTTTTGAGCAGATGCTTGCCAAAAGCTCTTCCTATTATGGTCCCTTAAGTGGAAGGTTGTTTGGAGGATCTTTAGAGAGTGTGGATGTGGTTTGCTGCAGCTCAGCCCAGGTACAGAGTCCCACTTTAACTGAAAGATGTAGGCACTCATTGCAAATTGCAAAAGTATCACCTTTTTAATTAAAAATCAATGGGCCTCATTTTATTGGGCCTTCCTGAGATTGATGCTGGGTAGCCACACCATTTCTTTGTATTTAATTAAACTTTCTGTGAAATAACTAACTGGCATGCGTATCATGCATTTATGCATTTATACATATATAAAAATAGATATTGGCCGAGGAGCCTGGGGAGGTTATCACAGAGGGGTGGTGCTCTCAGCCTGGTGCTTTTAGGACAATGATACAATAGGTCTTACCAAACGTCTGAAGTCAAGGCATCTGAGAAAGTATGGACAGTCTGTGTCATCTCTAATTCTATTTGTACTATGATCCCAAGCCTTTTGCCTAAAATCCACCAACTTTTGTGTTTGGATCTTCAAGTTCCTGTTATAATCCTGCACAATAAATTCAGCTAGTGAATTTAGGGAGAATACAAGGCTTTGTGGCTTCGGAATTCCATCCGAGGAGATGCATCTGAAAATATTCTCTTTTCCATGGTTATTTTTATCCCGTTCTTTGTTAGAAAAGATATGTAGGAAAAATGTGTTTCTAAAATGTGTTCCCAACTATAATAGTTCTTCCAAAGCAGGGGCTTTCTTTTTTAAACTCTAGAGGATGTTCTTCCAAATTGCAGCATTTTTTTTTCTGGCATGTGTTACTTGGAAACGAAAAGATGGGAATGATAGAAGGAAAAGATGAGAAATAGATTACAACAAATGCAGTAACTCTTTAGGAGCAGTACACTTTTCACCTCTGGGTGCCACTGTTCAACTGTTTCTTGTGCAGTGACCATCTGCTTAGAAGTCCAGCTCTTATTGGAGAAATATTCCCTGAAAGAAACTGTTAAAGAGATACTGCCTATATCTCTGGATAATCAAGAAACAAATTCCTGATGTATGGACATTAGTTATGAACTGTTCTGATATGCTATTTACATACTGAACAAGAAAACAGTAAACAGTCCACATTTGTTCGGTTTAATGAGTGAAGTAGTCTGGTGGTTTATTTAAAACTTCTCTTGCCTCTTCAGTTAGAAGTTGAAATGTGAATCTCCTTTTTTTTTTTCCTGTATAAATGAGTACTAGTACAGATTTATTAAGTACACGGATTTACTGTAATCATTCAGTTGATTTAAACAAGTTTTACAATACCAACAATAATTTGCTTTATTGCCCACAACCTACTTAATTCAAAAATCTATTGACTGATATCATTCCTTTTCAACTGCTGTGGAACTGTTAATATTCAGAGCAAAATTAATTGCAGTCTGTGTATCCAGCTGTTCCACCAGATTAATTATATTGTGACTATTTCTCCTAGAAACTCCGCCAGGGCAGCTCATTGCTAAATGACACTAGACCTCTTCTCTGAACTGTACTATGATTTTAATTCTAGTGAAACAGAAATCTTCTATGAATGAAATCAAGTGTGTCATTTAACTCCTTCATTACTATAAGGCTGTGTTTTGGGCAACTTTTTCAAAATAATAACAATTGCATTTTAGGTCACAATGATATGTACCTTTTCTCACCCAGGGAAGAACAGTGCTGCTGTCTGGCCCATAGCTTCAATCTAGAAGTGTTCTTCCTGCACCGTACTAAGTACTGCAGTCTATCAATGAAAGCCAGCAAGCCTTTTCATATCTGCACACAAACAATGGAAAGTTCCATGACAGCCTTATAAACAGGCATGGGCTGTATTTATTTCTGTTCAATAGTTCTATATGTGTTCTATATATGGATTTGTTCAAAGTGGTAGAGGAAAAATTCAGACTAAAACATCTGTTAAAAATTAATTTCAACTTTGTCCCAGATTTGTACATTTTTTCTATCCAGTTTCATTGGAAAATCCCAAATAAATAGAGCGCTTCAAAATAAAAGAATTTAACTTCATCCTGGGAACACACAGTTCAGGTTTTGGAAGGGGAAACGTGTAATAAAATGCTGCTCAAATGAAACTGGTAAAGCTGTAAAATACGTAAGTGGAAACTTTGAGGAAACTGGCAATGAGAAACTGGAAATCAAGCAGTAATTTAAGTTTCACACAACCACCCTTTGCATGTGTGAATACAAAGGAGACACTAGGCACAAATGTGAGTCAGAGCTCTCCTCTCAGGAACTAAAGGGACAGAGATTCCCAGCATCTGTTTCCTTAACTATCACCCAGAGGATACTGGTGGTAAATCACAGTGAGTAAAAATAGAATCAGAAAACTAGCTCAAAACAAACAAGGTACTGTATTTTGCAGTACTTTTACAGTAGATCTGTATCCAGCCCAGCTTTCATCTGCGTTCAATTTGGATGTGTCAGATCACATTCACTTCTAAACAAATTGTTATTAAAAGCACAAGCATGGATAATTAGGATGTCCCACAGAATAGCCAGCCAAATTTGATGCCTAAATGGGAGATTCGTCCTGCTCCCATATTTTAGTGAATGCATCAATGTCATTGTTGTAGAATGAGATGGCCAAACCCTTTGGTAGTGTCAGTCACTGCCCTTCTTATGAAGTGAATGGGCCTACGTCAAGTTGAATCAACTCTGGTCCCGCCAAGAGATTCCAACTGGAAGAGTGAGTTTGTATGTATGAATTATTTTAGGCACTCCATTGAGCTGTACATAATTTTCATGTCATCAGTGAAGGCTGAAGTAATGATACTTTGCCTTGAAGGCCTCTAGTGAAATTTAATTGAAGTACTGGGAGTTTTGGAAGACACATACAGTTGCAAGAAATTCTTATCAACTGTAAGAGTTCTGAATTTATACTCGAACATCAAACATTTAAAATAATATTTTACCCATTTATTAAAATTGTGTGTTTTTAAAAAAGTGTCAAAAATCAATATGGCATCAACATGTCTTCAGTATATCCTATTTGCTGTAAATAGCCTTGTTATTAGGTTTGTGAATATAACGTGACTCTGGGACTTCTGAAGAAAACCCCAACCTTTTACTTCAGAAATACATTTATTTATGTGCAAATATTGTGAGATATTCATGGAATCTATAATATTTTGGTAAATGATAGTTACTGATTTCAAGAAATCCAGCAGTTTTAATGAATTAGATTTTCAGGTAAGAGAAGTTAACAATATTTAGCAGAATCGATCCAGCAAGTTATCACTGACAACTGTTAGTGACTACTGTTTCAATATATACTATTATCAAGAGAGAATAAAATTTTTATGTCTTCTTTTAGTGTTTTGCCTCCTCATATTTTGAGGATATACCTTTTTAGTCTTGTTTTGTTCATCATAAAAGATCATTTAGTTTTATTTCCAACACAAGATGTTTTAAGAAAAGCCTTTTCTTCTAGAGAAGTTTTATTTCCAACACAAGATGTTTTAAGAAAAGCCTTTTCTTCTAGAGAAGTTCATAATTTTCCTAGCAGTAGCCCTAAAAATCCTTGTGGTTGAGGAATATTTGATAAAAAAATTAAAAGCTGACAAAAAAGAGAACAGTCATGTATGCAATAAATACTAAGAATGAACCACTGTTGGTTAAAAGCTCCCAAGCAGAAAAGAAAAAGTTTTACAATGAGGACCTATCCTACTATCTCCTATTGCTATTATATAGAGAGAATTTGGTTTAAATCAGTATCACAAACAATGCAATAGCAAATTAGCAATGGTGGTGTTCAAAAGTATTTAAATTATCTGAATCTCTATATAGAGTTTAAAATCCTGAAAAAAAATATTCTTGTGCAGTTCTGAAACTGGCAAACTTAACAATGTGACTCTCATCTAGCCATAAGTATCTGTTATTTATAATTCTTTTCAGCTTTGCTCTATAGTACATTTAGTCCAGTGTCCATGTTCTCTAGTTTATCACAGTTACCTTTCTACGGCAGTTTTCTTTCTTGGCATTTATATAGTTTAGAATCTGGACCTTGAGGTGAAGAGTACATTTTAAAAGAAAATATTTCTTACATTTTAGCCAGGTTGAAAGATTTCAATTATTTTTTATTTAGTATTTTGCTTAATTAGAGTCAGGATTCCACAGCACTATGTTCTTATGCTACATGCTATTATGCAAACATTAGCACTGACACAGAGATCTTCCTCTTAAAGAATTTGTGAACAGACTTTCAAAATGACTAGTTGCTGTTGTAGCCATCATGCCCTATGGCTTTACGATGTATCACATTGAGTAACCAGCATATTGAAAGATAGGAAAACATAACTGAAGAATATTCAAAAGTCCTCTTGACTCAGTGATGGTCCAGCTCCATTCAGTCCCTTGTGCTTACTTCTGTTTGTGACATGATTATTTCTAGTGACTTTTTTCCAGTAGTATTTGAGTCATGTAGTGTGATGAGTGCACCAGCTGCTTCAGGTGCAGATGGCATTTTCCTTGTATGCTTCTCCATGCCATTTGGCATTTGTTTTCCATTTTGTGTGTTGACTCATTCACTCAGGAGTTTTAGCAACTGAAACACATCTGATTTGTTCATTGAACATCATTAATGTTTTGTCTTGTATCTGCTGCTGAGAAAAGGTGTGAAAGACCCTGAGACAGGAGGCAAACAAGGCACCAGGTAAATTAAGTGATGTCAGAATTTTTTTGCTGTCTGTACCTTGTTTTCTTGATTAAAAAAAAAGAAGCACTTTACCTACATGATATGTATTTTTAGTATAGTTAACATGTATTAATTATCCAAAGCAGCCCCCACCCAAACAATGGCAGCATTTATTTTTAGCAGTGAGGAGAAAACCCGAAGAATTTAAGGCCAGTAGTAATTTGCAATGTGCAATTTCCTATGGTTTTCAAAACAGTTACATTAAGCTAAATTATTTTTCTGTGCTTTCCTCCACTGATCATGTAGACAGCAGCACATTTTTGTACTTATGCTGCCGTTTTTACCATTCTAGCTCTGTTACTGGAACTTGCTGATTCATTCAGTCATGTTTTGCAACATCCATTTTCACACTGTATTTGGTTAAAAAAACCCCATATGGCTCTGCATGACTGGGAAGCTCTGCTCATAGCTCTAAAATCAAGAACTATGAAATGACTAGACTTGTCCACAGATTGTTTAGTCACTGGAGGCAAGATTTAATGAAACTGTTGTCTGTTGTATTGTAGGAGCCCTTGTAAGCAATGCAGCTCATTATTTCTTGTCCTAAATGAGTGTCTAGATTTTAGAAAGAGTCTTAAGTACTTGTTGAATTAGGTTTGTGGATATATGTATATAATATACAAAAATATATGTATAAAATATAAGATTAACTTTTTATATATAAATACATATGTACAAATATAATATAAGCAATTATGACAGTTTCTGAAAGATGTGTAGGTTAATGGAAGTTGGATGCAATCTTAATACAAAATAGAATGATTTCTAGAAATTCAGATACAAAAAAAAGCAAAATACCCATTGCTATGATGTCTTAGAGAGAACACTTTCGAATGAGATGAGTAACAGGGTTGATACTGATGTTAAAGCACTCGCTGCCACCCCTGCTGTCTTACTGGGTCCTCTGCTGCAGATGAACAGGCAATGGATTATCCTAAAGTTGTGGGAGGACTTTTATCTGCTTAGTAAAGCCTGTAACACAGTTGCTGCTGCAAACAAAGCCATAACCCTTTCCAAGAAACAGGAGTTTTGCCATGGACTTTCCTGGAAAAAAAACCAACCAAACAAACACAAAAACCAGAAGCCAAACCCTGTTCCATAATGTTTTCTTTCTCTTGGAGCTTAGTTTTAAGCTTCTTTTAGTTTTGATTTGAATTATTAATACATTTAATCATAAAATAATTAAATTTGCATACACATATTATTAAATTTCACCTGTGCAGACAAAAGGGTAACAAGTGACCACACGCCTAACAGCAAGGGAGGCTGATGTTATCAGCCTACCCTGCTGTTAATACCAGTGAAACAAAGTGAGGTGGAGCAGGACCTAACATACCAGTTCACCGCTGCCAAAAGAGAGATGTTCTTCTCCTGTGCCTCATCTCAGCTTCTTCTCTCCTTGCTTCAATGTGCTTTTCTACTGCTTACTTTGTGGCAGTTGAAATGCTCATTCCATGTCTCTTTGTAACTAAGGATAGTTTTTGGTGAGGAACTGGGTGTTGCTGGTAGTGAGTTAGATGGCCTTGCTGAGACATCAAGTAAACACCAGAGCTGATAGGGAGGAGGAGGCAGGACCATGCAGCCAGATGCAAGAGCTGAGGGAAGGAAGCAGGGAGACATGAAGGTCGAGGGAGGAGAGGGGAGACAAGATTTCCCTTTTTTGTAGTAGATCTAGTACAAGATTCTAGATTCTCCCATCTAAAACCTTGACTTCACTGTCACATAAGAGGTTCAATAGAAGTTAATTGTTTTTTTTAGCAAGTTGATGCAAAGGGTACTGAAAACTATTGGAGTTATTTGTGAGAAAATCTTTAGTTGCCTAACACCAAATCCTACAGGCCGTATTCAGTTCTGAAGTAAATTTTCCTCTGGCTTCAATTTTTCTGGCAAGTTTTCAAGAATAAGTAGAAATCTTATCCAAGTGTCAGATTTGGTCAGTAGCCAATATTTTATAGAAATACACATGTAGAAAATAGGGAAAAGAGACTAGCTTGAAAAAGGCACAGCTGGAAGTTGCATCTCTAAAAAGTCCCTCTGCTGAGAGGCAAAGTGGTGTTGTATGTGGTGTTTGCTTCTTTGGAAATATGAAAACTTTGCATGTGTCTACTTCTTTCAGTTTTCACTCTAGTTGTAAGTGGCTGCTTTTGAAAAGAAAAGCAGAAAGGCTGTAGTCTGTGATCCTTACATTCCTGAGGTGTGTCCTTTTATCTTCACAGAGTGGTTTTGTGCTATCATGCCAGCTCCTGGACCTTTTATTGCCCTTTTAACAGCCTGCTCCAAGTTACCGTTCATTTACACTCAGCTAATAAGCATTTTTAATTCCTTCTTGTTGTTCAATAGGCACACTTATTTGCAGCACATTACTGGAATTTTTTCTATGAAGATCGATTCCCTCCTGAGCTTTACACAGTGCTCTTTGCTATCACACTGGCGTTCTTCATCATAATTAATTTATTTTAAACAAACTTTTGGGAGATAAAGTGCCGTTATCTCAATTTTAGAGATGCAAAACTGAGGCATGTAGAAATAAGAATCAAAAGAACCTACTAATTCTAGGAGCACGGCTTGACAGTACTGGCTTGCTCTTTTCTGAGTATCTGGTATTAGCGCTGTATTATATAATAGCACTAGTAATATAGTAGCACATTAAAAGCACCATTTCCATTGATTTCAATTAGTCCTGTCATGCATGGAGAACACACATTTGGTGATCACTTACAAAAACTTGCTTTGAGTGACTTGCCTGGTGTATAAGGATTCTGTAAGTCAGTGATAGCATCTAATTCTTTAGGGCAGGTCTCAACTGCCTTATTCAAGAAATCATCCATTCTGTTTCTACTAAGTTTTAATTCTTTTAATTACATAGCTCAGCCCACATAATGTAACAAATATTTCTGGTTGTGGCAAAGGTGGTAAAAAGATCTTAAGTGAGAGATGCCAAACATTATAGGAAAGCTTTATGAAACCACAATCCAGGCATTATTAAAGTGGTTATTTGTTTCATGGTTGACTGCAAGCATATTAAGTAGAGAATCTGATTTGAGGAGACTTGTGAGGTCCTGAAGGTACTTCTGGAAATATCAGACTGAATTCTGTCACATTCAGTCTGACTCACTAAAATGAAGGATAGTGACAATCACAGTTGCTGGACTGCTAAGTGCCGAAGTTGCACTGCACATTAGTTTTTACTGTAACTCCTCATTAAGAATACACCTGCACCCTTCTGCCTTCTGCAGCAAATGAAGCAGTGGAGTCTAAAAAGTCTTCTATAAAAATTCTAGCACTGAGCAGCTGCAAACTGTGCAGTCAGATAGGGATCCTGGGTCAATTTATCTGAAGTTCTTTTTTTCAGTCCTCATTGTCCTCTCTCACTACCACTTGAAATTCTCGTTCTCTCTGCTTATCAGGATGCTTCTAGGTATTACAATGACTTTTGCTTTAGTTAGATTTATGGAGAACTTGAAAGTTCAAAGTCTTGTTTGGCTGTTGAAGGATGATATTTTTCAGTGAATAACAGTCAGCTGGATCTGTGCCTTGCAAACCAAGTTTTATCAGCTCGGCTGCTACCTGTAGACTCTCTCATGAGAACTGTTCATTGCTGAAGAAATCAATGTTGGTGGTGGTTTGGAACAACCTGTAGATTTTATTTCTATTTGGCTTCTGTTTAATTGGTTTTCTGCATGCATACACAAACTATAAAAATCTATTTATTTCAAGCAATCGCAAACAGAATGGGAGGAAATGTTTCTGTCCAAAACTTAATCCACAAAGGACACTTGGGTCAAACAATTATTGTTATCTGGCTATTTATAGTGACTAAATGTTATATGAATGTGTCTTGCAGGAGCTGTTTATAGACTAATGGTTGAATCCAGTCCTGATGGAAATATATGGAACTCTGCTGGCCACATTCAGTTGTAACAGGTCTGGAACTGGGCCATTCAATTCAGTACATTAGTGCAGGATGTAAATTGGTGCTGAATTTGATTCACTGCGGTTATTAGGTGTGTGAATATGAAGAAAATAGAGCCTTGTGGAAAAAATATTAACAGCTAAAAATCAAAAGCAATATTTCCATTGGGCATTTCTCCAGTAGGTGTTCTACGAAGCGTTAATAATATGCAATTAATTCTCTGAATGCAGCACGTGCACTCTTTTTTATCAGGGGTTTGAATGTTTGTGAAAACAGGATCCTTTCAGCTCTTTACAAGACACTAAAAATTCTGTCTGCTTTTAAGGCTTGTGTTGTTCTCCTCCTGGGAGTTTGAAGGAGGGTAGACTTCTAAGTTTGCTGAGTATACAGATGACTTGGATCAGCCCTGTCTCTGATACACATTGCAGATCCAGATTATACTACTTCAACACCTTATTATAATATATTACAGAACATTTTTGTCAGGCACAAGGTATATGTGCAGCAAATGTATTTATATGTACATGCATGTCTTAAGACCCGAAGCCCCATTTCTTCATTCTATTTAAATTGCAGAACAGTCTTTCATGTATTCTGTCTACAAGCTTATGCACCTGTAGTTAATTGGATTGATAATTGGCTAAGATGGAATATTTTTGGGGAAATGGTAGAAATGTCGGGAGCATATGACTGCACAACTTTTATTCTTGCTTTTATTTGAGAAAGAATAAAAGGATATGACTGTTATGTTATATTTAACTGTATGCCTATACAGTCAGTACTCTGTAACTAGGCTCAGGATGTGTCCAATAGTATCTAAGAATTTTTTTTCAGTGGTTACTGCACTATTTTTAATGAAAGGACATACAACATCTTTACAGATAAGTAATAATGGTTTTTCTTTCTCTGTATTTTTAAAGCAAATTGTCAACAGCTGTGATGTAAAATTGGTTATTTCCTGGCAGTTAACACTCAAGTTTCCCATAATAAGATTTGTTTTCCTAGCAAACTGATGCCTTAGTACTGTAGGATTAAAATTCTAAATCATCTCAATGAAATGCCTATGTTTCCATTTTTAATTGTTGAAGTTAGAAAGGGAATAAAACTACATAATTGCAAATGGGTTTGGATTTCAATTTAAAGAGAAGGCTGTCATCTTAAATAAGTCCAATAACTCCTGGGAGACAAGATAATTTTCAAAAGATAATAACTTTGAACAAAAAAACCCCAACAACCCAACCTCAAGTGATGTATATTTATAAACAGGAAAATCATTTTCAATTGAAGAGTAATCTCTAGAGATCACGACACTTCCACAGTAAAACAATTCTCAGCTTGAATCCAATCCAATTTCATAGCTTTTGACTGTCCTAGCATTGTACCCTTATCAGTTAAGATGCTAATTATTTCCCCTTTGACCGTATCATCTGATTCTGATGATATCAAAGCAAACTTAAGTGATTAAACATACAATTATTGGACATTTGACGTCATCAAGTGGCAAGGTTCACTTTTTCCTCCTGTTCACTTATAATGCTATTGTCAAAGTACAGTAAAAGTCCTTTTGTATTGTGACTTAAATGGTACCTTTTCTATAAATGCTGTGCACGCTTATTCCTTTCAGGAAGCAAAGGAGAAAAAAAAACACGTTGTGTTATGAATGTGGCTTTTTACACTCTGACTTAACCTTTAGAAAATGAAAAATACAAGGTCAAAAGGTAGTTATGTTAGAAAATATTCACCTGGATTGCTGTATTGATTTTTTTTTTAGAGGGAAAGCCAACAGCATATAGTTGCAAAATGCATTCGTTAGCCCTAATGGCCTGTTTCTAACACCAGTGCTCTAGCAGTCTTCCTCCCCGCCCTGCTTTCTTTTTTAATGGTTACAGTGCAACATTTGCTAGAAAGTAAACTACTCCTTTTTTCTGTAATCTAAATGATAAATTTGGTGCTATGTGAAGAGGTAATATTTATCTTACATTTCCATTGCTTTTCTGAGAAATATAACAACAGATGATCAGAATCCTTAATTAACTCTTCTTGGACTGTCAAGAACATGTGTTTGGGAAAAAAGGAACACCTTTGGACACCAACACAGTGGGTCAGATTCTCATTTTATTTTCCTACCCATTTAAATAGTGCTGGACAGTACTCAGAGAACTTAAGGAGGGAACAGTTTACGTTTGTGTTCACCTTTGAAGTTTTTAGATTGACAGAGCAGTGAGAGCAGTCCGTAGGTACACCTAGTGACCAGCACAAGCCAGTAGTAAATGCCTAGGGACACATTTTTGAGCAGACATAAAACCAGAAATATACAGAACAATAAGTTATTTGTGTTGCAGTATAGACACTAAAGTGTTATGAAAGTTGGAATTATTTTGGAACCTGATACAAAGCCTTTGAAATCAATAATTTATTTTCTTTGATTTTGAAGTGCTTCAGAACAGTAGCAACTTCAGTTTTAAGTCTCATTCAGATCACGATGTCATCATCAGCCAAATGCTTTCCTAGCATTGGTGAAACATTGTTTCAACACTGATTTGTAGGAGAAAGAAACCACTTACTGAATCACTGCGACCACTTCCTGAACATTTTAATTTTACGGGAAAAAGAAAATAGTCATAGGATATTGAAAACAATAGGTTCAGCAGCTTTTTGCTGGGGGAAGTCTGACAATAATGGGCTTTGATTTAAATACTGTTATGCAAAAGTAATTTATCTTTCTTTAGGAAATCTAAGAAAACAAGGAAAATGCTACTGAAATTTCATCTGATGTTTTTCCCATTGTACTTATACGGTCAGATTTATGATGTGAGTGTTTGTATCAGATATATAACTGTGAATCCGAAATGTGCTGTTCCTGAATATTGCTTTAAAATATTGACTATTTCCTTTTTTTCTGACCCCTTCCTCCCCCCCCAAAAAAACCAAAACAAAACCAAAAAACAACCCAACAATCAGAAACAAGTTAGTATCAGGATTTTTTTTACTCCATTTGAGGTTATGTTCTCTGAAAATTTAAAATAAATTCTGTAGAAGAAAATCCAGAACTATATTATATCCATATCCGTTTATTAAAAAATGCTTGTCTGATATGTGGACCATGTAACAGATCCTCAGAGACTGATTAAACATTTTGATAATTTAGTTAAAAATTGGCTCTAAATACTTAAAATTGTGAATTGTTTTAATACTGAATGTTATGTGTTTGTGAAGAAAAGAGAATTTGGAAATCCTGTCTGTATCAGGATCTGTTTCTACTAATATAAATCAATTAAGTTTTACAAAGGCTTATGTTACATTATGCTGATCAGCTAAAGCAGGCACTGACTGAAGCAGTTTCCTTGGCTGTCAAAAATCAATAAAGGTCTTGGTCTTGAGAAGTATAATCAAGTTTTTTTGAGAATAATCTGAGATTCCAGAATTGGCATACTCAAATCTTGCTACCTGTATCTAACTTAGACTTGATTATTCATTTTCATATGCCTGATCTCTCTAAGAACATGAACATTCTTCATATATTGCTGCTGCTTATCTATCTGTGGTGCTATGTGTAACTAAAAGTTTGCTATTCATGTTACTAAAATTGAAATCTGTTAGTAAAAGTTTACATGATCTTGAAAGACTGGGCTATACAATGGCAGATGAAATTAAATGCTGATAAAAGTAAAGCAACTAACATGGGAAAAAAGCATTTCCAGCTTTATATGTGCAGAGATGATCTTTGAATTGATTATTGTCATTCAAGAGAGAGATAATTCCATCATACTATGATATGATAGCTAGCTCTGTGAGGACATCTGTTGAGTGCTGGGTAATGGTAAAATTGAATAAAATACTAGGGATTATTAGGAAAGGAATAAGAATCAGCCATTTTTAAAACCATCAAGCAGTTATATCTTCAATACTTGTTTGCACTTCTGACCCCTTCAGCTAAAATTCACACAGTAGAACCAGAGAAGTTATAAAATAAGACAACAATGACAGTAAAAGAAATAATTAAATAGATTAGGGTTCTTCAGCTAGGAAAGCAGGTAATGAAGGGAAATATAATAGATGCCTGTAAAGTCTTGAGAGGCAGAGAGAAGAGGAATAGGGGTTGACTGTTTCTTCTAATGCAAAAATGAGGAGCCATGAAATTAAGGTACAAGGTGACAGGCTTAAAACAAAGGCAGTACATTTTCAAAAAGTTTAATTTGACTGTGAAAATTTTTGTCATTGGACGTTGTGGAAGCTAAATTTTACCTTGGTTTAGACAGCAATTAGATAAATATGTGGAAGAAAAATCCATTAAGGGCGATTAAACACAGATATTACCTCTAGTTCAGGAAGTCTCTCCCACAAATTGCTAGGAGCTGGAAGAATGTCCTGGGAAAGTATTGCTGCATAATTGCTCTGTTTTAATACTCTTCCCTAGGCACTTACTATTGGCCTTTGCTGGAAATAGGATACCAGGCTACCTTTGTTTTGACTTGCCATGGGTATTCTTGTGATCTGCCTTGAAAACAGCAAGCATTCCTATTGAGTATTTTCCAGTGAAACTCAAAAATCAACACATTTGCAATGGGAATAACACTTAGTCCACAGAGATACCATGGTTCTAAATATTATCTGCCAACTGCTTTTATGTCCTATATTTTAAAGTTTGTGTATGCTTACATATATATAAATATATGGGTGTGTTTACACACATGTGCAAACACACCTACATATATAACATTGTTGTCATTGATTTCACCTGTAATGGTATGATCTTAAAAGTCTGTGCTTCTTTAACAGCATTCATAAAGATGTGCTTAAAGTCGCAATTTAAGTAGTTCCGTTGACTTCAAATAAACTTTCATATTTTGCTGAAGCAGGGTATGAGTGTGTACATTGGGCATTATTATTACTAAAGGTAAAGTGACCCACTATTAGTTGCCATTTCCGTATCTTCTTATTACGCTTAATTATTTTTCTTAGAAGTAAAAAGATATCAAATCAATTTTCAGTTGGACTTTTCCAAACATTTCTAAGTAACTATAATTTTTGGCTTATATTGTCTGCGTGGTTTTCTTTAGTCTTGGCCAATTTTATAACCTGATCCAGCAAACTCTTACTCTTGTAATGTTCTTCATTGACTTAGCTGCTCAATCAGTGAAAGTCTGGAGAACAAGGCCCTAAGTATCTCTGTGTCACTTCATTGATAAAATCCAATCATTCACGTTCAAGCATAGACTGTATATTTTGCTGCTGTGAGATCATATACAGATGAGGACTTCTGGTAACAATGGTCCTGACACCAAAGAAAAGCTATCAAGGAGTATTTAGAGGAGTGTTCTGCAAAGAATAGAATCTGTTTGAAAGGATCGCTTCAAAATATAGTTTCAGCATTTTTAAATTAAGTTAAATTATTTGATGTCTCTGGGACAAAATGGCAGTATGAAAACAAAGAGGAAAGCCACACAAAACTACTGCCTTTTCTTCTTTTGGACTCTTTTGTTTGTACTGTTTATTTGTTGAATTTTACATGTTGCAGATCAAAATACTATTCTGAATTTACAAAATCAGTTTCGCTGCAACATGCAACAGAAAAAAAGTATGAAATATGTGATGTCAGGAACGTATTTGAAGAAACTTTATTTTTAAAAATCTTAGAATACAAAGCTTTAGGAAGCATATTCCATGAAATTCAACTGAATTCTTCCACTTATCAACAGAAGTTTATTGTCCTAGAAAAGTTTTATTAAGTAATGGATTTGCATTTCTTTAGTTAATGTCTGGAAGGCCAAAACTTAGCCTTTTTGTTCTGTTTGGACAGGATGCATAGTGTCTCACTTCAGGCACTTCTGTATAAGTATGGTACTTAGACTATCTCTTCAGACATAATGGGAAGTGAAAAACATTTCCATGTGATGATTACTGAATGAAACTAAGCTTTAGATCTAAAGTTGTCTGGATGGAGCAAGTAATTTTGAAATTGTTGCTTTTAGGTTTTCTTACATTGTTTGTTACAATATCAGAGAATCGGATAATAATGTGATGCATGAATGCATGTGTGTGCAGCTGTATGTTTGCTGATAACCGTGTCACTGCATAACATACTCTGATCCAATGGTGGAGCAGAGGTGGTGGATATATTAGAAAGACTTTCAAAAGAAAACACCAGTCCTGAAAGCCCTTATTCACCAGCCTACTCTATATTTATACAAGACAAGGAAATACCATCATATTCATTTAAACTAACTGCCTGTGCAAGTCATGCGACTTTTATTCCACCTGTCACTGAAACCCATAATTTCAGTACCAAGCCCATAACATCTTTCAGAGGATATGGCCACAGGATAGACTAAAATAGTTGCATATTTATACAGAGAGAAACAAAAGATACTAAACCTTTTTTTGGAGTGGTGGAACAGATGTTGTCTGGATCCAACACTAGAATCTCCAGGGGAAAAAAGTAATCTCCTCTGAAGTAAGTGTGCATCTGCCTGCTGCTTCTCCTGCTATGATGGATAGTTACAGGAAATAAACTGACTCAGCAATGATACAATGAATCTCACTCCCTTCTCTACTCCTGCTACTTCCTCCTATTTAGAATTAGTAGATAGATACTCCGATTAAAACCTACTGTCTAGGTACAAACTATAACACTGATTAAATGGATTGTTTTGCCAAGGGAGATGTAGCTGAATTGCCCATTTTTCATTCAAATGTTCAAGCTTAGAGAAGTAGCTTCCAGCTCTAAATATATTGAATCACCATTAACCCATTGAAGAGGGGAGGAACACAGATACACACTTCTATTAGATGAGCAGAGTTGCTTGTCTGATAATATGAACAATTAAATGGTGGTGCTTGTTTAGATCCCTTTAAAATGAATTTGATTCCGCATGACAAGGTGTTGATTAAACTTGCAACAACAAGGATTCAAGGTACCCACGTTAAAGTATTTGTACAGGGCTGGTAAGGGCCCGCTACGCAAATGCTGTGCATAAATAATTGGTTAAAAAAGAAAAGGCAGAGACACTCACCAGAAATCAGGCTCACCAGAGTTATTACTAGTTCACAGTTGAACAGAAGCCACTTCCCAGAGGAATCAGTAATTGAACCCTGTTCATTCCACTCTGTACAATGATCACGACATAAGAGTAAAGCAAAAAGCTTTGAGAACAGAAGAAAATGCACATACAGTTTAAGGCTGATGAGTTTTGCTATGTGGAATACATTTCATATGGGAAGAAAGTGCTTTGAAAACATGATAAAATACCTAAATTTTATATTTGTAGTTCTGTTTATTTCAGTTAGCATTCATTTTGGGTTTCTTTAGTACATTAACAACTTACAACGTATTAAAAGAGAATTAAACAGATGTATTTGTGTTTATTAGTCATGAGGTTTTAATGTAACTCTCCAGATTTATAACAGCTTTAAAAAGGATTCATAGAGTTTTAAGGCTAAAAGAAATGGTTATGATTATCTAGTATGACTATAGACCATTTCCCCTGATGATTCCTCATTGACTCTGATGACCTGTGGCTGAACTACAGTAAATTTTATAGAAAGATAGTAGTAATAGAATATGAATAATTTGCATATTTTATATTTCATATGATAATCTTTAAGCACCTTGTATGGCTTTCACATGCCTGAATATTTCCATTGTGTCTACTCCTCAATATTTGAATACACATGAGGGTTCAAGAACGGCTTACTTCATAATTCGTTGTATTATCTGTTTATAGATGTTGCAGTTTTTAGTACAGAGTAGTAAATTACTTGCTCAAACAGAAACAAACCTATGACAAAACTGGCAACAAAACCCCTTTATGTATATTGATTCTGGTCCCACCCACTCACTCTCCTCAAAATACTGCCTCCATTAAAATATTTAAATGGGTGGTGTGTTTTCCAGCACTTTTTATGAGATTTGAATGAATGGGCAAGCTACCTGAAAGGAAACCTCTCTTAAAATAGCCTAATATGAAAAAATAAACATACTTTCCTCATATTAAAGAGGATATGGTGTAGATACCCATGGGCTTTTAGGGATAGCAAGGAAAGCAATGAATGTCATAACCAAACATAAACTGAACTTACTTACTTGTGTTGATAATTGTGTAGCAGCAATTTATCCAGCAGTGTTTGAAACAGAGTAGAGCGTCTTACACTTTTGGTGGTTTTGTGCTAAGGATATTAAATAAGAGGCCATAGAAATGAGTAGTTTTCTTTGTCAAAGATACAGGAAATGAGGAAAATGGAATTCCATTTGGCAAGATTTTGGTGAGAAAGCATTTCATTCAAATTATACTGCTCAAATTAATGAAATAATACTTATAGTGAAGAGAAGATATAACAATTGTGGAAAGTGGCATTCTCTTTAAGGATGGAGTTTTAAGAAAGAATCACAGTCATGAGGACATGTTATTGCTCTTTATGTAACTGAGAAGAAGTAAAATTTCATGTGGCATCAAAACTGATGATTGACAGGACCATGTTATGCGTGAATTTGATTTCATACTCTTGAGTCACTGATAATTGCGGGGGTTTTTTGTTTTTATATGTATCAACCCAAAAATCCTTAGTATTGCTAGTAATATCTAATGCCATCAGTTTCATATGTAACTGTCTATTACATGGAACATGAATGAATGCACTCAGTTTTATGAATGAAGTTCCCAGTAGTGCAGAGATACTTGAAAGCAACCATGGTGACAAACGATTTTGGACTCATTTTTGGTTTTGACATTGCTTTTGGACTCTTAGGAAGGTCAGAAGTTAAGGATAAGTTCTGTTCAAGTTAGGAGGAGAATATTAACATATATGTTGGAATCATGTTGTCCTCTAATGTCTGGCTTAAAGATAAGGAACCTGCCTCTACAAGGGACAGTAAAAGCTGTCTTTCCCAAGTTCAGGCCTGTATTCCTTGACCTGAAAGATAATGATTGCAGTCTCAAATCTTTTTCAGGTGTGTGTCCATGTGTTTGTGTGTGAAAGATTTACAGAACAATACAACTGCAAAAAATATTATATATTAATATTATAGTTATATTAATTTAGTGGGGAAAGCCCTATGCAAAATGACCATTACTAGTTAGACAGTAATCCACAACACTGAGGAGAGAGTGTTACTTCCATCTTCAAAAATGAATTTGCCATTTCTGCTTCACTAAGACATCATTAAGTGTTATGATGCAACAGAAGTAATTCTTTTCCTCTCCACCACAAGCAGTGAAAAGTGAAATTTCACTAAGTAATGCTTTTTGTCTAGCCTCCTGATCTTAGTGCTATAGATGTCTACTAAGCTGTGAAATGTTTCTTTTATTTATTGCTTGAAGCAGAGCCTATTGCAAATTGTATTTCCTTCTGTAGTAATTTTAAGTGAATAAATGCAGAGATCCTGGCACATTTTCCACTGGTATGAAAGGGGAGGAGATGCATGGTTTAATTGTTTATCACCATATTCCTTTCTGGTGTTTTGGCTGCTCATAATGATTGTCATTTGCTTTCTTTTGTCCAGGCAGCTAATTAACTAAACTTTCCATAAATATTTATTGGCATGTGAGTTATATGTGAAATTCAACTCAATCCAAAGGTAAATCTTAAAACTGTGAATGCTTCAGGTCTTAACTGTAAACTCAGCAACGGAGCTTAGCACACAGTGTGTGCTAATCCCACTCTGATTGGAAGCTGTAAATTTTCATTTCAGCACCACTGGGTCAGATTGAGTTCAGTTACGCTGCAGAATGAAGCAATTTACATGTTACATTACCACTGCATGCTAACTCATTCTTTCAGTACTGAAGAACTGATTACCAGATGTCATTTGTGGAGGTAGGATCTCAATGAATATGAAAGTCCTGTTCTACTGACAAGATAGAAATACCATTTGGGGACGTATTCAAGCAACTAAATTGAGATAACTTTAATTTTTATGTATATATGAAAAATGTTAATAATATTAATAATTTTTATTTTAATAATAAATAATAATAATTTATTTTTAATAAGACACTTTAAGAATTTGTGACTCCTAATAACATGGTTTGTAAGTGTTAGTTTGAAATTCAAAAGCCCCCCAGCTTTTGCGTGTAGCTGAAAATAGATTTTAACCAGAGTTTATGCTTGCAAACAAGTGTCTATTAGATTTATTCCCAAAGTGCTATTTGCATTTTAGTGAAATGATCTGTAGCAAATTTAAAAATTCATGCAAGAAAGACAAATCACTTTCTCAGACTAAAAATGCATCACTGGTGATGCATCATTGTCTTTTATACCTTCGTCATCATATCTCATAACACTAATACGCAAACTTGTGCACTACTCAGAGGGTTTAGTAAATTTTATTTTTCAGTGATTTATGACTGTTGCTCTTTTGCATGATTCTGCAGAAGAAAGATCCTGCCTACCTCCAGTGTTATTTAGATCATGTCTTTAGTAACAGCAACTAGTTCATATGTAAATAGGAACTTAAGGCTGAGCTCAGAGGGTGTTGATCAGCAGTACGAAGTCTGGCTGGAGGCCAATAACTAGCAGCGTATCCCAGGGGTCAATAGTGGGCCCAATACTGTTGAATGTCATCATTAATGGTTTGAATTATGAGGCAGAGTGTACCCTTGGAAAGTTTGCTGATGACTGGGAGGAGTGGCTGATACAGCAGAGGGTTGTGCTGCCATCCAGAGGGACCTCAACAGGCCAGAGAAATCGACTAACAGGAACCTCATGAAGTTGAGATAGGGAAGTGCAAAGTCCTGCACCTGGGTAGGAATAACCCCACGCACCAGCACATGCTGGGGGCCACCCAGCTGGAAAACCGCTTTGCAGAAAATGACCTGGGGATCCTGGTGGACACCAGGTTGAACATGAGACAGCAATGTGCCCTTGCAGCAAAGAAGTCTAAGGGTATCCTGGGCTGCGTTAGAAGGTGTGTTACCAGCAGGTTGAGGGAGATGATCCTTCCCCGCTACTCAGCACTGGTTAAGGCCACACCTGAAGTACTTTGTCCAGTTCTGGGCTCCCCAGTACATGAGAAACATGGACATACTGGAGAGAGTCTAGCAAAGGGCCACTAAGATGATTATGGGACTGGAGGAAAGGCCAAAAGAGCAGGGACTGTTTAGCATAGAGAAAAGAAGGCTTGGGGGGATTTCAGCAGTATATATAAATATCTGAGGGGAAGGTGTAAACATGGAGCCAGGCTCTTTTCAGTGGTGTCCAGTGACAGGACAAGAAACAATGGGCACAAACAGGAGCCCAGGAGACAGGCGGTTTTGTCTGAATGTGTGGATGATTGAGCACTAGCACAGGTTGCCCAGGGAGGTTGTGGAGTCTCCCTCCTTGGAGATACTCAAAAGTTGTGTGGACATGGTCATGGGCAACCTGCTGTGGGTGACTCTGCTTCAGCAGGGGGGTTGGACAAGATGATCTCCAGAGGTCCCTTCCACCTTCAGTCATTCTGTGTGTGAAGTTAAGTACCTCTTAAAGTTAAAATTATTCAATTAAAATAATTAAATAAAATAAAAACCCTCACTGCCAAAAATGGGGTGTAACTTTGATGAATAATTGTTGTGTTGCTTCACCAAGTGTTTTGGCAGAATAGTGGGGCATGGAAGGACGTGTTCTGAATATTCACTGACTTTAATTTCTCATCTCATACCTGTTTTGGTTTTTTTTTTTTTACTGGCATGACACTGCCTAGTAGCAATAGGAAACTCAGCAGAGGAATTACAGACAACAGAGCTAGAAATTACACCTCAGTTGGTAGAATTTCATCACTGTGATAGCAGTCTCCCTCAGCTGAGGATTTGGTGCTAAGACCATCAGGAAGCATTTTTAGCAAGATAAATATTTACAGAGCAATCTCCATTTCTGCAAACTATGAATAATGCCAGCCTAAAACCATGTGTACCCTTGGTCTGGCTCATGACTATGGTTAAACTTCTGTCTGCTGCTGTTTGAATTGCTTGAAGACAGCCAGCCACACCCATTCTGATTAAAAAAAATACAGTGAAGAAAAATATTTCCAACTTTTCTGTGTTCTCTTTTCTGTCATATTTGGAAGCTGGCAGAGATGTACTGAAGAAGTTATACTTACATGCAGAGAACTTCATAAATATCAACCTTCTATTTTAATTCTGCCTGGCTGGTTCTTGGTTTAGAGAACCTGGAGGCCAGATGCTGCAGGAAGGATAGACCTCCTGGCAATAACCCAGCTTTGTAAAAAAGAAAAATGCTCTGCAGAGAATGATGAAGAGCTGGCTTTCCAAAATTTGGAACAATTTCATCAATTTACAACCAAAGCACAACCAGTGATAGTTACCATATACATCTATTATAGCAAATGAAGTAGATTATAGTAGGCAGCTGAAATATTCTTACTCTAAATAGCGAATAACTGAAAAAAATAACAAGACTGCAGTTTGAAGGCGGAACATGTAGGGAGTTAGGTGCCGCTAGATATTAGCTGACTCATTGATATGAAGGCCAGTAAGAGGTCTCCTTTAATAACTTGTCTTCCTTTATAGTTATGAAGATCTATCATTTCATTAGAGTGAGTCATACTTCTGAGGACAAGAGGTCACTGTAGAACTGGTACCACACTGTTGAGAGGTGGTAGAGGCAGAAATATACTAGTTGTGATGGTCAGATGTGACTAAATCTCTCCGTTTTTGTGAGTACTACCTTAGGCTTTCAGGAAAAAAAGCCAATTTAGCTATGGCACATGAAATAATCTGAAGACCTTTTAAATTAAATTAAAATGTTGAAAGCATTGATTTATACAAGCACAAAAATAGATGGAACAGTTTTATTATTTTGAAGTATCTGGCAGGAAAAATTTATGATTTTACAACTACTGCAAGTCCTTCTCAGATATCTTTTCTTTCACATTTATGGGCCAGGATGAAGATGTGTAAGAAAAATCTAGTTTAACACACTTTTTACTGGATGTTATTAGAGTAATAATAGGCAAACAAGCAAACATTATAATGAATAGTTCAGTAATCAAACTGAACTCATAACTAGCTATGAATGAATCTATTAACCTTCAAATCAGTACAGAAGATGTCAAAACAAATGATGAGGTTGATGCAAGAATAACTTGGTTTTTTTTTTAGTCCTGTGTCAGAACTTTGAAGGAGCAACTTATTTCCTTTAATCTAAGACCCTAAAAAGCTACTTAGTGTTTTAACAATATCTTTATGTAACTGGTGAAGGACACAACTCTCAGTTCTGCTTTAAAAAATTTACAAAGATAGGTCACTTAATATATGTGGTAAAATTGATCTAGTAAAGTTTTTGAGAAGTGCAGAGACTATATAGTTTTTTTTTATGGCCCACAACTTGAGTTTCTTCAAATCTCACTGCTGTTGCATTAGCAATTGTTATTTTCCTTGCTCCCTTCCTTAACATAGCTTCACGCAGAACTCACAAAGGCTTAGGTAGAAAAGACTGCTGAAGAGCTTTGATTTCTGCAACTTAAAATACAATCTTTTAAACTTGTCAGAAGATACAGATTTGGGAGCCGTGATATTGTTCCCCCAAGCATATGTGTGCACACACAATCTGTACATTCACATGCTGATAGGGGAAGAATGCTTCCATCTCACAAAATAGGCAATCTTTTTTTTTTTTTTTTTTTTAAATGTGTTGCCATTTCTTCTGCATTGTTTTCTTCAGGAACTTTGCTCTCTCATGTTTATTGTTCCTAAAATTGAGTCAAAGAACAGCTTCCTTAGATCCTGACGGCAGTAGGACTTGCACAGGCAATGGCGGTTAGCCGGCAGAGCCAGTGACTGAAATTTTTCACTTTTTACTCCTGCAGAGGGCCATCAGTGGAATGGGGAAGCACTCGTCTGAAGTGTTGTGGGTAAGGTGAGAGGCTACAAACTGCTTTTATGTGTTCATGACTTCCTGGGTTGGGGGGAGCATTCTATTTCGTTTTCTGTGAAGACAGACTGTCAACAAGCATAAGAAAAGTTCACGTGGCCCAGTCTTGCTATAGTACGTAGGCTTCAGGTCTCTTGTCCTGCTTGGAGAGTCCTACTTGTAGCTTCCTACTAATCTTGCAAATTCTACTGATGTGCCTGTCTATCTGGTACATTCAAATATACTTCAACAAGATCAGCTTGACCCTCACAAGAAGAAATAGCTCTCCATTTGATATATTTATCATAGGGACAAATGCTTAAAAAAATAGTCAATGACATCACTAATATCTACATTTCATTTACAGAGTCTTTTAAATCCATGACATTTACTTCCTGGCAAGAAATGAGGGAAGTAGCATGCGGCCCAAATCAGAACAGAATTTATTAACTGCTTCAGTGGCTTTTAGCCTGGAGATGCAGGACTGCTTTATCTTTCTATCAGAATTAATTAAATTAAAACAATTCAGCTTTTTCTTGTTCTTTTATGTTCTTTTTCTTCCTTATTGGCTTAGTAGTGTTTGGTTACTATCCTATTTTTTCAAATGATAATTAGGCAATCTTTAGTGTCTTCTTATGTCACTGTATGCTGGCAGATTTCAGACACCATTGCAGCTCATGTTTCAAACACAGTAATCACAAAATGAGAACAAATTCAAGGAGGAATTTGCCTTCCTAACAGCTGGTTCTAGATGAAAATCTAGCATACATGTTGACCAATCAAGTTCTTCGTGTCCCGTAGGCACTTATATAAGAAAACAACTTTGAGCACTTGTAAAATTTCTATCTTTCACATACATTGATTTAGAACATTAGGCCAAGCTGTATTTCTGTAACTGCTTCATGCAAGTAATAGGCAGAATGTCTACCGAGCTTGGAAGAAACCCAACAATTTTAAATACCAAAGTACTTTTTAATAATCCCCTTGGGATTTTTTTATCATGTGTTATACTCTGTGATCAGGGTTGTTATCTACCTTCCTACCTTTATGCTCAGAATGGAATATAATCAATAAAAAAATTAATTCCAAGCTCATTTCTTTCCAGTGTCAGTAAACAGCTCAGCTGTAATTCATTGTCATATCCATCTTAGGTGCCATACCTGCGGAAGTTTAGCAAATGCTCTCCTCTTACAAAGCTTTTGTGAAAAGTGAAGCTTAGAGACTCTACTGGAAATTAATAGGAGCTAATGAGTTTTCAAGTTTTCAAATATTCCACATTTATGACTCCTTCAGGTAAAATGCCCAGTTATTTACACCATGCACTCAAAGAAGGATTTCTTTCTTATTAAGTAAAAGGGCTGCATACAAACACCTATTGAATTCAGTGACCACTGAGTTTCCCTGAAGAAAAGCTGCACTTGGAACTCTACAGACATAGACTTTACAATAATAATAAAAACCAGGCTGTTGCAATAAATAGTTTTCATTAGCACATCAAAGAACTACACTCTTTTTTCCTTGCTTTGAGTTTGACAAACAAGCAGAATGTCAGGAGATCTGCCTTCTGCTTAGCTTGTGTGGGTTGTTTAGTATCATCTTCCTTAGTTCGTGTCTATAAGAATTGCCTCATAGGAGTTAATTAATTTTTATAAAAGGAAGTGAGATTTTTGGGTGGAATTCATAGTAGAGGTGAAAATTATCAGTACTCCTTCTTGGAATCTTGAAAATAAAATCTTTATATATAGATTTTATTCTTACTCTACGCAGACAAAAATATTTTCCGCTTAGGTACTTTTATGAGCTTCAACATGTTTGAAACAGATCGTGCCCAATTATGTGGAATAGGCAAAAGGTTGCATTTCAGACTTAAGAATCTTAGTTGTGTCACTGATAATGTTGATCTAACACTTGCCTCATTAATTGAAAAGAACTATTTTTACCTTCTGTTACTAGGTGATAAAGAATGTAGGGGAAGATAACGTATGGAAAGTTTAGCAAGACTCAGTGCAGTAGAGACATATAAAATGGCTACAGTAATAAAGAAGTGTTAGGGTTAATCCATTGCCATCCATCTTTATTTTCTATTTCACTCCATTGCAACCACAAATATGAACTTGACAGATGTTAGTAAAAGGCTGGATGTAATCCAGGCTACAATGGTTGCTGTGGATAGAAAGTTTAAAAGTTTTGGCTCAAGGCTTCAAGAAGCTGAGAAAAAAAAAAAAAAAGAAAAGAGAATTTGGGCTCGGTGACTGATGGACAAAACATGAATTAAATTGATGAACTGTAAAACAAACTCATATTGAGAAATATAAGGTTGATATAGATTCATGAAAATAAGGAACTGGATAGCTTGAGATCTGTTATTTGTTGCTATGGCTTATAATGATGTTGAGAGATAAGTAATTTGTCACTCATTTTACATTGTGTGGCGGGACTTTCTATGCTAGGATTGGTCAGTTGAACAACACAAGTATAGTATTAGTGTAATGGGCAAGTCTTGGCATTAAGGGATAGAATGTCATAATTCTCATGTAAATACGAGTCAAGAGTTCAAGTTTCAAAAATCATATTTTAAAATCTGCACTGTGGTCCAATATTTCAGCTTAAGTAAGTGTTTGTGATTGTCAGAATGAGAATAAAAAATATAAGCTTGGAACACAGCTCACCCTCTCTTGCCAAGGTAAGGATAAGCATATTTCTTTCTTTCACCTCCCCAATGCCACTGATTTTTTTGGCTGACGGCATGGAAAGTATATCTACCTTAAGAATACAGGAGTGTCTTTGTAACAGTCAATCGGTTCAGCAATCTTTAATAATGCTGTCTTTATTCACTAGACTCCTTTCTCACCTATCACGTGTTGTGATGCTGAGTTCAATGAAACCTATATGGCATTAGAAGTATTACTACCTAACTGAGCTACTCTGCAACTTAAAAAGCTGTTTCTAGCAAAATAATAATGGTAGTTTTCTCACCCTTGCTAACATTGTCTTATTGTTTGGTTCAGGAAAGCATGAAAATCTTGGACTTTGGCCAGAAAATGTTCCTATTGTTTTTGCTGAAGTGAAGTGTTGGCAGAAAACAGCTTTTTGTTTTAACTCAATCTTCACTGCTTTGCAACAAAATGCAATCTAGGCCCTCTTTACAGATAATATTCTAGAAACAAGAAAATACGAGCAGTAGAGACTTACATGTTTGTAGTGAACTCCTATATTTTGGCTCTTTCCTGTTTGTTCTTGGCTATTTTTCCAGTAGTAATGCATCATTTTGTTATCTGCTTTCACATATCTGTTACTTAAAAGTCCCTCAGTTTTTAGGGTCAATAGAGCTGAAATCCAGAATTCATTTTTTGTGCTAATGCCTCAATTTTGGCTGAGGCATTTCTTCCATTATTGGGAAGAAAGCAGTTGAAGTAGTCCTACAGACTGGTTAGTTATCCAGGAGGGTAACGTCTTTTATGACCAATAGGTATTTTTAGAAGAAAGACAGAATGTTCCTTCAATAGAGCTTGCAGAATTTTTTCCAATAGAACGATGCCTGTTTGATGGAACAAAAATGTTCCACAGGAATGTTCATTCTGTCACAGCTATCAACAGAAAATGGGCAGGGAGGTGAGCTTTTATTTTCTTGCCAGGTTTTATACCAATCAACCAGCTTGTCAACAGCTATGTGACCTCTTTTCTAGGCTCTCTAGGCTCTTGACCTGGCAAGCTCTCAAGCTCCTCAGTATCCCAGTTCATCACTTGATGGGCAGCCAGCTCTTCCTCTGGCTGCTTGTATGGATCACAGAGTGGCTTGCTCCTGGCTGGCCTAAGCTTCCAAGTGTCTTGCTAACTGGCTTTCTTCCCTTCTTGTATTTAGCTCCTCAAATGCCATTTTCACAGACTGCCTCATTCCTCATCTCCTTGGCTTTTGAGGTGTGGTTACTGTGACTGGCCTATTGTCCATCTAGCTGGCTCCCTGGTGGATAAGCGTCAGGAATCCAGCTGGCTTGCTGTCTAGAAGTTGCTTCCTAGCTGGTTGTCTGTTTAACTGCTGTATGGATTCTCTGTAAGGCTTGCCATCACTGGCAGTTGGTTTCTGCTGATGGTCTGCTCAATAGTGTTCTCTGGACTTTTTTTGGATTTTCCTACCACAAAACAGGTGGTGGTTTTTTTTTTAACTTTATATAATGATTAAATATGATCATTCTTTAAATAAATACTTGCACAGTTTTCACAGAAAAATCCTAAGACTTTGGCTACCTGTGTTCTTCAGTGAGCAGGAAGTTTTTTAAAGGAACGCTGTAAATTTAAAAAACTAAAAAAAAAAAAGATATTGCATGTCTCCTTTTTTGCTAACTGACGTGTTTTGTCTTATTAAAATGTCTTGCTCCTATGAGTTTCTAGAAAGAGTCACATGAATCAGAGAAGGTGACTAGCTTTTCAGGGATAACACGCTATATACCAATTAAACAAATGTTTACCCTGAAGAAATACTCTTCTGTTATTTATAAGTTTTATCAATATATGTGCTAAAAGTAAAAGCAATGTGAAATACTGCAAAATGTTATTTAAGATAATGGAATTTCGTTTTAAATATCTTACAACTAAGAATATCATCTAGCAACATTTTAAAAAAATGTTATGTCACTATGTCTGGCCTGTGGAGGGAGAGGCAAAACTATTATTTAGGAACATCATAAAGCCCACTTATGACATCACTATTTAGAAAGCTTTGATTTTGAATTTCCCCTTTTTTCTATTCCTTGAACTCCTTTCTGGTACAGATGTTTGTTATTCTTTACTTTATTCCTGTCTTTTTCTTATATTTTGCTCGCACTTACTTTTCTTATGCCACTTGCCAATTATGGCAAACTTGAGCATCCCATGCACAAGTCAGCCACCAAAATCAAGACTGCAATTAAAATTTCTGATTGGATTATTTAAAACGGTAGTCTTTCTTTTTTTAAAAAAAGGACAAAAAGAAACTACCATTCTTTTCAAGGTACTTGGTTTCAACACCCTACTGTCTGAAATTAATACCACTGATAACCTAGTAGTTGTCCTTGCTGCATGGAGTAGTAGGTGGTACTTTATTCTGGCCATAGCTAGGCTTTCCAATCACCTCTTTTGCTGACAAATGGCACTTTATTCTTTTCACGATCTGAACTTTCAGTTTTCAAACCACAGAAATTGGACACACATGAAAAATTTTATGAAAAAAGGTAACCTCACACAGTTGGTAAGGATCTTAAAGAGCAGGTAACTTGCTTTTCTCAAATGCTCTCAACAGTTTGAAAAACGAGGTAATATTCTTTCATCATTTCAGTTAGGGGAGATAAAAGATGTGCTGGTCATACTTAATACTACTACAGTATTCATGATAATGATGATGGTGAGACTTTATTCTGTCCTCTGAAGCATTAACATGTCTGCAACCAGTCTTCTGTCAATACTTCAGTATTTCAGAGTATTAGTCCCCTCTTCTAATGAGAGGTGAAATAGTAACAGAGCATTGGGAATGGACTTGTAGTGACCTCTTGAGCCATCTCCCTTTCTGTCTGTTTCCCCGTGAGTGGAAAGCTGTTTTGTTCACGCTGCTGCTATAGATATGTGGAGTCTTTTCATAAGGAGTACTAAATGGAGCAGAGGAAATTCACACAGAAAGATACACCTCTGTGTAGCTAAGAGGATGCAGTTTAAGGCAATAAGAGAGAAGTCCTTTGTACAGTTGTTTTGAATGTTCATTTAAGATAGAAATCTTCAGTAAGTGACCACTCTTCAAAGCTAATACTCACCCATAGCTTCAGGACCTAATGCAGGCACTGATTCACATTCTCTCTCCTTTTCCAAGGCTTCAAGCCATTCAATGTGTTCCTCTTTGGCACATATTAGAAGATGATAAAAACTGTTACAAATCTCATATTTGTTTTTGAAGCTTGGACAGCTGTAGTGCACTCTTGGTATTTAAAAGCTATTTCCTGTAGGCAGTCAGGCCAAAGGAAGGTATCCAGAGTATATTGCAGAGATTTAAACATGTCTCTTTGGCTAAGAAAAAAACCTCAGTCAAGCCAAAGCAACATTTGTGTACCTTGTAATTAATGTGAAAGCTTTGCACTGTGTGACTAGAAACTCTCGACCTGTTATTTGGCATCATTTAGGTTGGAAAAAGGTGAAAACAAAGCTGTGCAAATGGCTAGAAGTAATTTATAAAAACAAAACAATTAGATTGGCTTTGCTGGAAGTTCTGGATCTGACAGTGAATAACGACTAGTTTTTCTGAAAGGAGTACTACAAATAGTAGTTTTTCCAAGTATCTCTGTGAACTGTGATGCTTATAGTAACCTTTATATTCTAGAAAATAGTCAAAAGTTACATGCTTTTATATATAAAATATAGGAAGAGAGAAGAGGATGTTATCTGCAAATAGTAGAGAGGGAAATGGTTCCTGCTTCTAGAAAAAGAGAAATAATCTTATGTGTTTATCAAACAGAACTGAAAGTTCTCCTCAGCTGAGTTGTCCTTGCTAATTTAGCTAGTAGTATTTATCATTATGCAAATATTCACTATTCATGAGGTTTATTATTCATTAATAAATCATGAGATTTTTATGGTATCAGGCAAGTATTATTACATACTATACCTAGCAGTGAAGTGACAAACCCTGAAAAAAGCTTTATCTAATTCAACTGTAACGGCTGGTCTGGCCAGTAACACTGTCAACACTTTACCCAGTTATTCTGTTTTGGCTCCCTATGGATCGGAGCTCAGTTCCAACATTCAAGCTGTCTCTAGGTCTGACTATAATAGTCTGAAAAAGTTACATCTTCACCAGCACAACCTCATCCATGGCCATTTATAAAGCCAAAGAAAGTGTCAGGCAATATGGGAGGACTTAGAAATATGTTAGTGCATGAAAAACAATGTCACAAAAGCTGGATATGGATTTGATAACAGATCTATTTGAGGAGGAATTATCCCAGACTGTATTATTTCAGAGTTCAGTACAAAAATCAAACTTGTAATTTAGTTTTTCTACTTTAAAATTTCTCCTCTGAACCCTTTGGGAGGTATTATATAAAATACTACATAATATTAGCTAAGAGACTTTTAGTATTGGTTACAGTAAGTTTACATAGTAATTTGAATGCCTGTCAGTGTTAGTGTTTTAGCAAAAGAGTTTCTTCCTTTCCACACCCTTTAAACATCTGTAAAGTATTTCCAAGTAAAGAAACAAGTGTAAAGATAATACAGTGTTTGGCATTTCTGATAAAGAAAGGCCTGATTTATGAACTTTTTGCACACCACTCGTTCACAATTCGTAGACTTAAATCCCTTTTTTCCTTGCACATGCAATTTCCTTCTGTCTTATAAACGAAGAGTGGGGTTCATGAAGGCAGGTGAAATTGGCTTACATGACTTACATAGTGTTCTATCATGACAAACAGGGAGCACACTTATTTTCCTTGAATGCTCCTGACATGATGATTGCAGAAATAACTGGCTTGTGTTCAATCCACATACAAATATATAAGCACAGAGGAGGTACACTAACTACCTCTAGGGAAAGCCAGTGCTCTCCATTTTTCCAGAGGATTCCAGGGTTTGCATCCTCTTAATGGATCCTGGAAGCAATAACAGGCTGGAGCTAAGGTTCCCCTGTCCTCCAGTTAGTGGAATTAATCATAAGAGTGATGGGGCATGTGTGACATCCCAGAAAGGTCTTTGGAGTTCTAAGTAAAAGTTTGTTTCTGCAGTTCAGCAGAGAGTGCTTCTGCACAACTGTTTCATAAGGGCCATGAGTAAATTTCTGAGCCTAACTTTCAGATTTTGTCATGTGTAAATTACTGCAGTAGAGTTTTACAGCTATTTTTCTCAGTATTAATTTCAATGTTTAATTGATGCAGCCAATACATATGAAGCTCTTAGCCTCTCCAAAGAAAGATTAACTCTTACCTGCTTGTTGGCATTTGTATTTATTTAATTTTAGGCTAAACACTTAAAAAAAACGAATTCACCTTTTGCATCTAAATGATCTGCATGGATTCACTCAAGGTCTGAGGCCATTCCTAGAAGGGGACATACTCTTTGCTATTATAAAACTGTATAGTGAAATGAAGCCATCTGCGTGACGGATGTGCTGCATGATGTAAAATTGTCATTAACCTTAACCACAGCACCATTAAACTGGTCAAATAACAAGACTATGCAACATTTGGGCATACAATTAATATATTTACTAATCTTTATTTAACTAGGAACAACATCTCTGTCAGCTGTAATCATTTACTGGTATTTGTGGCCAAGGGAGCACTTACACTGTCTTGTAACTTCTGTCTCTCTTATGTAGTGCCTAAAAGAACAACAGCAAAAATATACTTGCAGGGTATATATTTTTAATGCATAATTCTTAGAGAATAGAAATTGTCACAGCTGAGAGGTGTTATAGAACACCTGAATAGATGCTAAATATATCTGGACCGCTGGAACATGGTAGTTTTGCAGGACAGTGGCTGATCTGAAAGAAAGTCTTTATTGAAAGACTGTAACAACTCTACAGGAGGTTTTATGGGCTTTAGTGTAAAGAATCTGTGCACTAACGAGAGACGAGGTAGACCTTGACACAATTGACCATTGTGGTCTACTCTGTCAATAATATGCTTACTGAAGAGAGGTCATTAGTCTGCAGATTGGAGTCTCCTGCACCGCTCCAAGACGCATCCAACTCTACATTCTCTATTGCTGCCACATATTGATAACATGCCTATAAAATTCTTTTGTGTGTGCTTTGCAGTGGAAAAATACAGATCACTGTGTCTCAGAAGTATTCTCTTGGAACTTCCACTTGACAATAAAACTCCATACTGCAGGAAAACCTTCCTACTCATGATTTGAGATTAATTCAAGACAATGTACGTAGCATTTTTAATATTCTTCTACTGTGGGATTGTTTATTTCATAACTGAATTCAATCAAAACAGAAATTGTCTTTTCTAAAAGAAATAATCACCTTTCTAGAAAAGATAGGTTGTAATAATGGTTAGTATATATCCACAAGTGCAAAGACAGAATTAAGGTTGAAGATCTATCATTAACAGGCATAAGTATTACTGGATTGTCAGGCATGGTGTACCATACAGTATGTTGCAGTCACTCCTTACTACTTTGAAAAAATGACATTTATTATTAACTTCAAGCTCTCTAGTTCAGTGGGTTTGTCAAAACCTTAAATTTATAGATAATTTATCATTTTACTTAAGGTATTATGTAAAATGTACGTGATTTGGGGGTCAGTCTCTTCTCCCAAGTAGCAAGTGATAGGACAAGAGAAAATGGCCTCAAGTTGCACCAGGCAGGGGTTTGGATTGAGTATTAGGAAGAGTTTCTTCACTGAAAGGGTAGTCAGGCATTGGAACAGGCTGCCCAGGGAAGTGGTTGAGTCCCCATCCCTTGAGGTATTTAAAAGACGGGTAGAGGCAGTGCTTAGGGACATGGTTTAGTGGGGGACTTGGCAGTGCTAGGTCAACAGTTGGACTTGATGATCTTAAAGGTCTTTTCCAACTTAAACGATTCCATGATTCTATGATTTTGTCTGGAAATTACTCCTTATCCTTTAAAGATAACAGTAAATGAAAAATACCTGTTAGTAATGTGTGAACTCCCAAGGACAAGGATTCAAGGGACTACAGATGCATATTCAAATCATATTGAAGAGACAAGACTGCAATTTGGTTTAGTTTAATGTCTGCACTAGAAAGTTCATAAATTTCCTATTCAGAAAAAACAGAAGTGAGCTGAAAAGGGGCATGAAAACAGCTTTATTTGTAATACTTCCACTGTTTGCGTTTCATCTTTGATGAAAATATTGTCTATTGAACGCAGTCTTCTCTCTTTCTAGGTCTTACTCCCATTTTAAGTTTTGACTTTTTGTGTCAATAGAAACATCTTTATGGCAACAAGTGGAAAATCAACAACTGAAAGTTCTTTTGAGCCACACCTTCTGTACTCCTATGCATTGAGAACATCTGAGCACCAGTTGCAAAATTGTAGTTCAGTTTCTATTTTCTTATATTTTCTGAGCAGGGGCAAGATGATAAGGATGGTAGCGTTTTGTATTTAAACCACAGATAACCTGTAATGGTGCTAGGAATGCAGAATGTACTGTGGGTACTGACATGGGCAAAACAGTGGCACATGCCCTGTCACACACCAGGGATGAATCAAGCAGGGGGACTGCATCCTCCTGTGACCTGCTCTGTGCCAGTGAATCCTTTTACCCAGGTGTGGTACCGGTGCTCTGTACGTATGCCCGGATGCCCAATGAACTCAATCTGCTGGGATTTAAGAGATGTGTCCTCCTATTTAGATTATAAAATGGGAGCCTTTACATTCAAATATCATGATAATAATGTAATACATAATAGACGTTTTGTGTTGCTAGTGAAAATACATTGAAGTTGAAAAAATTCTATTACTTTATTGGAAGCAGCTCCTTTAATTTGTTGCTTTGATTTCTTTTGATTGTTTGGACTTCTGAAATTTTTTATCTTTTCATACAAAGTACATGGAGTTTATACTCAGCTGAATGCAGCTTACATTCAGAAAAAGCTCGGTTTTGCTTGAGTTTTCTGGGCCATCTGCAAAGTAAGCACAGGAATCAGGAAACAAACTTACAAAGCCAGTTGTTTGTCCTAGCTCAGGTCAAAACACTGAAAGTTTGCCTGTGAACATTCTCTGAAATCCAAATGACTTATTATCAGGCTTCCTTTGCTTTTGATCCTGTTGTAGGATGATGTGTTTTCCTAATGATGCAGAATCTCTCATTAAGTTCAGGAAACAGGATATAAGGATAAGTCAATTGACTCAATTTATGGGCATAATAAAGCAGGCCCTATTACCTTCAGCAATCAAGGCAAGACAAGGTGAAACACAAAGTTGTAAAGTTATTATGACAAATAACTTAGTATTTACCTGCAAATACAGAGTTAATACAATGTGTTTTTGAAGCAGAATTTGAGGCATTAAAATCTGAAAATAATAGTCAGAGTCTATTGTTTAATCTGTCATCTCAGAATATTTCAGAATTCATTCAAAGCCAGAAATATCTGTTACCAAAGCATGATGAACTACAAGAATTTTTTAAAGTATTTCCTAATGTCTGCTCTACATCTCCTTTTGGCCTTTCTGAGTCAGTGTTAACAGCTGGGGCATTTTTTTTCTTACTCGTATTATAATTAAAAACAAATTTAGCAGGAGAATAGAAGTTTTGTCTGTTGGAGGCCTGTTATTTTTTAGGAAGGTGATTGGCAAGGTACACAGCTGTTGCTGACAATTATAAACTTAAAACAGCGAAACAAGGGAAAGAGGCTGAATTTACCAAATATGGTTTCCTTTCTATGTCCGTGAAAACAAATCATTGGACTGGCTAGAATTCTTCATGCAGCACGCATAAATCAAACTCGTTTACACATACTGCATTACAGAAATTACAGTCGAAACCAATAGATGCTTCCAAACTGCATGGAACACAGTAGCAGGTAAAGAATACATTGGCAATTGGGATTTAAGCTATACTTTTTTGCCTTAACAGGGAAAGAAATACTTTTCATTTCGGCTGGAATATAGTCCAAAACTGGCAGAGAGATGTTGCTTATTCATGCAATTAAAAGTTGCCTTGAACTTCATCTACCTATATTCAACTAAGTTCAAAATGACGAAATGAGGTCTTGTGCTTGTGCATTAAGTAAGTCTGTCATGGTACAAATATTGCCAAAGGAGGAAAATGGGATAATACTAAAGGAAACGTGTGAAGCAAGTTGACAGTCACTGGTACTATTCCCTAGTATTGAACTGTGGTGCTCAGGAAGAAGTCTATATTGAGGTGCTCTGACTCTGTATGTGTTGTTTTTCTGGGGAATATTTAATGCAGGGCTTTGACCACCTACAACACTTTCTGTAAGGAAAGATGAGTTCATCTGGATGTCTTATGTCCAAATTCACTTCAAACAATAATACTTCACTCATGTTATTTTTGGCTTGTTCAAAATGTCTTCTGTGGTGTGACACAGGAAGCAGATATTCTAAGGAGAATGATGTGAGTGACCCTTACATATCATTTTTATGTTTGTTTGTAAAGTGCTTTTGAATCTTAAGGAATTGTAAGTGCTAAGTGCAAGGCATCATGAATATTATATAAATGCATGTTCATTAGCATTAAAAATTCAGAAACAAATTATTTCCAGTGCCAGAACTTATTCTTATGTTCAGTCATTCAACAGGCAAAATTAAAGTAAAATACTGGCAACACCATTGCCATGCCAAGAAAGACACTGCATTTCAAGACAAGGGGCAAAGGAAGTAGAGTCAACATTGTAAACATTTTCACTATCCACTTTGTAAAACTCCTGGATAAAATTATCTTGTAAGCCCATTTACCATGTCTCACCTTGCTTTTTCTCCCTTGATATTTGTACCTACTCTTCTGAATAACTACTGGTTACTGAAGTAGTCAAAATAAAATATAACAGTAGGGACAGTGCAGCTGCTGTGAAAGGTAAATGTAATAATGATATTGATGATTTTACTAACTTACTTAGTGAATGAGAATTTACCTTGGGAATAGGGATGAGTTTGTTGTCCATCATTGTTATTTCATTCATCAGCTAGATGTTGCTCTGGGCTACTGGTATGCTCTTTGCCTCTCCTGGTTTTACCTTGTTTTTTGGCCAGAAAGATTTGGATTTATTTTGTTTGCTTCTTGTACTTGCTGTGAACAGTAAGGAAAAGGAGACTGCTGCTCTGTGAGGAATCCGAAACTGAACCCTTACAACACCTGAAGAGCCAGAAAGCCTCATGACTCTGTGCCCTAGGATTTGTAGTTGTTTGGGAGGAGCCCAGCCTTTTGACTCGGCTGATTTTTAATTTTTAACTTTGCAGGTGACAGCAACTTCTAGTGGCTGTAGTAGCTGAACTTGATTTTGCAAAAGCATTTATGGTGTCCCTTTAAAAATCAGAGTTTTGCTGCTGTTAGAGAACTTGAATAATTTTTGAAGTATTTGCTGCTTGTGATCAAATAATATCCAGAGAGGGAAGAGAAATTCATATTTTCCCTCTTGTTCATGTTCATAACTAAGCCTTTTCTGCGATTGATATGCATATGTAACTCCCATTCCTCTGCTTCATTGACTCTCCCTCTCATTTCAAACCTCATTTGAAACATATTTTCTCTCTCCTGTTGTTTGTTACTTAACTCCATTACTTAGTTACTGAACATATTTATTGACAAACACAGAGTAATACTGAAAGGCTTGTGAACATGCGTGTTTTTACTGCTTTGCCCTCTTAGCTATAGCTGAAAAAAATTAAGAAAAAGCACACATTTTTAGATTTAATATTCTGATGTGCCTGCAAATTAAATATGTGAAGTTTCATGAATCTTATAAAAAATTATTAATCTTTTTTAGATTTAGATAATTTGGCAACATATCCCCTTTCATCTTCTAGGTTTCAAAAACAACATAGAAAAAGCACACAAATTTACTGACTTTTCCCCAGCGTAGGAAGGTTAGAATCAAAGCTAAAGGCCTAATAAAAAAAATAAAACCTCTAAACTTTTTGGGACAGTTTCAAGTGATTTCATTGAGCTCTGGATTGACTCCTCAGTGGTACCAACGATGTAGACAAAATTGAATTTTACTGTGGTATAGATTTCTGGGGGAGGAACAGCATGAAGGCTGGGATTTGAGGAGGCTAAGGATGTTAGAGGAAGTTCAGTTGCTGGGGATCTGAAAGCAGGCATTGGTCAGTGGGCTTCAGAGGGAGAATTTTAGAAGGTTGTAGTTGGGGATGTAAGACTTAGGGAGTCAGTAGAGCTCTGGAGAATTTGAGGTCTGAGAAATCATAGCATTCGATTTGAGAAATCATAGGAAATCACCTCCACAGTGTGAAGGTGAGCTTTGGGGGAGAGCTTAGTCATGTAAGAGCAACGAGTGCTCTGAAGGACTTAGTTAGGGAAAAGGGATTGGAAATACTCAACAGATTTCAGGGTATGCACCTTTGTTGAGTCTGTGGTTGGTGGCTGGGCAGGTATATGGTTCTGTTTGTCCCTTTCAGCCTTTCTGGGGACCGTTTTTTTCCTTCCAAGCAGAAGCTGCTATTCAATCTTTTGAGTGTCCTGGAAGGGGAAAAGAGGGAAAGAGGAAGAAGGCAAGGTCTGAAGAGTTTCCTGTGTGGGGGAGGTTAAGACCAGAACCAGGTCTGGGAAAGAATGGTGTAAGAATTGAGAAATGAACTGTACTCATTAGAGCAGGGCTTTCTTCTCCTTCTGGGAACATCTGCTGGTACTGAGAGGAACAGGCAGCGATAAACACCATGCCATACACTCTCCTGGACAGCAATGGCAGGAGCAGTTGGCTGTGAAAGCAGAAGCGGTTCAGACTAGGTCTCTTGTCTTGTTAGACACGAAGTAGGTAAGCAGTATGCCACTGCAGGCTGCTCCTACTTTGTTGCTTGAGTCTTCTGGTCATGTGTGAGCAACATAGGAAAGTTTGTAAGCCCTTCCTAGAGAGTGTGTAGTTCTCATTATTTAAGCTAACAGCTGGTTGGTGTGTATAATGATGATAAAACAATCAGGATAGAACTGAAAATGTATGTAGCAAATGTTAACTTCCAGGCATATAGATTCCTTTTTAAAGTTGTGTATAAGAAAAAACCCTCTATAGCCACTTTGTGAACTAGCAAATGCAGGTCCAAGCAGTGGCCATAGGAGCTGTAGGTGGTTGCTGAGTAGCCAACATTTATATTTCAAAAAGTCAGTGCACATTTGAAAAAGTTCACTGCACATTCATGTGTCACTGCATGTTTTTATGGCCCTGCTGTGCATGCAGAATTGTTTGTTTTCTTCAAATAGAAAATAGTGTGAACCTGACCAACACTACATAATAGCATAGGCTCCTCTTCCAACATCTGGTTCCTTTCATACTGTAATAGACAAACAGCTAAACATTCAGTGGCTTAATTTCTTTGTCTTTTTGTAAATCTGAGGCATTCGGATGCTTATCAGATCCTGACGGGCTTGCTGTTTTTACTTAGGCAAAATCACTACTGACTTTGAAGCCCATATCAGCTTTGTTTAGCTAATGAGCATTGGCTTGAGAATTTGGCCCCAAATTCCTTTTATAGATAAATCATCTGGTGTTCTCACATAAGCAAACTGACTACTTATGTTTCCCGTATTTTGGGGGTTTCCTAGCATCAGGAACATCACAGAAGTAAATGACCTTTCATACAACCCTTCAGTTTCAAATCAGAACTGGGAATTGCAAATAGAAGTTTATATAAAATGCAATTTTCCTGGCAGCAAAGTGAAGTGAGTTCAACAGCTTTATACCCAGTAACACTCCCACAGAAACAGATAGCAGCAGTATCAGACTTCACTAGGAGCAGGAATGACAGAGAATACTAGGAAACAGGACTGTGTGACCAGAGCTTTGAGGACTTACATCTGCAAAACATTATATAACATGTGGGCAGCTGCACAGGTGTTATAAAACCGCTGGTGTTGAGGGACTATTTGATTAGCTAATTACCCTTATAAAGGGACAACTTAATCTGTGTGAAACTCCCCCAGCTGAAAACTCATTTTGTCATTCTATTTTCAAATTTTCTCTCCACAAATTGCAGTTAAAAATAATTGGAAGTTTAGAAGAAAAGAAAGAAAGAAAAAGAGAATCTAATTTGTCAAGAAAAAAAATCAACTTTTGAAATTCCTCCCTGGTGGTCTGGTATTATTAAATATTCTCCTTGATTTTTTTTAATCTTGGTTTATTGGAGGGAGAAAAACAATTATCTGTAAACGTAATTTTTAATGCATGGTAATAAAAATAAATGGTACAGCTCTGCTGCTGCTCACCTAAATCTTCTTCCCTGGTGGTCTAGTGGTATTAAATAATCTGTTCCACATGTATTCATCATTTGCTGACAGGAAAAGGAAAACTTTTTACATTTTATTGTCCACAAAACAAACACAATGCTAGTTAATCAGGTGGGGAAGACTTTTCTGAGGGTCACTCAAGAAACAAAAGAAACCTTTTACTTTCCCAGCTGGTGTAATTTTAGCTCCCCTAATTTACATGACAATAAGCATGAAGCTAGAAGAGCAGAAATTATTTCCAGGATGCCCTTTGTGTTCAGTTCTATTTTGGCCAGATAATATTTGTTATGGTTTTATTCTTTTCTGCAACAAATTAGCTAAAGTAATGAGTGTTTGCCACAAATTATCTTATTGCTGATGACTCATTCCTTTGCTTTAGGATATTTACTGTCTGTTTTACACTCATACATAACACTTTTTTTATGTAAATCTCACAGTGCTTTACTAAATCAGATCAGCAAACATTATCCTTCCTATTTCAAAGACTGATAAAGTGATAGGTGGTGGTGTGCAGTGTGGACTTGCCTGCAGCTGTGTGGCAATTCCATGACAAGAGACAAAAATAGAACTTCAGTCTCTGTTTTTTTCCCCATCTTACAGACCTCTGGTATCTTCTACTTCAAAAACATGAATATTTTATTTTCCAAATGCCCTTAAAGAAAATAAGCTTTTAGCAATGGAAGTGAAGTCCTCATTAATTCTTATTCATCTTCTTTTCTGGCCTTTGTGCAGCTTTTAAAAACAATGCTGGACAATTTTAAACAGTGTGATGTTATGGTGTGTGTTCGCTCCTCTCAGAGAAGAGAGACCAAAAAATATTGATTTGTTGGACAGGGTGTTATATGTCTCAATACCGAATTTTGAAAATACATTTTCACACTGTTATAATTTTGGTTTTGGCATAAAGTTTAGTAACATATTTTAGAGATTTATCTGTGATAACTGATGATTCTTTTCATTTTATAAAACAATATATATGAATTACTTATGAAATACAAGCCGATATTATTAACATATAAATCTCAAGTATTATACTGGATGTATACTTCATATGGCACATTGGGAATGTTGACAGAAACTGCTTCATTTCCTTTGGGTTGTTTTACTTTGATACAGTTTGGACATTGAAAACAGCAGTGGGTAGAAAAAGCATACTGAATCATTTTTACAAAAGCTAGTGCAGGGGCTGTTTTTTTCTAAAAATCCTGTAAATAACAAGAGCATAATAGACTGCCACAAGATGTAATTTTGATCTCATTATGCTGTGAGGCTTGATAACTCAAGAGAGGTAAGCCACCAGAGAGGAACATATACCCTATCACAATGATGTTAAAAGTAAAAACTCATTCCAAAGGGTTCACAGCCCATTCTTGGGAAGTACAAATATTTTTGCTTTAAAATAGGAAGATATGTACATTTGTTTTTAAACATGAATTGCTTTCATCTCAGAGGTATAAAATAATTAACTTAAACGCTGATAAAATCTGTAGTTTGTAATTGAAAACATGTGCATTGTGGGACCAGTGGAATGTTTCCAGCCGAGCTGTGTGTGGCAGAAAGGAATCTCTACAGAGCTCAAAGCATTCCTGGTTTTATGGTAAATGTCTCTCTCTCCTCACTGAATTCTTATTAATCAGTTTTATTTACATGGCGTTGTAGTGATCTACTGAAGAGTAAAATGCTTTAAAAACACTTTGAAAGAGACATAAGAGTCCTTGAGGGAGTAGACTTTAATTTAGCAGCAAGTTCCATTATAAACCACATTCAGTGATAAGGCTTTAAAAAACCCCAAACTTCTTATGTATGTATGTATGTACGTATTTATTTTCTACTGATGTTGTTGGAGTGACTTCTTGGGAAACTCCCTTCTAGTGGAGTGATGAATGACTTGTGTGGCAATGATAAGGATATATTTTATTAGGACATAATATTTGTTCACATTAACTACCATGAATATATTATAAAAACTTTTTCATTAAACAACTGCTCTCTGGGGCATGTAGTTCCCAGAGATAGTAACACAAACTAGAGTGCTGTCTTTGGGGCAAATGTCACACTGTTAAAAGTAAAGATTGAAAAGGAAAACCTAGTCTAAAACTGTTACTTGTATCTAGCAAACAGCTTCTTTTCCCCCCAAACATTACTTTTTATTAAATATTTTATTTGTAAACAAACTGATAGCTTGTAGGGATTGTTAAGTTCACAGCAACAGAATCTATTGTCATTTTCCCAAAATGCCTGAAGATATTTCATTTATTTCCTGATCTGTTTATCATCTGTGGTACCATAGGGTTGATTCAGTTTTAATCCCTGTAACATCCCTCAGAAGACAATCTTTGTGCAGTTACATGGGAAAAAAGTTCAATCTGGGTTACAAAACCTTCCTAGGCCAGAAGTAAATATGTGGTAGCTTGCCTGTAGTAACTCCCGTGTTGCTGTGGCTGCTGTGTTGCTGTGGGACTACCAGTAGTCTTATTCGATAGTTCAAAGCAAGCTCAGATATACCTATGTGAATTGCAGACCTACTTTTAAACTAATATAGACATGCGCTGTGATTTATTTCTAAAATGCTATGTACAATTGTGTTAAGGTGGAGAGTCTATGAAAAAACCACTGTCTGATTGTGTAAATGAATACTGGAAAAATATTTAATTACACAATTACACACATGCTTTGCAGGTACTTAATTAGCCAGAATGCTTTTAAAAAGCACAGTGATAAAAATGGAAATTTCATTGCATAGACTGTCTCCAGAAATCCTTCTGTTAGGATGGCGACTCTGCAGCACAGATCTCTGTAGCTTAAGTTAATGGAGAAACCAGAAGTAACCATTAGAGGTTACTGTTTTCTTAGAGACCCCACCATAACTTGGGGAGAGAAAAGCATTTTGTTAATGAATTGTGTATTACAGCAAAGTAATGCAGTGTTTTATTCTCTGTTCTGAAGATGTAGAATCCTTCTGGTCCCAGTTCTATGAAGCCCTTCTGATTTCAGATGACTCAATTCTCAGATCTGAAATCATTACTCCAGTGTAACAGCTTTCAATACTTGAAGAGGAATGTAAACAACTTCATGCTTTGAAAGAACTTTGATTTTTTTTTTGTGTGTGTTTTCTTTTTTTTTTTTTTTCCCTCCTAAGTTATCATAGGACATTCACTCTGAAGCCACTGAAAAGAGCTTTAGGTGTTTAGTGTTAAGCTTTAACTTTGGCAGAAAGCTCTCAGCTCTGGTAAATGCACAGAGATTTCCTAGAATAAAAAAGGTTTTAATTTCAGGATAAGAATTCAGGGCTAAAACTATGGAAAAACAGTGTCCTGAGCCCATACAGCTCCACCCACCAAATCTGTGTGAACTATTAAATTTTTGTAAAAGCCAAAATAGATTCTTCACTACAAACAGACATACCACCTACCCTTGTGCTAATATGTTCTAAAGTACCAGGAACTTATACACTGATTAGAATAAAAATGGTATTATTCTAATATGAACAGGAATCTGAAGGAAGCTAGTGGGTGTTCAGTTTGAAACAAACAGAAGGGATCCTTTTTCACACAAAAGTAAGTAAGCAGTGGAATTCTTGACCTCAATGTTTAGGTTTAGTATTGAACATGCAAAAAATACATTATGATTCAAAAAACTATTAGACAAATTTCTGAGAGAAAAATATTAAATACATATTTACTACTTTGGCTCAGAAAGTCCCCAAAGTACAGATTGCGAGGAGGTGAAAGACTATTCTGGAGAAATACCAGTATATGATATATAATCCTTCTGAAGCATCCTTATTGGCCATAACAGAAGATAGGATGGGGGATTAGATAGATTTTGGTATGGCTGTTCTTCTGTTGATACACTGCTCTAATATCATTACTTTGACAGCACTAGTCCTTTGTCACAGCGTAATTCTTCTTACAGTTGTTGTCTCTTTGATATTTGCACTAATATCAAGGACATCAGTCTTCATAGTTAAAGCTAAGAATCACAGTAGTCAGTATTTATGGGCATTACTCTCATTTCTGTTATTGCCTCCTTATGTGACTTGAGGGAATTCTTCAGCTTTTGTGCCTCTGTTTACCTAACTTAGGAAACTATTTTTGAGCTTTCATTAGCTGAGTGTTAAGATGCTTGGTGAGGTTAAAAGAAGAGTGAATTTATACTGAAAAGGCTCTACTTAATGATTTTTATTTAGCATTATGCTCCTTAATTTTCGTTTTCATATTTGCATTTATTTCACAAAGTGTTAGTGTTGTGCAAAGACGATGATGAAGAAGAGTAATACATACCAGCAAAACATCTATCTGGAGGGAAAAAGAGCACCTTTTGAAGGGAAACTTCAGTTACAAGGTGTACATCCAAGGAAAGTATAATTAGCATCTGAAAAGCCAAGCAAAACCAGTTGTACAGCATTAACCTAACTATCATTATGCATTATAGCATTATGTTGACTGCCCTTAGTCATATGGGATCAAGACAGTGATACATAAGTTATTTATCAAATCTTCATGACTTTTAGTCATCTCAGCATATGACATTGTCCTTCTTCAGGGCAGTCATGAATGAAAATATGAAGTTTCTTGTATTTTGGATTCTTCTTGAGAGTCACCTGTGGATATCTGAACAAGAGAGGGATGTTGCTGCATTAGAAGCTCTGAAAGGTGGTGGCAACCCTCACGGCCCTTTTATTTCAGGCAGTCTTTGTGTAGAACTCACTGGTGAAGCAGTTTGAGCAGCCTAATTGTGCATGCATGGTATCTTTTCAGTACATAGTCGAATGGGAGCCTTCTGTTCTTTTAAATAGTTAGCAGACGTAAGACTTCTGTCTGTAGCAATGGTAATTTTCCTAAAACAAGCAAGTCTGCTGCCTTTGTGTATATGCTGGAACACATACTCATCCTCAGAACATGACAAAAATAGAAACATTGTTAGGTACACAGAAGCCAGAAAGAAATATAAATGTATTGCTCTTTGAAAGAGAAATCTGAGCTGTGACTCTGAAATGATCCCAGCTTGCAGACCTGTGGGTAGGAAAGCTTAAAGTGCCAGTATCGTGCTCTGGCCCATTCCAGATCTAGAGGCAGGAGACACACCTGTATGATAGCACTGTGAGACCTATTAGTCCTACCCTAGGGGCTTTCAGTTCTTGTGCCGCTGGAGTTGTTGTCATGAGAGCTCTGTGGCTTCAAAGGATGCAAAGCAGCCCTTCTACCCAGTGTAAATGGGTCTTAAGGGCTTAGTCTTAATACCAGGAGAACACGGTGAGAATATAGTCATTGGAAAGTGACATTCAAGTCATACCATTGTCTAGTTACGTCCGAGGCTTGCATCATGTCTCTCAGGTTGCTGTCTGTATGGACTTGGAAGAAAGGACTGTGTCTGGGAGGTTCATTCGTGAGAAGGAATGGAAGCTCTTCCCCTTGTAAGGATTACATTCAGCAGTTGTAACTAATAAAACCAATTAGCTGACATCATCAGCACAACTTGACATGATTTTCTTAAGCTATAACGTAGGTTCAATTTTGAACCTATCAAATATAGTTTTGCATTATCCAGATACAAATCGACAAAAATAGGTTCGCTATACAAGTGCTTTCAAAACTCAGTGCACAAAAGCACATATCTTGCACTTTCTGTTAATATTTGCTTTGTTCTGTTCCACCACAATGGAATTGTTAACTCATCTCTTGGCCTGCTCTTCCATAAGATAATAAATGTAGCACCCAGTCCTTCTAAGTCTTTCCTAAAACGCCAAAATATTCAAGAATACCATCAAAATTGTTTTGTCTTTAGAACTAGAGTGAATTTCACCTTGGGAGTAGTCCTGTGTGACACCTTTGATGCTGTTTCTGGAGCAACTGCTGAGATTTCTGTTTCTTGCCTTGTCCGTGAAACACTACTACAGCAGCCTCAGAGAAGTGCACAACCTGTGCTGTAACAATAATGAGACAGTCTCTTTTCCTCAGAAAAGCAGAAGTCCGTCCTTTCCACGCAGAATATACAATACAGTCTGAAACAGAACTAACTGCCTTTTGTTACTAAATATTAGTAAATTATTAGTAATTTAGTATGGTCACAAGGTCATAATATATCCCAAGATGCATATCAAAAAAGCAGGATTTAATTGATGGGTTGGAAAATGAGCACAGTAATACATCTGAGCACAGAGAAATCTTCCCAGAGAGAGTAGGATTGCTCTTCCTTTGTAATCTACTGGCCATTGGCTTCTTCCAGCGCAGAGAGCGGGGGCTATGGTGTTGGAACCAGCTAGTTAGCTGTTTCCAGGTGTGCAGTTGTCTCCGTAGCTGCAGGTCATGTACAGCTCCCAGAGCTACCCAGGAGAGCTGCTTTTTCAGTGGCTTCTAGCCTTCGTTATCCTTACACTGAGCACAAGAGTCGCACTGTGACATTGAACATATGGACTTGTTCTACAAGAAGCTGAGCTTCCACACAGGTAAACAAGGTGTTTTATGTGAAAGGAAGAGGTGGTTATGGATACATTTTATGTGCAGCGTATAAGTACCCTTGAAATGTATCAGCTAAACTGAGCAATATGTCAAACACAGGGTTGATTAGGCATATGGCAAGAGCAGAATTAATACGTTTTCTGAATAGTTTTACTTTAACTCTCTCCACCTTTTTTCTGCTTCCCTCATCTGCGCCTTTATCACATGAAAGTGTGTCAAAATGCTAGCTGCTCATTAAAGAATGAGTATGCCTGTGGTGGTCTATAAACTAAGGCCAGAGTTTCAGAAGTGCTGAGAGCCTGGCAGCTCCAGCTGATGTCAACAGGAACTGCAGGTGCTCTGCACATCGGAAAATTCAGGGCTCAGTTTTTTACCAGAGATCTGTCTTAAGTGTGGCTGGGTGTGTACTTGGGGAAAGGTATTAAAAATGTCAAAGCATGCACCCACGTGCAAATGAAGAACAACAATGTTTTCATTATGTTTTCATATGTACGCTTGAGATAAATCTTTTAGGATGTCAGAGTGAAAATAAAATCCTTCACATATTATTTGCATTTACTTTCAATATATTGAACATATATTAGAATAGATCTGTTCACATCCTGGGGACAGATCTTTGCAATGTGGAGAGGCTCATTATGTGCTCAGGCACTGGTTGACATAGTCCTCCTTGAAGGAGTGAAGTTTATAGAGACAACAGAGACATATAGGTCTGAGATTTCGGCACTTGCAAAGGACGTCAAAGGGAATTGTGTTTTGAATGTAAAAAGTTATAAAGTGCTATGGATGGTGATCTGAGAGTCAGATATTAGCAGCTTTTTATGAGCATACAAAATTACTGGTGATATTTTTGGTACCTGGTAGTTATTTCCCACTTCTTTATTCTCCTTTCAGGAAAATGAGAAAATAGTACCACACAAAATAATAATACTGCCTCATTTCATAGATTTTGGCTTTGCTCTTGCTTTTTAAGAAAAATGCATTTATATTCTGTTGAGGAACTCTAGAGAGAGGCCCACATAGAACTGAAAAAATCTGTATTTGGGGCCACATGTTCTGTGGAGCATATAGAGAAAAGACTGCATAAGTATTCATTTGCCGAACGAGGCAGGGATCTGTGGAAAAATACTGCATGCAGTCATCTCACTGAAGGCTTCATCACAGACTATGTGGAGCTTTCTACTAAACTTTGAGTGTCTGGTTTGCTAATTTAGCATCAGTTTTATGCAGCTGTGTAGGTGTGTAACCATATTAACCATCACGGGATCATCACACAGCTTAGTGGGACTGTCCTTGCAGGAAGACTGTAACAGCATGGGTATCACAGGGTTGTAGTGTTATAGACAATGTTGCTTAATATAGTAACAACCCTTTCTTTGCCTTCTAAATTGTATATGCAGTATTTTCATAAGTGCTAAGCTCACTCAAAATTTAAAAACAACCCCTCCTCCCCAAAACCTAAACAGAATTAACACTGATTTTGTTTCAGTCAATGCATTTATTTGTGAAAGCAGCAAGTCTGTTACTTAAGCAAGCCCCTGGGTGCGTTTACAAATACCAAACAACACAATTAATCATTTTTGGTGTATTACACTGCTAGCCATTGGCCGTGTAAAGGATATGCCCTGCATTTTTCAAATAGTATAAGGGAAGTGCTAACATTAAAGGCAAAATCTCTAACAAACAAACGCCAAAACCCTCTGCCAGCAAAAAAAACCCCAAACCCTAATTTTCATAAATTTACACATAATACAACCTTTAACTATTATGACCTTTTTGGAAAAAAACCCTTGACTTATGATAGATCGCATTATGTTTTATTTTTAATTGTCTTCTGAGCTGTTGGACAGTGTTGGAGACAAACAGAGGCCTTGAGATATCGCTGGACTGGCAAGTGTTCTGTCCCTTTAAGAGTCTAAGCTTGATTGTCATGATGAGTCTGCATGCTTCAGAGTGACAATAGTTTAAGTCCGATTTTTAAAAAATGATTGAAAAAATAGGACTTCCTTCTATAGCAAGCTTTCTAGATACTGAAATGGAATCTGTGTTCCCCATCTCATCTGCAGCAGTGTCCAAAAAAATTCTCAGTTTCTTAAATGTTTTTTTAAAGTGCTATGATTAGATGCCAGTAGGGTGCAATTTTTTGATAAAGATAAATTAGGATGGAATTGTAGGTTAAAAAATTCTAAAGAAAGAAAATTAAACAGAAACATGAATGGTAAAAGGAGAAGGAATACCAAATGAATAATAAAATATTTAGCACTTTTCAATTAACTGTTCGGACGATTAGTACACTAGTATCTTATATCATAAAAATAATGTCTATTAATTTTTTGCAGCCATTATCTTGACTGTGATTTACTCCCCTCAAATCATTAACAATGCTATTAAGAAGGTGGATGTAGATGAACGTTCTGGGTAGTGTGCAGGAAAATAATATTATAGCTGAGGGTCAAGAATGAAGCTGAAAACCAACAGATTTTAGAGGACAAATGTGGGGGACTGGAAGAGAACAGACACCTGAAAGGAAACGAAATGAGGAGGAAGGAATGCAGCAAAAACCGTGATCTGACTCTGTCCAGTTCCTTACGGTAGCTGAAGTGCTTTTCTGGTAAGTTTCCTTCTCTCTTCCCCAAAATGCTGCGGTTTAATCTTAATCCTGAACAAACCTTCTTTTTATGAAAGGCACAGCCTTTTGCAATCACACAGCTTTCCTTCACAATGGAAATCTGTGTGTACATCATGAAGAAGATAAATATGTGTATGAATAAGAGTCCCCGGGGTCTTTTCTGAAGCAATGAAGCATCCTTGTTTCAGGTTACAATGGCAGCTTGAGGGCAGCATTTCCATCCAGAAGAAAATGGCTGTGACTCTTCATAAATAGAGGCCTTCTTGGAAAATGAGATAAAGTGCATAACCAGGAATGTGTTAACCAAAGAGAGAAGAGAAACATCAGCAAAATGAAAATGAACGGCTGACACATAGTTGGGAAAAGGTTGCCAGTGGGAATTTCTTTGTCTGAATGGATGTTTTGTTGTATAAATAGATGTGGTTTTATCATGATATTAGTTGCTAGTATTAATTGCAATTTGTAATCAAATTTCCCTGGTGCTTTTCACACCTGAAAATGACAGTCCTTCACACAGCTGTAAGGATTCACTGAGTCAGAGTTTTGTGTTAATGTTCAAATCGCATGCTCAAGTAACAGCTAGTTAGACCGTGCATTTAAAGCGAGATCATTCTTTCTATATTTTTTTCTTTACAGTTTTGAGTAGAAAGGTTGGGCTGCTAGTAGCAATGCTTTTTGACTGACAAAGCACATTATATTACAAGGTCTGCAATAGGTTTTGTATGTTCAGCACCTTTTTATAAACACAGACTTGGGGCAAATGTCAGCTGGTGGGAGAAAGAGGTGCTCGCCAGCCTAGCAAAGGGATCTGAGCTGCCTTATCTCTGTGAAACAAGATGGCTGAAGGTTGTGGTCTGCAGCATGGCTGTGTGATGAACTCTCCAGTGTTTGCCTCTTGCCTCCTGCCCCCCTCCTTGATTGATACCAATAGCAGCAGAAGAAAAGTGCATGCTTACATCCATTTTATTACACCCATTGGCCCCAGCCTAACCACTGGGCATGCCAGGGAGTGTGTTGTCTGCAACTCTGTTTGTCCCTCAGGTACCTAGGGAAGCTCATAGGTTTTCAAGTCTAGCAATTATTTCACACCTTTGCAAGCAGGGAAAGAAATAGGATGATACTTTTAATAGTAATTAAAAACCAAGGATAAGTTTTGAATATGAGCTGCAGTTGCCGGTTGCAAGAGCTACTCATACTGGCTCAGCTCCTGATTCTGAACACTAGAGTCCCTTCTACTGTTTCACATCCCAATTTCTGAGTGGAAGTCCAGCAGGACTTTACCCCAAATCAGCAAATATTCCCTAGAGGAAGAATGGACTCTTGAGTCCACAGTAAGGGAGAGAGGAAGCTGGAGAGTGCAGAATGATTGATAGCTGTAGGTGCACGAGGAGATACATTTTCTCACTGTATGGTTGGGATTTTGTTGGTTTGGTTTTGCGATGTGCAGGTTTCATCTCATTACTTATTTCACAGGTCAGGCTCATGCCTCCCTTCACACATATCTGAAGCAATGACGGTGAAGGCCTTGAATAGTTGATTTTCTCACATTTCCATAGGCTTGGGTATGTGCTTTCAGTAATTTCTTTGAGAAATGTTAAGTGACTTATTCCTCTGCATTCTGAGTTAGAGTGTGCTTATATCTTCAGAAGAAAAAAAGAACCTGACTGCCTATTTATTATTTATTTTAACAACAAGCAAAACTATGATGAAATTATGCTCCATTATTTTTGTACTATTTCACAGGAATTAATATGTTTAGATAGCATAACCTGACATAAAGAGAGGGAACTTTCACAAAATTTTTTCACCTCCACAGGGGCAAATCATAATTTGAACATCAGCACCATGATATAATATCATCCATCAGCTGCTTCCCAGAATGCTGCAAAAGAGCCAGTCGCTTCCTTACAGGTCTTTGTATAGTGGCAGGTTGGAGAGCTGCAAATTTAACTGGGTTATCTGGCCCTGAGCATGCTCAGATAAGTCACACCAGCAAGTGAAGTAATGACTGACTGGATTAAAAGATTTCCAGAGAAGCACTTTTTTATTTTTAGAATGAATGAGGGAGAGAGTAATAAATATGTGCTTTGTAATTTAGAGTTTTCTGTGTTTTGACTGTGTTTCTTTATATGTTAAAGGTACATTAATCCACAGTTGTCCCTCATTCTCAACTGCTTTCATAATGAAACTGGGTAAAGGGGTGAGTGCAAATATGAAGTAAAGGGGCAATAAAAGAATTAACATGCCATACAAAAGTCAATCTAACTTTTATTGAGCTTGACATTCATATCTGCTCTCAAAGACCCTTACTTTCTCTCTTCTCATTGTTCCATGCTTCAACTGCTATCTTTGTGTAAAAAATTAAGTGAAGGGGCAGCTTTTAAAAAATTCTGCATTCTCATGAATGTGAGTCATTGTTTTAACACCTTCTGCTACAAGACTTCTGCTGATTCCTTATTGCCAACCTACTTGAGTTCTCCTTTTGTATCCAAGCATCTCCCTTATCTATGTTCCGGCCTTCTGCTGAGTTGTTATTTTTGATGTCCACTTTCTCCTTAGCGTGCTGATGTAAAGTTTAAACTAATAAACCTGAACCCATTTAGTTCTGTTGTACAGCCATCAGTGCAACTATCTGCCATTAATTTATCTAATTAATGTTGGATTCACATATATTTTTGAGTTCTACAGTTTAATTATGCAATCCATTAAAAAGTACTTTCTTTTCTTTGTTTTATAGCTGCTAGCTGATTATTCCTTGAGAATTTTGGGAATTTTCTGTAATCTGTTCTTCATTGAATGTACATTCTATGTAGTATAAAAACCAGCCTGAAACAGGGCAATTATGAGCTTATCCATTAATATGTTTTTTTCTCTGCCAAAGTTGAGAAAATCATAGTCTTTCTTTCATTAGCTGAGGTAGCGGTAATACACAGCATTCTTGCAAGCAAAAAGACCCCTTTTCGGAATGAACCTTCAGAAATATTGTCTGTATCTTGTGTATCAGCCCCATTTCTGCTTCAATTGAAGTCAAAAGCAATTTTCCATATGTGATATATTTTAGTTTTATTCCATTAAAAGTAATACAATATTTGGAAAATCCCCATTAAAGAACAATTATAGTACTATTTGCTATATGCATAATGTCCTAAGTTGTCTTTCTCTCTCATTCTGTCTTTCATATACTGTCAGACCCAAACATAGCCTGACCTCCTAGGTGCTATGAACATGAGTACTTCTGCCAAAATCTATTAGAATCTTTGCTTAAGTGTGTCTTCTTAGATAGCAGATGTTGTACAAATATACCTATGTATTTGCACATTTTATTAGTTGCATAAGAAATATGGGATAAAGGGAATTTTCTGAATGTGAATAAGTTATTTTAACTCTTTATCTGGAACACTTGTTCTATTAGCTCTTCTTGTACACTATAATCTCATACATAGATGCTGAGTTAATAGTGGCAGCTTTATGTCAACTTTCATAATCTGAATTACGTCTCATAAGTGACATAAAATCTCATTAATGTATTCTGAATAGGCCATAGATAAAAATCTGCTCTGTTCATACAGAAGTACAGATATTGCTCCAAAGAGATTGAAATGAAGACCTGACAATAATGAAATAGCAACTTGACAAAAATTCAAAGTATGTAGAAACAACAAAATGGAAGAAGTCCAAAAGCCTTCCTATAATGATCAGAAGATGTGAATAGATAGAAATACCTTTTGGACCTTTCAATGGTTGGGTAACATCAATATTAAGTAATGAAGTTTGCTTGAAAATAATCTTTTAACAGTATGTAATAACACTGTTTAGGCTGAGAGGGAGCTCTGAGCTTATTTTAGAGCCCTAGCATTACTGAGGCTGGCATGGTGTCATTATATAATTGCATCCAGCTGATTTCTTTGCAGTTATCCCGGCATTTGTTAAATAACTCAAAACAGAAAATGACAAAATGGTAGAACTCCTTCTTTCCTCCCTTCTCCTAAACATTTATTAAGGCTGCCTTTTGCTGGTTCTTTTGTTTATTTTTCCCAAATGCTTGTGATTTTTTCTTAGCCTAGAAATTCCCCTTAATAAAGTTAGTTTCAGCTTTGTTTGCCTTGTTTTTTTTTCTTTTTTCTTTTTTCCCCCAGAAAAACTGAGGCATACAATTAAAGCACCCTTTTTCATTTATAAACTGGATGGGTACCTTACCATAAGCACGTCCTTAGTATTATTAGAATTATTGTTGGCATTTGTTGGTCTATTGCTTGTTTTAATTTGTATTTAAGTATGTTGCATGGTAGCAAGCCACACATTTCTTGCTCTCCACTGTATCTGGAGTCACATTCAGTTAAGGTTCACTGGTGTTTATCCTTGGGATTTTGGCTTGGCCAGAGAGGAGAGTTATCCACAAAATTTAAATGTGGACTTCACGGGCGTTTAAAGCTCAGTGACATTTGGAACTAGAAGTTTGATTCTGGTCCACTGCTATTCTTAATTTTACTTTGTTTATTATTGCCACTGTAACAAATGTGTTTCTAATGCCATGATTCCTGTTGTCCCTGATACCATCAACCTTACTCTTCACTTCTTAATATGGCAAGAATGGCATGAAACAAGTATCACTTATCATTTCAGCTGTAAGATTAATTTCAATGGCAATAGGCTGAAACTTCACCCAGATCCACAAATTCAGTTCATTTAGAGTCGGTCAAAGAATTACATCCTCTGCTTAGATGCCATACAATTGACTTTTTTAGGTGATATTTCTCTTCTATATATTTGTGTTTTTTAAAAAAAAATAATTCCTATAATGCATTTTAACATACATCACCCATGCAGTGAAGGTTATTGTAAGCATATGTCTTGTCAGGTACACATACCACAAAGTGTGATGTGTCTTCATAGGGAGACTATGCTAAAAGGTAGGGCAATTAAATGGAGAACATTGGAGAAAAGTGTAAGGACATGGAAATAAAAGGGGGAAAGTGTTTTCTGGAGGCGAGTAACACTGCTACTAATAAAAATCATACTGTAGTACTTCAACATATTTTATTTTAAATATGAGACTTAATTTTATTTGCATGTAGCATAAATCCAGGATGGTAACTGTTAGATTTAAGAGACCTCAATATGTCAGTCTTCCATAACAAAACAGAGGTTGTATGGGTAGTCGTTAGTTTAAGGAAAAATTGATATTTTGACTGCTTTCTAGGTTTTGTCAGTTTAAGGGTGATTCTGAATAAAGTACCTTTTCTTATTTGTGGAGTGGCCTGTTCTCTTCTGGGTATTATATTCCAGGAAGGATTCACTGGGTGCATTCCTTAAACATGACTGTGCATAAAGCATGTGCAGATCAAGGAAAATAAATTGCTTTAGACTAGTAAGTTAGATGTATGTCTTTACTGTTGTTAGGCATAAATCTTCCTGTGTATACGTCTAAACAACTTCTTGTGATCAGAACAAATGGTTCTGGAGAGATGGTTATGAATATGAAGCCAGGAAACGCCCATTTACATTCTGTTAATTTTAGTAGCAAATGCAGACTGCTGTTTTCCATGTATAAAAATATCTAAAGTGTATTTTGTTTGGTGAATTGCAGTTACATGCAACAGACATCACACAGGTGAGTGTTTTCTGCCTCTATACATTTTCATATTAAGACTGTGTCTTGTTATTAAAGCTCTCCGTTTGGGTTTCTGAGGAGACATAGGTTTAGTTCCAAGATTCCATTACATTTAGGCTCTTAAATGATGTTTGTCATCGTATTTCTGGGCTCAGCAGCTCATGAAGGAATGCGACTAATACGTGTCACACGTTGATCATTCTGTCATCCTCTCCCCAGGGAAGAAGCATGTGCAATGGAAGGTCTTGGTTTGCTAGAGATTTAAGATTTTATTTTAAAATTCACAAATTGATATGGGCTTATTTTAGGGACATCAATGTCAAAGAAATGTGCGTTGCACTGGGAATGGAACAGCACGAGCTTTGCAGCGGTCCTTATTCTTTGTGGGAGTTTGCTCTGTGCATTTGGATGACCTGAGAAAGATCCATGTTCTGCAGGCAAACGATCATTTGTTGTTGAGAGTTCCACTGTTTTAGAGGCGCGTAACAGTTAACAGCCTTCCACTTAGAGCCTGAGGTGTTTTTCTTATACTCTCTGCGTCCAGACTGTTGAGGAAATGAGTACATGATAAAGTACAGTGTATGGCCATGCTTGAGATGGCTCTGAATGAGCTACCTCGCCTTTGGAACAAAAAGAACTTCTGAGCATGATTTGAAATTCAGCTGAAAACAGAAAGCATCTTTGGTATGCTTGTACTTGTAGTAAGCTGAGGGAATTCTGTTACAGGCTTCCTTTGTGACCTTTGGTATCTGGGCCTGCAGATAGCCACATGCATGCGCAGACCCTGACAGTATCACACGTAGAATGAGATGCTTCACTCCTGGCCAGCTCCTGGCCTAACATTCAAACAGAAGGGGCAATTTTCGTGGCTAGAAGAGGAGAGAATTTTATACGTAAATACACAAAATATTTTGGTTTGTATTCCTAAGTACTTGTAGTTGTCTGTTGATACCATTCTTACTAGTCCTGTCTGTTGTAGTGTGGTGTTAAGGAATGAAAAGTTTTGCAGCGTGATGGGAAATAACATTGCAGAGTGCATTACTGTACTCATTGCGGTAATTATGTCTATAAAATTGCAATCCAACCTTGTAAATTATTGTAGGATGACTCATAAGAGGTGATAAGTTGTTATAACAAGTCTTCGGTGAGTTGGTGTTTGCAGATCAGGTCCATAATTACTGGAAGATCCAGAAAGTGTTCTCACATAGAGGCAATTTCTGGAAAGATTTGAAGTCAGAAGGAAAGAATTTCTGGCACTTGCATGATTACAAGATCAGGTCTATAATGACTACAGTAAGAGAGTACTGCTTTTATTTATTTTAACTATGTGTAAAATATTTTTAGTAAATTTAAATTTTACAAAATTTTTCCTTGTGAGTATCATAAACAAAGAAGTGGAATGTGCCGTCCTTGCACTAATTAAAGATCCTCCAATCTATACAGTGTCCCCATCAGCTAAGTAACAGCATTTGTGTACTGCTTGTTTGAGGATGACAGAACCTGCTGCACATAAAATAGCCCATTTGGAAACAGTGAACTCTTTCCCTCCAAAATAATTCTTGGTGTGTTAGATAACCACTTAATAGCCATCCAAAAGAGAGAAAGAAAAACAGAAAAATCTGTCAAGAATGGACTATGTATCTATCTGTATGTATATATCTCCAACTTTATAACATAATGCAAATGGGATTTTAACAAAAAATAATTTATTGTGGACTGGAAATGGAATACTAAAATATTAGTACAATTCACCCACTATATAAACTAAAACTTGATAATATTCATAAAAGTAATATTTTAGGAAAAGGAATTATAAAAGGAATTTCAAAATGCAAAGAACACCTGGATTAAGAATGAAATGGAAATGTGTTCTACTATTATGAATAAAGGCCCCTGATTCTGCAAGCACTTGCAGGAGTAAAGACCCGTGAACATACCGGCAGCTCACTGATTCTTTCTAAGGCCAATTTCATTCAAAAGTTTCCAAGGATGCCCAAACCTTTGATCCTGGAAACACGCATGAACTGTATTTTGCTCATAGGAGTAGCTTTATAGATGCTAATGGGGCTACTTACATGAGTAAGACAAGTGTTTGAGTAATTTTTAAGGAATCCTTGCCTAGATATTAATGTACAATATGAGCTATTAACTAATTAATGTGCACTTGTGAATGGTGAAATGCTCTTGCAGATGCTTAAGACAGTCTCATAAATTTGCTAAGACTAATCATGCAGTAATGCTACCAAGATACTTAGTTGTCTTCAGGTGTGGGCCATGGTCTTCAATATAGTGGTAATTTAATAAAATTTTATTTTAGGCTTGTGACAGTTTAATGTTTAAACCAATCAATGTTTAAAAAGTACTCTTAAAACTGTCTATTTCGTTGTGCTCTCTGGGAGAAAGAAAGCACAACGGAAGGAAAACACATCTATAGAAGCAGCTTAGTAAGATCTTTCATAAATATTCAAGTGTGCACTTTTCAGCTGCAGGTTTGATTGCTAAAGGGCTAAGGTGAAATCTGTGAGGTGCTCATTGGTGAGAACATTACAGACCCAGAGTTTTCTTACAGATTCTTTATATCATACTACACATTCACCCAGTGGACAGTATATGCTAACATGTAAGTATGAACATGACACTTCATTCAAAATCAATGCTCAGCGTGACTAATGCCTTATGGTATTTTGCCTGTCTGATTTTTATTTCTCTGAAATAAAAGATAAGTAGTAAGATTGGGCCAAATCCAGAAATATTCCTTGACTGGGCCTGAATAAGGAGGACCTGAGAACAAGACGTATATGAAGGTGCGGGATTTAAAGAAAGCGACCTTTGAGGCATGTTGACTCACTGAGGAGATTTGCACCCTCTTCCTTTTCAGGGCAAAGTACTTACATAATTTTATATGTATTGGCTGTTTTCTTGACCAGTCCTGTTCTGTCATGTATTCACACTGGAAAGTGTATGAGCTTCTTGCAAATATCCAAGGAGGTCTCGTGCATCTATTTGTTCTTTCTGGTCCCAAATTCCCATTTGTTTTATTTTCTGACACTCTTTCAATTAACCCCTGGGATCCATGGAAGCTCTACTGCCAGTTTCAATGGGATTATAGCCAACTCTGTACTCCCCCTCTTATTGCTGGTAGAGTGGCACCGGCGAGCTGCATACCAGTTTCCCACAGTGACATTTCCAACTTCCCCCATATTATTAGGGACACGAAGGATGATCTTAAAAATTATAATCTAGCCTGAAGCTGGTTTGATCTTCAGAAAATGGGTATACATACAACAGGGGCTACTGTTTGTTCCCATCAGACATTTCTGGTATTCATTTCCCCATAAGAATTCTTTGGCCTACTGGAACCAAAGGGAAAAGTCAGTATTTTAGAGTTCCCAGAGATCTTTTTTTTCTTCTGTGAGTGAAAGATATGATATACACATGGAAGGTGACTGCATGCAGGGTTCAAGGTGAATCACTCTGATGCAGAAAGACTGTCTGGGATTAATATAAACACTTAATTTCTAGTATTTAAATATTATGTTTTAAATGTGTTGCAGTGTGCCAGGTGTGCACTAAGTCCACTAAAAGTGTAAGACAACAGTTTAACAAAAGATTTGAACCTGGAATGGCTCATTGTCACCAAAAAGTTGGCCTAGACACCTGCATGAAGATCCAATTCACAATCCTGCTCCTGTAGACAAAACCCTGTTGGAGACATTTTGGAGCTTGTCATTTGATATGGAATTATCCACAGCTGGGCTCTCAACAGGGTACCGCAGGAATTTCTTTAGGAAGTACTTATATAAAAACAATAAATGCATATGAAATAGACAACATTATATAATGCCATGTATTTCTAAATGTCTTAAACATGTTACAGGCTATTGCCATTGTTATGGATTTCTTACACAGCTAAAAACAAGACTGAAGTTAACAGGAATATTTAGTGTTAAAAGTGCAGACAGAAATTACAAAGTTTGACTTGATTTACACAAGCATAAATGCAAAATGACCCTGCTATCATTAAAGGAATTGTGCTAGATTTACAGTAGTATAAAGAAGATAAGAAACTGGCCCAGGGTAGTCACTTTAGCAATAAAATGCCTCCATTTATAGGGCAAAAATGTACAGCAGTAAGAGATATGAGGAAACTAGGGGGGATTCCGTCTGGCAGGGCCACGAATCACCCTGGGAGAGCCTGCTGACTAGGCTGGCTTTCACAACATCTGTTTTTGTAAAGAATTTTAAAAGCTTGAACACAAGTGTCACCTACCAAAAATTTGCTAAGGGGAGGAACAAACGAAACGTATAGTGTCCCAAGCTGTTTACTGTATTGCTTAAACCACTGACATCCGTGGTGTATACAATTACAGAACTATACCGCCTTGTTAGTGTACAAGTGATAAAGAGTTCTTTTTTCTTATAATTTGTTTAAAATGAAGTTAAAGGCAATCTTGCTTGGTATTCATTTTTGGTGGAGACTTTGTGCTCTTTCATCCTGTATAAAATTCTTTAGAGACAATTTAAAACCTTAGAAAAACCGCTATCATAGTGGCAGTACAAAGAGTTGTTATGTAGTAAGCTCTTGATCTTTATTTGACATCGTTGCTGGTCCTAGCCTGTGCCCGTAATCTTGAAGTCTCATGCACATGGGAGAATTGTAAGCTTGTGGAAAAATGAAAATATTTTTTCATGGAGATCAGAGTCAGATTCTGATTCTGAGATCTTGAAAAATATCCACCTCTCCCTTACTACTATGGATTTAATTTTAAATGATTGTCTTTCTACAGAGATAAATGAAAGTACTGGTAAGAACAGTAATACAGTAGTCTGGCTGGCACTCCACTATTGTTCCGGTAGGTACAACCATCCGGAGAAGACACTTCCAGGATTGATAGCAAACTTCAGGCGTTCAATACGGCTGGCAATACCAGTCCATCTTTAGTGAAGGGCACTATTAATAGCCAGGTAAAAGCATTTATGTATTAGAAGATTCCAGTTATGGTCATACTGTGTCAGGAAGATGCCAGTGTTCTATCTCATCTTGCTACTAATGATTGCTAAAATAGTACTTACAGTATAATAGATGAGGAGGGATGGATTACAAAGTTATAAATCAATCAAAGTTTTTGTGATACATTTATATGCTTTTGCAGCTTGTTAAATCATCAAAACCCTCAGATTGATTTTTACTTTAACAATCAATCCTCTCTACGTTTTTTAACGTGCAGTCAAGAGTTAAATTTTTGTAACTATAAATATTGAGAAGAGTATTATGACAGTAGCAGGAAGATTTATTACATTCTGATGGCAGAGCTGAAGGGATGTATATACTATACCACTGAAGTGTCAAGATGCAAAGGTTGATTAGTCAGAAAGAGTTTGTTTTACACAGAGGAAACTCATCTATATGTTCATCAGCTGATATGCAGCAGGAATTCATCTGCACAAATGTTTATACTCACAGACGGTCTGATATCAGCCTGCTCATAGGATAACATTTGAGTTTGTATTGGGAATGCTTACAACATTATCTGTGATGAAGTTACGGCAGTACACAGGTAACTGTCACATCTAAGGCTGTACAGCTACTCAAATATTCATCATGGCTTCTGATAAGCAGTAAATGACCCTCAAAGATTCAGGCTTTCTGTTCACACATTTACCCGAAAGGTGAATTCCAAACTAGGAAGTCTTTTAAGGGAAAGAGAGCAATTAAGTCTCTGGGTGTAATCAGCTACTAGCTTTTAGGTTTACAGGCAACTTTTGTATTTGAATGCCATCCAATAATTACATACAAATTTGGCAGCTGAGCTTTTGACAGAAGTTTTGCAATTGAGACCTATGTAGACCAGGAACAAGACTAAATCTACCCGACACATTCTGTGCAACTAATACAGCTTCTAAAAAGAACACTTTTTAATTAGGCATCTCTCAGTTTACTGTGAAAACTGCTCTGTGCAATATTTAGAAAGCACAGCATTGTACACAAAACTTTATGCCAGTCCACTGAACTTTGGCTGAGGAAGAAGAGTCTGAAAAGTTGGAGGCTGCAGATCATTAGCGAGGAGATTCTTTGGTGGCTTGTACAAGCATCGCATGTAGCTATACATGTTTCCATCATTGGTGCCATCTAAGCCCTGCAGAATCTTGCACTTATGTGGAATGTCTTCAGTGCAGCTGTATGCAGTTGGTAAAGTGCAGCAGCAATCGAGCTGAGATACATGGCAGGTGTGTTGTGTTAAGTGACTGCCCAAGTATGGCCCATTGCAATTGTGCTGTGAATGTCCTAGTTAATCCACTTTTGCTTTAGCTAACCTGGTTTACATCTCAAGTGGAACAGGCAAGTAGCATATATATGTCCAGTTTATAAGTGCTAAGCTGACTATTATTTGCAGTTGTTTGCACGTATCTTTCATCTTAATCCATTTTGATTAGAAAAAAAAAACTTGTATTGTGTTAACACTTATTAAAAGGATTAAAAATAGGCTAATGGCAGTTATCAAAGTATATTTGTGTACAGAGAGAGATTAATTTGGTAAATTTATTTCCAGTGGAGCTCCCTAGGGATCTAGACTTGTTTTGATACTAATATTTTTCTCAAAAAACTAGACAATGCTGAAAAGCATTAGTCACTAAAGTCTATAGATGAGACAAACATTAGTGAGTTAGTAACAATAAAGAAAAAGCACAATTGTTAAATGAATCTCAGTGACCTAGTGACATAGTCACCGACCAATTATCATGTTATTTTCAAATGCGTGTTAGTATCACTATAGATGCTATACTATAGATACTTGCTATAATATAGCAAGATATTCTATACCTAGAAGTTAAAAACATAAGAAGTAATTCTGTCTTAGAAGAATGTAGTACCTTATGAATATTCAGTTCAATATGAGCCATCAATGCTGTAGCTAAAAGAGGCTAAGGGTTCTTTGACTGTATGAGAGGAAAAGTATCTGTGGAAGTAAAGAAGGACAAACTATATTGGCAAGATCACTAATAAGATTGTGTTGTTTTCTGGAGACTACCCTTCAAGAGGTAGACGTGGAAGTAAAAGAATTCAAATGCAAGCCATTATGCAGGTGCTAGAAAACAAGCCTTATTCTTCCAAGAAAGAAGCAAGGAGTTCTACTTACACAGCTTCTTAAAGATAAGGTCAAGAAACACACAGATACCCTTCCATGGAAAAAAAATGTGATAATTGGGCTTTTCTGTCCTGCTGACAAAGCATAACAAGATCGAATGGCTGGAAGCTGTGAGAGTAATTAGATGCAGGAACTGCTTACCAGGTGAGGTGGAGGACTCACCATTACTTAGATTTTTAAGGAAGGAAGATTAGATCTTCTTTTTAAAAAAAAGAAAAACAAAACAAAACAAAAAACACACCCCACCCCACCCCCCGTAATCCAGCTTCAATGAGAAATTCTAATACCTGTGTGTTTATAGGGACAGGAATGTGGGGATGGCAGTGAAAGTGGATTGCTGGACATTTCCAATTATCTTTTCTGTCCTTGGAGTTTGTAAATCTGAGTTCCTCCTTTCTTTTGCGGGTTGTAGCAAGAACTGAAATGCTTGCGTTGCTCTCTGAAATGCTTTTTTCATGGTTTTGTGACGCAGCCAGCTCTGCATTAAGGCAATGGTTATAAAGAGTAATCAAGCTTCAGAGATTCAGCCAGTCAAGAAGGAATTTCCCCAGACATCCAATTAAGTATATAGATCCAAGGATTTTGTTTGTTTGCAGCTTCCTCTTAAGGAGGAGAGGCTTATCAGAACTAGACATGGGACACCAGATAATGTGAAGCCAGGGTTCTGAGTTGTACAGAGAAACCTCTTAGATGCATCTGACTTGTCTTGCTCACGTACTTGTTGTAGACTGGCTGCTGCGTGGGAGGGAATACACCTGCAACCCAGATGGGGAAGGCCCTCAATAGCGGAGGCTAGAGTTCATTTGCTGAGATCACTTGGGCATATCTCGCCTCATCAGTTTCCTGCCTGTGTTGAAGTTTTGCCTATTGGACTCTTATTCGTGCTCCTCTACCTTCTGCCTCAGCAAGTAATTTAATACCGCAATGGGGCCAAGTATTTTGGTTTAACTAGAAATTTTGGGAATCGATGTGGGCCATCTGAATGAAACTTAATGGTTTCTGATTAACAGATGGCCAGCTGGAAGCATCTAATAATTCTTTCTGACTTTGAACTATAGAATTTTGAAATATACAATTTAATGACTTTTATTTAGGGCTCTTTGCTTAACAGGATTAGAGTTGTGGTTCCATTTTCTCCTTAGGTTTTCTTTAAAGACACTCTTACAACTCTAGTGACAATTATTGTCCCACTAAATATCTCTCTGAAAAATCCTGCATTCTTCTGGAAATTGTCAGCACTGTTTTTACTTGGTGAGAAGTGTCAGTAAAGACAGATGTCACAGCTTCTGAAGTCAGAATGAACTGCAGATTGTGCTGAGCAAACTGAGAGGCAGGGGTGTTGGTACACACACACTACGGCAACATAATACCCCGTGCTAAGGAAAAACTCCTTTGGTTATTGTGTGTCATCAGGATGTAAAGTACAAAGGGGTCCAGAGTGGCTTCATCACATTCTCTAGTTTTATTGGGAAGGAGTTCAAAATGTATGGGTTTGAAGCAAGAAGACTGAATGAAGATTGTACTGCTTAATCAGAGCTTCATGGCAGCGCTGGTCCCTAATGTATGTGTGATATATGCTAGTATGTTCCATTTACTTTATTACTTTGTAGAGAAGTTTACAGTTTAACCAGTAAACTGGAACTACAATGCGTTGAGTTCCTTTAACAAATGCAACAAATAACATAGTCACATTCAGCTTAGCTCAGAAAACCAAAGGTGTTTTAGAGCAGGCAAAGTGTGATTCTGGTGACTGCTGAACCACTCAATCTGCTGAAGTATAGGGTCCAGCAACATCTAAATACAGATGACGTTTGAAGTTCCCTTGCCCTTTGTTTCCTTTTAACTTTGCGTTATGAACAAGACTTCACAATAGCTAATAGGAATCCTCTGTGACAGATTTTTAAAAAGGATGCTTTTTTTTAATGCAAAGATGGAGGAAAAGAGCGAGCGTTGTGTGCAGTACAGTGTCCGTGTTTATTAGAAAGGTAAAGTCAGTGAAAGAAACACTAAGAAATTCAGGCATTTTTCACCAAGCTATTACCCTCAGGTATGAAATGAGCCAGTTATAAACTGGTCTCCTGTTTCTCTATAACACACTGATCTGATTTAATACTAAAAACATAGTTTGAGGACAAACAGTTCATTCTGCTGAACCTTCAGATGCTTTTGGTGAGTATTTACTGTAATGTATTCTGTTTGCACTACAGTTTGTAGGTTTAATATGATCTTATCTTCTGCACTATATGCATCTGAACAAGGCTATTTGTGCAGAACGGTGTTATCTGTTATTCTTTGAGTTTTGTTATTTGCAATGTTACGCTTCTTTTTCTCAGCTAAAAAGTGTGCTAATCATTTATTATAAACAGAAAAATGTGATTGCATTTACTAGACACATGACAAGAATAAAAAGTAGCGTAAAATTTTTTTAAAATTATACACAAAGTCAGAGATGTTTAAAGTCTTCTTTGAATGCAATATGAGTAGTTAATAAATTAGTGAAATTGCAAATCAGTTTTGCAAAGGATTTGCAAGGAGGAAAAGAGCTACATTTGTCATGTTTCCCATAAAGTAATGTGACCAATGGTAGCGCTAAAATGCTTGTCGAGAAAAATCTCCTATTTAGTTGTAGCCCCAAAATCTGAGCCTCACAGTCATCCCAGAAACCTGAGGCCCAGATTTAGTTGTATTGAAGAAACTTCTAGCAATTAATGTGAAATTAAACTGCTATATTGGATGGTCTTCCTTGCTTGTCCAGCCATTAAATTAACTCTTTTAATGCATTTCTGGGTTTGATTTTTCTTTTGGTAAGGGTGTCTGAATTCTTATTGGTGTTGAAAATCAAACACACGAAAAGAATAATGGGCCGCTTAGGATAAGGCATTTTATCACTGACATTTTCTAAGATTAGAACAGGTTTTTCAAACAAAAAGAAAGTCTGGGAACTGAAAAAATAAATACTGTTTGGATTATTTTTGTTGGTCTCTGGCTCTGTATCACTGCAATAAACTTCAGTTATAATGCAGATGTTTCATTCTGTACACATACTTTATAGAAAAACAGTAAGACTTCTGGTCAGCAAACAAGATAGGCTTTCCTGAAATGCTTCTCCTTTCCACTGCTTCCTTGTGTTTTATCGATAAAATTTTGCCACTTCCTGACTGTGTAATGAAGTTGATTTTTTTAAAAAAAATTATGTACAGAGGAAAAGCATCACATAAAAATGGATCAACTAAAAGTAAAGCAAACTACTGGGCTAGCTGAATGACATTTTGGGTTAACTCAAATTTCTATTTTTCATTCTATTTTGGCCAATACCCATGAAAACCTACTTTTGCTTTTACCTGGACTTTCTCTCTTTTCTCACCTTTACGTTTTTAGCTCCAGACTCCCAATAAGGAATGCACTGTTTTCCAGCTCTTGTACTTTCGTTTAGGCCAAGAGCTTCAGCTGGATCTTTCTGTATTTTGCCCCAGGCATTTGTCCCACTTTCCTTTGACAGAAGAGTAGAAAACCACATTTTAATATTCCTAAATTAATTATACTTTTCCAGGCTTAAAATACTGTGACAGATCAACAAAACAGTAGCAGAAAACTAATTCCTTCAAAAAATATGAAAAAAGGAAGTTGTGTAAGATAGTATAATTAATCTTGCAATAAAAATAATTGTTTACAGTTAAAATTAATGTAACATGCATTCCTCAGCAGATAATAAATTATGGGTTTTCTCATTAGCATTTGAATTGATTTCCTCTAATTTCTGAGGAACACATGAGCATGTGACTAGATTAAGTTTAATTGGACTACAGCTGGCGCTGATTGTGTGTGGATAGGGTGGGGGTTTCTGACTGATTTGGCATCTTCCTGCATTGTGTTTCATTGTCTGTTTCTTCCCGATCAGCTTTTTCTGCACAGGTTATAAGGCACTGTGAGAAATATTAGAGAATTAAAATGGAAAAGAACCCTCTGATTTGTGAACGCAGAAAAACGTAGGTGAAGTATTTATAGAAAGCCTGTGGTGTCAGCTAGCGAGCAGGCTGAAAGGAAGACAAACATCATACTTTAGAGCCGAACTGCTATGCAGTATAACATGCAGATGATACATACATTATGAGAAGAGCATTTGTGAATTTTACTACAGCAGTGTAAGGCACTGCTGGCTATCTGTCTCTGGGCCCTCACTAACTGAATGTCACTGCCATCACAGGAGAAAGTTGACCGAGATCTGTATTATGTTCCAGAGCTCAGTTTAGTGTTTTAACTGAAACCATGAACTGGAGCAGCTGGGGCAGGAGTACCTATTCTTTTTTACTAACTCTCATTGCACAGGCAGTAAGCTGTGTCAGACGACGAGATTTTAAAATTTTGCTGCTAGCGTTACTGGAGTTCCTCTATCATCAGCCTAGCTAGCCCAGATTTCTTCCTCCACCAGTGGCCACTAATAGCTGCCTACGGAAGGTCATGAGATTAGGTCAAACATATAGTGATAATCCTCTCTCTGTTCTTCTAGTCTTCATTGATGTATGGCTCTAGGATTTCATGAAGCAAAGGTGGTATCTTTATGTTTAATAGTCCTGGGTGGATTTTACTTTCATGAAAACATCTAACAGCTTTTAAAATTCACGTTCAATCTTCAGCATTCCCAGCATCCTGTGTTTAATTTTGTTAGTATAACTGTGCATTGATTGAAATATTTTCATTTGATACTGTCTAATTCTTGTATTAGAAAAGACCTTTCAGCTTCTTCATGCAACTTCTGATTTTTATAGTTAGGATCATGTCTTCTCAGAGGCAGGGCTTTAAGCTAAAGAGTCCTGCTCTATTTAATCATTTCTGTGTAGAAGTCACTCCAAGTCCCAATTGTCTTTGCTGCCCTTTTCTTTCTATTTTCAAATTCTGCTACAACTTTTTGAGCTAGAGAAACCAAAGTGGTATTCAGTACTCAAGAGTAGCTCATTCTGGATTCATACAGTCACATAATGATGTTTTCTGCTTTTTTCTCTATTCCTTTCTGAAGGCTGTAGTTTCATAGGGATTACCATCCTATTCAGTGTGACTGGGGGGGACAGAAACAGGACTACTAAATATAGAAAGGTACAGAGGGCTACCTGTTGAAAAGAGCATCATGCAAGTAGTAGATAGTAGAAGACAAGAAGCATAGTCTCTAAATTAAGATGTTTCACATACTGAAAAAGGAAACGGTTTAAAGAACCTGTAGATGACAAAATAAATTCAGTGGAGGAAGTACTGAACTTGGGGCATATGGTGAGGTTATTAATGGGAAAGAAAAGGCCACAAGGTATAACGAAAAGGCAGATGCTAACAGTGAGCAATTTAATAAGAAATGCAGATAGAGAGCTAAGCTCACTCACAGTGTAATTCAATTTAGGTCAGCATTTGAGGAAACATATGAAGAATGAATTTGGTTCATGCTGTATAATCTTGGTTTTGATTCTCTCCATCATCTTTTGTCTTCCAGGTGCTTTCCATCACAGCTAGAGATGGAAAACAATGTTTACTGTTGGTTCATGCTGTACTTGAAACAAGTAACACATGTGAGGGGAAGTAGAGAGAATGTTTTACAAGTCAAATTTAAATAAATATATTTTAACTTACAGGTTCCTTGGATAGTTTTCTGGAACCGTTTTTCAAATGTGCACTGAGAGGGCAGACAAAGATATTTTAAGAATGAGTGGTGGACTTTATATTTATGGCATTTCTTTAGACCTTTCTTCCTAAGCAAGGAAATCCGTAGATAGATCGAACCTGATTAGAATGAAGAGCAAGCAGAAAAAGACAATATAGGAGCGTAACCGTACCCAAAAAATCAAGAAAAAACCAAAGAAAGTGTGTAAGATGTCTAGGTTTTGCTTGCATTTGGATTGAGGCGTTGCCTACTGCATGAGTTGCCCCATTTACTCAGCTCTTTCTTTTACATATATATTGCAGAGCATAATTGGAAATGTAGTCCTTGCAACTTATGAAATATTTGATGCTGTCTAGTGGATATTTTTGGCAGAAATAAGAACATATACAAAATTATCTGTTCTGCCTACTTAATCCCTTTTTTTCTGGAAGGTTGATATTAGCTTTTGAAACACAATATTAAAAATGTTTGAGACATTTGCCTGGTACATGTATGAAATAAAAATAAAGAAACAATTTTCCCTTCTTGGGATAAAGATACTATGCAGAATTAATTCCCCTATGTGAGAGTTTGGCCAGTAATAATACAGTTGCTTTGAGAAATGTATAATGGCTTCTTAAACCTCTATGAACACTGAGGAATCTAGTTTTACGTTTCATCTGAAAAATTACAACTCCAGCAGTACATTGTATGTTAGCACCATGCTGAGACATCGGCTTATCACTAATTTGAAAAAAAGAATACCCCCTTTTCAGGGGCTGACACTGACCCTTCCACATGGGTTTTTCACAGAGTATTTTCTGCCAAATAGCGTTCAGACATTTGCTAGGTATTAGAGGTTTGTGAGATTTAGGAAGTTTAGAACCCTAGATATTCTGGCCACAGGCCAATTTCAGGCTATCTGTTTCTTGGGACCAGAGCTGTTAAAGTAACATCTTGTAATAGGGGAAAAAAAATCTCAATACTGAACTTTACTTTTCTTAGCAGTGTATTTATGTAAATTATGATTTGTATGACAGTAGTGCCCAGAAATTCATGTCACAGACCTGGTAGTTACTGTGTTGAGATCTTACAGACAGAAAAGCTCCAGCTTGCATGTAGTGTTCTAAAAGTATGGTGTGGGGTTTCCTGTGCGTGCCAAGGAAGACAGGATTGCCAGGCTAGCGATCAGCTGGTGGTGGGATGCCCTTTTTAGAAGCAAGGCAAGATTCAAAATAAGGAAGTAAGCAGCAGTGATACTTTTGCCATGCTTTCCAGGAGAAGCCAACTGCTGGTACCATGCCTGCAGTAAAAATAATATGTTCCTTACTGTTCCCCTTAAGCATGAAAAATAATTATGTCAACCTTAAAAATAAAACAGAATGCTAAAAAGTAGTTGAGAAAAAAGGAACAAGAGCAGTTAATTGCAAGTCTGATAAGACCTGTTCTGCATTGTGGTTTTCTACTTTTTTTTGTACCTCTTTTGTCCCATCTCCAGCTGTGAGCAAAAAAAATCCTTACTGTAAAGTACAAATGTCCGTCTTATATTTAAGCATTAATTTGGAGAGATGCTGTGAACCGCCCAGCTTCTCAATGTTATTAAAAAAGCATTGCAGGTTTCTAGGGAACCTTCTGCAATCAAGGGCTCTTATGGTCTCCAACTCTCACCAAATGTTTTTTCTTCTGTGTTCAATTTATATGCCTACGTCCTTTTGAATTTGAAGATTTTAGCTAGTCTCAACTAGACTCTTGCTTCAGTGATACCCTCTGATCAAAGTATATAGTACAATTTGGCTGCAGCAAAACGCGCTGTGTACCATCTCTAATTGGTTGGGCTGTCAGTACAGGATTTTAGCCTGTCCGGAACTTTCAATCTTCCGTGCTTTATGTGCATTAAATCTTTCACCATCTACAAAATGCCTTCCCTCCCCCGCCCTTACTTTGTGCTGTAGGAGAGCTATAGTCCATAACCTTTGTTTTCAGTTTTATCATAAATTGAAATACACGCACACTTAAATTTTCCTAATAAATAAAGTGCTATGTTGTTCTAAAGCTGCCTTTTCACCTCATTACAGCTCAGCGGAGTGGAGAGTGATGTCATGGTTGACCCAGCACCAGCATGCCCATAAATGATACAGTATGTTCCCCCTTTTACTTCCTGGCTAAAGCGCTGGGAAGGAGCTTAATATGAAATTCATGCCGTGATGACAGATTTAAAAGTTGCTACAGACTGTAACAGACAGCAACTGCATTTTGCAGACATACATGACACATACCACTCTCTTGTATTCTTAAGTGATGACATTTTCAGTTTAAAGAGTTATGCTTCTATTGCGTATTATGGCTGTCTGTCTACAAAATTAGGCGGGAGGAGGGAAGGAAAGGACAGGACAGAGAAAACACTGAACTTGATATAGACCTCTGCTTGGAGAATACGTTGAATATTAATTAGTGGTTGGAGGGGCGGCACACACCAGTTTTTAAGCAGACTGCACTTCTGCTCTGTGCCTTTTGGGGGATTTGGGCTGTTTGGAGGCAGACAAAGCAGTTGTACTTCATTTGGTGAAATGGGCCCCTCGCACTTTTAACAAGGAGACTCTGAAAACCCAAACGGTGCTAAATTGTAAATCTGCAAGCAGGAAACTAACATGCCAAACTTGAGACACCCTTCTTTGGCTGAGCTTTCCAAGCAATTAAATAAATAGCCATCATGTGGTGTCTCTGGGGCAATAAAACATGCCACTGAGGAGAATTTACAGGAATGGGCCAGGGAGGGTGTTGCCTGATAGAGAGCTCCGATGTTCTCCACTTGCACCTATGTCTGTGCCGGAGAAGCTTCTCATGAAAGTAAAGCTCTATTGTAAATATGAGCACTGGTTTATAACCTTGGCATCTTCCTTCACCCTCTGCTGCCTGTCCTTTTCTGCACCTACTCAGTATCACACCATACATGACAGGTAAATAGTCACTCAAATTGATATAAAGCAAAGTTATGCAAATATGTAAGAATGGATTACTAGCATTGCACTAGATCAGAAAACAAAATGACATTGGCCTCTTATCAGAATGCATTTCATACTGCTACTGCAGTTTATGCCAAATAGGCATCCTCCTCCACTGGAAAGCATATCCATTAATTTCCTTCAGGATTCTTAGATGCCTGACCAGGATTTCAGAAAAGCTGAAGAAAAAGAATACCCTTGAGAATCCCTCCGTCTTCTATTCTGAGATACATGTGTGCAGAAACAGGATTTTATGATTTTTTAGACGCTGAGCACTCTTAAGTCAGAGTTGAAGGAAATCAGCCCCTTGCAGAATTATGTCTCTAGCGTGGTAGGAATGCCCAGTCACAAGAGACATGATCAATAGAGCTTATAGTTTATGTACCTCAATATTGAGTTTCCACATTTTGATTTAAGGAGTTCCCAGTAACATAACCCGTGGGGGCTAAATTTTCCTGCTCTGCATGAATGAAATGTTGCCATTTGTTCAATATTCAGGTTATTTGTCATTTAGAGTCTTCCCCATATTGCCGAAGCCAAATGCCCTCACAGAAAGAGGCAATTCTTAAAAAGGAGTATAAAGATTTGCTCCAGTAAGATATCAGCTGGTGAAGAGCAAAGCTATCTGAATTAAATCAAAGGAGAATCAAAACTTGAACACTGTTGAATCCACAAGGTTTTGTCTCTCAGGCAAACTTTTTTGAGTTTGAGAGAAGTTCTGGAATTTTTGACCTTATTAAAATCATGAAGTGCTGCGAATTTCATCAACAGATTGGCTATATGAGATTTGGTCCTCAGTTGAGTTTGCTTGCAGAAAGGTTGCTAAAGCATGTCTGCATATAAAGATCCAGCTCTTCAACAGAGAACCTGATGTGAGAGTGATAGTTCAAGTATATGACATATCTTTCAATATATCCTATAATCTGGAATTTACGTGTCTGAGTAAAACCTGTGTAAGCACCTAAATGCTTGACACTCTGATTTTGAAGAGGTGTCACACTATTTTTCCCAGCCAGTCTTACCTGAAATGTTGTAAACAGTTTTGATGTAGATAGTAGGGTATGTGGTTTTCTGTCTTGTGTTACAGGTGCCAGACCAGTGGGAACATCTTTTTAATTCTTCATTCATTCCAGTTTCCCACATCCATATCAATTTATCTTTGTCTCTTGCAGAGCCTCACTTAGCTGAGTAACTCTCATTTGTCCCCTGACCTTTGACTGCTACTGGTTATGTTGAGTATAGGATAAGGAGGGGAAACTGCCATGAGAAAGGTGTCTTTTTTCTCCATCAATCCCTTGAGGAATTGAGCCTAGTCACTGCAGAAAATGTGAGGATATTTTTTTAAGTTTCTAGATTTATTTTCATTCCAAATGAAGTTTTTAACAATTATTGTCACTGCAAAGAATATGAAAAAGTATTATTTAGGAAAAAGTTATTGTCACTGTATTTTCTGGACGGTCAGATAAGGGTATATTAGTATAGAAGTCACGCAATTTCTTCACGGCAGAAAAATGCATTGACAGTGGATGTCAGATTTTTGTAGATTACTGTTTTAAACCATAAAATATTAAATTGCCATCAGTTTGCTAGTTTTGTTATTTTACAGCATATGGAGGATGGTTACGAATTTTTCAATATTAAGATATTTTAAAATGAAATATAGCTGACACTGTAAAATGGGAGGAATTAGAGACTGTTTAAAACTAGTGGCCTGTTCTCCAAACCTGGAGCATGGATTAGTAGCATGTGAAAAGGGAAATCACCAGGGATGAAATATTGACCAAGCTACCAGGCCCTCATCAAATGAAAGTGTAACAAACTAGAACGTTATTAATCACTACTTCTCATGTGTGCTTTGGGTTGTTTTTTTTTTGCCTAAGCAATATCATTAATTGCAAAATGTAATATTGTAAGTATAGTTCTCTAAAAATTGTTGTGAATTTTTTGCCACTTCAGTTATCCTTATTCTGATTATTGCTAAAAAATTAATTCATTGTATTTTGCTATTTCCAAAGTCTTCCCTGGAGAGCTGAAACTGAAACTGTCATAGGAATATTTTGCCAAGTCTTTATTTGTGTGAATTGTGCCACCAGATCTTGCCGACAAAATGGGCTGACCTAAATAAACACCGTTTTACTTTTTATATTTTGAATGAGCCCCCTATGCAGGTGGTGCAAGTAAATTAGTAAAACTTATTACTGAAGAAAAATCATAGTCTTAAATATAATTTATCGCTATTAAACCTAGAGCACCAGGACCCAGCCTCTGACCAATTATATGCAATTTCATGAACCTGAATATGATTGTACGGAATGTGATTAGCAAGTTATATGTGTATCTGGAACATAAGATTAACTCTGTGTGGTAAAACCTTTATTCTGGGATGTGAACATTGCCCTGCCTTGCAGAAATGGGCATCTGCCTTCCAAAGAATTAAGTCTGCTTGGACTTTAGCAAACATTGGAGTGGTCTTAGCTAGCTCTGGTTAACACCTGAGTCAGTTGGGAGTTCTCCTGGACGTGCCAGGCGAAAGACAGTGAAAACAGACAGTGACCTGTCAGCAGGAAGACTTAACTTCTTTTTGTTTCAGGACAGAGAAATCCTTGAGAAAGGGTTGAATTTGAATAGGTTCTAAATATGGATTTGAGTAATGAAAGAAAATGTATGTTCCAAATTTAGATCCTCTTCTATGAACACAGAGTTGGGAAGAGATGCGTAATATGAAAGCCTACATATATCTGACAGTTTAAGAGCTGGGATGTGTAGGATGAGAGCCATAGAGCTAGAACATTCTTGCAGTGACCAGCCCATGGTACTCAAATGGTAACAGGCTGCTGTGCCATAAACTGTATGGGCCAGTTTCTGCACCATGAGACTGGTGTGAAAGAAGTGTCTTCTAGTGACTTAGATCAGACAAGCAAGCTCCCTGGCCTGCTGCAGCGTAACTGGGAAAGGACCTGAAACCTGAGCATCCTCAGGGAGGTTGCAATAGGAAATGCCCCATAAACATGTGGCAAAACTTTGGTGATATGTGTTTGAGTGTACACATGCCTCTGGATTTACATATAGATAAATATATGCTGAATGCATTGTATTGTATTTTAGGCAGATATGGTGCAAGTCAAATTACAGTGACAGAGAGCAAGGGAGATTGAGCCCAGATCTGATTAGCATAGAACTGAAGACGTATGCATAAATCATCCTATTTATTTTCTTTGTTTAAGAGTTAACTGGAGTCTAGAATTATTTAAACCGGTACACTTCATTGAAAACAGCAGGGTAAATAAGTCCAGAATTTGTGTGCATAAAAGATTAGTTGTTCTTTTAAACTTTCTAATAATAAATGGGTCTCCATAGCAATATTGCTAACTTTAATATCAATTAAGTGTTGTTCAGAAGTCATGACTATTAATTCATTAGAAAAAGAGATGATATGTAATAGTGTTAAGCAGAATAATCACAACTGCATACACTGCATTTGGCTGTGTCTTTGCTTATATGTACATTACACATAAGCAAGTGTAAAGGCATGGCTGCTCAGAAAGAAATGGCATGTGGAGAAGCCAGCGGACATAGTACCATCTGTATCAGCTTAGAGACAGAGACGCTACAGCCTGCGACGAAGCAATATGCAGATCGCAGCATGAGGGCTTGCCAGTGGTTCCTTTGCCAGTAGTGGGTACAGAGAGAAGGAATCAAAACAGTCTGTTGCAGTGTCCCAGCCCAGCAACACAGAAAACGGTGTTAGACTACAGGAACATTTTATCATTTATGACTTTAAGCTGTATACTGCTCCCTGGATTCTCACATTCCTCACTAGTAATTGCTTTTACCGTGTTCCTCTGCAAATTTGGAAGCTGATTCTACACATCTTGCTCATACGACTTGTCCTTAGAAACACAGGTTATCTTTTTGGAGTCAGTGGTTACTCATGTAAGCAAGACTAGGGTTCTTGAACAGATATCTCATTCAATGACAATTAAAGAAAAGGGACTTTCCTCTCCTTTGCCTGTATTTATGAAGCAATTTTTATTTCATATAGAAGACAGATATGTCTGGCTGCATCAGTGCATCATCTCTATATAATTGTAAGTCTGTTACACTTCAAAGTGTATTATATCTCTTTTTTTCCCCTCCATGATTCTCACACGACACTGGAATGTTGTCTCTGATCTTTAGCGAGTTGATACAGCTCTGAAAGTATGGCAAATTGGCAGGAAAAATGCTGAAATCAGACCTGCCGGTCTACTTCACTTCAGTGCATGCAAGGTACACCTGATATGTATGTGGGGATAGAGGGACATTAACTGCCTTGGGATACATGACTGATGCAGAATTGTCTAGCATTACTAGTTTGCTTCCAGTCTCTTTGACAGGTGAAGCTGTGGGACAAAGTTGATGATCAGGAGGTGTGCTTCCCTCTGGAACTCTTTGGCTAATATTCAGGAACTCATGCAGCAGGCGGCATCTCAGGATTAACTACCTGCTGTGCTGTATGTGTTCTCACACTTTCATGTGTTCTTAGCACTGTTTTTGAAGACTAGGAGATGACATGAGTCTCACATTGACAGCATGGGAAAAATAGATATAAATTTAGGAAATGAAGAAATACCTAAATAACGTAGAAGGGAGGAATATATCCCAGAAGAAATATCACCGCTAAAAGCACCTCTTGCTATATCAGTGTGTGTGTAATAAAAAATAACAGACATGATTCTAATTCTGCTTGAAAGGAATGACTTTACATTATTGTCCTCAAAACTTTCTTTTTTTTTTTTTTTTTTTTTTTTTTTTGTGATGGCTACAAAAGCTTTATAACAACATGCTGACAAATTCAGTCTCATTGCTTACTTGTATTCCTCTGTTGGTCTGTCATTGTCAGTCATCTTGTCTTGGAAAGTGAACTCTGAGTAAAAACCCCCTGTGTTTTACAGCACCTATTACAATGGGTTCAAGTTCATGGTCACATTAATGCAAATATATAATAAATAAAATTAAAATCTGTTAAGAGACAATATTCAAGTGAATACTAGAACCAATGAATAGTAGTCATGCCAAAAAGATGACAAAAAGAAAGTGCACAAGAGATTAGGCTGAAGGCCTCATTGTCCTTCGTGCAGATGTTGTACACATGATAGCTGTTGGAATTATATTCGTGCCAAAGGTGAGCACATTGTGTATACCTAATACAAGTTTGTAATGCGATATTGTAGAAAACCACATTAGCAAAAATTTGGATGGTGGATGCAGCAGCTTTCAATCGGCTGTGGTGCTAGGAATTACCAATAAATGATTAAAGGCCAAATTCTACTGATGTCCAGTAGTAACTTGTTTCACCAATCGTGCAATTGGAATGAATAGGCAAAGTAAATCAGGATAAAGGATGACAGAAGATGACCATCAATGACAATGCAAAATGTTTTTTTTTGATGGTAGATGGTGTTTACCTAGGAGGGATGGGATAATTTTTTGGGGGGGGGGGGGGCGGGGAGGGGGGGGAAAGGCTGAGCAGCTAAAAACTGGAATTGTATCTCTTAAAATGGCAGAGACCTCTTTATCTAATACATTTCATACAGACCCCCTGACTTTTGAGAACTAAATCTCAACTTAAGTTTGCCTAAAGATATCTGGAAATTGGGCATGGCTTATTTCTGTTATTCAGAGCTGATCATCCTAACCATCAAAGTATTACAGGGGTTTTGCAAGCCAGGTTGTGAATCTTACTTTTGACAAGAAGCAGCATCACTTCTTGTAGCTGCTCTCCAGTAGGCTGAAAGAATTCACATCCTGACAATGCTGTGACAGAATTTTCTCTGATTTCAAATGGCAACATAAATATCTCTGTACTTATGTAAAATTCTTTCTGCAAGCAGATTTTCCCCTTCCCTTCCCTTCCCTTCCCTTCCCTTCCCTTCCCTTCCCTTCCCTTCCCTTCCCTTCCCTTCCCTTCCCTTCCCTTCCCTTCCCTTCCCTTCCCTTCCCTTCCCTTCCCTTCCCTTCCCTTCCCTTCCCTTCCCTTCCCTTCCCTTCCCTTCCCTTCCCTTCCCTTCCCTTCCCTTCCCTTCCCTTCCTACAGTATTTTTCTCCCTGTGCTAATGTGCCAAGTTTTGAGTAGAAATTAGTATTAGCCAAAATTTAGAGATTTGGAACTGAAATCTCTTACAACCAAAATAGTTTATGTAAGACCCTGATTGATTGAAGTTTTCTGTCTGTTCGCTACAATAATTAGTCAAATATTATATTCAAGTTCCCATAAATGAGGAAGCCTGGATTTGGACTGGGTGTTAACTCCATGTCTTCAGGTGATGCTAGTGCTGTTTTACTTTTGCACTCTTTGACATCTGTTGTATTTCAGTTGACTGGTAGATAAAGTGCTATGTGCACATAGGTAGGAGCAAGAGTCATCTGTGAACTAGTAAGAATAAACTGGACAAAGGCTGTTGGTTGTTTTAGGGGAAATGGAACGTATTAATCCCTGTCTTCCCTGGCCTAGAGCTTAATCCCAGAATAACCTTTCAAGCTACTTTCAAGATGAATTATTTTATTTTTTGTCATTCTTAAGACTGGAGTCAGTGAAGATAATCTTGTCCCAAAGCTCATACTATGCTGATTGTGATTCTGATACAGCATTTGTGTATTTACATAGTGAATCTATTTGCAGTAAGTTTTAAATGTTTCAAAAATCAGTACACTTAATTTTCATCTTGTTACTGCTAGATTTGGTTTTTTTGAAGTCTTAAAATTAAATCTGTGATTAACCTTTTAACATCTAAGTATATTAACTGATAGCCATGCTTGCTAAAAATGGAATTTATGGTTTTGAATACTGGACTAATTCAGAAAATGTTTGACATAATCTTACACCAGTGTTTTAATCCCATTTCATTGTGTTGCTTGCCCTTTTAGGACATTTGCTCTCTCTTCACGGATGTTAGAAATGGACAAGACCAGTGAGTATATTCAGAGTTCTCTTACCTTATTTCATAGGCTTTTGACAATGTGTTTGACTGTTTTCTTAACTCTCTGTGGAGACATCTGTGATTTACCGAAAATCTTGGTACCTTTGAGTTATTCCTTGTGTCCTGGGGGAGAAAGAAAAAGTTCTGGATTTAGCCGAAAGTCTTGTAAGGAGATACTTTCAATGCTTTCAGTTAAGACATGTTTTAAAAATGTTTAAATGGATGACTTCATGCTTCATTTTATGGCATTCCTGGAATACTGTTACAAATACAATAAATGTTCATTTAATCACGAATACTATGCTAGTTGTCATTCGTGAGACAGTGCAATAAAGTCCTCACAAGTTCTAAATGGCCTGTTTTATATAGAATACAATATCCTTGAGCTATAGCAGTGATGTTCACGTTAAACTCAAGGATTTAAGTTTTAAATTGAAGGGTCTTTCTCTTATTTCGCCATGCACATGATTTCCCGTAGAAGTTAATCTCTAAATGCACTGAGTCCTCCCATTACATAACGTATTTTATAGGGGAAGATAATTGCTCTTGTGCTGCTCTTTGGTCTGATTCTGTTAAGTTTATTCTAGAAATCTGTCATCTATAAAAGCTAGCAAGAATACCCACATCTAAATAGTTTTGCTATGGTGGCACTGCCTAAACATAACAAGGGAAGCAGATACAATGCATAGTTTATGCATAGTCTTTGTAGAGTAGTGAGTGACATTTACCATTTAACATAAGATATTTACATCCGTTCATCAAAATATGACTCCTCATCACAGTCTTCTAAAGCTAAACCAGTAATATACATGATTATGGTAATTTAAAAACGAAACATAGTGTAGAAAAAGAACATGATAAATGCATATCATCTTACTCTTTATGGCTCTAGTAAATGTCATACCTTAGGCTAGACCAAATACGTTTTGAGTTTCCCATGCAAAAATCATTTTTGAAACAAGTCAGTCAACAGGCTTTTCCTTACTCATTACTACTTAGCCTAAAGATCTTAGGAATCTGTTTTTGTTTCATTATCAATTTATTTCTGAGAAATATCATTGTCTTTACCTAGTACTAAAATGATAATTTCCCTTAATTTTGTAACTGGGACAAAAGTAAATTATCTACCAATTCTGTGAAACTGCTTCTGTGCCTGGATCTTTCATTCTCTGTGTGATGCTTTAATCTGGAAATTAGTATAACAGATACTCCTCAAAGAGTCTCAGAAAGGCGGAAAAAAAAGTGTTTTATATTGGAATCAAGCAATCAGCTAGATAGTTTAGTTGTCTTTATTTGGAGAGCAGTAAATCCTTTTACCAAGTGGAATAAACCAGTGAGAATAACTAGGGAGGCAATTCGTGAATTACACAAAGGGTGTGTGGTTTAGACCTTTTCTGGAACGCAGGCTGCAGTTTAGCTGTCGAGGCACTATCATTCTCCTCAAAGGTGAAATGATTTAGAGGCCTAGAGAAACTTAATTTTTCTTGATCACCATGTGCAACCTGGAATTTTAATGGCAGGCATAATTAATTCTTCTGATGTTAATCATCAGGGCTGGGCTCCACAATTATCAGCCTAGTGCAGCTGGGGCATGGTGCAGACATGAAAAATTAGGAAAATGAATCAGTAATAGGGTGGCAGATTTAATCTGCATCATGAAAACAAAGTTAAAAAGAGGGAGATCGAGAGAATTTCAGCTGAAGCTTTTGTGCCAATGAGCACTGACAGAACTGAAAAATGTTGCCGATGTCCAAAGTGATTGGTAATTACCAAGCCATTGAATTTTTTATTGTCAATTTATCATTGCGCCAGAGGTTAAATTTAACATCTTCTTCTAAAGCCATCACTCTAAGAGGAAGGCAAGCTTTGCATCACGTGGCCCAGGAGTCAGTGAAAGGTTAATCAGGTATTCCTTTAGTTTGTGCGTGCTTCCAAATCAGTCTTTCTTTTTCTGTCCTTTATGCTGCATACATATCGTGGAGTATTCTCTAATTTATATTACCTGTACATTTCAGAAAAATATTAGATTGCATTCCTCAGCACAGCATCATCTGCCTTGCTGTGTATTTATAATGCTGTATTTTCATACTTCCCCAGGCATATTTTACACACATTTCAATATGTATATGGAAATTTTATAGATACAAAGAACTGTATGATACAAGGCAGGCATTTCCCAAGTAAGGAAAAAGATAATCTTAGTGCCTGAAAGTACTGCAGGAATTAAAAAAAAAAAAAAAAAATTATATAATTTGTTTTGTTTTTATTTCTACACTATGTTATTTGGTTTGTACTTGATTTTTGCTTTGTTCTGAAGCCATGTTGTTTGTGAATGGTCCAGTTTAAGATCAGGGTAGTGTTTGGAATGCTGGAAACTGCCTTGGGGCTGAAGGACTGTGAGGGAAGGGCTGTTTGCATTTTGCATCTTGTACAATGCTGAGTAGAGTTTTGGCACTTAGCAAATAAGAAATATTCACAATTCATAAAGGAAGCACACATTGCTCCTTTGAATCTTCCCCCCTTAAGAATATTTAGTAAATGGTAGGGTCTTTTTTAATGCAAAAGCTATAAAAGACTGAAAGAAAGGCAGCATCAAAACATCCTTGTAATAGAAATATGTGACATAAATATACATTCATATGTTAGGGACCAAATTGAGCCCTGAAGTGGAAATCTGTTCAATGAAATAGTAGGATTTGTGCTTCTGTGATGATAGGGTTGGATCTGCCCTGAAAATTCCAAATGCATATTCTTATACTCATTGCGATGTAGCTGTCTTTTAATACAATGTTAAATACAACTTCTGTCTACCTAAATTCCTACCTTAATTCTGCTCAGTAATCTCACTTCTATTTACTATATTTTTTTTGTGTAAGTGTTTATTTTAGATTCCAGACTGTGCTCTGATTAAAGGAATTGTATGCATTTTCTATAAATTAAAAATGGAAATGGCCTTTAGGGGAGAGTCAGTAGAGGAATCAATGCATGCATTAATTACTGCAATTCATTACCCAAATAAACACAAGACTCAGCCTTTTGCTGGATACAAATTTAGGGACATATGATGTTTACAAGAGACAAAGGCTTGTGATCCTGCTCATGTTAATCTGCAGATCAAAGTATGTGAGCCCATTCCTAGTGGAGGCTCCTTTGGGGATACCATAGCTGGGATCAATCCTCCCATGCAGGCAGTGAATTATTACTGCTGAATACAAAAGCTGCTCACGTGACATCACTGTCCCCTAACAACAGGGGGACGCTGTTAGTGCTTTAGAAGAGCTTGTTTTCTTGATACCCCACTTTTCTATAATTAAACTCAAATCATAAAGCAATAGCTGTACAATGACCACTGATTCCCTTCATAAACAAAAATATGCTTCAGTTCATAGCAAATACTCAGTCATTTGGAAGAAAAACATGAAAATGTAATCTTTAGCTTCCCAGAGGCTTTCTAGACTATACGCAGAAGGTTAGCAAATATATAGCAAATAAAATTATACAGGAAAAAAATCAGTGATTTATTGAAAAGGTTTCATACTCTTCTGAATTAGTATCCTTTCTTTTCCTTAAGAAGAGACTAGAAGAGTATTAGAAGAATGCAATTTTTCTAACAGCATCTGGATGCCTTTCTTCATCATATTTTATAGATGGAGGATAAATTACCATACGAAGGTTTGCGTTCAAACCAGGACACAGCGTGATTTGAATCTCGCTGCATTTTGCATAGCTGCCATTGTGGGTGCAAGCTCACCCCCAGTCTCAGCAGAACACCAGCCAGTTCCTTCTTTCCTGTTGGAGCACTCAGCTATTTTAATGGCATTCTGACCAAAACTGCAACTAATTAAGAATCAATTGAGGACCATTAGTAAGTGGGACTAAGCTAGCCACTGTTGCATATTTCAAAAGAGTTCGCTTTAATGAGAGGAGTTCTTGGACAGGGGAAGAAAAACCCCACAAGCAGATTAAAGATAATGTAGGGACCTTCTCCAGTTAAACTAAACAACTAATGCTACACAGAAAGATGCTGAACTTGTAGTCCTCTCTAATTGATCTACTTACTGTTCTTAAGGAAACTCAAAACAATAATGAATGCAGGTATTAAACGGCATGTTAGTCATTCAATAGCTATTTATAAACATAAGCAATTGTTAGATTTTGGAGTCTCTCTCTCTCTTCATCAGAGAAACACATGTTATCCTTTTTCAGACATATTAACCTTAGAACTGTCAAACCATTTTCTCTCTTTGGGCTTTGTACTTCTGCGACATCTGTTTATCTGCACTGCATTGCCTGCAGATGGTATTTTTAAAATTTGTTGAGGGGTTAGGATGCCATATTTTTGACAGCTGTCGTTTTGTTTCACCACAGAACAAAACTTTGCTAAAAATGAAGTGCTTTGAGAGAATGGTTTCATTTTCATTATTTTATTACTTGTATCAATTTCTCCCCCTAATCTCTTGCTATTGTGAGTTCTGTTAATGAACTGGTAGCACGCAACTGTAGTCATTTTAGAAGAAATAGAAAAAGCAATCAATGCTGATTGATATGAATTATTAGAGTGGGAATGCATACAACTATATTGAGATAGTCTGATATTTAAGTACTAAAATCACTATACAGTAAATTGAAAGCACAAACCCGAACATATTATGTGGTAAGTCCTAAACCTCACAATGACCTCAGCTCATGAGAAACTGCTTGAACAAGGTTTCTCGATTTGAGACAAACTGAACGGAGTGACAAATCTACTGTGAGTGTGTTTAAGAAAGAGGTATGCAGAGCTGTTTATATTCGCAGCATGTGAACATGAATGGAGACCTCAGTGCCACACATTTATAGTTGATACACATTATAGATGTTTTGTAGAAGAAGTTAAGAATTTACACGGGAATAACCAGGAAACTTCATTATTTCAAAACACAAATTAATTTGGCTGCAGAGGACAGAATATGCTAGAACATCTTTCCAGTATGCTTGTTTGAAAGATGAGCATCTTGGGTATTTGTTTGTTTTCTATTTTACAGTCTAAGCTGTATTGCTAAGCAAAGAGTGTGCACTCAGTACAACATTCTCTTGCAATAATTATCAATCAGAACAATCATAAGGAGGCAAATAAATTTTGGATTCTTTATATTTGTAGGAAAAGCAGGCCCTAGCCAGGAGCAGAAGGGTCTCCTTGTCACTGCCATTTACATTAGTCCTTGCTTTGGATACATGGACTCTTAATACAGAGACTGTGTACACCTTGGAAGTACTGTTTTTAGAAGCTACATCTTTTTAATCAAGCTTCTTTAGCTTCTGTGAAAAAGGAAATGGGGTTTGTGTTTGTAATGACAGGTGACAACAACAGAGGAAAAGAATCAGGGAGAGAAGAAAAAGGCTACTTTAAGGAGGCTGGAAATAAATCAGGACTGTGTGTTAAACATGCATTTTTTTTGTTTTGAATCTTACTTGGATATTGCATTTTTAGTAGCACAACTTTAGTAAAGTACAACTTTACATGTAGGTTGACATTTAACAGGCAAAATGACTGACAGATCAACAGCTGTGAACTTTTTTAATAAAAGAAGTAAACAAGTAATTTCAGCTCTTTCTTTACTGTGGGTTGTGTGCTAAGATCTGAGAAGGATAAAAATACAGAGTCATCCCACATGCTGGTCAAAGCTTTTGGTTTTTACAAAATAAATGGAATGGAACAAAGTGTCACTTGAATGTATAGAGGATGTTTGGAATGAGAGACACAACCAGTATTACCATGCCAGTGGAGATCCACAGACCAAGCATTAACCCTCAGGCAAGTAAGCCTCAGAACAGCTCCCAGATGCTATAAAAACTATTTCAGAGTAGTTGTGCAGCCATTCCACATCTCACAGGAAGAGAATTCTACTGACCTGACCTGTGCCAAAAGACACAAGCAATATCTTTTTTTTCTTTTTTGTCTTAAGAGGTGATCTGAATATTTTTCCCTTTCTATTCTACCATCAGTTAGAAAGTAAAGCCTCTTTCCTGGAGCTGAAAGAGGTGGACCTCCCTCATCACTTCCATTTTCTGGGCCTTATTTTTACTCATTTGTAATAAGCTATGAGGATCTCCTTATGCTCACTTATGGTCAGCCTGTTTAGCACAACAATATAACTGCAGAACTATCAGTACCGTCAAGTTCAAGACACCTTCCCAGTTTATATGTGATGTCCTTTAGATTTTATTTAAGAATATGTTCTTTATACAGCTTCAGTTTCTGACATCTTCCTGACTATTCACTTCCCTCTATGAGAGCAATGAACCTCAAATCATGGTGTGTGGGGGGGTTTTGTTGTGGTTTGGGTTTTCTTTTTTTATTTTTTTAGATGTAGGTGATTGCTTTATGGTAGTATCTGATAGGGGCTTCGTGAAAAGGCTGATAGGCTACTAGAGATCCTACATCAGGTAAGTAATGATGTCTTGTTGGCTAAAATTTCTGATACTATGGAAACTGAGTAAGTCTGAACCATCATTATTTTTATTTTTACTTCTTGGCATGTATTTACTGCTTGCTTTCCCATGCAGTTTGCCAGCAACTTTTTTGCATGACTGCCAGCAATATGGAGACTGCAAGAGTCTACAATTGCCTTTGCCTTCCTTTCAGAAATTCATGAAACACATTTCATATCCTTGTAGGGAAGATCTTTCTGTCTCTAAATAGGGATTGGAGGAGGTGAAACAGAGTGGGAAGCACAGTTCTTTTCCTTCCTCTTCTCGGATATGTAGCACTCCTTTATTGGTTCTCCTCCAGGGTGCATTCCCCGAGGAGAACTCCCCCTTCTCTACTGCAGCCAGGGCCAGCTGCTCCCTCAGGGAAGAGGAATCCAAGGGTGGTCAGAACAGAGGCCACGTGATGACTTCACTGACAGGGCAAAGTTGTACAGCACCTGAGCCAGGATAACGCGGCACAGTGGTGACAGTAACAGGTCCTATTGAGAGACCAGTAATGACCAAGGCAAAAGCAAAGTAGCAAGTCAAGTTGAAAGTCAGTCTGGGAAAGTCAAGCAATAATTTAGGCATGGGTCTGGGAAAAAGTACACCTACAGTGTACCTCAGGCAAGGAGTGGGTGCCCAGGCTTGAGATTAAATGAGGCTGCTGAGCCCGTGGGCAGGGGTGTGTGGAGGCCCCAGGCGGGGCAATTAAGGTCTATTTGTGCGCTCAAGGCTGAGACAGAACTTTATGGTTTACAGTTCAATCTGCATTTCTCCTGCTTTGTCCAGCCATTGAAATCTCTGCCACCAAAAATGAACTTACACAGTGTCTCTGCACTTCCCTACTTGTCCTCTACTCCTCAGCTCTGCCTTTCTTCATTGGTCTAAGACTTCTAATGCAAAGTGACAGCAAGAACAGTAAAACCTTGTTATAATGTCACTTGAGGTTTGGATAGAAAACAACACTTATTTTAACAAATCCATGACCTCGTAGCAATTTTGCTGTTGGCGCTGTGCTGCATACCATGACTACTTGGAACTTCATAGCTCCAGCAAAGACATTTCTGCTTCCCAACCATGACTGGTTCCTCAAGAAAGACTAGAGTATTTCTCTTATTTGCTGAAGGAATGAGGTTTATGACACACAGCTGAACCCATCTGATATTCTCCAGTAGAAGGCAGGGGTCCATGTGCACTCAATCAAAATCATTTTAATAAATCATAGCCAAAGGGAGGGGGGGAAGAGGGCAGGACAGGCAGGAAATAGGTATGTTAACATTCATTTGAAATGATTGTTGCTGATAAAGGCATCCTGCTGGCTCTCCTACTTTGTTGGATAGTGAAGCAAGGTCACAGAGCACTAGGGAAAAGAGAAAAGCAGTGGTATGAGAATCATGGACATTATAGGCAAGAAACAATATTATTTGGAATTGAACTGAACAACGGCAAGGACTGCATATTAATCCATGTTTTGCTAGTGTTGACACTGGGTGTTCAAAACAAGGTTTTGCAATCTTTTATATAAACACCTCTAATAAAGTGATTTTTTCCATATGATATGTAACTAAGTAGATTAAATTATGACGTAAGCATACAACTCGACTTTAAAATACCTACATTTTTGCCTCTATAGTGCCATAGAAGAGAAAAATCTTTGAATTGAAACAAAAAAAGGATGAATAGAACTAAAATGGTGTCATCGCCCCTCCTACCCCCAACTCAGCACTAGCTTCCTGAGGAAACACAGTCAAGGACAGCCCAACTTAATTCTATGACTTCTGTTCCAGTGGCACTGTAAACGTGGCATTTGTATGAAGCTGTTTAGTCATATATTGGCTTTTTCAAGGTATTGTCTTCTTATAAAAGAGAATTGCATCTTTGAAATCTTTTTATTAATACTAAATACTAGTGGTATAGCATCTGATTAACTTTCTTTTTCTCCACTTAGGGCAAGTCTCCCTTATTTACAGCTATTGAGCCAGTTAGCTCCCACCTCTACCAAAAAATAATCAAGAAGTACATGTATGCTTATGAGACACAGTGGGCTAGGAAGCATAAAAATGTACATCCTCATTATAAGTTTCTCTAGTTTCCTTGGGAAAAAAGCTTCCAAGTTTAGATGTACTTGAATAAACTTTAGTGTTGAGGATTAGTTGTGTAACCACAAAGCCTGTGCGCTTCTCTCATTATTTGAGGGTTTTGGCAGTGTGGACAGTATGTACTGGACCAAACCATAATGCTTTCCATTGGCAATCACCTGTCAATAATCCTTGCAAGCTATTAACTGAAGGTGGAATGGAACAGGACAAATATAAAGGTAAAATATTAATGGCAGGTGCAGACCTGAGCTTACAAGAAGCAGAGGGATGTGGTGTACCTTAAGATAAACCATGCCATGTGATGGCATGTCCAACTGATCATGACTAGTAGGAAGAGCACATGAGGAAAATTGGCACTTGAGTTAGGCAAAGACATTATGATTAGTCACTCATTCTGACCTTAAAAATTGTGAATATCTCTAAACCTTATATATTTTTATTTTCATAACATGTTCCTGGCACCAAACCACACGGGAGTAATTCATTCACCTCAGAATCTTGTTTAGCCAAACTAATTTGCTAGATTGGAATATGGCAAATATAAAATCTTTAAATGGTAGTAATTCTGATCCCAGCATAAAAACCGTGTGAATAAAGGTCCTTATCTTCTATTTTGATCAAACTGTGTGGTCGCTGTACCTATTCAGAGGAAACGGAGCTCACTGGGATGTGTGCAGCGATCTGCTTGTGCAGGTCAGAATGCACAACTAGGGGCTAAAAAATGAATGCAATGACCATCTGAACTATGTATGCCTTTTAGTGGGAATGAGGTCTGTTTGTATGATTGATGGCTTATGTTTGTTATCCTCCTTCAGGTAAAACATTTGCTGCAGGCAAGATTTCTGCAAAAACTTTAGGACTGACACTTAAAAAGGAATTTGCTTTTTGAATAATTTCTTTCTTTCTCTCTTTCTTTCTTTGAGTGAACATAAAAGGGTCCACAGAGCAGTGGTGTATAAAGCAAAGCCAGGCTGAGTATTACATCTTACCAGTGATACACAAGTGTTAGTCAAATGGAGAGATGACAGTGGAATAAGGAAACAATTAAACTTCAATAAAAGAAAATAAGGAATAACATTCCAGTCAGATCTAATCACATTATGTATAGCATAACTTTCAAATTGGAAGTCCATAAAACCCAACCACACCTCAGCCAGTTTGTCTGGCATCCGTCCTGTATAATAAGCCAGAGGTTCCTCGTGGCACAACTCCAAGGCAGTTTGAAACCATGTCTGCAGTGGGGATGGCGCTGAGCCATGTTTCCAAAGAGGCAGAATAATTTTTCTGGTGGGAAAGGTCAGGCAGTGCAGAACCATGAGGGATGAGATTCCCTTTTTCGGCTTTTCTCCATTCTTATTCCTTCAAATATATTTCTTTTAATAGCAAAATTAATTCACAAACAGAAAACCTGCCATTAAGCCACGTTAAAGATCCATTTAAACTGACAGGCAGCAAGAAATCCAGAACCCAGGCAACCTGGCTTTTATCATTATAAAACTTAGCAAAGAACTTGATAGGTTGCTGGTTACCTTTCCCTGTCCTTTAAGTCTCTTCCCCAACAAACTTTTTAGACTCTTACCTAACGCAGATGAAAAGAAGAGAATGTAGTGGATACTCATTCCCATGTTCTGTATTTGATATGTGCAAGGCATGCATGAATATAGTAGTTAATTTGCACTAATCTTCCATTTTAAATAATAATCTTATTCATAACGCATAAATGGATTCCATATGCTACTAGACAAATCATTCTTAATTTTCATTATGGAAGCACATATGGGAACTGTGCTCACCCAGGGTAAAATCCTGGCTCCATTGAAGTCAATGGCAAATTTCCCACTAATTTTGCAAGGGCCAAGATTTCACCCTTGATGTTCAGCCACCCTAATAATACAAAGAGCCAATGCTGAGAAATAGCATCCTGTCCTCTTGTTCTCTCTTCTCATACTTCAGATAAGTTTGAGCAAGAACCGAGTTATTGCTGATTTAATGTAATCCATTCCTCTGAGTTTTCTAGCTTGCACCAAGTTGTTTTCCGAGGGTGAGAGGGATACAGATTGACAGTTATAGTAGCCACACAGTTGTCTGTAAATGTTAGCAGTGCTAGTTATTTCAGAGACTTTGCAGAGAGAAGCGCAGGAGATCACTGGGAAATGACATAAGAACTAGCATGCACTGGAGAGGAAGGGCAATATGGCGCTTTCCAGTGGTAAGAAGCATGTCTTAGGGAAACTGGGTCTGTGGCATCTTTTGTCACAGCCTATGGATCATGATTGGATCTGGTCCAACAGAAAATGATGTTTGACCCATCGCTCGTTCTATGTGGCCCTTCTTGGAACTCTTTAGAGGCGTAGAAAGCGGATTACAGGCAGCTGAATCGTTCTTGCAATCTGATTTCTTCCCGGGGGGCCCTACCACACTTCTCTGTAATGTGACAGGAAGCGCCTTCCTCGTGTGACTGAAATGCAGTCCACTGTGGGATGGATGCACATCCAGTCACTTGTCATCAGTGCAAATGCTTGGGTCACATGATGAGCCTTGCGCAAACAGCCCATGTTATTTGAAAGAAGGTATCTCTTGTGGCCCCTGTGGAGCAGAGAGAGAATCCCTGTACTTTGGTTGCACTCAGTGAGAACCAGAATAAAGCTCAAATTCCTCTTAATTTCTGTGTTGGATTTACAGTACTCCAACATTCCTTCTTGCACATAGACAAGGGATGCACATCAAGAGGAACTTTAGTGAAACCGGCTGGATCACTATATTTTATCTTGAGTTGGATGGAGCTTACTATCAGCCATGCCACAAGTGGATGGCTGATTTCCAGGACTGACCTTGGTTCAAATGCAACATCACTAAAATTCACACAAGTTGAGCCTCTGGAAACTTTTTGCATATTGAGTGTTTTAAATATATATGACCAAAACCTCCATTTTCTTACCAGACCTAGGAAATAACTGACATTCTGGCTCACAGAACAAATGAAAATATTTTATTTAACATGTTCACACTTTAAAAAGTGTTCACAAATTAAAAATAAACATCAGTTTGAAATGAAAAATCAAAAATTTCCACTTAGAAATTGTAAAGACGTTTTGAGTTTTCTGTTCTTTTTGCTTCCTTTTTTGACCATAAATGTTAGTCTGGTTCAACTAAGATTCTTGAAGCATTCTGGTTAAATTGTAGTTTTGACAAATCAATTTATGATTTGAATTTATGAAAACATGTCACTCAGCCTAATTACTTGTTAAGATCCATTGTTTTGGAGTCCTTTCACTAGAAAAAATTGCTCATTAAGCTAATCAGCCAAGTTCTTGGCTGGTGCAAATCTGAGCATCTCTACTAGTGTTCCTGGCAAGATCTCTGAAGTCATCACCACCACATCACTGCTGAAGCAGACGTTTTCCATGTGTAAGGACTACGAGATTAAGCATCATGTAACATGTGAGAAGCTGGTTAATAAAGAGCTGGAACAATAAATTATATTAATAACTTGAATTTTAGCTAATTTGTCTCTGCAAGGTATTATTCCATTTTATTTTGTCTGCATTTTTATTTTCAGCACTAGGACATGACAAGTTGTGAATTATGATCTATTCATTCATACCCAGTTTCAACACAACTGGGTGTGAATTAATACTCCATAATTCATATAGTGGAGTGTCTTATTACGATTATAAAATTTTATTAGAAAATGTTTTTTAATATTTATATTGTTAATTAAATGATGATGAGTCTCATAAATTCTGAACAATGAATTATGTTGTATTAGGCACTATTCAGATTTCATCTGTTAGCCAATCAAGGTACACAGACTTCTCTATTATTTAATATGCTGTATAATAATGTTGGGCTATGAGATTTTTCTTTAGTATGTGGAATTTCTTATTCAGATGGACTTTATCAGAAAATTTTCATTACTAAATTGTAAACATAAGGGTCAGTGAATGTAGGAAAGAGCATTTAACTCTTCATTTAAAAGGTAGGAAAACCTCAGGTCACATAAACCTTGGGCAATTAACCAGTGGTGTTTTTGAGGGCAACAGCAGTCTCTCCTGTCTGCTAACTTTCCTAAAGCACTTTAATCTTCAATATTTTGGATCTAGCTCTGCATTTCATCTCCTCATTGTGAAAGCCTCATTCCAGGTCTGTTTGTGAAAGCACTTAAACATGTGCTTAAAGTCAAACATATGCTTCAGTGTGTCCTAAATTAAAGTGAGATCTGCAGTACTCTCAGGCATATAGAAATGGAAGATGAGATGCATAGTGGGAATTGTAATTCAAGATAGATGTGGATTACATGACATTACTAGGATAAAGTTATCCCAATTCGGATTGTTACTCATGAGATCAAAACCATGCCATCTACATAAATGACATGGAAAGATGCAGCAGCTAGAGTGAGTTAGATAAAAAGGTGACTTGTTCAGTAAAAAAAAGTGGCCATCTCTGCATGATATAAACAATAGGAAATAATTTAGACCCATCCTGTATCTATGTAAACACCTTTTAAAAAATTCTCATACATTTTTCTAATTGGTTTCTATGAGAATTTCAATTTCAATTTCATTGTACAAGGTTGTGTTGTGGATGAATTTAATGCCCATAGAAGTTAAATTAATTTGAGTCAGGTAAAGTGAAGACCTGCAGAGATGTACCAATAATTCACCTCCTCCCCAGCCTTTGACATTCTTTTGATTACAGATGGCATAAGGGCCCAGTCCCAGGTAGAGATTCTCTGTGCAGGGAATGCAGGGCTGAGTCCTTAAAAGCAATGATTATGTGTGGCAGCATTCTTCCCCATCAGGTGTTGCTGTTGTGAGAGTGCAGCCAGGGTTGCCTACTGCTGCTTTATTAATAATGGAACGCTCACAGAAATTCCATGCAAAATTGATTTTTGAACAGTATATAAGAATCTAATATGAAGTCTTAAAATGTCATTGAAAAATCTGTTTGTAATTTACTTTGCCTGTAAGAACTTACTGCCCCACTATAAACAATTTTACTGTATTTCTCCCCATTAAACAACAATTTTTTGTGTATTTGTTCAGCCTTCTTGCTGTGACATGCCACTGTGAGCTGATAGATAGATATTTAAAACCATACGTGGTCTCTGTTTCTTTTGTTGCCTTACTCAAATGACAAGTGGAGATATCATTTTCATCACAGTGCAGGTGAACGGTGTTAATGGTTCATTATCTAACGCAGAATGTTAACTGATGAATTGCAAATGTACTGTTTGGAGAAGAGCGAATATGCTTCTGTAGCTGCAAAAATTGTTCTTGTTCTTTTTCTAAGCTTTGAAAAAAAGACTGTCAAGTACAGAGCAAAGATTCCTGGGGTTGAGGCCCAGGACAGGGGAATGGGAGAGCTTCATTTTCATTGTTTTGGGTCCAAAGCTTTCTTTGTGACTTGAGTTATTTTACTAAGCACTTGATTTGACCTCCCATTCACTGACCCAAAACTTCATCAATATAGTTGCAAGTGTAACTTTACATGCAACCCTTAATGTGCCACTGATTAATAATATGCATGTACAAATAAGCTCTAGGAACTTTTAGCAGTTTTAAAAGGCTGAAGATATTTTTCTGTCTCATTTCTTTATCTCAAAGATAGACCTGAAAATACTGTTGGGCAAAAAAGTTATGCTCACTGATGTCTGCACAGATTCCACAAGTATTCTGCAAATGTGTGACATTTTGTTTTCAGTATGGGTGATCGAAGCTTTTTAGACAACAGAACCTCAAGTGTATGTCCTCTTTGCTTAATACAGTGTTTCTAGTACTAAACTACTGAGGAACGGCATTGCTTGAGCTTGTTTGTATAGCTGTTCACTCCTCTGCAGCTGGGCTGTGGCTTTTGACTTCATTGTATCTGACAAACCTGTCAGGATTATGAAATTCCAGAACCACTCCACATTAAAAGATCAAGTACATGGTTCTGCCAATTAAACCTAAGGGTTTTATAGGAGTATGAAAGAAATTTTGACAATCCTGTCCAACATTTGCTACTATTTGTTTGACTTGAGAGATGGAGATTCCAAGAAGCTAAGTTATTCCTTATTTTCAAAAGTGTTTCCAACAGAAGAGTTGAAATTTAATAACTTGGGAAAATATAGGAATTGCAGGAAAAGCTAGCTGGCTTTATATGCTGCTTAACTATAGGTTCGTGATCAGCTGGAGCAAGTGGTTTATACTGGAGGAAGTTGTTTATACTTTTGGATTAATAGCGGAACTTGAACTATGCATGGATTTCCAGTTGTTCTTCAGTCAGGGTTAGGCTTTAACATTTCACCTGGGAAGAATAGTTCAGAATTATATCATTCTGAAGCTCCACTTCAAAATCCTCTTATTCTGGGTATAAGCACAAAAACCGGCAAGCCCTTCCCCAAACAATTAAAACATACCTCTAAAACTAGTGGCTTCTAACCAGAAAAGCAAGACTTATCTTCCAGAAAATGTTTACTATAGGAAATCTTTCCTAGTAGGTTTTGTAACTTGTACTACAATCATTTTGCCACTTGCATATAAACTCTTGGATAATGGCTGAGCAACCATCCAGCCTCTTTGATTGCTCCCACACCTGACCAGACTTTCCAGTCATGATAGTACATTCAAACTCTGCTAAAAGCAATAAGGAGAAGTCTAGATTTTCCCCATTGGGGTCTGCTGCTGAGGTACATAGCTGGTGATGAGAAGCGGCAGTTGCTTTTAAACAGGAGGTTGGGTTGTTGGATACCAACTAACTGGTTAGTACTGAGTTTAGGAAAGTTATGAGAGAATACATCTCTGGCAGAATAGTTTGCTGAGTAGCATTACTCTAGGGAGAATGAGGTAGTCAAGTAGATGTGAGGCCTATGAAGGTGACAGAGCTTGAAGAGGGAAATACGTTATGAGAGCTGGTAGCTGGAAGTCAAAACTATTAGGTAGCTGAGGAGTAGAAATCCATAGCTAGTACATGTTCCATAAAGTAATATATATTGCATGAAGACATGAAGATTGCTAAAATTTGGAGACACTGCCTTGATAAGCAACGGCTGTATTGGAGATGAATATGAAAATGCAGCAGTACGTGAGGAGTTCTCTCTGAAATGACCTCTGTTAACCTGTGGTATGTGCTGCAATATGGCCCTTTTTCTGACATGTGGGCCAGGACATTGAGCTTGGTTTTTGCTTCTTCATCAGCATTTAGTGCTAGTTAATAATAAAGTAGAAGTGGGAATGCTAGAACTTGGGGATAAATGTCATTTCACACTGCTAACAAAACTTGGGGGACTTGATAATCAGAGGTTATGGCTCAGTATTTTCTATAAACAGCTATGCCAGGCAGATCTGTTTCTTGAGTTTCCGTAATACAACAGCATTTGTTTGTGAAACACAAAACTTAGCATTCAGAGTATGTTGTTTCCTCTACATTTTTACTGAGTATATTCTTGTCTATCAGAGAAAACTCAACATTTCACACTTCTCCCCATTCCTTTGCTAGTATAATCTAGGAAAACAGTAAGATGCATTGGACTGGAACTCAGGAGACTTGAGCTCCATTTGAATGTCTCCCACAGTCTTTTTCGAGCTGGGCAAGTTACCCTCCTATGCCCGCTTCTTACCTGTAGGTTGGGGATAGTAATTATTTGCCTCAGTTGCCTAAGTAGGCCATGAGGCTTGGGAATCCAAGCTGTATGTATACACTAGCCAGTACAATGGTATCCTTATTTTAGCAGACACTTTTAACATCTCCTGTACCTAAAAATATGTAACAAAAAGCCTAGCTCTTGTAGAAATGATGGATCCCTTTCTGTCCTTTGTGAACAGTCTCATAATAAACGTATGGAAGATACAAAGGGAAAATATTGTGACACTATGGAGTTCCACTATGAAAGCTTGAAAACACAGCTTGGAGTTGAGACCTATTGTTGATTACCTTGTACCCTGTCCATGAAAGCAATAGCTGTTTTTGCAGAAAAGCAGTAATAAATGCCATGAAGTGCTTAGAAAGGATGACTATATGAATCTGTCTTGTTGGATGAATACTGTTTGTTTCAAGAGTAGGAACAAAAGTCTGAAACTTGGCAGGAAAAATATGGGATATGGCTAGCTTCACGCATGTCTTGGCTTCTGCACTAAAAGAAATCATTTGGTAAAACTGAGCAGATCTGCTTTGTTCTCATATTTGATGAGCAAGAAAACCTCTAATGTTTGGCTAATCTTTCAAAAACTTTATTGTGCTTTCACTGTTTAGGGCAATTTTTAAGTTAGGAGTAGCATGAAAACCTACAGATGTTAGCTCTTTATCCTTTGTCTAAGATCAGATTTATCTGACTAACCAACATTAAAAATGTGTAAATTTGTGGCAAACACAATGAATCTTGAATATATTAAAGAAACAAACAGATGAACCATCTGGAAACAAGACGTAGATCTGAAATAACTATGCCAATGGCACAATCCATGCATAATCCCTGGCATAATTTACACAGGGCAACTGTATCAAGAGCCAGAAACTATTCTTTTGGAAGGCTGAGTTTAATAATGACTGCACATTATCATTCCACTTGCTGGGTAAATATTGACAAAGGAGTGGCACATGGTGTAGAAATGTATCTACATCCTGCATTCCCTCTAGGGAAACTTCTGTATTCTGAATTTTCCCGACTAATTTTTTTTCCTTTTGTCTTTCCTACCCCTTTCTCATCTAAAATGATTGCAGTACGTGTATCTCTGCAATGACAGGAATCAGTTTGTTAACTTTTAAATTATTTTTGATAACTGATACATACACATCATAGTGCATAATTGATTATGCACACAAATGCTTAATATTATGTAAAATAGGACAATCGGATAAGTGGAGAAAATTTGCACATCACCATTAAGTAGACCTTAATTTTGCCATACACCATTAAAGACTCACACATAATTCATCACCTTTTCTCTTTCTGCTATCACCTGAAAAGATTTCACATTGTCACATAATCCCAGTGCAAACTACTCATGATGGAAAGTAGTAGGTTTTACTATTATGTGACTAACTAATGTGTTTCAGCTGGGTGCGTTCTCCCATGGCACTGGAATGTTTTGGCAGCCTGAAGTTTCATTGGTAGTGATCATGGAGCAACACAAATTAGATCTTGTATTCTTTACATTTTTACATTGCTGGTAAAGGTGAGACACCTCAACAAACAATGCATCTTGAAGAATGTTTGCAGGGTATTTTGAATGGTGAATATATTGCAAACCTGGATAGAAACTAGGTTGCAGTATATCTTAAAAAGTGACTGGTTTAAACCCATAACTAATGTATCTTGTAGGTTAGCATTAATTTGACTTGCTGAGTGGATGGAATTTATGGGTATAATGCATTGCACTAGGCAAATAAGAACATCCTCCTTCAACAATAAAGGTGAAGGCAGGCTCCATGCTGGCAAGCCAAGCACTGTCTTCAAAGCTTTAGCTGTGTAATATCCATCTTACTACTGTGGCACAGTGATGCAACACATTGCAAATGACCCCTGTCAGGAAATACCATTCTGGTATTTTACTTCAAGCTTAGATTTTTAAATTTTTTTTTTAAAAATCTCCACTCAGCATTCGTCTCATCTACTTCAACACCATTCCCATTTTTCCGATCTTTTCCTCCTTCCCACTTTTCTGTTGTTCTTCGCATCTTAGCTTTCTACTCCCCCAGGTATTTCAAATTACCTTATTTCAGAAGGTTTTATCACCTCCTCACTTTTATTCTTGTCTGACTTGGTTCTATAACTCATAACAAGCAGCAACATTAAAATACTTGTGCTAGTACTTACTAGTTCGTCATGCAAGCACAATCACAGCTTTGCTCTGGAAAGCTTATAGCTTTAATTACGTTTGCAATTTTAATTAGATTTCCAGAACAAACCTTGGAAATGGACATGGAGAAAAGGAAGAGATTTTCCACATCGGTAGCAGGGTGGGAAATAGAACCTATCTATAGGTTTTGACTTATTACGGTACTTTGTCATTCTACTGGTACTTCTTTTGCTTCTACTCTTTCCATAAAGAAATTGGCCTCATTTTGCCTTTCAGGAAAAAGATGACATGTTTACTGCGAAACCTCTTCTACAAAAGCAAGGGCTTGACTTACTGAAATGAAGCTCTGTTACACTCTGAGCTGAGCCTATACCAAAGACCTAGTTGGGACTGTACTCAAATTGTGAAGTGTTTGTCTGAAATGTAACTTATTTTGTAGCTTGATCCTTCCTCTTCAATAGGAGTTTGAGAATACAGTTAAATAATCAGAATAAAATAAAGTTGTTTCAGTCTGTGCAATTGGGTTGGATGATGACTTAAACAGGTAGATGAGATTTCCCTTCATCTGTGGGGAAGCTGTATGTGTATATCCAAAGATAAAAGATGTGTTGAGTATTCTTTTTTTTCCCATTTTTTCTTTTTTTTTTCACTTTCAGGATTACTTTTTAGAGGCTGGCAAGTGTTTGCTCTTTCCAAAATCTGTGGAAATTATGATCTGTGTGTATGCCTTTGCCTTTGAGGTCAGCCAAAGGATTTTGCCATTGCTGAGATGGATTTTTTTAAGCTCTAAATATTCCAGATCCTATCAAATTCAAGAAAACTTATATCTTGCAAGAATGACCTAGAGCTTTGTGAATCAAAACAATGCCTTCCCTCACTAATAATGGAAAACTTTTTGGGTTTTGTCAGCTGAGTTTTGTTTGCTTGGCATTTTGACCCCGAACACTCTTAAGCCTAAACAATTACATCTACTCAAGTGAGCTAAAGGAACGTACTCAAGCAAAGGAAGTTCCACAAATGCTTAAGAGCTTGCTGGCTAACTTTTCGAAAGATATGCTCTGGTTCAGCAACAAATTACTTGGCTAGACACTGGAATTGCTGGGTGAAAGTCTATGGTCTGTGTTTTGCAGCACTTCAGACTAGATGACCACAGTGGTCCCTTCTGACCTTGAAATATGTGGATTGGGTGTTAACCTGTGTTAGCAAAACCAGATTGAGGAACATAGGAATGTGGGGTTTTAGCACATGAAAGCTTGTTCAGTTTTCAAATTTACTTTCAACAAATCCCCTAATCAAAAGAAACAAGTTGTCTGGGAGCCCTAAAAATCTACTTGATAGTGCTTAAACACTTGCCCAGTTCAGTGTTAAGTAAAAAAAAAAAAAAATCAGTTAATCAGGGGGATTTTTCTAACTGCCTTTCTGAGGTTTTCTCAAAGTCTTCATATGGCCAATCCTTTAGGGGCTCCTAATGTTACAGAACCTGCATGGTCTTAGCTGTAGCATTTACTTCTGAGGGGCTTGTTGTAACAAACACAATATGTTTGAAATCAAACACATGGAATATCCCTAGGATTTTCCACCTTTAATTTATTGCTGTTTCTAGTAATAGATGGAGAAACTGAGCATTTTTTTCCATTAAAACAATTCTGTAATAGCATTATTTCAAAGGAGAAGTTTTATATTGCTTTTGCCATGAGAAGGCTTATTCTGGAGTGCTTACTGGGCAGGTTTCAACAAGATACTCTCCTTTTTCCTGATGTGCAATGGCAAAATGTGTTTTTTAATTTTTGTTTTTGATACACAAGCATTTTAAAGCACAATGCTTAAAAATAAATGTCTGGTACAACAGTTTCTTTTGCTCCCTTTTATTGTGATAAGCATTTAATTGCAAGTGAATTGACATCTGTTGAGCTTCCAGTAGAAATTCAAGATATAGCTATATATCAAGTTTGATATTGACAAGTACACATGTAAGATCCCATTTCATATTTCTTGATAGTTGCATGTGTAAGCTCCCTTGTTATGTCGTTTATCTGTTTTCTGAAGTTTCGTAAGCTGAAGTTTAGGAATATGTTTCAAAAGTAGCCTCTGATTCTGTTGGCTGTTCTGATTTATTGGTTTTGAGGATGTTGCCTTTCTGATACCTCATCAAACAAAGGTATAAGAGAGCCGTTCACATCCTTGTTTCTTTCTCAGGCTTTTAACTGCTGTTTCTCTAAACTACTGAGAGGTGAGAAGAATAGCACTGGTGTTGCACAGGCTGAAAGGGTAAAAGTCCATCTCTGTTACACTGGTTTGAAATGCAGAGTAAAGAGTCATCTTTATTGTAAAACAGTAGAGGATTGACTGCTCTTCTTGCATGGCTGTTCAAGTGGAAAGCGTATCCTTCCTCGACTGTAACTACTGTGAGTTGTTAGGGTTTCTCTCTTTCTAATATGAATTCAGAATTCATTCTCAGCGTAGAACCATTTCTTTCTGGTTGGTGAACAGGACTGAATACCGTGAATACAAAACTGCTAGCATGTGGGTAGTTTAATTTATCCAGAAGTGGTATCTCTCGGTGCACGTCTGGTGCTACTTTCTGATGCTGATACTGACGGCTGGTGTGTAATACCAGCTCACAATGAAATTCAAAAACATTGAAAAGCAGTCTGTCTAAAGCACTTCTGACAGCTTGTATCTGCCGGTTGGATGATTGGCTCACTTAAAGGCTGGGCTTGATGTGGATTGTATTTCTGCAACGTGAAAGACTTACTGCTTTTTCACATTTTACAATTTTTGTCAAGTAGGTTTTGGTGAAAAGAAAGTACTGATGATTGTACAGTGATATACAGAAAGATAAAAAGTATGAGGTGTTATATTTTTACCTGCAGACGGTGGTGAGAAATGATAGATAGGTGAGTGCATGGTCTTCGTGTTGTTTCACTGTAGCTCATCCCAATACAGGAATGCTATGTCTTAGGCTAAAAGAGAGCTCTCTAAATCAAGATGCTGTAGTCAAGAACATAAACCATGTACTTATTGATCAGAACCACACAGAACTGCTTTAAAAGTCTGTCCCTGCATTCACTGAAGTAAATTTCTTCCTTGATCATTTCAAGGTCCAATTCAGGATGCCAAAAAGGACTATGCCTAAATGGAACAATAACCTAAAAACTCAGCCTAGATATAGTTGTTCCTTCCAGTAGGAACCAGCTGGCATTAATCCTAAAATAGTGTCAGAATTTGTGATATTTTTCCTTGATTCTTTCACCCTATCCCATTTTCTATTTAAAGTGTGGAGACATTGTAACTTTAGGCACTTGAACATGATGTAGTGAATGGTACAAATTGCACACTTCAAATTTGCAGGAGAAAATGGTGTGTAAAGCAAAACCCCGCAAAAGTCCACTAAAATGAAAATAGAAACCATGCTGGGTTGATGCTTCTGCTTATTACATTGTGTTTCCACCATGTAATGGTCAACGTACTGGAACACTGCAGCAGTTTTTAGCTGCCATAGCCCATTCATACAAAAAAAAAAAAAATCCCAACTGTAGGAGACCTACCCGTTTTACAAGTCAAACACAAAGTTTTGATTTACACTGCTTTTTTAGAAAACAGTGGGGCAGTCATTGCACTACGCTTTCTGCAATATGTTCAGTAACAAACCATTTCTGCATTTTATTAACCACATTTTTTCTAGAGAGTCCTTAGACACTTTCGTACAACTCATATGACTGTTTTCCATCAAACAGGAACCTGAATGACTTCTGCCGCTGCAATGGAAAGTTCCCATTATCCTTGACCAATACTAGACTTGAAAGGCACTTAATGACTTCTTTCTTCTTCTCTTTGATAAGCAAAAAGAGAGGATTCCCTAAAAGCTTTGAGGCTGCTACAACTGGTCCTCCACTGACAAGGTAGTTACGTGTGTTCCACCTCCTTTCATTTTGCTGGTTCCAGTATAACATCTGCCTGCTCTGGATTGTGTATCAGCCGACCAGTTTCATCCAGGCCCCAATCTTGGCTAGACATTGAGATAGACAGGAAACACCACAGCCTGAACCTAATGAAAACAGATGGGGAAGCTGCCGGGGGTATCCTGGTGACATCACAGCCTGACCTTTTTGACCCTCTTTGGGGAGAAAATGACAAGCAAGTTAAGTGAGAATGGTGACAAACTGAGAATCTTACTATCCTCCTAAATGATCTGTTGATTTTCTCTTCATTCCCTCTAGCTCTTTCATTTAGGTCTTGCTGAGCTTGGAAGTTTCTCCCTCTGTTTTTGGAGGTGAGAAAGGGAATTTTCTCAATTCCTGGTGAATTTGTCTACTTAACATCCCTGATGGTTGGATCCTATTTTCCCACTGATGTACTAGAAGAGGAATGTAATTAACTGCATTATCTCTGTGTAAGAGTTACATAAATCTACTTGGGAGAAGAAGACTCAATAAGGGGATAATTTCCTCCTTTGATATGTCTGACTCCTATTGATTTGAATGAAAATGTATGTGCACCTGAGGCACAATTTACATGGAGAAGGGCCTGAGCTAAAATCTCTGGGTTGACCTACTAAATTAGGTGGAAGAACAGGGGACAAACTTTGCTTCCTGTAAAGATCTCATTTTGCAAATATCTGGGAAGTACAGGAAAGTAAGTATTTTTTAAAGTGCAGCATGTTAACAGATAGGCTAATTTCATTAATATCCATGAATTGATACAGTTAGACAAATCAAATACAGTAAATTCTTTATTATTGTAAACATCACAAAGAGTTTTCTTTCATTTCCCTATTTCAGGCATAAAGGAAAATTACTGTAGGAGCAAAAGTAGTGACAAATCATAGGCTATTGTATGTGATGTTTTTAAAATTAAGAAGCAAGTACTCTCTTCAGTCTGCAACCCTTCACAAGAAATGAAGAAGAAACACTCTTAAAGTAACATCATTCTCTTGACATTCTCAGCACTATTAGTCATCACAAATTCTTAATCGATCCTGAGATTGGCCATTTTTGCCATTTAACACAAAAAAACCCATCATGGCTTATCTGTTTTCATAAAGGAAAACAGGGTGACATAAAAACTTTCCTTACCCTCTCGGAAATGAGAGAATGCCCTGATGCAGGGCTTGTGTGCGAGAGGTGTAAAACAGCTCTTAGTGCCGTTTCTAGAACACACGCGTCTTGCAGAGGCTTTTCTGTTTCACTGCTGACAGAACTGGGAGAGGAGCCCATCGTGCCGCTACGCAGGACAGTGGTGTGCCTTACTGCTCACCGCCAGGAACGGCCCCGTGCTGCTTGCTACTTCTACACTGTCTGCTCTCCTGCAAGAATCACCTTATCTGCTGGACCAATGAGACCGTTAATGGAAACCCTGGAGTATGCCATCAGAGCTCCACTTCTTGATCAATAGTTATTTACTTCTGAGAGGTCAGAGCTTGGCTAATATAGCTGAATAATTTTATTGATAGATAACATAACAATGAAAAATAAAGTTTAAAATAGAAGATGAATGAATTCAGCAGTTTCTTCAGGGATGAATATTATTATTTGAAAATTTTAATAGCTGGTGGAATGCTGAAAGGGCAGACAACAAAAGCATTGAATAATTGTCCTAGGACTATAATCAGACTTCCATTATTGACCTCTGCTAATATTCTACTGTAACTGTCTGCTAAATTGGTTCCTTGGGGGTTGAAATATACAGTGATGTTATGAGTTCCTATTGTAAATTGCCACACAGAAAAGTAGCAAGTCTCTGAAATAGTGCTAGCCCTAGTTTGATCAATACTCAATTCTAAGCAGTGCAAGAGGCAACTGTTGCCATAGAAACATTGATGTCACCGAGGTTGAACAGTGGCTCTTACAACAAATCATTTCCTTTGAGCAGTTGTAATTGACTATATGTACAGTTTGCTGTCACCTGAGACTATTTACATCAAGCCAGTAAGAGAGCTGCATTAGTTATTCTGGGAGTAAGAGGGTTAGCTCTTCTTTTTGTGACCTTACAAATACCTAGGAGGATATTGCCATGGCAACCAGAGATATAACAGGATGAACATTAAGGTAGCTACATAATGCAGTGGCATTCTTTTGGAGCATGAGAGCTAGTTTTAATAAACTTTATCTAGCCCTTGCATAATATAAACATTACATTAGATATATCTCTGTCACAACTTTTGACTGCTAGAAATGTTACCTTTGGCATAGGTACAAGCAAGAATCCTTGAAACTGGCTGCAGAACTTAAATGCTGTCCATTTTGTACTGAGATGTTACAGAAACACATTTTTACAGGGTTAGGGAATGAGTTTAGGATGGAGAGCCTGTTTCTGCTTTCAGATGTGATGGTGCACAGTGGTCTGCAGGTAGCGGTCATTTCAGAATTTGTCCAAATTGTTAAGGTCTGTTTTCTCAGTTAGCTAGGTATTATTTACATGTATGTTTTAAATACAAAGTCAGCCAGGTGCTTAAATACCTTTATAAGCTCCTTCAGTGCTTCCCCCGTTGCATCTGCCTTTGTTCTCTGACTGATTCCTCTGGAGCCAGTGGAACATCATCGTGCCCTGCAATGCTTGGTAGTTCCATGGAAGGGTGAGATCGGGTTGTAAAGCACCTGCAGTGTCCAGCAGCACCCAAGCAGTTAAAAGGAAAACCTCAGTAATGCCTAACTTAGAAGCTCTCTAAATGCAAATCAATGACCTTGCCATGAAAACATATATTATAGTACTTTTAAAAAGAGTGGTATCTGATGTGATACCATAATTACCCAAACCTGCTACATTCTGTAGTGTAAATATAAATTTAGTGCCCTGTCAGTGAGTCACATAGACCAACATTCTCTGGTACATCAATAATAAAAATACCGTGCACCTACAAGCTACCAAATTTCAGATGTAAATAGCTAGCCTTCGTATGCCTATAATTGCATGTATATACACTGTTTTCATGTTTTATACTGCAAAAATGTAAAATTAATATGATTGATTGCTTATTCTAATGGTATGATATATAGGCTTGATGGCCTCATATACTTGTAACTATTGAGGAAATAGATTAAGTTTTGCGGGTTTTTAGAATATAATGCCAATGAAATCTCATAGCATCTCACACCTATCACTTCTTTAACAAAATGCCATGTGCGTGTGTGAGGTCCTGTTTATGGTAATGCATGGTTGACTCATGGAAATTCATAGCCGCAAGAGATCAAGGCCTCCAAGACCTTTCTAAAAAAACAGCAGCAACAATGCAACAAGCAAGAGCTGTTTTTAAAAGTAACATTTTTATAAATAGAATATATCAAAACCTGGTTATTTTCACGTTCTAGGACATATCTATCTGATGAGAAGGAAGAAACTCTCCTTAGTCTACCCAGAAAGCATTTCAGGCTTTCTTGGATCCTTTTCTGAAATTTCTATTTCTGCTTGCTGTTGTGGACAAAATCCAGGGGAATTACACCATTAGTACAGCAATTTGTGTACTAGAATGGTTCAGAAAGATATTAGCCAATAGGTGTTGGAGGTGCAAGAATTGTGACATTTTCTGCTATTTAGAAATACACTTTGTGGGAATGTATTTTTGAAATGCAACATGAAATCACAGCTGTATAATATACAGTATATAAAAGTAACCGAAAATAAAGTACGTGCTGACATTTTGATTTAGGTGCAATAAAATTAATTTACAGGGAAGAACTGAGAATGCTGCATTCTTTCCTTCCTTCAGTTTCAAACACAGGCTTCCTTCCCTACCCACCCACCTTTTTTTCTAAGGAAGGCTGTATAACTTTTCTGGGGTAAAGAGAACGATCTCTAATGTTATATCATTTTTGTGATCCTGTCATCCAGATGACTGAAGAAGAACATAGTCCTGTTGATACGTTTAAAAAATCCTCCACTAGGACCCAAATGCAAACATTTTTTTTAGTATTCAGAGACTGTACAGACGAAGGTCTGGCAGTGACTCTCTTCTCATTTTATTTCTGGGTGGCCATGTCAGCTGTTATTTGGTTCTGGTCTAGCTCACATTTTGGGTTGAGCAGAGCGTTCTGTGATTTCGGTTTGCTTCCACTGTGGTAGCTGCTGTTAGCACACAGGTGACCTGCTGCTCACTTAGATGAGGCAGTCCTTTCTGAAGTGCTTATGATTGATTTTGAATAGTTTTGAGGAAAACTTGAGTAAAAATGAGAGATGAGATCGAGATGGAATTTGTGTTTAGACATTCTAATACTGTGGAAATACTAGCATTCTAAAAAACATCAGCAAACTGTGAACTGTAAACACTGCGGCAGCAGCATCAGACACAAAGGAGTTCACAGCACTATTTATCTAACAGGCATACTTAATGAGAATGTCACTATTTTGGTAAGTGTGAAAAGCTGCCGGTCCTTTGTGTAGCTGGAGCAGCCTAGCAGGGAGGACAAGTTAAAAATACGGGGTGCTGAGAGGTAGGCAGAGCCATGGACATACAGAAGCAGCAGCAGCACAAGTACAAAAGGGCTGAGATTCTGCTGTCATTACAGATATCCTTCTGTACCCTTCATGATTCACTGGCAGAGAAATGCAGGCACAGTACTGATAGCCTCTCTGCTGAAGTGCAGGGTTTGGGACAGGAAGGAGTATTTTATACATTAGATGTGCTAATGCAGGCCAGGACTGTGAGCCGTGAGTGCAGTATAGCCAAGGGACAGCTCTTGAAGCTTGATGAGCTCTACAAATGTGTGTGCGAAATACTCAGCAGAAAGTCTTAGGTTGCCAGTAGTCTTTGGCCAGCATCGTATATAAACTTTCCATGACCCACAGAGACAGCTATGCTCAGTGAGAATGCCGAAGAGGTTGAAACTGAGGGTAGGATTCTCAGGAGATGGAGGCCTACAGAAGGAAACCGAAATTCTCAAAGCTGGATCTTACAGTCTGTGTAATGAATTCCCACAGGTCAATTAAAATGAACCCAAACCGACCTTTGTTCAGCACTGTGTCCTCCACGTTGGAACAGGAATGTGGCAGATCGGTTTTGTTCCTCTCCTTATTGTGGCCCTTTTTGCAGTGGATACGCTTCATTGCAACAACTGTTTCTTACTGGCTGCTCTGTTAATGACTGCAAATGTAACACACACAACCAAATATTTTGTCTTTAAGAAGCTTAGCAAATGCAAAGGTCTTATGGAAAGAAATGAAATTGTTTCCCAAATGTGAATGCAATAGAAAGTCAGTAAGGAATTCTTTTTTGGCACTAGATATCTTTTATGGTCTGGAATTCTGAAAGCTGCTGTTCCCTCTCCTTCTCCATCTCCTTCCCTCCCCTTGAGTAACTTCTCTGAATTCAGCATCAATTACTCGATCAACATTGCTATTAAGTCAAGTCCCAATCAGCTCCATTGTCTTCAGTGGAATTTTCCTTTCCAGTTTTGGCACCTTGTCCTTCCCGGTACTGCTGTTACATTTAAATTTTGATTTGTTTGTCAGAAATGCAGCCAGTCAGAGCTCTGTTATTACTATATTCATGCTCCTGGTTACAACACAAACTACTAAACACTTTGTCTGAGGAAGAAAAAAATGACCAATTAGAGAGATCAACTCCTTTTGTTAAGGATCTTGTATCAATGTCCATATCCTGGAGGAAGAACCAGCATTAAATTTCTTTCCTAATGTTGATCAAAAGTATGCAGATTTCTTAATAGCCATGAATTTTTTTTCTTATTTTTTGGAAAGTTTTTCCTAACCTGGCAAAAGCTGGCCCAAAAAATAGTTGATTTTGAGAAATCTGAAAAAGTTCTACATGACATGTTGAATGTCTGCTAAATCTATTAGTTACCCCCTGGAGGGTTAAAGATGACTAATTATATCCAACCTGTCATTAGCTATGGTGGTGCGTTTTATGCAAGAGACTGCTCTTTGAATGGCTTCAGCAGTATGAATAGGTTTGATCTCTAAATAGTGTTACTGTGGTAGCAGTAATCCTTAGTGTATCTATAAAACTATTGACTGGCACGGTTTATTTTGCCCATATGGGGTAGGTTTTTTTACCAGTAACAAGTAGAGTTTTCTTGGTATAACTTGGGATCACACTTCCAGCACACACAGTGACATAGTTTGCTGGTAGTCCTATGGTGGTAAAACCCTCCTGTGAAGGGTTCATCTACCCTCCCATCTAGGAGGTTTGAGGTTAGGAATTCTTGTGTCATGATTTATTCTGTGATTTAACACTAGTTCTTCTGGGGATCCAGTATCTCTGATGTGAGGGGACACTTTTACCAACTTGCTGTTGATCAATTGCCTGCTATGGCAGATTGGGCATGGTGCTGCCTGAACTCATGTGAGTGTTGCAGACATCTGTCCCACCCTTTAATTCTGGTATTTCCAATAGATGCTTTCTCTATGCCAAGGACTATATGCGGCCGAGTTCCCTTTGAACTTCCAGCTTCTTCCTCCTGTGTCTCTGGGGCTTGACTGAGATGTCTCCTCCATGTTCTGGCAACTGGCTTTTACTTCCTCTCTCCACTCTCTTTAGTCAGGTCTAAAGACTGCCATCCAGCTGGCTGTCACTGGTGGATGGGTGTCCACAGCCATCGGTGGCTTGAGAATGTCTGTGCAGGTGAAGAGTGAGGGAATAAAGAAAGGGAAACTGAGGCAGGGCGCTGTTCTGTCTGAGAAAGCTCTGTCAGCACAACAATCTGTTTTAATACTGACTAAAGACCTCTTAGTGTGTGATAAGATGCCCATATGCTTTTCCATGATTGAATCTTTCATTGCTGTGGCCCTGATAGTCAAGGCAGCTGCATGTCTTCCCCTAGACCCCTGTTTAGCATACCAACTCTTTCAGGGCTACAGTCTTCTGGAAAAGAGCTGTCTTTTTCTGCCCCTGACCAGACACTGGACACTGGAGAAAGAGAAAAATTCTGTGGTCTGGATATTGCTGAGAAAGGTTCTGTTGGGATTCTTGGGTCTGTGCCATTTAAAGAGTAGGGAAGCATGTGTGTTTTCTGTGCCTAGGATGCTGAGCACTGGCTCCTCTAGGTGCTCTCACCCATTTTTCTGAGGGAAGTAATGAGTATCTCATCTATTCCTGCTGTGCTGAGACCAGAAGGATGGGGGCAAGCAGGGCAGAGGTGATGTCTTGGGCCTCACAGCCTCAGTCAGGCATTTTGGTCTACTCTGGTTCCCATCACTGCCTGCTGGGCATAGCTCAGCATCTATGTCCTAGTTCCCCCCTCAGTCAGTACTGTTTCCTGAGCCCTTGTGTCATGCTGTCTGAGCAGAGGCAGAGAGTGTGGATGTTCATTCAAGGTCTTTTACAGAAGGAAGTTGTGACAGCTATGATGAATGAGTAAGAAGTTGTGAAGAAGCAAGAATCAGATGGGGAGGTGAGGAGGCAATGATGGGAATAGCTTCAGACTATCTTGCAGGCCTGGGGCTGCCTAGCTGTGTAGGACAATGTGAAAGGGGAGCATGTTTTTAGAGGTGGGTCTTAGCTGTCCATGGCACAACATATTAGTTAAGGAGGGAAATTGATTGTTTGGCACCTACTTGCACATTGGCTGTCTAATAGAGGTAATTTCTTTGGTCTTTAGTGTAGGTACATCCTATACCAAACTCAGACAGAAATCCAGTGGCAAAAAAAACCCAATGTAGCCAGTTTTTTTGTTGTTTGTTTTTTTAAAGTTCCTTATCACAGCATTTGCTTTATCTCTTTATTAAGGCATTATAGGAGTCCTTTATTCCATGCCTGTCAATGCCGTTTCTCTTCCACAGTCCTTTTTCTCCCAAATTATTTCCTTGACATTCTAGTTTTGGGTAGCTTTCAGTCAATCTTCTCTGGTGATGACAAATATAAGTACTTTTTATATAAAGCAGTATTAAGCATTTTTATTGGCACTGGCCATTTCATGACTTAACTTTCTTCTCCAACACTCCCATATAAACTGTTGTTTGGCAATGGATGAGAAATTAATCTTCATATTCAAATTCCTTCTATGCAGTTAATATTAACATTCATAATGTTTTTTTGGTTTAAGCATGTAAATCTCTGACTATGCTATCCTTTTACCAGGGCTATGTAACAATCTCTATGTCTATACTTAAGTGAACCTTTCCATTCCCAAAATAGGAAATGCTGACCTCAAAACAGTATGAGTTATGGATTTCTTTTCATGGCAATACATGATTGACTTTACCCAGGGTGTAGGAAGAAAATACAACAGAAAATATAATGAAAAAAAATGCACTCCATTTGTCCTTCATGCAGACAAGCATGGAGTTCCTATAGTATTATATATTGCATCTACCTTGGTATCAATATAAGATTATTAGAAGATAATAATATTAAAGTTCATCATGATTAATGTAATTAACAAGCATACAGAAAGCAATAAAGATTTTCCTGTGTTACTGGAAATGCTTTTAGATACCATTATGGTCTCCACCATTGTGTATCTCATATTTAAGACTGTTCTTTCCTTTAGCTGGAAGCTTCCTTCCCTTGCAAAAAGTAGAGGTGGACTGGACAGTTCATCTGACATAAAGCACCTCTGGGCCGGAATACTTATGCAGAGGAAGGAACTTGTTCACTTAAGAAAGTGGTGGGACATGCTGCCTCCTTTCCTGGCCGTGCTGATGCTGTTATTAAATAACATAAATAATAATAATAAATTATTAATAGCAAATTATAGTTAGCACTTACATATGCAATTTATTACCAAAAGGTGGAGTTAGGCCTTATTTGCTCAGTGCAGTAGGCCATATTCTCAGCATTTAAGTTTGATTGTTGTTAAGAATCAGACTGGCCTATTAATGTAGCTTAAAAATTACTTCCAAATGCCCAAAACAAGGGGCTAGAATAGGTTCCATGCTTGTCATTTAATCTGATGATGTCTAGATTGGCACCACAGATGTTACAGGGAAAAAATGCACTGTACTATTGCCACTGTTAGAAAAGAACAATTGAGAGCAGACACGTGAAGGTCTGTGTTAGAAGGCACAATTGGTCTGCATTACATTCAGGTTTCCTTGTCCATGGTTTATTATAGAGATGTTTGGAGCTTAGAGGATTGAATATGAACTATCTCAAAAGGGACTGATTTAGTTAGGAGAATGATGGTCTTACATTAGTGGTGGAAAGAGCAAGCCTGTTGTAAGGACAGCAGTGAAGAAGTAGTAAAAGAAATGTTCTAGCAAGATGGAGGAAGCTCTGTGGATGTGTTGAAGCATTTGCTCAGTGGGCTGTGTTCCTGTTGATCAGCGTCTACAGAGAACACAGTGGCCTTTCTTCTTGAGTACATTTACTTACTTCCATCTTCATCCCTTCCACCAATTCAAGATGCAACTCAGACAAACCTCCTGTTTAATCATTCCTGGGCAAACTAGGCAGCCATGCATTCACAGGCTTAAAATATTGCACTGTCAATCTGGTTTGGTGCTATGAATGGCTCTAGAACAGCCACGACACTAGTTTAGCTTTTGATGCTTTGAGAAAAGTTATGTGTTAGGGAGTACGGTTGGGCCTGCATCACAGGCTCAGTAATAAATGATGTTCATTAGATGCAGGTATATTTGTACAAAACAAACCTTATTCTTTCTGAGACTGGGATGAGATACGCTGCTTTGCAGTGGAGAGCCTGACTGATAGAGTAAAGCTTAACACATACCTAATTACAGAGCAGACTTCCCCTTTCTGAGATTCAGAGACATTAATTAAAGAAAGAAATTTATTACAACCTGCTCCATTATCTCCAGTCACCTTTACACAGATGAAGACTAAATTCTCTCTCTTTCTAACAGAGTTTTGCACACAGAACCACAGCAGTTTGGCAGACACTTTCTACAGTGTCTTTTTGTTTTATGTAGACAAGCAGAACAGGATTTAGAAGAGATGGTCCACTTGGTACATTTACTTTATAAATCATGTTTCTTCTCCAACTACTCTGTTTCTGGGAGGTGTCTAGACTGTGAACCCATGAGTTAACACCTCTTTTGGAAAAGGGTTTTGGCTCCTGGTCAAGCATCCTGGCAGAGACATTCAGAGCAGGTGCCACACTTGTGCAACTGGCATTTGCGCCAGGCTCAGGTTGAATGCTTTCCAACACACGGTGTGCATGGCACAGGTGTTGGAGGCTGATGCCTTTGAACTCTGTTGTGTCACTCCAATCTGCCTTGCATCACTGTAGCCCGTTAGAGGGATTACTTTGTTCTCTAGATGAGAAGGGGGCTGCTAATTTCCAGATGTGGAGGCTAGTGTCATGGTTTTGTATGATGAACCAACAGTAGCTCCAGAGCAGAAACAAGTATCCTTCTTGGGAAGGTAACTATATTGAACACATCCCAGGTTACAACACAGCAATTCAGCGTGGGAAAAGAGCAAGAGGAGACTGCAAAGCTGAGAATCGTACAATGAGAATAGAGTCAAGAAGGAAGACACTTGCTATGGATACAATTCTTTAAAAAAAATATTTTCGAGTGTAAAAACTTGTCAAACATCAGAAAATCTCTTGCTGTCCTCACAGAAAGAGGCTGCTGGCAAAGGGAACACCCTGAAAGTTAGCACACAGTTTAGACAACACCCAGGCGCCTGACGAACAGAAGAAAAAGTAACAGAGAGACTTCATACATGGGGCCCGGCCTTTCTGTGTGATTAGTTAGGTCCAGTTAGGTCAACTTCCACCGAGTATTTCCAAACAAGCTATTTATGATTAATCATAAAGATGAGTCAGAGGTTTTTTACAGGAAGCTAGAAGAGAGGTCTCTTGCTGAGGCCATCTGGAATTCCTCCGAGTCTCATGAAAAGAGCCTTGGCTACGTTACCCTGACAAAAATGAGGAGCACAAAAAGAGGCCATATTCTAGCTGGGCACAGACAACTAAGTAGGAAGTTGACAGTGCCCTTGTAGAACCAGCTGTCTTTAAGTATAATATAAACAAAAATAAAGGGGCCTGAGACTCTCAGCTCGTGAAGTTCAGACCTTGGATCCAGACTATGGGCTCTCTGCCCATGAACTGGGTAAGCTGTGTCCAAAATACACTTTTTGAAAATATATAGTTTAGCTTCCTGCGGGCTGTACTTGCCAGCCTTCCTGCTAACTTTATCCTGTCTCACCCTTATGCCACCAATGCCAGGCCAATTACTTCAGCTGGGGTGTGCCAGCCTCCCAGCTGTCTAGATTGCACAGCACCTCCGGGCATGTTTTGCCTTCCAATGCCAGGAGGAGGTGTAGGAACAAATGCAGCCATTCTGGGAGCCTTCCTTTTTAGCTGGTGACTAGGATCACAAAGTCAGCTCCGTGGGAGTACCTGGAGCTGCTCATTATCCTGCTGCTTATGCTTCCAGCATGGACAAGTGTTCTTAAGGGGCACGGACACTTGCTGATGTAGCAATCTGCTCCAGTGTCCAGTCTCTAGAGAAGCTGTGTTCAGTGCTTGCTACAAGTCCTTCTGAGACCTTTCCAGAGCAGCCACAAGCCTGCCTTTTGCACCTTCATTCTCTACTAAATGGATAGTGGGAAATTTCCAGGTCTGTGCTAGTCTCAGCCTTCACTTGATGGAATTCCATTGAGAAAACACCATGTAAGACTTTCATTGTTTTCCAAGTTCAGCACTGGAAGGGTGCAGGGCCTGCCAGGAGGTGCATGTCTGGCAGGTGGCATTTGCCTGTGCTGCTGCATTACTTGCATTAGGAGTTCAGTGTTTTTAGGCCATTCAGAGAAGAGTGCCTCATGCCTGTACAGCAAGCATGAGGGCACTCGTGTCAAGTTGTCTCTGTAAAAGCAAACATCAATTCTTCCCTTTTCCCTCTTTGCATAGCTGGTGCCCAAAGTCTACACGGTATAGTCTCCTCTAGGGATGAGTCCATCTCCCTTCTCTTTGCTTAGGCGGAGATGTCCAGGAACACCCTCCCTGGTTCTTGACTTGTACTTGCTTCTGTGTGTGCAGGGGGCAGCTGGGGGAAAAGGAAGCAGGTTTCTCTCAGATGGGCTCCATATCCTTGAATTCATTGCTCAAGAGGGTCATATGCCATCTTCCTTCCCTGCAGCAGCTTACAGCTATCATCCTCCCTACCCCCAGTCTTTGGCTTCACTGTTGTAGGCCTCCTTTTGCTGTTTAACTATCATCTGATGCCAATCCTAGTTCCGCCTGTACCTCTGCTGGGACATCTGGGTATAGCAGATCTTAGCAATCATGTCTGTGGGGCAGATTATTGAAAGCATGAACCCATGTGCTGGTGGCTAAATAAAAAGAAGGTCATTGCCTCATCCCTGGCCCAGATGGCAACTCTGAAGATAGCTGCTGCTGGTACAATGCAAGCAACTTGTAGTAGCCTCTGTCTTAATATGGCCACCTGTGTTGTCTTAGCTGTAATGCATTTGAAACAGCACTGGAGTTTGGAGGTAGTGCTTCGCAGAGTATGAGGACACAGTGGAACAATTAGGCCACAAAATTTTCTGGGATAGGAGCTGGGGTTGAAATCGGCGTTATCCAGACTGCGTGAGTGAGCGTCTTGTGGTAGGGATACAGACTTTGAGAACTTTTCACACCGTTGCCCCGTGTTCCTGCAAAAGACAAGCAGTATTTATCCTCTAATGAAAAGGGACTTCTGGCTGATTCTTTCTGTACCAATATTTGCTGTGATGAATAGCAGATTGATTATGGTCATGTGCAGGTGCTCTGTCTATAGGAGAGTGGTTTTCCCCCCCCCAACTTATTAGTGTTACAGGGAGCTTGCTTTATTAGCTTGTTCCTGGTTCATCTAATGAATTTTCAGCTTTCAGAGCCCCTCCATACATATATTTCACACTGAAGGGCAAGGAGAATAGTTTTTAAAATTGCAGGAGAAGTAAATAATTCTGAGCAGTGTTGAACCCTGCTGCCTAGCCCTATGCTTTATAGATAATTGTTCATTGATCTGTCTGGTGGGAAGGAGCTCCTGGATCTCTTATATCAACATCCTGTTGATTCTGGGAGTTGGGGTTATTTCCCTGTCTCTCTTCTCTCTCCCTCACTGTACATTTTTTAGATTTCTGTTTTTGAAAGAATGCCAAATAACAGGCTAAATAGGTCAAAGACTGTAGGAGAGGAGGAACGTGAATGGAAAGTCAAAATGGACTCTGGGCCAAGGTAAAGAGCCTTGAGGAAAAGAAAATGCATCTTGCAGTTTCTTTTCAGCTACAGCATGTTTTGGATAAGTGATGGCATAATTAATGAGTAGGCAGGATTACTGTGCTTATGTGATGGCGTTCTGTGCAAGTGTGCAGTGATATATTGGAGAGGGACTGTAAAGTACCTGAAACTGGACAATTGTATTAACCTTAGGCATGTTTCTTTTCCAGTCAGAGCTTTTCTCCTGTTCCAAAACACAATGTTGTCTTCCTGCTTTGTGCTCAGTAGAGCAATATTTTTACCATTCTTTATAACTGAGAGGATAAGTAGGATGCCCAAGAGCTTTGTCTAATCATTTAGCTAATGATCCTGCTCTGTAATATCTGTTCAGGTGTTTAATTCAGTTTAGATTACTATTCTGATAGTCCTTTCTGGCCATTGGTTTTGATAGGACTCGCTTCTACACTCTGCATCCCCTGAAGAAGGAAGGTCATAGTTACGCTCTGAATTTACTCAGAGTGTCTTATTTTAGACCGTGCCTCAGCGTTGGGCATTCAAGCAAAGTATTAATCTTTAGTTTATATTAATGTATCTTAAATTGTGCCCCAGATTTCACATGTATGTTTTGTGAGTCAAGATATTAAAAGCTGCACAGTTTGTAGCATAACAGCATATCCAGTTATCTTACTTGTAGGGAGGGAGGAAGTGTTAGTGCTCCACACAGTAATCGCTATAGGTCTGTGTAACCATTTTGTTCTGCAGGCAAAAAGCCCTCAAATCCTCCCACCCTGAAGTATTTAAAAAATATGGCTCCGTAACATGCTGGAGAGTTTATGGGGTAGAGCTATCAGAAGAACCAGAGAAACCTGTGGGCAGATGCAGGAACTACACTGCATTGTTATTCCTCCAAACCCGAGAGAGAGAACCTCATGTCTTTGATACTTAGATATCTTCTCATGTATTTGAATACACGGGGCCAGACTCTTAGCTAGAAATCTAAAGTACCTTCTCTGATGTGCAGCACTTTATATGTCTTGATGCTTCAGTTTGAAGTGTTTAAAACTACTTCTGCTACATCACCTGCTATATTTTTCTCCAGTATCTAAGCACATTAGTTTCTGGCTTATTAACTGCCAGTTTTCTACTCAGAGTAAGATATTCTGAGGAAGGGTATTATGATATACTCATATATTATATTCTTTTGAAACTTTTTAGCAAACAAACAAAACCAAAATAGCTAGACAAGCATGAATGGAAGACTCCCCAGGTCCCTATTTCACCTTTCATTGAAAAGTCATTAAAGTTGTGGCTAGTCAGCAAATCCAAAATCTAGCACCTGTTTGCCAGACAAAAACCAGCTGCACTGTATGTATATTATTTAACCCATCGGCAATTTGCATACCATATGCAGTACCAGTTGCTTTGCTTAAGGTGTTTTAGGATATTATGTTTTTATTAAAGATGAAAGGTCGATACAAGAGAGCAAAACTTGTAGTAAGACTTTGTGATATCAGTATCTTGAAGTCATGAGATTACATGAGGGCTGAATTTTTGACTTGTGGAGTTTTTATTTCTTTGTTTTTCATTTAAATGATCCAACCCACTTTTTTGGTCTAAAAATGTATTTCACCTCTTAGGTTATTTCTTCATTGGCTTTGATTAGGTCATGACTTATTGAAGTGAAATGAATTCTTCCTGTTTTTCTTTCAAAATAATTAGGAAAAGACAAGTTCCCTGGGCAGGCCAGTCTTTTGGAATCCTCCTCGTTTAATGCACGTGGGACATTCCTGTGATATGAGCTTGTTTTGAAATTGTTTCTCTTCCTTTAAAACAGAGCTGGCATGTAAAATTACTTTCCCTTTTTCTGAAAATTATTGTCCTCTGAAGTGTCTGGAATTCTGAAACTGAAGTCACAGAAAATCTTTCTTGTCTGCTTTCAACCTACTTGCATTTTCTGCCATCCTTTGTTTTGTTCATATACGTTGGTGAGGGCCCTATAAAGTTTTTCACAGCTTGTGAAGTAAGATCAGATTTACTGCAGTGACAGTCTGAAATGGCATGAAAATATGGACAGTGCTAGAGAACTTACATTCTAGGCCTCTAGCAGACAACAGGAAAGGAGTCAAGTTCAATCTGAATTTCATACTGGATAGCACAATACTTGACATTCCTCATAATATCTAAAATTACCTTCTGAATAAGTTTTCATTAAGCTGTAAAAAATACTAATTATAAAATAGCGCATTTATTTGTGAGATTCAATCACAAAGGAAGGGTGAGTTGTGAGGTTAGGATTTTAGTGCTTGGTAGACTTTGATTCAGGTTTTGGTTCTGCTATAGATTTACTGTGTCTTCTTGGGCAAGTTGCTTATTTTCTGTGTGACTAATTTTCATACCGTAAAGAAGTAGAGATGGTAATACTTGTTTTTTCTTTACTCTTATCCACCATGATCAAACTGGTGATATTCTGTTACTTACCCTGTATGTATGTTGCAGCCATAGCCTTTAGTCTATGGCTTGAGGTTATCTGCCAAACTGTAGAAAAATAGTAGAAACTAATCTTGGAGATTCTGAGTGTTTCCTAACACCTTCAATTCCATATAATTTCTGTGGAAATCAGTGTTACCTCACAAGATGAGGACATAGCTGATAAAATTTTAAGAGATCCACAGAAATTATACCACTGGTGCAGTAATTATGATCTGGCGATTCTTAGAAACTTCATATTGCTCTGGCTTTTCCTCTTTCTTTCCTCATGCTAAATTATGTTGAACAACCATAAATCCTTTCCTGAAATCTACTTTGCATATAAGGAACTTCTAAGTGATTATTGCAGAGCTGTTTGTCAAGAAGGGAAGAAGCAGGTGATCTGCATAGTAGTAAGTTGGTTCATGTGACAACCCTGGCATTAAATACGGGCTTGGTGATTCAGCACCGTAAAACACATTCCAGTTATTAATAGGTAATGGGCAATTGCTAGAGGTATGTCTCAGTCAGTAACTTTCTGTAGTAGCATAAACGTACATAAGTTCATCTCTGAATTTGCTTAGCTTAGACGAAAATAAACTCCATTTAAACATTTTGTTTCCAAAAACACATCCTATTATAATTTACAGCAAATCCTTCTACAACCTGCATTAGAAGTAGCAATCATTAGTCAATGGCTATTGTCATTTTATTTTCACAAGAAAATCTTTGAAAAAGCTTTTCCTATTTAAAAGCTGGTTTCTACTGCATACAGTTTATTCTTGGTCTCCTTGTAGAAGCACAGCATAGTAACTTCTGCTATGACACTGGTGCTTTCTTAGAAAAGACATTTGAGCTAAACAGAAGGGCAAAACAAGGTCACTGGCATTATATATCTACAGTGAGCTTTAAGAAATGAGTCAGACTTACAGATGGAATGATAGTTTGCCTTGTCATGAGAACACACATCTTCAAAAGGTTCCTGCTTTGGAAAAATAAAGTAAAAACCATAAGGAACCACTTAAGGAGGCTGCATAAATAATTTGCCATTTGTGAGCAATATATGCAAAACGATAGGACTGCAAGGACTGTATTTGATGGAAAAGCTTCTAACCATTTAAACTGCCATCCTGGTGTTTATTACCTGAATCACCTCCGGGAGTCTGATAAACACCTGTGATCTGCTGGTAATTCAGGAAAGGAAGCAGCACTCTGCATGACCTGCTTTTTTTCTCTCAAGCAGTCATGGTGTAATAAACAGTGTACGGTGATTTTGAACATGCAAAGAATATATTTAGACAAGTTAAGGCTACTACTCTTGGTTTAATGCTTAACAAAGCTAACAGCAGAAAGTAAATGGTTTAACACCTCAATATGGTATACATAGAAATGGAAGGAGAGAGCAAAAGACAATAGGAGCTAGTGGTACTTGGAAGGCAATTCAGTCATTTGCTTTAAAAATGGGAGTAAATGGTAAATACCTTAAAGAGAAATAGGGAAAAAGAAGGGGTTTCTTTTAACCTATGCATTTTTAAAGTTGCTACATGACCAGTAAAGTAATAATTTCCTGGAAAGCAATATTTAAATATATCCATCATCATTTAGATCTTGGACACATACTTAAATATTATTGATTATTTGCAATTGTGTGCATCCATGTGTAGGTATATTAAACAAAAAAGTAATGGTAGCATGTCAGTGATTGGGATAAAGTGCAAAAATGGAACTGGAGTCTCTAATTACTAGTTGTTTGGGTTTTTTTTTTAATTAAGAAAGCCACAAGCAAATTATAGACATCCAGTTTATAGCATTGCAATCTTACAGGCTTGCTCTCATGAATATGGTAATTTTTTATTTTATGCCCTCTTGAGATGTCTTGTTAAAAACATTTTATCGGTGATCCTAAAATTCAGTAAATTTGAAGCCCTTGGCACCCTGAAGATAGTTAAAGTTCTTCAAAAAATGTCAGCAATAAATATTTGGCAAATATAAAGAATATGCACATTTTTCCCAAGTGGGTGATATTTTTTTTTCCAGTTCTTATAGTCAAGTGATGACACTGCAGTTCAGAATATAAGTGCATATTGATATTTTCTTCCAGAAACGGCATGTGTTGCTTAGAGAGTGCTTCTCCCACAGAGTTATTTTTGTGCAGACACCTGGAAGTGGTTACATACTTGCTCCGGCTTGCAGACTAGTTTTGGACAGTCAGGTGTATGTATGAGCAAGTGGTCTTTATTCGGAGCAATTAAAATTCTAACATTCTCCTCTCTTGACATGCAATTACTAGGGCTCTGCTGTTCCCGCTAATTGCTCTTGCTGGGGACATTGGTGAGGAGCCAATGATTTTGATGGGTAGTGGATTATCATTTTTACTCTGCTACCTGAGAAAAAAATCATTTGCAAAATCCCATGTGTAATTAGCAAGACTCATGATTAATTGTCCTGCAAAATTAGCTTCACTGTTGCTTTTATTTTACTGCTTCAAATATTAATTAATGTTAACTCCTTTCCTTCAGTTCTAGCTTTTGAATATTCAACGTGGCTTTGAAAAATTAGTCAGGGCTTCTACTTGCATTAACGTGCTGGAGCTTTGATTTCTGAGTAAGTATTCTGATTTAAAAGATCACACTTGGGTCATAAATAATTTTTATAGGAGGACAAACAAAGCATCAAAGCATCATGGGAAGGCATTCATGCACTAACTGAAAGTAAATTGTTTCAGTAATGATTCATTCCCCCAGTCCTTTTGGGGAAACATCAGCAAATATGCAAAACACTGCATTGTGTGGGGCAAAACAATTATTTAATGACAGCAATCAATGTATATATTTTCAAATAAGTAGCACAGTGAAAGGGGTCAAAATAATGGTGGACTAATACCATTTTAGTACCAAATTGTCCTTTAAACTTTGAGCAGTTGCAGTATCTACTCTCTGTATTTCTATGAATTACAGGTTGTTATGTTTGATGGTGTAAGGTGGAAAATGCCAAGTGTCTATACTTCAATGCTCTCTGTCTTAGTGCTCTCAAAACCCTTATGTGTTTAGTGTTGTGACTATGACAGGGTCAGACAGAAAAGAAAGTGCCTAGCAAAGACTGTTCTTGGGTCACTGGGATGCTGGTGGATTGAATTCACAGGACAGCTCCTTAAAACCAACAGTAAGTTGTTCTGAGACTCCAAAGAGCCTTGGCTTCTGTTTTAGCTGTGCTTTCATTGTGCCAGGTTACCTCACACAACTCCTCACAACAGAGATCTTTTCTAAGAACTACCAGTTCCTCCCAGTACAGCTGTAGCACTACCTGTAGACCACTCCTGCGCAACAGTTACAGCCTTAATTTTGCCCCGCCTCAGTCCTTGCTTTATTTCTTCTCTGTGTTTTCAGCATGAGCTAGACGAGTTTCTCAATAATTCATCAGAAGAGCCCTTGCCCTCCTAGATATTCTTCTCAATATGCAATAATCTCACTGTAATCTTGTCATAAAACTCAAAGTTGAGCACTGGAGTAGTAGCACAGTAGGGGTGCAGGTGACAGCATGGTCAACATACTTGGCTTCATTATCAAACATAACAGGAGAATCAAATCTGGGAAATTCCGTCTCACTCTTCTCATTAAAGCGTACAGCTCTTCTGGCAGCTTTTGTCAGACTTTTGTAATGCAGTGCAAGACCCAGAAAGCTATAGCTATCTTTTATGGTTTTTTGTTACTTCAGACTTCTGTAACTGATTTTGGCCTTGTATGCCTGTAAAATGACATTACAGCCAGTTTGCCTGTTTTCTGGACAGCAATTCTGTTCTACACATCCCCACATATAAAATAACCAAAGACATTGCTTTCTCATTGCTTGAAAATGAGTGCTTGCCCCAAAGCTATGCTGGTAGTTACACCATTGAGCATCCTGCTGTTTGCAGAAACTGCCTCTAGTCTTGTCATGCCACCTATTTCTGATGATGTGGCTTGTTCACGTGAGAGTGAAAGACAGAGAGTGTGAGAGTTCACACAGAGAGAAAGCATTCCTCCAAGTAAAATCAACCATATGGTTTAATGGCTTTTTTTGATCAAGTGAATGAATTCTTTTAACTGTGTTTCTAATATTGACCTAGGAGATCAATCACAGAAAAATATTGTTACCTTTATAGCTTAAATTAATTAAAAATCAGACCTGAATCTGACCTTTGCTTTGGTCACACTTTCCACAAATAGTGCTTCCAGAATTCTTTGCAAGCTCATTAAAGAGCTTGTGTCATCCTTCACAAAACTGTCTTTTTCTATACCTTTTTCAAATCTCAGCTTTAATGACTGGCTTCACTGTACAAGCCTCTTGCCCCTCTTAATAGGCTCAGACTTGTCCTTCTCTTTCCTAAACTAAAACGGCTATTGTGTAGGCCTATTAATCCAGAGTTTCTGCAGAGCCTCAGAATGTCTTCATAAATGAGTGAAAACCAAAAAATAAATTCCAATCTGGATCCAAACATCAAGAAAGGTTTCAGACTTTACTTGGATCTTTGGGGATCTTTGAATAAATAAAAGGCTCTGTGAGTCTTCTGCTGTTCATCTGTAATTGCTTATTCAGACTAAGGTGCAACCGTGAAGCCAAAACTGATTCACGTGCTTTTCTAATTTCAGCAGAAATAGTCACATATACTAGTTGTTGCAGAGGAGGAAGCGGGAACACTTGCAGATGTGCATGTATAGGATGCTTGGTAGAAAAGTTCTATTTTGTCTCCCTCATGTGCTCTAAGAAGCCTTTTCTACACAAAAAAGTACTGTCACCTATTCTGATAAGATCACATCATTCTTCCTGTGCAGTCATAGCTATATGGACAATCCTTTCTGAAGTAATAAATGGCCTTTTTGCTCTTAAATACACCATTTTAAAAAGTAACTTACTAACTGTATTAAAGCCCCTCATCACTGGTGTCATGCTGCAGCACACTACCTGAGAGTAACTGAGGGATTTGGATCACAGGTAGGGTCTGGGGGAAGGAGGCTTATTTGGGAATTTAAATAGGAAATATTTCAGATTTGGTCCTTCACAAAAATGAAGGCCTTGATTTACTAAATTGTTAGAAATTAATGAAGCACAAAAGAGAAGCTGAGATACAGAAATTATGAAGGTTGAGACCTTCCTATTTCCACAACTGTCACATTTACTGGTCAAGCGTCCCCAGGAGCAGTTCTCCAGGGGCGACAGGTTTTGCTGCAAAATGGAAACAAAAGAAAGAAGGGAGATCAGCTAATCTTCAAACTTAAAATGGAGCAAGTAGCACCATGCTAGCACAATCTTCCATATATGAAAAAATTCGTAAATCTCCTGCATCAACAATATTGAAGTTTCTAGACTATGCGTGATGTTGCACTCTTCATCTTCCAGTGAAGCAGGATTTGCACATGCAGTTCTACAGGAGCAAGTGGCTTCAAGTTTACAGTCACAGACACACTGCTCATTATCTGAGTTCCTGTATTAGTAGACAAATGTTTTGAGAGACTGAATAACTGATTTTTCAAGGATCTGTGTATCTACAGCTGCTTAGGGAAATTTAAGGGCTTGCAGAATTTGGCTTTCAAAACGAAAAAAGTAAAAACATTCAATTCCTCCATATTCTTTTACTGTATTCATCTTTTTGGTTTTTTTTAAATCCATGTTTGCATATAACATCCATTTCACAGAGTGGGGATTTGCTTTGGTGATTATTCTGTTGTTTGAAGGCCAGATTCCATCCTTAGTTACTTTTTTTTGTTTGTTTGACATGAGAATATAGCTTTAATAGCTGTGGATTTCGCTGTGCTGTATAAAAACACGTTTTTGAGAACGGCAAGGGTAACCCTATGTTGTGGAGGGTGTGCAGAGTTCCAGCAGGCACAACGCTGTCTCTGAGCTGCCTGCTGCATTACAAACACACTGAGTAGCCATTGGGGAGACTTATTTTCACTTTTCCACTTATCTTTTCTTCTCTATTTTTTTTTCTTTTAAAAAAACCCAAACCAACCTATAGGCAGAGAATCATGGCCTTGGCTTTCTCTTCTGGGCAAGTATCTCTTTAGCGTCTTCCACTGATTAGCACTCTGTTAGATACTAGCAAGAAATGCAGGCTTTTTAAGATTTTTAACAAATAAAGTAAATGACTGTTTGATGTGTGGGAAGGGCAGAGGGGAAGGGAAGATTTTCACATATATCTCTACCTCTTATGAATCAAATACGGCTTCTTCCTTCAAATTGGCCTCTATCAGGAGGCTAAAATATCCTGAAGGTTAGCTACAGCACTATCTGCTGCTGAGATGTTATTTACTGGATGATGAATATATTAGTTCAAATTTGAATTGATTCTATGGAGGGGTAATGTTGATACCATATTTACTGCTCTGTTTCAGTAGTGTAGGCCAATCATTAGTGTGGAGAGAGTGGGAAGAAAATAACTTAAAGGTGACACTGCCTGAAATGCAGGAAACGAACAGTACTTTATAAATAATATATTCCTCCTATTATGTTAATTTTTCAAAATAAGCTTAGAGTTAAGTGTAGTGTTCGATCACTAGGTGCATCTATACTAGTATATTATTAGTCTGTTTAGTCGCATCTAGAAATATGTTCTTCATATTTGTGGTTGCCAAAGGAAATAGAAATCAATGAAAGCAGCAAAAGTGCTGAAGTCATTTCAATAAGTGAAGCACTCATTAATTTAAATTTCACACTTGACATTGTTACAGACTAATCATAGAAAATAAGACATTGACTTCTATATATGTTCTAAGACATGGAGGAATCCTGCAACTTTATTTTCAAAGTGGCATTGACATTAGAAGGAAAGACCTCTGACTGCAGCAGTTTAGGCAGATGTTAATGATATGGTAAACTTTCTCAAAAGCCTGAAGTCCATTCATATGGATGACAGAAGCTTGAGGAGTTAGCAAGCAAACAATATTGGGACACTGCGACTGAACATGTTCTGAAACATCAAAAAGCTCTTCCTGCCGTTTTCAAACATCTAAAAATATGTGTGAAGCCTGTTCACAATTTAATGGGAGATATACAGAGAGCTGGGGATGGTTATACAGGAAATTAGAAAGCCTCATCTCATCAGAGTGAAATAAATATGCCATCATATGAGAAAAGTAATTGGAGGGGTGTGTCAGTTCTGTTGATGTCAAGCAGGTGTTCATAAATTAGAATAAACATTTGTAACTAATATTAGTGATAAGAAAGTATTTTAAATTACACTGAAGAGAGACACCTAACTTGTCTCTCTCCCTCTTTTTTCCATTTAAAAAAGAGAGGATTGGAAAACGCCATTTCCCCCGGCTATCTTTTCCAGTGGAGACTGACCCTCTACTCACCTGCTTTTCTTTGATATATACCAAATCACATTGCATCGTGCAGGATGCAATGGAAGTAACTTGGAAGGAAGACTACATTGCAGTTGCAGTAAGTAGGTAGTACTTGTAGGTAATGGCAGGCAGGTAGGTGGCATTGAGGTGGTGATTTCTGATTGATAGGTGCAAGGATGCTGTCTCCTTTCTGTTTGTTGTCTGATCATGCTTAGTCATGGAGAACTCTCAGTCATGGAGAATGAATGTACTTCATTCTCCCTCCCTTGAGAACATCCTCTGTGTTGCTTAGAATATTCAAGGTAATTCAGAATTCATTAACACCCCCAAAAGAGATGCTATGAGGGTCATGGCACACAGATCCCTTGTTGTAAACCCTTTTTAAAGAGTTAAGTCAATTTGCTCAGACTTGCTCAGAATGCAAGCCCCTGTCTAGTGTTCAGTCCACTGTAAATAAGATGCTACTAACTGTTGTGAAAAATCTTTTCTGATCTGGTATTTAGGAATCATGACTAGGAGTTTAAATATTAATCTTGTGGTGTGTCCACAATGTCTTTTAAAGCACAGGTATTTTGTGCTGTTTCAATCTCTTTTTTTAACACAGGAAGGAACCAGTAGTAGTGGTAAGAATGGCCTTAACATGAGAACATGGTGTACATCTGAATGCACTGCTAGGATATCTTAATTCAAGTATTTACTCAAATCTTTAATAATGGACACAGTGCTTCCTGATCAAGAAGCAGAGGACTATAAAAATGTACATGGTGTTTAAGTGCCTGACCACATTAGAGCTCTATGTGGCCTATTTTTTCACCAGATTCCACTGTAAATTTGGATAAACTAAGGGGATATCAATATGAATTGGAGACCAAATCTAGCTCAAAATTTGGCCATCAATCTAATTTTATGTATCTGGTTCATATTACTATTGATTGTTGGTTTGATTATTTTGGGTTGACCTTTTCAGTAACAAAATTTCAATAGCAATTTTGACTTCGATTTACATGTTTTTTGAACTTAAATTTGTGGATAAAACTCTCAGAGGCATTGAGCTAGTACTTGTTTTTATCTTTGCTTAGTAGAACTTGAAGTTACTATGCAGAAACTGTACATTTTACAAACCTGTCCAGTTCCATTCTGATATGAAATGGTAGTAAAACAGGTTCCTCTTGGAACGGTTCAGGCAATATTTATAATACAAGATTACATTCAGAAAGCAAGCTGTTACTGAGAACTCTCCTGTCGAATGGAACAGTTGGGAAGGTGATATACCAAAGGGCTTAAATGAATGCAAGATGGTGGTTTGCCTTCCTTTTTGACCAATGTGCCTCGGGAATAAATATCTGTGTTGTAATTTGCAAGCTACTGTAAGTTTTCCTCATAAATATAAAAAAACCCCTCTTTTTTCCCCATGAAGTTCTTGTCACTCCTCTTTTTCCTTCAGAATCTTCCAACTAATAGTAAAAAGAAAAGCAGTTGTAGTAGGAAACCCAGACACATATCATTGGTGGTTTAAATATTATGCCAAAGATGAGATTTAATTTACGGTAAACCTTCCATCAGATAATATATCTCTGTGGGGCAAAACCAGAAGAATCCTGTTCTACCCTTCTGACTGAACTCGTGGACCTTTTCTGACATTCTTGTGCATGAAACATTGACTGACTCTGTCCACGTTTACACGAGTGTATGTATTTGGGGCTTCTGACCTGTGCATCCTTGAGTAAATGTTCTGATCTGTGACAGCACTGGGCTTGATGAGGAGAAAGAAGGTTGCCATAAGGGTGCCTCGGTCCTCAAGCCCTGGCCTTACACTATCCCTCTTGTCAAGTAGGTGTAAGACTTCAGTGTGAGGTAGTACTTTATCCCAAAGTTTGGCTCATGCAAACTAGTTTTTTCTGCCATGTGTCAGCTTTGAGCTTTGACAACACATTCTCTTTGTGCAAAGAGTGTGCAACAGCTTCAGTATCCTTAAAATAAGAGTCTGGAATGAAAAGAGGTGATGCAGAGTGGGTAGGAATAGGAGAGCCCTTGGAGGAGACAAGACAATCTGAAACATCTGCAAGGGAAGGTAAGCAAACAGCTGCGAGGCAGCGGGGACAAGCAGGGAGTGGGTGCAATTAGATTCTGCTTCACAATAGGGGACTATCATTTCATTTTATGGCTTTGTTGACAATCCTCTCATTTCTTTTTTATTGTAAATGACATCATCAATACTATCAGATGGAAGAACAATTCATTAACAGATGGCTTTGTACCATTTCCAGTATGGTACCCAGCATATCACGTTGTATTTACCTGCTTTCTGTAGTGTATTATTTTACCTGGAGGAACTTGTGTAAGAATATATTTAACTGGGGATCCTATGTAGCAATCAGTGGGCCATAAGGCAATAAACAAAACTTGGATAACATTTTGCTAACTAGTTAATGAAGAAAGTGAATTAACATCTTCTGAATTTACTTGTTCATTTACTTTTAATTTACTTGTTAAATTTCCTAGAAAGAAAAGGATGTCTCTCGATTGGAACGCAGTTCCAATTGAAACGGGGAAAAGGAAGACCATGCCACTGCATGGTGAGCTAAAGAGTGAGCTAAAGCCCTTCTAAGTCGTTTCTTTCTCCCTTGTAAATCTGCCCAGGACACTAATGGTGAAGCAGCTAAGGGTGATGTGATTTCAGGGCATGCAGCTTTGCCAAGGTATTGGTAGGGCTCAAATAGGATGATGAAGCTCTTGTGTTTAAAGTACAGCTATGGAGAGTCCTCTAGTCATCTAAATTGGTGAACAAATGAAGCCTGTATACATACAAACAGCCTAGGTACAAATCCATCAGCCTAGTTAACAAGGATCTGCGAGTTATGGCTGTAAATGGGACACTCGCACAGTGAACTTGATAGTACTATACTATCCTTATGGCCAAGGAATTCTTGGTAATATGTGAGATGCTGGAAACAAGGTCAGAGTGCATAATCTGGGAGCAGTGGACATAAAGGAGGCAGAAACCCAGATTGGGGATTGAATGTAAAATGTTTAAAGGGAAATTTAGCTATCCATTGAGTTGTGGAAAATGTACAGAATCCCTAAATTACAAATTGTGAACTCTAATTAAAAATACTGCATTATTTTCTCTACTACAAGCTCTAGATATTCTAGTGAATTAAATGTGGTATATTTTTGCTGACATCATGCAAAAACTAAACCAATATATTAGTGAGAACTTATTGACATGTTGCTGGATTTAATGGCATACATTCCCCCTAAGTAAGAAAATATCTGGAGTTAACAGAGCAAGATTTTTTCAGTACTCAGATGACTGCATTTCCCTTGTAAAATTTAATTAAATTAGTTGAGAGAATTACATGTTGATTAGTTTGGGGAAAAAAAAAAAAAACAACAACAAAACTTTACTCTTTAATAGAAGCCAAAGAATTTGGAATGCCAGCCCTGAGGAGCTGTACAGAGAAGAGCAGATTGACGTCATATGTATCAGAATCCTAAATAGCGCCCCTAATGCTTTTGATTTTTTGGTCATGTTTCAGTCTAGTTCCTGGCAGGTTTTCTTTTTTGCTTGGTTTAAATTTTGTTTTCCCTGCTAGATGTTTAGACCTGCAGTAAGTCATGCAACCTACAGGATGGAGGCCCAAGCTGTGTTAGTGTCCGTCTTCCTTAGCTGGTCCTGATTAGTACCCAGCTGGAGGGTTAAAAGGTTGCTGAACCTCTTGAAGAAGATAGAAGATATATAGTCATTACCTACTCCACTTGCCAAATACATATCTGAGAATATGATTCTTCTTAAAATAAAAGCTTATGGCAAGCTGTGTCTTTTTTAGTGTCCAAAATGGGGATCTGAAGATAAGACCACTTAGGCACTTAATGTAGACTTAGGATACTAACTTTAATCATTTTAAAAAGCAGAGTCCTAGACCTATTATTTTATTGCTGTTTGACTCATCCTTCTGTTGGTGACTTTACAAAGTAATTAATAATGGTTTATAAATTCATTGTTATGACTGTGCTATCATTTGTACTTACTGATTTCCCTCATTTCCACTCTTTACAACTAGGACGACTAGGACGGGAAGGTATTTTGTTTTCTATTCTTTTGCCAGTTTAATGTCCAAATAATTTTTAACTTATCTTGTAATTTATAGGTAATTTTGACATTTAGGAAACACCCTGCTACCTGTATGATCTCACTGTGCAAGTAGTGCTGGAACATTTCCTGTGAAGAATCTATGCCTGAGGTCTGCCCATCACTAAGGTTTAAGGCCATATGGTATGCTGAAGTATAATTCTCTCTAGTGGTTCTAGCAGAGGTTACTGTGGATTGTTGCTCTGGAAATATAGATGCTTTGGATGCCAGTGAACAGGAGGAAGAGATTCTATAAATTTAAGGCCTATATTCATAATCTTTGCATTTACTTCCAGAGTGTCACAATATTAGTATGTCTAAATTAATGTAATCTCCTTATAGATTGTCTTTTCTGCTGTATATCTAGATCTATCACATGGGTTTTGGTGTTCTATTTAGAACATAGCAATGCACCTGGCTTTGAGTAAAGGCTCATCAGTTGATGACAAAGCTAAGCCTGTAGTGCCAGCTGTTTCTGACCATTCTATTCAGCCCAATAATGTATAGCTTACACTAACAGCTCATACACTTGGTCTTCTGCACAAAAAAGCTCTCAGAGAAGTATGCTGGTTTAGTGACATATTCAGGGTTAACAACTCAGCTCCCAAACCTGCAGTACTTGGAGTCAGTGAAAATGCTGCTTGAAGGAGGGCTGCATGCTCAAGCTTTGTATGAAACAACTAAGAAAAATATGATAGGATTAGGAGGATAACAGATTACTAATAGTATGCTGGAGTAGAAACCAAAGGATGGGGGGTATGGGATATCAGATCTCTGAAAATTATTGCCAGAGCATCTTGTAGATACTCACAGTTTAGAGTGGTTAAAAAAGGGGGTGGACAGGTTCATGGCAGAGGCATTCATTGGTGGTTAGTAAATGTGTAAGAACCACCCCTGCTTCAGAACGTCCCCAAGCTGAAAATAGGAGGAGGCTGGAGAGTATGAGCGGGAAGTATGTTTGCCCTCTTCTTATTCTTCTGCAGGCATCTGCTTATGACCTTGGAGGCAGTGTAAAACACTAGTTGGACCTGCTGAGCTGAAGCAGTATGCCTGTTCTGAAACACAATGGAGCTCTAATAATTAAACCTTTAAATAGCAACATGCTAATAGGTTTGCTGGTGTACAAAGTGAGAATAAAATCTGTCTGCCCTGTTGTAAGCTGGGTTTGGTATATTTAAGTCGTTTTCTCACTGTTTTTTACAAGATTATAAACTTACAGACGGAAATTCTTTTAAGCCATAAATACCACGCATGCTGTCATGCCTAGAAGTACAGATAAAGCCAATGGGATGTTAAAAACTGTTGAAGTGCATTCCTTTCTTTACCTGGTTCGCTCAGATGAAACTGTCTGCTATCAGTTTGGGCGTACGGTGTTTGACCCTTGCTTGTAGATATAAATGAAATAGAGCTCCCATCACTTAGTCCCAATGCACCGAATGACAAATTTGTCCACAGCAGTTGACCTGAAAAGTGGAGGCTTAACCTTACATGGAAGTCTCTGAAGTTTCTTGCATCTGCTTTATCTCTGTAAACATTCTCCAATCTTTCCCCATCTTATTCATTACAGGGAAGGCTCCTGGGACTCTATGGTTGCAGACCCGTCTCTGAATTTTATATTCTGTTACACTCTTCTTGATTTTGTGTTTTTCCCATTATGTGGCTCTGGAGAAAAAGGATGGAGCAACATTCACTGTACTTTTCTTGGGTTTGTGCTACTCTTTTCTTGAGTCAAACTCATTTTTTAAAAATATCATTTAATGTATTTCAGGATATGCATTCTATGCATATTTTTTTATCATGCCACGGTATTTGCATTGTTACAGTTCTTTAAGGTATTCCCATCACAAATCTGAGCAATATAGGTAATAAGTTGTATCACCTGGTAGTGCCTGATTGAAATACAAAGTTGTGAGAATAATACTTAGAAGTAATGGGTACACACATTATCTTCTACTGATCATGAGATCCACACAGAGGTACAAGAAATCACCTCCACAATGTGCATCCAAAGGCGAAAAACAATTGCTGGGCATTCTATTACATTTGCCGCATATGGAATTAGCAGGTTATCAACTCTAGTCTTTGCATCATACTGAACAGAAGGAGAACAGAAAAACAACTTCTGCAGTCAGTGTCTTAAACCTCTAACCTGAAACATTTGCAAAAAAAGGTATTATTTCTCCTTACGCTTTCTAAAACTCCCCATTGTGTATAGACATGCAAATTGTAACACCGTGTTCCAAGGATGTGGAAATTCAGGGACAAAACGCAGATAATTCTTTTGTAAATTGCAATCATTGACTGACCTTATGCTAGGAGAAAATTGATGTTTTACATCTAGGACATTATTTATCCAAATATTTTCTGTTAACCTGGGTCAAGGAGAGGGGAAGAGTGTGATGTACTGTTAGCATTCAGTTCTACTGTATAATTTCATTCTTAGAAATGAGACAGTCCCAATTTCATACTTAAATCAAGAGATTAGAATGTTATTTCCTTTCTTATATTTATTCAGGAGAAAGTATTTTTCCTTCATCTTTTTTCCTGCTATATACTGTAAATCTTTCTTGGGCATTGGGCAACACTTTAAACTGCATCCCACAAGCTAAAAGTAAAGGATTCCAAGCTAGAAGGCTGAAGAAACTTTGCTTGTTTTGGGCAGGTTCCTGACAAATTTCTATACTTCCATTGCTTTCCAATAAGGGACAAGGTCAGCCCTAGCTGTTTCCACAGATGCTTATTCAAATGAACACAGAGTAAACAGACAGCGTTATGTTCTTCAGGTCAATTATAGGAGATCTTCCTGCAAGATCATGATGAGGAGTTGGAGTGGGGACTTGACTGCTTATCTTAAAGTTCCTTTGCTCCTGTATGCTGCACTGAGTGGAGCATGGGCGGCTAGGGAAAACCAGAACTGAATTTCTTCATCAGCTTTTCATTTCTATGGAACATGGAAAATATATCACTTAGAGGGGAACAGTCCCATTCTTCTTCCTATGTGTGCTTATGCCTCTCTTGCACGTTTTTATTACTATTTTGCACGTTTATTAGTGTGATTTATTTGCATATAACAGAAGAGGAAAAGGACTGTCTGTACCACGTTAGATCAAGGGTCCATTTTGCCCAGTATCTTGTCTGTGCCTGGGAAAGACCAAAAGGACAAATCAAGCATGCAGTGAATATTCCCGGCATATTCTTGCTGTATTGCCTGAGCTGTGGCTCAACATCTTCCATAAGCATATCCATCCTTTATGAACACATGCAAACCTTCTGCAACCATGATGTCGCCAGGAATAATTGCATATGAAAGACCCGAATATTGTGTTTATTACCGAAATGACTTAGTTACTGCAGAAAGTCTGGGCTTTCAAAGCAATACAGTTCTGAATTATGATCCCACTTAGAAAGCTCTGATTTTTCTTGAAGGCTCTGAACATAAGGTTCAAAGTCCCTGTGGAAGTTAGAATTGATGTACCTGTATCATAGAGACACAGGCCTTCCTGTTCTCTTTTCAACTTGACAAGTCACTTCTATGACTTTCAACAAGGTAATGCAGAAGAAGGAGGATCGCATTAGAAATCCCTCTCCATCTCTCCCTCCTCGCAGGAACAAGCCCTTGCCTGAGAAACAAATTCTCTCAACTTCATCTAGAGAGGATCAAACACCTTCTGCTGTTGTTCCCAGGCATTGTTAATTGTTGTTAATTTCCAACACCTCATTAATTATTTGCTATTAAAGATGTGAGTGAGGCAAATGCCCTTCACCCATGGATAGTCACAAGAATGGACCATTAATAACTACAAAAATGTTTTACTTTTGAAGTAGAAAGGGAGCTTGTATGAAAGTCACTTTGTTTGCAAGAAAAGCCTAATGCAGCATCAGGGTGTCATTTCGTAAAGGGCCGGGTATGACCAATGCCCTAACGTGCAAAAGAAACCAACCAGGGAACAGTGATAAAACTGCAGTTGATGTAATTGACAGAATATAGTGGCTAGAAGTAGAACCCTCCCCTCTGCACCAGTTCTCACTTAACTTGTTTTAAAAAATTATATTTTTGATTCAGTACATTCTGATGATACTCCCAATATATAAAAGTTTTAAATCCTATTAAAAAACTCACAGTAAGGTTTATTCTTTAGTATGCAGAGCAGTACATTAGGCTAGTATTCTTAAGACTGAGAAGCCTCAGTCAGGACTGAGACTACATAATATTAACAAAAGTAGTAGTAAGACAGCCTCCAATCAAGGAATTCACAGCATAGATAGGCAAGGGGATGAAGGGAGCTTGAACATTCCTCAGAAGTATGAATGTATTTCCTACGGTATTTCCTCAGGAATTGTCCTGTATCCTAGGAGCTGGGAAAGGATACTCATTATTTTTGTGACAGTAGCATAACAGAAAAGAAATTTCTTCTGCCCCTTCCCAGCTTGTTTTCAAAGCTGAGCCTGTCAGAATGGTTTCCACAACAGCAAGGCTTGACCTTCTTAGACAAAATCTACAGGTAGTGTCCAATAACCTCTTCACTGTTGGCTTTGACTTGTGAGTCTGCTTTACCGTAGCCATACAGCTGTTGTCAGAAATCCATCAGATGTCATTTCTGGGACTTGATTGTCTTTGGCTGTTGGTGCCTGATACTCAGGCAAGGTGGCAAGATTTAAGGCTGTTATTTCTCTCCTTTCTCTGTTCTGGAATAGGTGCCACCAAGTCAATCTTAAAATATATCCATTCTGCGGCTTCTCTTTCTCTTTTTACCTCTGTCAGCTTTCACTTTTATCTGGAACATTTGATCACTCACTACACAGACATTTGGTAATGACAGCTCCATGGCTGGCTGAAAATCAGTATTAGATTATAGCCTGAAAACCAGAATTAGATTATAGGCTGGTCATCTTTCACCACTTTAGCTGTAGGGACTGCGTTACTGCCAAAGAGAGGCAGTAACTTCTTCCGCTGCTGCAGCCAAGTCCAAGTAGGGTTGTGAATCAAAGCCTTCATTTGCCATTGTTCACAGCCTGGTATATTCAACTCAATTAACTTAAAAAAAAAAAAAAAAAAGATATTAATATGTAAGGCCATGAATTGCAACAGCTGGGAAGTTTACACGCCACCCCTCTGTGCCTCTGTTATGGGCTCCACACGTTCTTCAGGGAGTGGGTGGGTTGTATTTTCAATAATTTCTACAGAGTAGTAATTTCTTTAGCTGCTGCAGCTTATTCCAAAGGGGACTGTGAAGCAGAGCCAACAGGTCATCTGGGCAAAGACTGAAGAATCCTGTTCTCTTAAGCCAAGTTACTTATAGAAATAGTTCCACATACTACCCGTTGCACAGGAAATCTGTAGCAGAGCCAGGAAATGTATCCATGTCTTCTGAGCTATGTTACACCTTCTTAATACCAGAGCTATCTTCCAAAGCCAGACTTGAATTCAATGAGCTGAGCCAGAATTTAAAATTCTCTGACGTCCAACTTACAAACTAGTCGGTGTAGGGGAGTCTGGACTGCTGCGTAGCTGTTTCTGCAGTCCCCCTGATGCTGCAGAAGCTCCTGTTCTCTCCTCTGAGAGGAGGGTGGGGATTCATAATGTTGTTGGATCTCAGCTGATTAGGATAGTACCTAAGCAGTGCTACTTCTGGCTTTTTTTGCTTTGCTCCGTGGTGTGAAGTAAGGAAGAAAGTAACACAGACTTAAATCTTTTCTTCTCTAAAACCTTCTGTGTGTATTATATATCTAAACGGTGCTAGTCTTGAAGGCTGGAAAAGGCCATTAGATCATCTGTTTATTTCTATAAATTGTAAAATGTCAGCTCTTCTGACATTATCTCACACCTTTTACTGGACCATAGGATCTTCTCCATAGGCCTCCAGCCTTGCTTTGGAGAGATTGAAAGGCAAGACATCCACCATTGTCCTGATTATTTTGCCCCCATAGCTGATAAGCCTCAGTGATTAACCATTCAGTAGTCAAAACCAAATGTTTTATGTAAAAATACACTGACTTTGCAAATACTTAAACGTTATCCTCAAAAATACGCAATGCATATTGCAAACTCAGAGTTAGATTAAAATGCTGAATTATATCCTATAGCCTTGTCTCGAGTTTCACTTTAGAACAGATGAAACCTTCCCAGGAAGTATTTTCACCAGATGCCAGATCTGTACTTGTTTTAGAAGAGCGGAAGTATAATGAAGTACCTGACTTAAGACTTTACAAGATAAAAAGTGCCTGGTTGGTGCTAAAGCTTCATTTTTAATTCCCTCTTTATTATGGGAGTTGTTCTCTCTGGGAGTTTGAGCTGTGATCGGGAGCATAGCCAGGACAGATAAGGCACATGAACCCTGCCCTGAAAGCTGACAAACTAGCATAGCCGAGCAGTCAGTTATACTCGAGACAGATCTCTTTCAGGCACTAGTTCAAGCTGAATTTATTTCCAGTCACCTCCAAGAAAGACTCGCTAGAAATGGAATGCACCACAATGATATATGACTTTAAAAAGTTTATAATCTATGTGCCTACAGGTTACTGTCAGGAGGTAATAAGAAAAGGGAAAACAACAAAGCCTTCCTCTACATATGTGCATACCAACATGTACATATGTTAATACAGACATAAAAACTCATATGTGTGTATATAATGACAATTACATACTACAGTATTTATTACAGTGGATTTTAGACTTAATCAAACAAAATCCCAAACCAACTGGATTTAATGAATTAGAGAAAACGAAATGCAGCTAAGCCATGAAACTATATGGGCATTCACTTTACCATGTTTTGATGGAAAAACTTCATATTTGGTTTGAAAATTAATTTTGCGATCCCAGTTTGGGTTTTTATATGTTGTGCTGTGACAATTATTTTCTTGGTTTTCATAATGACCAACATGTACACATTAGTACTTTGTGTTTACTTTGCTTGTATTGCAGTGCAATTTCTTTGGGAAGGAAACATTGCACCATTGACTTGTTATGTCTTTGTCCAGTACCTAGCACGGTGGTCCTAAATGCTCCTGTATATTACTTAGGTATAATTAATGTATGGTCATGATGTTTCTATTTCTTTTTGTGCTAGAAACAGAATTAATCCGTGACTCCTGTAAAGTTGATGAAAATTTAATATTAGGCAGTCCGGAGCCTGAAGTTTGTGTTTATTTTTACTTCCTGGGCTTGGAACATGTAGGTGATGTACTCCTTTATCAGAGGGTAATAGAAAAATCTTGCGTTTCTATATTGAAGACAGACCAAGAGTAAGAAACAATCAAACAAACAAACAAAACAAAAAAAGGGAGCAAGTTTCCTGGAGATGAGGCACAGCAATCAGATGTTTAAATGGAGACATTTGCATAGGCAAATACAATAGCTGTGTCTCCAAACAGTATACACACAAATATGCATTTGTAAATGAGAAGCTTGGTTGTGATGGACCAAAAATTTGGTTCTTCGTGTTCTATGGGCATATTCTTTTTTATGTTGAGGGTGTGTTTAGCTTTAATCTGACCAGAGAGGGTGAAGTCTGTTTTTCATTTATCAGCATAACATTTTATAATTCTTTAGTTGTAAGCAAAACCCTTTTTCCATTGCAAAACAAAAGCAGAGATCTTGCAACCAGTGTATTTATCTCTCTTCAGGGGCTGGGGGTTAATATCCAATAGCTCATAACATCTTTATTATAATGCATTTATAATGATTTACTGGAATGATTCTGTAGCTAAGTATCTAATGTCAAAGACTAGATTTGGCATGGCGGAAAATGTCGTATCCTTGGGTAGCTCTAGGGAAAATAAGGCCTCAGCCACTGCTTTCTGTGTAATTCTACAAACTGTAATAAGGATAGGGGTAATTGCATTAATGTCAATTAAGCTATTAATAATACCCATCTTGTCATTCCTAAATATAGCAGTCACTCACACATATTACTGTCGCCTGTAAAGACTGTACGTAAATGAGATCATGGCTTATTTATGCTTTGAAATCTGGCTGACAGCCAGTCTTGTATCTCTTGTATACCATCAAACTAACTATTGTTTTGGAGAGAAACAACCTACGCTGCTTGAAGAGGCCATGTCCTGTAATGGTGATGTTGATCGCCTCATGCTAAATACACAGCTCCTGTATAATTTACAGACCCCCAGGATGCCAGCAGGGCACTCTGTGTCACTTCCATTCATGCCAGAGGAAGCTTTGTCATGATGGACAAAGAAGATCTTTAGAATACTGCTTGCAGCATCTTTGTGCACCTGAAGAAATATCATCTCTGTTGATGACTTTCAGGTTTCCTGTGTGGTAGGCCATAACTAGGGGTGAGGCTGCCCTTGCTAACCATCTATTGTGGGCTCCAATATCTTGGCTGTACTTGTGAAATGAAATTCTGTTTCTAATACCATTTAGAGTTTGTTAATTTGTCTTAAGTAGGATTATCACTAGACAGTTTAAAGACAGAGTCCTGGATTAATGCAAATGGACATGCAATGTCCATAAAACATGCACAGATCTATACTTAATAAAACAGTTGCTGGAAATTGATGCAATAGTTTCACAAAATGAAAGGCTAGTTGGTGCATTGTGCAGTGCTTCAAAGAGGGTGGTTAAATGTTCAACATCATCAGCTGCAATGCACAGACAACCATCACTAGCAAATTTCAAGGGTTACCAAAGGGGTCACTCTCAGAATTGGGCTGTCCTTCAGGCAACAGGAGAGAAAACTATGAGAGGAACCTTCCAGTCAGAGCTCGTGACAAATGAGAGGCTGTGGCCAGTTCCCACAGGAAGACAGAGAGAAGTACCATGACCTGCCTACATCAAGGGGCAGGAAAGGAGGCAACAGATGATATGTATGCATTGAGGAGAGGGGAAAGGGAAGTGAGAATGAGACTAGAATTGTTTGTGAACACCTCTGATATTCTATTGCTGCTCAGCCCCCTACCATCTCCAGAGAGCCCTGGGTAAGGTTATAATAGGTGAAGTCATTTTTGTAATAAAGTTGGCTGTAGCTCTAGGCCATAAATCCCAGGTTCAAGTGCTCAAACTTATTATACATTTCTCTCTTGCCTCACACTCTCTTTCTATTAATACTTTGGTTTGGATGAAAATTTTCACTGAACACAAAGGTAGGAAGAGTGAATAATTATTTCATCCCTATAGAGAAGAATACGTTTACATATGACTTATTAGGACCATTTTCTGAAGAGTAGCATTCTGTTTTCTTCTACCAAAGGAAAATATAATTTCAATGAACCTGCTACTATTTCCATCTTATTTTAACTGACTTCCTACCACAAGGTTTTAATGAGTCTACAGCTGCTGTGAGTAGTAGCCATTAGGCGGACTGCCCTCTGCAAGTTTGTATCTCGTGTAGCTGAATCTTACTCTTGACTCAGCTTACATTTATTCCTCCCTTCCTTATTTATTCCTTGTTTCAGTGAAGTTAAAATATCCCCAGTAATGCACCACGTCTCAAAACCATGTAATATAAAAGAAAAGAAACTGGCATCTTTACAATTATTAGGATTTTACTAACAGCTCAGTGCATTGATACGTCCTTGCCCATTTTTTTTCTGTTTTGAGTCAAAACTTTGTCACCTTTGTTAACCAGGCATATTTGAAACAGCTGTTTAAACCCTCTTCCCTCATTTTAATTTCTTTCATAACTTCTCCCTTTAAGTACAGGTCCAGTAAAAAATGGCTTCTCTCTTTAAATAAGGGTCCAATGCAGAATGAGAATGAATGTTGTCATATGAAGTGCATTTCAAATGTAATAAAGCAGAAAGGAGTTCCTGGCCCCTGTGTCAGTTGTAAGAGAGTGCATAGCGCGATCACTATAGCTCAGTGGCTGCAAAGCAGAAAATGAAGATTGTAAAAACGTCACATAAAGAAAAAATGCGCAGTGGATTCGTTTTGCGATGCTCATAATTCAGTAATGCCTTTAAGTAGCTAGAAGAAATATAATAAATGTTTTTCCACAACATTGATCATACTGTATCAGAGGAAATATTAGTGTGCAGGGAGCCATGATTATGCTGGTAGTAATTCTCGGTGCAGAAAACTCCTAGAAGATGGGACCCTTTATAGGCTGAACTTTTATTGGCTGCAGTTATTTACCTTTAAGAATACGCCTAATACACTGTCCTATAGCTAAATATTTTTTGTGAAAACTCAAACCAGCAACTGTCAGTAAATCAGGAACCATGCTACCATTTGATAGAATTTATGTTTTTCCTATGGACACTGATATGTTCTGAGATACAAAAAATGACCAATTGACCATGTAAAACAAATTTTCCTGCTGTGTTCTAAAATCTGGATTTGGTCCGACAGGTTTACGGTGCATGATCCCATCAAACCATTGCCTGTAAGTATAAAGTACCCTTAAGAAATGTAATGCAATGTTAGATTAGGCCATAGAGTAAAGTACACGGTTAGCTGAAGCTTATAGGCAAACATACAGGGACCACCATGGACGTGCTGAAAAACCCACCATAAGTCACCAAAACATGTCTGGGCTTTGGGATGTCACCAGGCGGCCAGTGGTGATTCCTAGTGCCGGTCTCTTGCTCCTCAGGGTGGCAGGACCTGGTAGTGCTGGTGGGAGGTGCGGCCCAGCCCTGCGGGAGGGGAACAGCGGCTGGGGACGCAGGGGACGTGGGGGAGGCCAGCCCAGCCGTGCCCTGCTCCAGGGCTGGCACACGAGCGCCTGAGCTCAAGGAGGGCGAGCAGAGGTGGAGGTGAGGGAAGCGGAGAGGTACCAAAAGGTTCTTCCACGGATGCAGAGATGGCCCTTCCCCTGCGCTGGAGGGGAAGGAGAGGCTGAACGTGATGTGTGGAGGGCTTGTGTGCCAAAGAGCATGTTACTGGCTTCTAGCCTCTGAAATATCCTGTTCTCTCTAGAGGAGGCACTAAAATATTCATGTTCATTTATCATTAGGCTCCTTTTTGAAAGAACGGTTGAACATGGTTATAACTTTAAGCAAGGAACTATGCCTATGTACTTGAAAGTATTGCCCACAAGCCTAAAGCAGCACGCCTGCAACATGGTTTGCTGGGCCAGGGCCTAAATGAGCAAGTTTTCTGTGCTGATCATTGGCTCAAGCCCTGCAGAGCATCTGGTCTCTGAAGAAAGGGATTGGTTTTGTTTCCTTGATAGACGTTTTAGGCAAGAGTTTAATGTGATCGTTCCCCTGAGCAGATGCTTCCTCAGCCTTGAAACTTTAACCATTTTGGGGTTTTCTCCTGAAACACACTCTAGGCTTTTTCTTACATTTAAAATGACAAATTTTTTTACTTGTTTTGAATAAAAAAGACAACCACCCTCCCTTTATCTATCATGGAGTAGTAGCTTGGGTTAGAGACTAAAGGTCAGTCCTGCATGATCTGTCCTTGGCTGTATAAGTGCTTTGCAACATGATCTTGGGCAAGTAATGTAAACTTTCTGTGTTTCCCTCTATCCTTCCTTAAAGTGATTAAAATAATAGGCACGTCTGTCAGCAGTTATCACATGGGACTTGAATAGTTAAAGGCCTTTGGCAGGTTGTGCCAAAACAGGGAAATTGTGCAAGGCTGAGAATTATCAAATGCACAAATTCTGTTGTACATCTTCGTATACCTCTTTTAAAGCAATGAGGGACATTTAATGCTCTTTGTGAATGAATTACTATGGCAATACTTTATTCTGTATAGTTCTATATACAACGCATACATGTATATTGGTCTGGAGGGTGTTTATTTGCAAATGAATATCAGAAAGAAGAGTTTTAAATGCAGCAATGAAGAGCGTTACCTGAGCACAAAGTACATCTGTTGCTATCACTTGAAAGAAACTGAGTGCCATACAGGACAAGGAGGGGTGGGATTTTAGGGTCCTAAACCAGCAGCCCTAAATGACAATTGATGCCAAGACTAGTCACAGAGTCTTGCTTCAGAGGTACTTCAGGTAAGACATGACCTAGTACCAGCCCTGTGCAGGTCTGCGTGCTCTAAAAGCCTCTAAGCCTGGAGCTCAGCGCTCCCCTCCACGCGGGGGCTGCCCCAGCCCCGCTCAGCCCCCCCACCAAACACAGCAAAGCGCGCTCGGCTTTCTACGCTTACAATCTGCCCGTGGATACGATGAGAGGATTTTATAGCAACTCAAGATATATTGGTCTAATGCTCTGTAGTTCACATTTAATCTGAACGCAGCTTGCTACCTTCCAGGGGGAAAAAAGTGTTTATTTATTTTATTTTAAATAGTAATTTTGTTGGATTCCTATGGATTATGCAAGTGTGAGTAGGCTGAGCTGCCGCTGGATGGCACTGTTGCACATAGCTGGCAGGAAAAAAAATTCCCTCTTAAAGCAAACAGTTTGAAAATGAGGTTTGGGGCAGTTACGCATACCTGTGCGCATGGGATTACCGGCCAAGCAAACTGTACCATAATGCTACACTCACATAGAAAGACAGGAGATGTCAAAACCTGTGTATTAAAAAATGACTCTAATATTGTAATACCCCTTAGTAGCTGTCCTGGCACTTGCATGTTCCCTCGCTACAAAAAAAAAGTGCATATTTTATAACAGATTTGGGGTTATTTAATTTCATTTATTTTATTTTTTTATGTAGAATGAAATACCAGCAAAACCAAATATTTTAGTTCCTATACACACCTTTATCTGCCCACAAGAACAGTGAGGATGTTGACTTTAGATTGACTCATTGTCAGTGGGACCAAATTTAAAACCAACTAGACCAAACCATTTTCATTATCACCACAAATATAGCTGGGACTGCTAGTTTTGAAGATAATTTGCCCCTTTAAATCTTTTTACTTCTTTTGTTTTAAATCATATCGGAAAGTTTGCCCTTAACTTGATTGACCACTGTATTTGTATTGGCTACTGTACTTTAGGAAACAATAGAAAATGGGAAGGTTGTTTTTTTCCTCAATTCTAGAAAAAATATGAGGCAGTTATTGTCTGTCTTTGTCCTTGTCCAATTCAGTCCTAAATTCTTATACTTCCATGAGAATGTGCATTTGATACTGGAAAAAAAGAGTTTTCTTTTAATTATATTGAGAAATTGCACATTGGTATGAATTCAACTGGACCTCTGTGTTCTTTATTCCCCTTCTTTTTCTTTTTCTTGAATGTCAGAGTACATAAATTGTAGAACAGTTACAGGTCTAGATTCTAGCTATGGGATTTCTTTCTGTTCATGTAAATTATCGCAAAATTATGTTGCCTGCCATCTATGGGATGCTTTGATCCAAAATTTCAGTCATTGTTTCCACATTTAGGGGCTGGAATGAACATCAAAGAAATGGGTGTATTGAATTTACTGAATGCCAAAGCAGTACAATAACATGCAAAGGATATAAGCAAATCCCAAAGGTAAAATGTGCTGCCAAATCTTGCACATAATAGAAGCTCTAAAGTGACAGTCTATCTTTGACAAATGCATAATGATATCAATGCCAAGGGAAGGAACTAGCATGCTGAAAGGTGAATAAAAGAGTTGGGAACAATTCACTGCATTTACACGTTTCCTCAGTGTGTTTTCACACAACAAGGAAAGCAGATGAGACAAATGGATTAGGTAATCATTGGAGAACACCGTAAACCTGCTAAGGTTTTTTACTAACCTGGATCTTTCCTTGGCTTATAATGAGTATTTAAAAACAAAATATGGTTAGAAACAATTCATATTCTGAAAGAAAAAAATACAGGCCATGAGGAATGTGAAAAATGGTTTATTCTTTCTTCCTTTGACAAGTTCACATTTAATGCCCATATGGTACTTGCAATATGCTGCTCTCTTTCCTGGTTGATGGATTCTTAAATGTTTCAAATAGTTGCAAAGGCAAGTTAAGGGTTCCATATGTATTCACCAGGTTTTCCACCACTGTGGACTAACAGGGTAATTTAAATGGGTATTATAATATATAAACATGAGAATCACTGCACGAAACCTATCAATTTATCTTGTAAAAATCTGAAACATACTTGTTAAATTCATTTTATTTTCCCTTCTTTAAAAACAAAGCAAATAATAGCTGTAAAACATTTAACAAAAGGCTTCCTTTCCCAGAATGTGCAACACTTAGCAGAGGCGAGTCTCGGGTTATTTAGCAGATCCTAATGTGTTCTGGAGTATAGAGGTTTTTCACAAGCCTACATGTTAGTGTTCATCAGAGGGAGTTTGACAGAGGCCCGCTGAAGTGCAGCACTCCTGCTGCAGCCACTGGAATACTCAGAAGGAAGTTCTGCTGTAATAAAACTTCAAAGAGAAAGCGAGCGAGGACCTGCTCTTCCCCCGTTAGTTTTCTGCCCTATCTCTGGCAGCTGAATAGTCACCTCCAGTTTTCATATGGCAAGAAAACCGCCTCTCTTGACTCCTCCCGCTAGGTGACTGAAAGCATGGCTGCCACATGTCAAGAATGCTGCTCAGGTGGTAGGTACATATCCATCTAGCCAGCATTTTGCCAAGGTGATAGCCATATTCTGGTCATATGATAAAAAAGACTATTCCATCTTTGACAAAGAGAATGTCAGCCTTCTGCGGGAAAAAGCGACATATTCTTACCTGGGCTGTGGTTCCTGTACTCCAGCTACAGAGGTCTAAGGAGCAGTTTAAATAGATCTAGGCAGGGTAACATTCCTCCTGCTCAGTAACTGAGGAAAAAGCTTCTGACTGGCATGGGGCTACATTGAGACTGGAGGGAGTGTTTCCATTGCCTAATTAAGTGGATTTTCAGTTGCTGTTGGCTTTGGGGCAGCCCATTAACACCTCAGGGTGCACCATAACTTAGTTACTTGGGCTCTTGAAGCGTCCCCCAGAGGCACATACATGGTTTAAAGCTGCCTCTGTCTTGCTCCTCCTCCCCCTTTTCCCTTCTACCCTGAAACTACAGGTTTTCTACTATGCTTTGGTGAAGTGCAGCAAATAATGTAATTCTTTATACATATAACATCCTGGTTTGTGCAAGCAATTAGGAAACTGAATGCCGTGCCCAGATGGGGACCTGATCCTGTATGCCTTGGCTCTGGTCCTGCATTAGATTTGTAGGGAGTGTGACCTACATTCTCTTCCAAAGAAGGCTGGGTAGGAAAGGACATCTGTTTTGGATTGCGGTTGCTAGTAAAATCTCTTATGAAGCAGGGAAGAGAGCTGCAAGTGGTCAGGCAGAGATGCATCTGTTATCATAAAACAGGATACATACAATCACTGCTGAAGAAAATAGGCAAATAGATAACATAAACTAGATTAGGCGATGTCCAGTAATGAAGGGGGGAATGTCTAGTCTATTGCATTTTGTAGGCAAAGTGTCTGACCCCATGGCAGCCACCTGCTAACACTGAGAATAGACTTGTTCTGACCACAATAAGATTGAGTGCCTCAGTGATAATGAGGAAAAAGCCAAAACCATCAAGAACTGTGAGGTTCATGGACAGGCAGCCACTTTCCCAAAAGGGGAGAAAAGTTGGTAGCAAATAAGTTCCATCACCTTCAGGACAGTGTTAACATCTCCTGACTGTCCCTAAAGACATACTGCTTCCCAGAAATCTGGCTCAAAGTGTCACTATTTCTGCAACTCATCTGCCTCATTGATCTCTATTGCATCTTGCTCTCCTGTCACAAAGATGCTGCTGGAAGTGATGCGGGGCAGATCAAAAGATCTGCAGAAAGAGGGTGGAGATATGGAGATCAGAAACTCAGGTGGGACTCCTGTAAAACCTCCCATTTGACAGTCAAGCCGCAGCCTGAAGATGAATGCGTAGCTATGCCTATGACACTGGAAGGATGTTTGTTTACCTTGGCTATTAGTGATATTCTGTAAGTTGCTGGGAAAATATTGAGCCCACAGTAAAAGAAGAAAAACATCTTTGAACAGTCATTTGCTAACCTGCAAAGAATGGCTTTACTCTAACAGTTAAGGGAAGAGCTGGCAAAACCCCATATACTAAAATAAACACCAACAACTTGCACGAGGGTCAAAAAACTACAAGTAATAGAGAGATGTTTATTCATAATAAAGTCACAAGGACAAGAAACAAAACAGCAGGTCAGCCATGAGTATCTTTAACAATCATACTAATGGAAAAAATATAAAGAATAAACAAGAAAACCTGAAAATCTTAATTGTTCATGATTGCAGCTGAATTGGCATAACAGGGACCTGGTGGGAGAATTCATATGGATGGAATATTAATATAAAGGATATAGATTGTTCAGGAGGGAGAAGCAGGTTAAAAGGAAGGAAGGATATCATGTGCTCTGATGTTTAAAATGGAGCTCAAAGCATATGCATGATGGTAAAGAAGAAACAGACACAGGCAATCTCACAGTTAGGGTCTACTACGAAGCATGAAATCTGGAAGATCAAGTGAAGGATATTTTTTATAATTAAATAGCAGAATCTTTGAAGGGCCTGTACTCTATGTGCTTTAACTATTGAATTGTTGGTAAAGGCATACTGTGGAACACATTGGTCAGCAAATCCTTGGATGATGCTAGTTAAAAGGGAAGAACTGAAGGTGAATCCATCTTCCAAAAGAGTTGAGGTTTTTTTCCAATAAGTTGTTTTCCAATTTTTAAGAGACTTCCTCAGATATTCCCTTACTGGCTTTCCCTTGGCAAAAGGTGAACTTCAGGATCTTTTGGACTTGCTGAACAGGTCCCAGGCATCCTCTCAGGTCTGATGATATCTGTGCTTTGCTCGAAGCAAGGACAGCAAAGACAGCAGGGAATTCACCTTCCCTAGCACTGTTGTACTGAATAATGAAAATGTAAGAACCATGTTTAAAGCTCAATGAAGATCAGGCTCATTTTAATCCAGATTCAGCTTAGCTGCAGAGTCCTTCTGTTTGGGCTTTGAATTCAGAGCCAGACCTTTTTTGGGTTTTGCCTTCATCAGAGAAGTTATTCTTGTCAGACATCTTTTCAGCCCCATGACTGAACTAGACCTCTCAGCCAGGACTAGATAAATCACAAGTCATCTTTCTCAATCTGCTGGTTGAGGGCCTATTCCACATTACTTCCTTTTTTTCTGCTCACATTTGCAGGCTGCCTTCATAAATGCTTCATACTGTGTTCGGGGGTGCACACTGTGAATGTGCCTTGACTCTTTAAAATTCTGCAAGGTGCAGTGTCTCAGGGAGACAAAGAATGGACTTCATTGTCAGGCAGTTAATTTTGAGGGCTTATAAGTTCCTGTTTCACTCAGTCAAGTAGTGTTTGTTTCTAATTTTCATGGACGTTGAACGGACCTGAGCCATTGTTCAATACTTTCCTCTGTGTGAATGGTAAGAAACCGAGGTCTGAGGAATGTACATAAAATACGACACTGTTCCACTGCAGAACATCAAGGACAACATCACTTGGATGATGTGGTTGTGATAGACAGAACTCACTATGTATAGGAAGAAGGTAAAGCAACAAAAGTAAAACAATAGTCTTCGGGAAGATAAACTCTTCTGAAGTTAGACAATTGGGAAGTAAGCTCAAGAGAAAAGGATATACAGTGCTGTGACAGCTGAAATATTTTTACTGGATCAGACTCTACTAAATGCATCAACTGTAGCAGCTGGCTAGTGTAATTAACACCAGTTAAAAAGGGTAAAACCTCTGCCTAGAATAAAATAAGGGCAGGACAAATGTTTTTAATTTTTTTGACACACTTCTTAATTATCCCAGAATGAACTTCATCATGGCCACCTCAGATTTGCTAGCGATTGTTTTGGTGGACGCAGAGAAGACCAATGAGAAAAACTGTAAAAAGTCAAATGTAATAGTAGTTCTTTCAGAAAGGGAGAGGAAGAGGAATTCTGGCTAGCCACATGCATATTTATCCAAAGATTTTTTACCATAATTCGTAATGAATTTTTAAGCCCCAAAAGATGAGAAGGAAATAAGTAGCAGCCAATACAAATTTGTGAAATTCATTCACTTGATGAATAGGAGTTTGTGAGTAACGAATCATGTCAAACCAATTCCACTTCTTCTCAAAACAGGGTAACTAGCCACAAGTAAAGTGGAAAAGTGATAGGTCACAGATATTCTGACTGTTGTCACCATGTTGCATGACATTGTCTTGAACAACTGTCTCAGCACTGTTTAAGGCCTGAGCTGGTGTATTATGTCAGGTTTGAGGGCGTCAAACTCCTAGAAAGACACAAAATAGTTAGAGTCCGAGGGAGAATAACCAGGTCACAACAATATGACATACATGAAAAATTGGAAGAGGTCTATTGTATTTCTTTCTCTAGAATAAAGAAGACTGATGGGCCATGAGAACAGCCTTTGATTTTATTTACAACGGCCTTTTACAGGAATTATTTTTTCTCTTTGGTAGGTAGAACAAATTTGCTCTGGCAAATTCAAATTAGGCCTTAGGAAAAAGCTTTCTGACTCTAAAGATGGCAAAACTGATTTTTTGAGATGACCGTGGAGTCTTCATCACTGAAAATGTTTAAGAATGGGTTTAAGAGGAACATCCCTCATAAATTAAACCTGCCTAGAGAGAGGGCAGAGACCTCCCAGGGGAGTCTGATTTTCCACTGATTCCCAGACACAAAGTCAAATAAATGTCTGTAAGCTGATGCTTCTGTGCCGTCCAAGGTAGTAGATGTGTTTACAGTGCAAGAAAGTATCCATGCTTTACCTACCATGGGTAGCAGCAGCAACTAAGGTGATAGACCATTGGGTTAGAAGCTGAAGTGTCTAGCCAGAATCCCCGGTATGCTCTGTTTTTACTCACGCTAACTAACATTATTCTTTGTCACCTGTGGTGCAGTCAATCTTCGCCTGTGGAAATGCAGATTGGTGTTAAACTTTTTTTTTTACCAAGTCCTTTACTATCCTTGTGTTTTCTCCATTCATATGCAGCTTTCTACAGTTGCTAGTGAGTAATGATGAAATTTAGCTTAGCAGAAAATTTTGCCTGAATATATAATCTTTTGGAATTGTGATTAGAGTTTCCAGAGTCCCAGGTAAATTAGAGCATTTGGCTTTTCTGTTGTTTCAGAACTTGTTATCGAAGTATCTAAATGTTCAAGAACATAAAAATGTACAAATGGGTGTTAGCTGAATGGATGTAGTAAGATTTTTCTGGCATGAAAAGCACAGTATTTATGAGTTAATTTAATCGGAGAAGAAAAATATTGAGTAGGTGACGAAGTAAAAATGATGACTGTGTATTATGTTTTTGCCATGCAGCTGAACAAACACATTCAATGACAGACTTTGGCAGGAGCTGCAAAGATGTTCTTGACAATGGCATGAATAAATATTAGGTGCTGTACACAATTCGCTGCATTCCAGGCCTTGAGCAAAACCAGGTGAGCTTTGCCTGGAAAATGTGGAAGAAACAATGTAAGCATGTTCGGAAAATGTAAACATTTACAGTATTCTCCCCAGCTGCTTTGCTGTAACATTTTCATTTGCATCAGCAACAACTCTGTCATTTTTTATCTGCTCTACTTTCATTGCACTTCTAGGAATCAATTAAACTCCCAGCTGCTTTAGAGTTCATGGTAGGCACTTCAATAATATTGCCTAAATGAAGGACTTTATACCTGCTAAACAAAATATACTGATCAGGATTCATTTGCATTGCTGCAACTGGTTTACAAAAATATAAAGGAAAATAAATACTTTGAGATTCTTGGTGGTCAATACAGAAGCAGAGAGGATGTCTCCTAATAATTTAAGATGGAAATTAGAGAGAGGCTATACAACATGGATGTGGGCTATGATAAATAACTAGCAGTAAGACAAAAGCCTGCTAATATATCTCTTAAAAGAATGAGTACGACAATATGGAGGAGAATTTCCTTTTACAGATTATTTTTTCTTCAGAGCTGGTTTACAGCTGCAGTCTCTTGCTAGAACCTACAGCAGGGTCGGTAGCTCAAGCACAGTTAACTGTTTGCCGAGCAGAAAAGAGAGATGGGAACATTCTGCAGAAGTTCTCTACTCTTTATTCTGACTCCACTGAGTGAAATTTAATTCAAGGTTGGTCTTCGGATCTTCAGTGTTCAGAGGGGTAGTTTCAACAGTACTGCTTTTTCATCTTCATTTTTGTAATTTGAGAATACTCTTATTTAGTGTTGCAACAATAGTTTCCACTGACAAATAAAAATGAGGCTAAATGCTGAATTTTCTTTCATTAGTTCTGTTTTCTACTGGTCTTATTTGCAAGCGTGCAACGTTCATTTCAGAAGTAATGTTCTTAAGTGTATTCCTCCTTCTGTGTCACTCCAGAAGGCAATGGGGACAGTCTACCTGGAATCATTAAAGACAAAGCTGATGTGGTCTGATGCTTCTACAAGGGATAACAATGTCTCTCCTTCTTTATAACATGATGAATAAACCTGCAACAGAGAAATCATTGGCATAGCTGGGAAGGAGAGAGACAGTTTATGTCACTTCTGCAGTTCCTTGTCTGGAACGAGTCCAAGGCATAATTTAGAGCAGCTTCAGACTCCTTGACCATCTATAGCCTCATGGGGATGTTTTAGCAGCTAAGGACAGATATGGTATTAAGCTGCCCAGCTCATAGCTCCCTTATGCACTTGTTCTCCCCTTTTTGTGAGGGATGTGAGAGTTTGTGAGGACGTATATCAGCTTCCTGTAAGAACTTCAAAGAGACTGAGCCTGGTACCTTTTATTTGTGCCATTTTTTTTTACTGGAAATAAACAGAACAAAGTGAAAATCCATCTTGTGAGTTTGGCTTTCTCTCCTCTGATCCTTTCAGAAGTGAAACCAATGGACTCGAACCCTTAAAACAAATACTGTGAGAAGAGCAGCAAAGAGCCTATAGTGACATACTGGGAAAAAAGTCTAAAGACTGTAATTTTACATATAGTCTTTAGATGTCAAGATGATAGATATTAAAGAAGGAGTAAAAATAGGTCTCTTCAATCTAGAACAGTTTGGGTAGCTGAGGATTTATGATGTATTGCTACCTGCGATTATAATTTCGTGTTTGAATACGTGCCATTGGCTTTCTCCTCTAAGTTTGTAGAGATGGTTGATTTGCTCAAAATGACCAATATACCTCTTGTATGACTTCTGTTCCTTAGCTGTTGTCTGTTATTATTAAACAAGTTGAACGGTAATTTTCTGGCTCAAAAGGCTCCCAGAAAGGCAGATCAGGAGACATCCTGATCTGTTTGCAATTGCATATTACATGAGGAAAGTGGAGAGTTTATTCTGAGCCTCAGTTGAGAGATGACTTCATCAGGCCATTGTTATACCTATTAGAACCATTTTCAAATACCTCTTACTAGGGGAAGTTTTTCTGGACTCGTTCTGTCTCACCTATGGACGTACATGGACATACTTTCAGGTATGCTTGGCAAGCTAAGAACTTAGTTTTTTTTAAAAAAACTGGCATATACTTTGGGAATTCTAGTCCTAATTATAATTTTTGTGAAAAGTTTGAAAATTTGGGCTCCAGAATCTTAATCAGAAAATATAATGTTTGCTTCATTTGTTACATTGACTCTGTCTAGAGATCCAGCACTTGTGTCATATCTCACTAGGTTCTTGACAACAGAGATAGCAGTCTGGGAACATCAGCAGCACATGCATGGCATCTGTGATTGTCACACGTGTGTGTTTGACACACAGAAAAAGTGTTGCTTTGAGCTACCTTTTCTGAGATATTTTACATGCTTCACCTGTCTGTTGTTACGCAGTAGGTCTGAGCATACCTAATCTGAAAGAATTCCTCACTGCGAGGGGACTTCTTTGCTTCTGTGTAGGGCCACTATTGTGAATCAGCTGCAGGAAAAACACTGAGGTGTTCCCATGTATAAATCTTGGGGCAGAAGTTGCTGTCCTATTTTACAAATTATATATATAGTAAATGAAACATTAGTTAAAAAAAGAATAGCAAGATATCACTAGCAGGTTAGCCAGCTCCAAATCTTGAATATTGACTTGCAGATCTTTGCCTTTATCCTGTAGTTCTTAATTGCAGAACTTAACAGTATCCAGAAGCAAAATTTTGAACAAATAAAGCTACAGTTCAGCATAAGAATGTTTTCAGGGGTGTAAACTGTTCTCAATGTAAAACCAATATCAATTTATATTGATGGTAATGAAAGCTGTGCTGGTAGGTTAAAGGGTAAGCAGACTGAGTGAACAGGAGCAACTCTGAACCTGACTTAAGAGCCAGAATAAGTGAGCACTTTGATTAGAGGAGATATGAATACCCTCAGGACATGAAGGGGGCAAAGGATAATTTCTCAGTCCTTTTGCTAAACTTATATCTACTCATGCAATCCACTTGCTCCTGGAGACATTGCTTAGGTGTTGATATTTGTCTGGTTTTGCTTCTTGCATATCATGTATGACAACACTTAAATAAAGTTGGTAGGGGAATAGATGCTTTTTTTTAATCTTATGGTTATACTGGAAGGCTCCACTGATTATGGAGAAAATAATTTTTAGTTATTTTTTCATCAGATATCACAGAATGTTTTCAGAAAGCCCTTAAATGCAGTTATTTAAATAGTTTTAGCTATTGCATCTGCAGGTACAAAACTTCTTCCTGTGGCATAGCCATGTTTTGAAAGATTGTGGAAGTTAACTCTTGATTTCATTGCAGGGTACTTAAAATTACAGTTAATACTTGTAATGAAGGCTGCTCCTTTGATTAACTTTGGTACTGACTGGGATTTAAGTGTGATTACACTGCCAGAAAGAAAAGTTCTTGACTCTGTATGCTTCCTCTTTATTTCTACAGAGTTAGAGAAATGGTTCAGTTACTGAAAAAACAGGACAACTGCTGACCTATATTCAGATCTTTGCTCTTCTAACCTGCACATTTTTGTGGTGAAGGATTTTGTTGAGTCACTTATTGCATTGAGCTGAATAAGCTGATTATACTTTATAGTTAATTTGGGCTTATGTTTACAAAACTCCTATAGAAACATTGCTCAGGAATACTATGTACATAAGCATCAGTAATTAATTCAATTTGTGGTTAGTTAATAATACACAGCTGATTGCTAGTACTAGAAGGGCTGTCTCTTGGTCTATTTCTTGTACTCTTTAAGAGGTACACAAGCAAATAAGAGCTTGTAGCTGACAGACTCTGAGCTGTTTGAATGCAGAAGGAATGTTAGCAATATGAAAATAATTTCTCATCACATTATTACATTAATGCCTCTTTAAGGATTTTAGTCCAAAACATTATTTTTTGTTACCTTCAGTACTAAATAAATTAAAACCAAATTTTAATCTCCAAGACAGAAATTTTACAAAACCTGTGCATTCCTAATTTCATAATTCCCGCAATTGTCCGCACTGCCAAGCCATAGAAAAAAGCATTCCACTTCTCTAAGCTGCTGTGCAGTTTCTTGGCAAACGATGATAAACAGATATTGCTTGTTAGGAAATCTGTCTTCCTTTTTCTTTTTCTTATTTCAGATGTAATCTGGAATGAAAACCAATGCTGTCATCATACAGGCTCCAAAAATAACAAATAAAATAATATTTATAATATAACTTGGGATGTAATATTAGATTAAGCCTTTAGGCTTAGCCATATTGCAGCAAAAGGTGTAACATAAGTTTTCCAACTCCAAGAAACAATGGCAAAAACAATACTTCAGACTCCAGGCATTGCCTCCCTCCTGCCCATTTGCTGCTAGATGAGAACAGAAGCTGCTTTCTGAACCCAAGCGCTTTGAAGCTACTCTGATACATGGCAACATGAAACTCTCAGATGGCTTTGGATCCCATCCCAAATCCTTGTAGATTTAATAAGCAGAGAAGGGAAGTGTGATTTCTTACTTGTCTGAATAAAGACAGGGCACTACCCTTTATGAGAGCTAGAAATAGCTGAATAGGAGCTTAAAATCAAAATGAAAAGTTTATGAACCTTCACCATCCTCTCGTTAAGCTGGAAGACATTAACATCATCAAACCCAACCTATGGATATTGACAGACATATTGAAAAAGAGCGAGAAGCTGATATTTGAACCAAATGGCAATGCCTGATAAAAACTAAGCCATATAGACACCAATCACAAATACAGATTCTAGGAAATTGTTTAATAATCAGATATGTTAGCAAAGGACAAACAGCAGACAAGGAGGGATGCAGGCAGACACTAAGAAAGAGCTCGGAAGCAGAGTGCCCTGGGGCAGAGAACCGAGTGAAAGGCCAGATTAGGAAAATGTGCACAGAGAGATTATTTGTTCTTATTCTGCTGATTTTGCATTAATTCTTCAGAAGCGTTGCTGTCTGGAACAACATATTCTGAATATTATTAGGGTCAGAAATGACCCTACAGGTTCCTAAATGTCGGACAATTTTAGCTACTCTTTTAGTCATTGGGAGAATTTCAACCAGATTGAGTGTCTGAACACCATGAATTTAAAAATTTCACAAGAATTATATGTTAGTGATTTTGTGTTCCAATTAAAAGAATGTGATCCAGGAACTGGTAAAATTATGTTTTCCATGTTTTGGAAAAGAATTTTTCTGTATTCTGAAGTAATGAAAATATTCACCAAACCCATAGCCAGCTCTTTGTTGCTACCTTGGATGCTAACAGTCTTATGAAGTTTCCTAGGAGGACATTAGGCATTTTAAAATGCAGCAAAATATAGATTTAAAATTTGAAAAATAATGCCTAAACAGCTAAGTAATTATTTATGAATAGTACTGTATAAAAATCCTAAATACACTGTTCTAGATGGAGCCAAACTCTGAGAATTTTGAGTAAATCATGAATTGGCTGTGAAATAAAGTGTGTCAGCATTTGAACTGTATTTTCATACTGATAATTAATCTTGAAGAATTATGGAAAACTGAGGAAGCAGGAAAAGATCTTCTTAGTAGACCAGGATTTTCTAGGAAAACCTTTGCTCTCTGCCAAAAGTCTCCCATACAACCATATTCATCCTTCTTTAAACAGTAGATTGTGTTCTCGTCTTGAAATGCAATTTAATGCAAATTTTCTCTAAGAAAAGTGACTTAGACAGTTACAGGTGGGTAATTCTATCATGCAACAATATTTTTTGGGGAAAAAAGCCTTCAAATGAAAAAAAGTAAAAAATCATGATATTGCACTGTAGCAAGAACATATAATTAATAAAACTGTAGTGTAAAATAGTCACCTGCAGCCCTTGAACCAAAGAAATGCACAATAAGCTTGAATAATTCTGCAGGAAAATAATGTTAAAAATAGTAATTATTTGAAATGTACTTACTGTTCCTGCAGTTCCTTTGTTTAATGAATACATTTCAAACATCAGTGGCACACTCAAGGATTGACTTGAACCCTCTCTTTGCATTGCTTTGTAGTTAATGCCAAACAGGACTTTAACCTTACCTCCCAAGGTCTATATTACTTCTTTAACTAGCTAAATAAATACCTGGTACAGTTTAACTGTGCAGTTTCACATCCTTCTTTTTCAGCAATGCTGTTTGGAGAGTTTCTGCCCTCAGCTGTTTTTTCCTGACCCGCACCCACCCCTCTAGTCTTTTTGATACAAATCTTTTTAAAGGGGTGTAGGAAAGTAGGTGAGGGAGCACGTTCAGATTAAAATATTCCTCTGCTTTTGTCTACTTTTTTAGTGCTATTTTATATTGAAACCCAGTTCCTTGAACCAGTTACTGTGTGTCCCTACAAGCAGTCATGTCAGCACGACAGAAAGGACGGGGCAGGGCAGGAATGAGGGTTGTGAGCAGGAGGACAGGGAGTTCCTTACGCTGGAATTGCCACCAAAAATCACTGACATTATAGCTGTATAGCTGCCCAAAGCAGAAAAAAAGACTTGGCACCAGAAAGTTAGTTTAAAAAGGTAAGAAAAAGAAGAGAGCAAAGATTAATTCACTAGAAGTACAGTAAGATACAAACAGCTCACATCCATACACCTGTTCCCCGCTTTTTGGCACAGCATAAAATAAGAGATTAAATGTTTCTCTCTATATATATTATCTGCTGATGCGTGTGTGTGAGAGCACACATATGCAAGCAGGCACATGTGCGAGTCCCTTTCTTCCCTCCTGGTTGTGGTGCTTGGCATGGGAACTGAGCAGAGAGGCCTGGAAGCGGGAAGTGGAGGTGGCTCCTACCGGGGAAGACGCTGCTGGATCTGGTCCTGTCAGCAGCAATCAGAGAAGACGGCTGCTAGAAACAAGGGCTTGGGTGTGGTTTTGATTTAAGATATGTATCTGGGTAATTAAACTGAGAAAAATATATTCATTTGGGGGAATGGAACTGTGACAAGTTCTGTCAACTTTGATTCTCTCTATAATTTTTTGAGATAGTGTTTTTAAGCAGGGATGTAAACTTGTAAAGTGGCCTAACCCCCTTTCCTTCTGTAGTCTGCATAATGCAAGCAGCTGCTCAGAAACACAAAGATCTCGCTCTAGATTTCCCAAATTGTACTTGGAAATATTTAGATTATAATTATTTTCTGTGGGTTCATATGACAACCTGATATGATTTTTACATGAACGGCTTCTTAAGGTTTTAATTATATGTCATTTATTTAAGGTTATATTCATTTCTTTCTAAGTCTTGAAAGTAAGAGGTTGATTTAATTGGTTTTCAAGGAGCTGTTCAGTTCATTTGCTTTTGTTATGAGGCATGTATCATCTCCCATTTAATTATTTTTGTTTGAGCACAAAAAATATTGTCTGTTTTCTGTGGTAGCTCCTATCCTCCTCTTACAGTTGCATGTGTGACTGCTGTAACCTTGTCTGGAGGACACTTTTTTAGTGTCAGTAGATTTGTCTCTAAATTTCTATGGGAGGTTGTGTGAATATTGTAGGGAACAGAAATCTGACCTGTAATGTTTTCAAGTGCTGTTATTTATTTTAAAAATAATTGATTTGACAAGTCATAGGCTTGGCTAGTTTCTGCAAGAATGCTCATGTGAGAAACACCTCTTCTCAGCTTGGCTCCCCGCGTCCCTGGATGCACCGGGCATCCTTTGGAGGATGCGTCCCATGCTGGCCCGGGCAACTGCCCTGCCTGGTGGAGACATGCAAGCAGCAGATCTTCCACGGCCACTCTCTCCAAAATGGTCAGGTGTCCACTGTGATCCCAAAGCTTGTTCAGGCTTTCTCTACCTGCTACTTACCCCCTGAATCTCCCAGCTCTGCCCTGTTTGTTCTGTACTTTGTCGACGTGTGCCAGGAGCAATGGACGTCTGCAGTAACCCAGGGGGTTTTTTTGATACTGACTGAGCAAGGGATTGTTCTGTGAGGTGCTGAGCTGGTGGTAACTGTGAAAGGGTGGTTAGGCAGAAAAGTTGGGTGACAGCAAGCAGCTTTGATGGTGTAAATTTCTGGTGAGGCAACAGCTGCTTGAGGATATGGGAACCAGCCCTGGGTGTGCTGTGCAGGGGATGGAGCTGCAGATTATTTGTCCTCAGATGTTCCTTTCCATGTGGGCTAAACAGGCAGGCAGCCTCATACGGGTGATGTGAAACCTGTTGGTGGATTCACAAAATAAGGTTTTCTCACAGATGCTTTCCACAGTGCAACTGCATTATTTCTACTGCCCACTGGCCTTAGTGAGGAATTTTCTAATTGCTTTTCACCTTAACCAGCCCTGTACTGCGTTAGAAGTTTCCTCAGTAGTTTTTCTGGATGTTTTAATCATGTTTACACTACCTATGCAGTCTCAGCAACACTGTACTATCTTATTTGAAGTCTATTAGCCCTGTTTCAATTCTGTTTGTTTATTGTCATGTTAATTATTTTTTCCAAAACTATACATGTTTTCAATAATACACTAGATTTTCCGTGTGTCAGCTCTTTGGACAAAGAGCTCCATTTGATTAGCTCTTCATCTTTTCTTTATTCATCAGCCACTCTTTTTTTTTTTTCCCCACCAATTTCAAAACTGGCAAAAAATAAATGGGCTCAGAAGTATTACACTGAAGTCCATCAGTGTTGGATTCAGAGTTGAACGAGTGAAGACAGACTATAATTCCTAGATAGAGGGACAAGGTAGAAAGTAGCTGATAAATGGCTGTTATTGTGCTCTTTTTAGTCACAGGAGACAGAAATCATTTTCTCTAAATGTACTGCTATTATTATTAAGCTATTTAAAAAACAGAATCTTTTCTCCCAAGTTTAAGATGATACCTTCTTTTGGCTTATCATTTTATGTGCTTATGTATGTATGAACTGCAGGTGACTATTCAATAAATCCATTTTTCTTGTCATTAATATTAGAAGATTTCCAACTTCCACTTGCATGCTTTATTTATGATCAAGTTCTTGCAATCAGAAATGTGATCTTTAATAAAATGAAATGTATGTGTCTGATGGAAAGAAGCATTAATCATGCAGAAAGCAACCAATACACATTTATTTCTTTTTGCCATATTGTCACATTGTATTTCTATAGGTTAATCATGATTTGTAAGTAATATGTAAACATATTTTCAAAGAAGTACTTTCCTTTAGTGCACTGTGAGTCCAAATAAACAAGACTATGTTCAGCTCCCTCTCCTATTCAGAGAGCAGGGCAATCCAATGTCTATTTACCTCTGCCTTGCTTCTAGGTATTTCTATTATCTTGCATGTTGTGGATACCACACTGATAGACCTGCAGCTCCTTAGAGGATACATTTTAAACACCAGTACCACAGTGAAGTGATTCCAATTTTCCATAATGTTACTGAAAGTTAGCCCATTCTTTGTAATAATCATTAGTGTTCTCTTGAATGCATATAAATGACTGGTATTGATATTTCATTTATTTACACTATTCCATCATGATTAAAATCCACCTCCTGCAAAACAACTAATCTGTGAGTTTGTTAATATTCTGCTTATGGCAACTTGGGATGTTTATTTAGCAGTCAACTCATTTTAGAGCTTATTCTTTTGGCAGAAAACATGTTCAGACCACCAACCTTTCTATTGAGTGAACTGTACTGTATTTAAATCATACAAATATGAATCACATAAATGAAAAAAGTGTATTCGTGGCAAAGCTGTAACAGCCAAGAAGGTGTGAATGAAAAATGACTGAAGAAATTCTTTGAATAGTTGCATTAATTTCTACAGGAATTAATTGCAGTTATCATTATATCCCTTTTGTGCTCGCTGTCATCAACAGCCGCTAATCAGTTGACTCTCACAGGCCCACGCATAAATGTAAAATGACCTGCAGAGTCTTCTGTCCCAGGCTCAATTTGGCACTGCTATGCACAGCTGACTAGGGCTGGCTGTTCAAGAAGCAGAAAAAGTGTAACAGGCTCAGTCACGTCTAGGCAGTGCAGCTCAGCCCTCAAATGCGGAGCCATTTGTGTTACCTAAACAGATAAAAAATGAAAATCAGACAAAGAACTGCTGTGTATCACTGATGGAGCATTGTCAGGCAGGCACAAAAGCTTTCAGTACTGGATGCGTATGCCAGCCACTGGGTGGGTAAAACAGAGATATTCCCATCACCTGTTCCTCCTGCTTGTACAGTGCCTGCTACACGCACCGTACCATCACCTGGATCTTGGATAAAGCTGCAGAAGCATGGGGTAATCCTGGTGCTGGAGACCCTGCAGGGCTTTGGCACAGGATTGGTTTTAATGTGCTGAGCACGATCAACGCTAAAGTCTTCCAAGTATGGCCAGAACTTTAGGCACAGGTAAGCCTGTAAGCTTAGGTGCCCTGAGGTTTTGATGGCTGGGAGATTGTGTGTGGGTGCGGGCAACTGAGGATCTAAATTCTGAACTTGGATGCCTACAGTGGCAACTGGATCCTATACCCACCTGAATCCCATCTGTAGCCCTCAGTGTGCTGGAACATTGTTTCTATGGGAAAAGCCCTGAAGACAAGATCCTTAGCAGTTGTAAATTGGCGTAGTACCACTGGGTGTATTGAAGCTCACATAATTTACACTATAAGAGGATTTGGCCCTCTGTCTTTAGTTGGAGCCTTCTGCAGTGAAATCAGCAAGTAGCGGGTATTAAAGGCAGCTCATTATGGAGGAGCCATATTCACCCATGTTCTCTCTCTGGGAGGTCTCACTCTTGTTCTTTCATGATTTCTGTAGCTGTACCAATGCAGAATAGAGTTCATTGCCACTTAGAAAATAAGTTAGGTTTTTAGACTGAAGCTACACAACAGAAATTCTGGCTGATGAGGCTCCTTTCTGGGCTGGAGGCTGTGTGTGTGGCAGAGGAGGGATTTGCAAAGCTATGCAGCTGGCCAGGAGAAGATCTATGCAATCTAAGGATCTGTCTCTTCCCTTCGTTTTATTTCTCCCTTCCCCACATTTATTTTCTTCGTCTCTTCCTTTCTTGCTTAGTTAAAGAACTGTTCCTATTCAGCAGCCTATTCAAGATCCATTCAGGACTGTCGCTTAGTGAAATACAGAATGCAGACATAGCAGGACAAGCAGAGCTTTTGAATAACTGATGGTTGAAAGGCACTATTTGGCAGTGCTAATTGTACACAGAGTATTGCCCAACTGCACTGCTCTATTTAATGACTTGTCATTGTATATATTTTATAACCCTTTGTTAGCCTTGAAAATTTGCTTAGGCTGATACCCAAAACTCAAAGTTGGTGCCACAGTTTTAACTGAAGTATGAAAATACTCCAAACCCCTGCTTCCTCTCATAGTGACTGTGGTAAATTCCCTGCAATTAAGAAAACTCCCAAGTGGTCTTCTCAAAATGCTGCTGCATATTGCTTCAAATTATGGACCAGAAGTTTTGCATGATTTTATGCAGTAGACATACTCTCAGGGGAAGGACTCTGGTGAAGTAACTAGTTTACTTCAGAGAAAATCCCATAAAACTTTCCCATCATTTTCCTGTCTTTTGATACTAATTTACAATAATAATAATAATAAGAAAATTCAAAAGTATTGAGGAGGGGGTTAGAAACAGCCCTGTTTTGAGACTGTTTAGACATAAGCAAAAAAATCAGAGTTTGTCCATGACTTGAACACAAGATAGTTTTACTTGCATTTTGCAAGTGATGCTGCCCTTGTGAGTTTTAAGTGACACTTGCTTTTGCCATCGATGTCCATCTTCTATGGCATATACAGCTGACAATAAACTTCAGTGGGAATTTGGTACGGCTTGCCTGCATTTATGCATTTCTTCTCCAACTAGAACTTGATAATTACAAGATTCCCAGCTTACCAGAAGCTGGGAAGGTGAGTTTAGTGTAGAAAATTTATGCATGTTATTGTGGCTTTTAGAACTGGTATACAATAACCCAAATAAGGCACTTACTTATTAGAGAGAGAGCACTGAGATACACTGATTATACTGATCCAACTACAGTGATATAATTATACTCGTATAGTAATATGAGTAAATTTTCTTGTTTAAGCAAGCCTCAAGTCAAACCCTTAACATTATTAAATTGTAGTTTTGCATTATGAACAATAATAGTATACAGAGTTTCAGATATTAGAAATATTTAGTCTGTCCACAGGGGGCCAGAACAGGATTATATCCTCAGAGTGTATTAGTGCTTTGTTTCTTCTAATTTTAAATGTCTCAAGGGAACAGAGCTTTCACCATTTCCATAGAGACACTATTGCACAGCCCATAGATCTTTCTGTCAGGAGTATTCACCTTACAGTCTCTCAAATTTTTCCTTTTATGCAAGTTTGGTAGCATTTTTAACTCCCTTGGATAGCTTTATATGAGACAGGTGAAAGGGGAGGAATTAGAGAGAGAGAGACCAAAAAAAGTGAAGTCTGAGGAAAGCTCTAAATGATTTCCTCATTAAAAAAAAAGTCACAGCACCACAGATTGAATGTTGCTCTCATCAGCGCCTTTAACGGTTTGAATGCTGCTATGATAAATGTAAACTTTAAAAGATCTTAATGTCAAACGGAGCAGGAATTTTACAAAAACAAGTGAAATTTCTTCTAGAGATAAGAGTAAAATATCACTTTGATTTACTCTAGTGGATTTCCTCACATAATCTATCTACTTTAAACATCAAGGAATTTGTGCCGGTTTATAGACAGCGAGACCTTCCAATGAAATGGAGAAGTGGGAGTTAACTTTAAAAACATACTGGCTTTCTCCCAAGCAGTGAGTGCTGACAAGTATAACCATATTACTAAAATCACATCAGCAACGTGATATATTAAACAAAAACATGATTGTCTACAGCCAGAGTAGTTTGTATTTTGTCCATGAAAAAGCATTGTGTTACATCAATCTGTCCAAAAAATGGGGCACATCAGAAAACAATGTTAAGAAGGCTTTTAAAACACATCATTGAGATTACAGCACCTTTAAAAATAAACAGCACTGAATACCAACACAGGTAAAATGTCATTGTGAAACCCAGATCTGAAATTCAACGGCATGCTTTATAGCTTTCCAGTGTGTGATAAAATCTGTTCACCAGATGTACTATCTGTCTCCTGTGTAGCATACTTGAGCATCATCTAGGCCTGAGGCCCATTTATTTCATGTAATTGCCTTCCCTGTGCACACCTTAGGGCACCCTAATTCTCCATTTTATTTCAGGCACTGTACAGGGTACCATCTGGTAGTGTTAAGCTCATCTCATTTTATTGCACTATTGCAGTGGCTATATCCAGCCCTATAGCATTCTTTCAATGAAGAGAGAGTTCAGTTACTGCCAGCTATTTATTTTTGCCAGAAATAAAGTAGTTTTTAACTATATACATGCAGAGTTCACATGTATATCAGTCTCACCTGAAACACAGGTCACTGCTTTTCACCCCACGTGATGAGAAATAAATAAATAAATGGTGACTTGCTGATATTCAGGTTCAGCAGCAGTGCTGGGATAGTGTTCTCTTCTGTTAAGAGTAGGAGATCTAAATTCTTCTTACTCCTCCAAGTAATGATGGCTTTTTAGTATCTCATTTTTATTATTTCTATTAAAATGAGCAAAAAATATTATATCACACCTTAAAAAGGCACCTTACAGGAATAGCTTAATATTTAAAAGTAGCAATATACCTCTCAACTGTACTCTGTTACAAAGTTCATTTGCTATTTTAGGCCAAAATTTACTTCTGTACTTCACATTTCTGCTGTTATCCTCTTGTTTATTCTTGTAAATTATTGCCATTTAAAAAATAGAACTTGAAACTGAGATAATAGAAAAGTTCGTCCATTTCTAGGTTCTTCTTCATTGTCTGCCAATTTTAATCATCTCCCCCCTTTTGAGTCTTTGTCACATATTTTAATGGCCTGATTTTTTTTAAACTCCCTTTTGTGCCAGCAATTTTGTGCTCTTGGTTATTGCTACTTAGATCTAACTACCTGCTTGTGCCTACAAATGAGGGAGATGGAATTCTAAGTGCCATTAATTGCTCCCACCGTTTTCATGTGCAAAAAGGGAGCCTGGGTTTTCAAACTCTGAATTTTGCTGGCAATAGGTTTGAAGCACATCAGGTTTGAAAGTGCAATGCTGTTGTCTGCTGTAGAGCCAAATTCTACTTTTCTGTAAACTCTGCTGACTTCAGAATGGTTGCATGCCGGTAAGGCAGACCAGAATTACTCTCATTGCTGCAGCTCTACCACTGTTGGAGAGGACAAAAAACACCTTTGCTAAATTGTGGTGGAAACATCATGTGAAACACATTTGGCACCAAGTCAGACATCCTACAAAAAAATGCACAAGTTTCAGTGTTTTCTTAGATGTGTGAAATAGATCTAGTTCCTGACGTCAATGGCAGCATGAATGAAAAAAATGAACAGCTTTTCTCCCCCAGGCTTTTTTTAAACTATTTAAATCTCATTTTCATTGCATCCCCTTCCTCTAGTGCTTTCTCCCTAGGCAACGTCAGGAACAGGTTATTTGGATGCAGCATAACACCTTCCCTCCTCCGTCCACCTCTATGGCTCTGTCTCCTCTTTGGGGCAGTAGTTGGACAGGATATCACCGTTTTAAGAAGTATGTGTAAGTGTCACTTGGGAGCAATAGTTATGTTTGTTAGGCAATGCTTCCAGACGGAGCTCGGGCAGTGTAGATTCGCCCGGTAATCACAGCTAGGGGTGGCATCTGTCCTTTCTCACCCTGGGCAATAGCAGAGGTTCCCTTCTATTGAAAGACCAAAATGTCTCACTTTTTTCAAGTCTAAGTCCAGGCTTTCTGCAAACTCTGGCTGATGCCATTTCCCTGGTGCCGCTCAGTTCATGTATCACTCTTCTCAGCTGTGAAAATCTGGATGAAATACTGATGTGACTGAATGCTCCCAGTAGCTGGGCAGTGTCTGTCGTGATCCATCCCCAAACAAGGCAACTGATGAACAAAACTTGGAGGGGGCCTTTCAAAGTGTTAATTTTAGATACGTATTTAAGTAAGTTACTCACCTGCCATTTCCAGTGCTGGAAATGACTCTCTTTCTGTAATCTGCTGCATATGACAAGAAGGTGGCAGTGGACCTTCTCAGAAAATAGCTTGGCACGGCTCTGGTGAGCAGCACAAACAAACTCATCATAAAAAAACAACCACTGTTAAAATGCATTCTGCCCTTTCTCCCGACTTTTTCATTCACTGATTACTAATAGCCACAGCATGGCATTAATAGACATGTCTGAAAATGCCACCTTCCGGATAAATAAATTACAACACAATGAAACTTAAAAAAGATGGAATTATGTTCCTTTGTGTGAATTCTGTATGTTTTGTGTTCACTGGCAATGACAAATGCGGGTAGATTCACCTGGATTAGCTGTCTGCATTGATATAAAGAGCAGGTGAATGAAAAGAATAACTCTATCATTCTTTGTTGTAGGAAGAGTTTATTTTACTGTTTTCAGTCTCAGCTGCAATCGGGAATAGTGGATTGTGACTAGACAAGCTGTGATTCTTAGCAGCCATACAAAGTACATTTTTCTGATGGTTTGTAAATCAGTGGAAGTCTCCAGTGAAAAAATAGGTTCATATTTATTACCCTGAAGACTTCCACCTCCTTTAGCTTTCAAGCCACCTCATTCTGTAAAAATGTTAATGATAGTTTCAGTATGAAGACTCATTTCTCCCCTTCACCCCATCAAACAGAACATCCTGATAATTCCAAATACATCCATCCACAAAGAGCTAAGTGTCTGAACAAGCCACCATAGGCCTTAGAGGAGTCAGAGCTCAGAAATTCTGGTAGATAACTGAGTGCTGAGATTTTCCATCTACCAAGAAATGATGCTCTAAGGAAGGGAAGAGAACTTCAGAACTGGCAAGGTGCAATAGACAGGTGTGAGTGCAGCAGGGTACCAGACGATATCTGTTGAAGGGCTGGAGCCTTAAATATAATTAAGACTGTTCATTTGGCATAGCAGAAAGAAAACTCATAGATTTTTATTGATAAAAATGCAAATGTGATAATTTGAGCTAAAAGGGGAAATGTAATGGCACACACTCATTCCTATTAAATTTATTTTCCATTAGCAAAATGCTAATTAACCATTAATCATTTGATAATGTATATGTAGCAAAAAGCAGCTCAAAAGTCAAATTGTCTAAATAAATAGCACAGTAGCCAGTCAAGGTGAAAAATACCATGCTTCTTTATAAAGAAGAAAAGTCGAAATCACTGTTTCCCCTTACGGAAATTGTAGCTGTGGCATACGTACAGCCTTTGTTACGACACCTGAGAGTTACGACTAGCTAGTCAATCTTCTCCTGCAAATGGCTGCAGTTAAATGGAAGCAACACTAAAACAGACTTACCCATCTCTGCAATCAAACTGGGAGAAAACTGTCTTGGGATTCATTGGACAGTGGAATTTGAAAGCATCGCATTCTTGCAAAGGTTCCCTCTGAGCTCGAAGGATGGCTTCCTAGCGCTAGTGACTTCTACTCTGAGCTAATTTCTGCTCCGCTCCCATTGCACATTTTTGCATGCATAGGCCCCTGGAGTGCTGTGCAGCCAGACCTGCCAGCGTTTCCTGTTTATTTCAGTCTCTGGTATGATATTGGAAGTAACATCTCAGCCTGGAAGTATATTAAATGAAGTGTGCATGCAAATCACCAGCAAACCGTCTTTTCCATTTTACAGAAGGTTCTTGTTCAATTGGTTCATTTTGCAAGACTTAATTCTGCAGGATGGGCTAGGCTTTGTTCCCATTATAAAAAAATCCCTAATAACCAGTCCCACATCTGAGACAGTGAAGAATAAAATCAACCATTGTGTAGTATATGAGAAGTAACTATTTTTCATAGGCTTTTTACTGCACATTTGGGATTATGATTTCATATTATGCAAATGCATTTTATGAAACCATAGCACAGAAATGTGTACTATTGTTAATACACATTTGCAGCCTAGCATGTGAAGTCTCCAAAAGAGCCATTCCGGTGTCTTCTCTCATTGTGTATTATGAATAATAAACAAAATGTAGTTAGACGTATTCCATATTACAGAACAATAATAATAAAAATTGCATCCTGTTATTAATATGCATCAACAGCGTGTATCCTGGTAGCTCAGAAAGACAACTCAATGTGAATGCATGTTAAACAAAAACGAAAAATTGTCTAAGTCGTGGCAGGAACAGGGACTGTTTGGGACAGCTCTGTTTGTTGTACTTGGAGGGAAGGATAGTAATTAAAATCCTGCTTGTTCTTCATTTCTTTCAGCTTCACAGTGGCATTATCTTTGTCACTGGCATCGTTGGCTGCATGTTAGTTCCTGTGTATCACAGTCATATTTTACAAAGTACTATAAGAGGCCTCAAAATAACTGTTCTTATATTTGTTTTCTAAAGAACTCCAAAGAAGCAACTGGTGTTTGAGCAACCTAGCTGCTACTGCAGTGCCTTGCCTAGGATGCTAACCTATTGACAACAACACATGCAATGGTTAGGTTGATGAGGCCATTCAGACATGGAATCACAATTATATATTATTATTTCTTCTTAAATTAGTAATAAAAAATCAGCTTTCTGACTTCAGCATGATTTTTGCACTTTAGGTGCAAAAAAAAAATCACTATCAAAGTTCCTGAAAAAATCTGTATCAACGCTGGCACATGACTTACAGGTGTGCTCCTATTTCCACTTATTTCACAGATCTCAGACCTGTGCAGTGTCCATTTTCCAGCACACAAAGCCACACTGGCTAGTTTTATTCTTCTGTAATGTACAGAAATGTGTCTCCCTACCTCTACCTGTTACCATTGCTTCCATGGGGTCACAGCTTGTCAGCCACAAATCTGTGCCACATTAATAAAACCAGTACTCATGTAGTGTCATTTTTGGTGTTTCTGATATCCCGGAATGATATCTGAGGCCTTTTATGTGCTTGCCAAATCTGAAAGAAACAAAAACAAAGGGGAAAAATGGAGCTGTTCTGCTGTTCCCCAGATGAAGTCTTTAATAAGGGCACCTTTCCAGCATGGAAGAAATCATAATTATTTTTTTTTTCCGTAGTCAAATGTATTATGGTAGTAAATTAGGTTTAGTCTGTCTGCTAGAGCTGTTTCCAGTGTAATCTTGCCCATATAAGCTGAAATATTACAAAGGCTTTAAATGTCTTTTGTAGGTTGAGTTGACCACAGGTTCTGGGTATTACTACTTGAATATAGTTATGTGAGATTTAATTAGAACTGCCTTATAGCTCTTTATCATAACAATCTCTCTGCTTGCAAAGCTGGAAAAAAGATTAACTTAATAGCACAGTTCAGTAGAAAAAGCCAAGAGGAATGAGCTCTAGAAAAATATTACTTTCATTCAAACATCTGTATTTTGGAGATTCCTACAGGTATCAATTAAAGAAGATTCCATGACGAGATTGCATTAAAGGCATGATATCTACACTTGAGGTAAACACTTGAAATTATGTGTTCTGTGTAATGAAAATTGCCTATCTATAAAGCTCTTTTTTTTTTTTTTCCCTACTGAAAAAGATATTTGTATAGGTAATTTCACCAGACATTTGGAGACTTTGAAATGCTTTTCTATCCATATGGCTCTTTATGAATAGGTAATTTTTATCTGTGCTCTATTCAACCGGATGTTTATAAGACTGTCTGGTTTCAAAGATGCCCGCTAAAAAAAAATACTTAACCTAAAATGACTAACATAAGATTTATTCAGTTACCCTTTAAGTACTTTGCAACTTATTTCCATTTTTCTCCCTCTAATTTTGCCTCCAGTAAAATCCTAAATTTTTCTAATTTGCTATGCTACTTTAATTAGTCAATTTTCCCTTATTTGTACAAGTAAGCAGTCTTATAACTTTGAGACTGTAAATCGTTCATCCATTAAAAGCTCTATTTCCTCATTTTGCAAGTTCGATTCATTTAGAAAAGAAAAAAACCTTGGCGTGGAAGAGAATTATGCAATGTCATGGACACATTAACATTTGGATCAAAATTTTACATTGTGTCAACCAGTAAACAGTATAAATGGTTCAGATTTGCAATAAATAATTGTCTATTAATACCTTGGCGTGGTGTAGCAAATTAAAGTCTCACTTCAGTAAGCACAGATGTAGGTAAGAGCTGGGGCCTAAAGAAAGCAACTGCCATGCAGCATTAGAATAGAAAGAGAGCATCATGAAGCATTACTGTATCTTTCCAGCAATAAGAATAACGTATATAGATTTAAACAGCAAGAGAGAAACGTAGGGGGAGGTAGGTTGTAGGTGCATTTAAGTCTAATCAGGCAAGATGTAGAACCATTTGTTTTAGATGCTCCGGCAGACGCTTCCCTTGCAGAAGATTAAGAGAAGCATTTTAAAATACAGCATTGTGTGCTGTTGCATACAGAGCAGAGCCCATAATTCAGGACGATCAGGACATATGATACTCAGGGACCTCCTGGGTCATTATGTTGGGTCCATTCCTGTGGTAGTCAAACACCCCAAAAAATCTTATCTGTACCCTTTTGTTAAATGGCCGTATTTTGCAGCTTGCAGGTTGTTGCCAATTGTCTTGAGATTTTCACAAATTTAATTGCTAACTGAAATTTTGTCACATTACTTCAGTAACTTCCTGCCCCACAGACTGTGAGCAGATGGTCCTGAATGCTCAGTATCTGAAACTCAAAGTTCAGTCTCTTAATGTGGGTTATTTCTGTGAATGTTTTAGCAGTAGACATGCTATTACTTCAGTGTGGAAATTCAACACAAATAGAAGCATGAAAAGAGATTAATTTACAAATTCAAATATATATGAACAATTAGGTATTAATAACTATTTAGAGAGCTCCAGTTCATAATATTGTCTCTCAGCTGTCTCTAGTGGTGTCACCCATGAACCATAACTGTTGTTACTGCAGTTTTGAGCATGTTTTTTCTTTTGCATTACCAACTCAGCCCATAATCCTGTAACACAATCTAGCTTGTCCATACACTAATGGGAAGGCATTAATCAAAACATCGTTCTCCGTTACATTAACTATAGAGCAATATCTCCTTATTTTGTATTTCTTAATGGTTTCTTTGTCCAAGTCTGTTTAAAAACGCAGCCTCAGTGTGCTGGACTACAAGTCTTCCATGGTCTATGCTTGATTGGCTGAGTAATCTCTCTCATTTTCTTTGGCACTTTGTGTTCATGTCCTTGGTGTCTGGAGCACGAGTCAGTGGGTTTTTAAGCAGAGTACAAGGTCTGCTTTTTGTAGGCAAGATGGCTTATTTAAAGTAGATGTGAACCTGGTCCTGCTAGCTGCACAAGACAACGGCTTAAAAATCTTCCTCCGGTGTCTGGCTGTTTACAGGCCAAACAAAATTCAATGCTTGCTCTGAGGGAACACAAGAACGATCTGCTTTCTGCATTGCCTTGTGCAGCAGGACTATTTAAAAGGGATATAAATGTACCCATGAGAGCCAATGCCTCTGCGCTTGGGAGCTCCCTGCATAGACTCGAGAGCTTCTTCCTTAGCTCCTCCAGCAGTGTTATGGCTCTGCTCCAAACCTCTGAGGCTATTAATAAAAACCTGAAAATCATCCATCTAATAAAACTCATGTCACTCCTTGAAACACTCAGACCTCTTTAGCTTACCAATGATTTGCTCCGTTTGTGCAAACTGTGGACTTGAGTCCTTGCATAGTTACTGTGAAATAATGCATGTTATTACATGGTTAACCACAGAGTAACTTCACTGGAAGCAATGGTAATTACAGAGTAAGTTGTGTTAATCCTCTTGTGCTATTGTTTGGTAACTGTGTAATTAGCTGAGGTCACCTGTGCAAATCAAAGTTGCTTGGTAATTTTTCTCTTCTCCCTTCTTGTAACAATTGCAAGTGAGTTAGTTAGAACATTGATGGTATCTCAGCAGGGTATGTGGATCCAAACCTGCCAGAGCAATGCATTGCTTTCTATAAGCAACTCCTATTTCTAATGTTATCAGGAGAAAACTGATTACAGGGACAGAGGTTAAATTTTCCTGTATGAACAGCTGTACCTCCATTTTTAGCACCCTCATTGAAATCAAGCTTAATACTACATTGAATAGAATTCATTCCCACCCAGTTGCTGTTTAGGGACTTGTGAAATTAATTAAGCGCCCTCAGTTCACTCCCATTCTTGAGTTATGAATTTTGAGCAAGAAAGACACAAGTTTGGTGAAACAGTGAAATATCTAGAGCAGGATTTCAAGAAGGCCATGGCTGAGGCATCCCATAGCCATCAAAAGACAGCCAGAAGCCACGGCCAATGTAGTGTTTGTTCTGTGACCAGAGAATGCAAGTCACCAGAGATGACACGGTATGACTTTTTTGCATAAGCAATAAAGTCTACACTTCCACAGTGTAACACAGAGATAAAAAATGCTAGGGACATGACCTGACCTGACATGATTTTCATTAATACTGGCCTGAGTTACATGTTAGAATATAAAGAATTAATTACATGATACATAACCAGCTCCCATCAGTGCTCCAGCAATCTGTGAAGCACTATTTAGGCATGCTTTTCCTGTGACAATTCTTCTGTCTCCAGTATATCACACAGCAAACCCAACATAACGTAAGCACACATATCAATGTGAACAATATCATCCTGGTGCAGAAATTTTCACAGTTAATTAAAAAAATCAAATATAAGCAGTCCAGCTCCTTACTAAACTAATTAAAAATATAAATACAATAAGCCCTGACTGAGCTTTTGACAGGTCATTAAAAACAGAAAATTGAGTCAAGTACAAGGACTAGTTTCAATATATAACAGAGTGAAATAAAATGGTGAGCCTGAAGTTAAATTAATGCTGATTTTGTTTCCATTGTTCCTCACCTGGTGTCAGTGGCTGAACTTACACAGTGCAGTTCTCCAAAGATAAAGGCCTGGGCAGTTTACTATGTGAAGTCAAAGACGCCCTTTACTGCTTCCTTCTGGCTTTTAAATCTGCTTCCCTGGCAGCATTACCAGCTGTGTGTGTTCCATGCAGTGCCTTTTTGACCACATTTTGAAGTAATTTTCAATCCTCTGATATTATTTCAGCAATAGACATACACTCTCACCGCTCCAAGTGTATCCCTTAGAAATCACTTTGGTTAGAAGTGGAGTAGTGCTTTTCGTACATCAGCTTAGGGTTTCCAAGAAGGACTAAGATCTAGCAAGCATTTTCCTTGTAGGAGCTTTAATACTGTGTGATGGGGCTGCACTAGGCTGTCATACTGGCATTCCCTTTGTTTCACATGGGACTCCCAGTCCTGAAGATACCCATGCTGTGTACAGCTGTATACAGCTTAGTTCATACCTGGGCACTTTCCTAGGGCAAATAAATACTTCACTTGATGAATTAGAATAGATCTGGCTTCATAAGGTTAGTTTGGTACTTGGCCATAAAATACCATTCTCCCGTTACGTTTGCAGTGTGAGGAATTCTCCAATATAACTACAAAACCCAAACAAAACAAAAAAAGCATGGGTGTAGCCACTGTGAATATTTTTCCTGTTGGCCTTGATTTATCAACAGCATAATGAATGTCCCAAATGCCTTTGAATTTCCTTTGAAGCTCCCTTTGAGGGAAGCTTCAGGGATATTCCCTGTATTGTCTGGAGAAAAGTGGGGGATGCCATTGTGAATGAAAATGTTGCTTCCTAGCATGCTGCAGCTTTCATTTACTGACATCCCACATATATTCAATGTCTAAGAGCAATGTGTAATAAAGTTTCAGCTGAATTGATTTCCAACACAATTTGGCCTGCCTATAAATTGGCACAAGCTCAGTTTTTACAGCTCTCGACTTGAGGGCTCTTGTTTCCTGGTGTAGGAAAGGAGACAGGGGATCAAAGCTATGCTCCTTGCATTGGTGTAGCGAGAGCCCCTATGCTGAGCCAAAAGGATGAGGGAGTACCCCGGCCAGAGGTTCCCCAAAGGATGTAGGCGTTTCTGCCTCAGGGCTTGTCTGCTTCAGGAGCTCCCCTGCAGCACGCAAGAAAGTGAACTTAGCACAGACTACTGTAACACCTCTTGGCGAGGCTGCCCAAGGAACTGCGGTGAAGCAGACGAAATGCCGTAGAGTCACATTCGTGCTTGTTGCTATGCAAAAGTGCCCCTGAATCTGTCTCCCCAGCACTGAGCCCCCCAGTCCAAAGGAGTCAGGGCCATTGACATTTGTCCTTGTTGCTGTGGCCCTTAGGATCTGCCTGTGCTTGTGTGTGTACGTCCTTCAAAAAGCCAGGGTCCTGCACCAAGCTGTGCCTCAAAATAAGGGATTAATGCCTAGAAAATATCTTAGTCAAAAAGTTTAGGCATGGTTTTATAACTTAGTTAATGATCTGTACAGGAGAGGCCTGAGAAAACATGGCAAATAAGTATTAATGCTGGATCCCCCTCATTCTCTATTCTTTTCTACTGCCTCTATATCAGATGGGTCTCCTTTTTATCCCTAGCATTAAGTTTTTATCACTTTACTAAAATACTATAAATCAATAAAATAGGGCAGAAAATTGCTTTCTTACATCATTGCACCAACATGCCGCTTGTATAGTCTGGAATGACAATGAGACATCCGTCTTTCTGTGGACAAAAATGCCAGCTCCCGGTACAAAATGCCAAGTTGTATGTGGCTAAAAAAATTCCAGACCAAACATTAGCTTCTGCTGAGATGAGAAATGCCTCCTTCACTTTTCTAATTTTTTTGAAGATTCTAATTCTCTAAACACAAAATATTTTTAATAAATTAATATTTATATTCTGTCCTAAAACTCTTTTCCTAGTCATTCTTCTTCATGATAATATTTGCTTGAATCTCATGCCAAGCTCTATAAAGACCTTTTTTGATTTTTTTTTTTTTTTTTTTAATTTTTAAATATGCTCACTAGGGGGAATGCTCATAAAATTCAGCCTCAGCCACAATCTGGACTATGGTCTGCCAAGCTCCACATAAATAAATCATCAAGTCATTTTGGCATCTTCTGGGCCAGGAGGAATATCTTCGGGGTAGATTTAAAGAGACATTGTCCTGTAAATTATGTCTTTTGTGGAGAAAACTAAGCAGTAGCTTAAAGGCTGCTTTGAATCTCAGATATTTGAATTTTTGCAGGTAACCAGCGCAACAAAATACAGTGAAAGACTTTTTAATTCCAAAATTATAACTGTATTAGTTAGTCCTCTGAATGCTGAAACAGGGATAAAGCAGCCAAACATTTCTCAGCTTTGCACTTTCTAAAGCCAATCTAAACACTGAGCCACAAGACCGCTCCAGCTCCGGAAGAGCATGCTGGGGTTGGCCTGACAGCATGTTGGCCTGTCAGCTGGCGGCACCTCATCCCTCTCTCCCTCCCTTACACCCTGGGGAAACAAAATCTGGGGTAAGTTGAAGAGAGCAACTCCTGCAAAGGCCCCAGGGGTGGCCAGTTGGGCAGGAGCACCGCAAAGGACATGTGCCCTGCAGCCCAGGCTCAGAGCCGAGTCCTGGTCATGGGACCTCCGTGCTGGCCAGGAATGATCTCTGTAGCTGGCTGTGAAATGGAGCTTTGTTCACCTACCCCTTGTGGGGGACATCTAAAACAAGGACATGTAAATCAGATAATAATCAAGAGAAAGCAAGCTGTAGCTGGTTTGTCAAGAGGAGACCTTGGGCCACAGTCCTGGCTGCCGTTCACAGGTCACTGAAATCAATGGAGTTGTGCCTGCAATTACACCACAGGGAATCTGGATCATTTTATTTGGACTGTGGGAAGTTACTGAACAGTAACAACACCACAGAGGAAAATTGCCTCATTTCAGGTTTTGTTAAAATCCCCGACTTGGTCCGAGTTCATCAACAGGTTCTAAGCCATCAGTGGTGCCTTAGACCATTGACGAGGTTTGGGTGGGCAGCAGGGAGAAGTCAGGCAAAAATTAGTATCTTCAGCTGAGGTTTTCTTAATGTTCCTGCATTCATAAAAACTGCAAAGAGACAGAGGGAGTTTGAACTTCCTGAGATCATTTGGAGAGTGAAATGAACACTTACGGGTGCACAGTGGATGTGCTTATGATGGAAGCAGACACAGAGTGACAAATCCAGAATGGCATCCATGCACAAATCATCAGAAAAAGAATGAGTTGCGGCTGGACAGCTGACTACCTGAAGGAAATTCCCTGTCTGTCTCAATTTCTGAAATGCAGAGGAGAGTCTTAGCTGCAAAAACCTGAGTTTCAGGAATGATCAAATCTTAGGAGCTGTGATTTGGCCCATTGTAAGTAACAGTGACCTCCTGAAAAAATCAAAAGCTGAAAATCAAATTAAAAAGTCAGGGAGTTTCAGCTCATGTCTTCTCACAAAAACATTGGACTAAAACTATACTTACTGCCAACAATAATGACTAGAGGTACTTTAGGTGATGTTTTAAAGATCTTTTTCCTATTTTGAGTGGTCTAACATTATTGAAAATGCAACAGTGGAAAGAATCATCAGATGATACTCTTTCTGGGTGACACTGAAATTAAATCTTTGGGTTTTGGAACAGTGGCACAAGGTAATTTACACACATGCTGTTGGCACCATATTCTTTGTATATATTTCTGAATTGAAAAGAGGCACTGAAAAATACATACCAGGCAGTTGCAGGTTAAGGATCATTTACATAAATTAGCAAATTTGCAAATGAATTCATCTAGTGAAAAGTAAGACACGGGACACTGCATTTTAATAATTGACATTCCACATGAAATGCAATGTTCTTGAGGAGGAAATTGAGCTCCAGGTTGCTATTAGAACCAGCGGAGCAGCAAGAGCTGGAAAGAAATGCCATCTCATATTATGCGAGTTACTGCTCCTGCATAACAACTATCTTCTATTCTGATAGACTTTATTTTAATAAAACTAGTACTAGGATTCTTACAGAAGAAAAATCCAGCCATCGACAATACTGGTCAGGAAATAAAAATGCAAGAAATCTTTGTGATCTGGTTCTAAGTCAGCTAGTAATTCATTATGCTCTAAAGTAATCTTTCTTCTTCTGTTTTATTTGGCAGCCAAATCTCCTTACTTTTCAGTTATACCAAGTAGTTAGAAGCTTACTCCAAAGTATGCAACACTGACAGAAAATTATAAATTATCTAATTTTTTTGTTCCCTGTCACAACATAGGTTAAATTGCAAAATAAAGATAAGTGATCCACTTAGCTGCTTCCTGCTGTCCTGATCAGTTTAAGAACACATTATGTTACAAATATTGTTCTTGATACAAAAGTAATGACTTTCATAAGGTGCTAGTCAGTCATTCAAAGTCACAATACTTTCGTTGTATGGCATAAATACAAATTATAGGCTCACAGAGAGCTGAAAGCAAGTCTGTCCCTAGTAATGTTACTTAGTATAATTTAGAGATTAACTTAAAGGGAACCAAATCATTCTCTCAGTGATACACTGTTTCCAAGATCACATAGGGTAAGTGTGTCATTTCAGTGAATGCCAGTAAAACTTCTCCTCTTGTAATATTCCGAAATACTGATGAGAGAGAGTTTGTCCTTAATCTGACTACAACTCTGGCATCATCCATAGGGAGTGCTGTGTTAAACTTCCTGAACTGAAAAGATAAAGCAACAAACTGCTGCCACCTGCATATGATGTTTGACATTTGGTTGTCCTAACATCCTTTTTACTTCTGTTTTTATGCAATTTATTGCAGCAAGATGGACAAGCTGACTAAGTTCTCTTCCCCTTCATTTCTATCCCTTGGTTTAGGAACCTGAGATATTTTAATTCCTTAATAGATTGAGCAGTCCCTCCAAATGAATCGGCTGCGTTAATAATAATATTTATTTTATCAAATTATTCAGCTGTTTAAAATACAAACAACAAGATTCTTACCTATAATGAGCTCAGACTCAATAAATGGGTAGGCTGACATCCTTTCTCTTCATTATTTTGACACACACTGCGGCGCATATATATGTACAGGTAGAGCAAGTACGTTACAGATTGCAATGATGCCCTGATAAGCAAAACTCGCTGCCCTCACTGGCATAAGAGCAAATTTCTGTAACTCTCATGCCCTTTGGTAGGAGGTCTTACTGAGAAGTATTCTCCTATACTGACCAACAGAATGAATGAGGAAAGCTTCCATGTTTAACTTCATTCTTCATGACACAAAAATAACTGTCACATATTAATGGCAACGGTCATGTGGTAGAATTATTTTACAATAAAGAAGAAAAAAAGCAGCTCTTGGACTTTTTTTCCCAACTCAGAATATTCTTTCCCCACCAAAGCAGCACTGTCACCTAGGTCAGATAGTCCCCTGCGCTGTATGCTATGCAGAGTAGTCAATAGGCTTTGCAGAAGTCCATAGCTTCACCAAATCAGACTTTACCTTTAAGAGAGCAGTAACAGTGTGAATGCCTTTTCACCAGGGTGTCACTGATGGATCTGAGCAGCTTTTCATGTATGCATGCTGCAAACTCTTTATATTTTTACATTCTAATAACAGTGAACAGCATAAATTATCTCTAATTCTTGATTCTGCGAGGAAGCAGCCATCTGGTCTAATACCACTGTGACAGTGATATAGGACTGAACACTCTGTGCTTGGTCTGCTGCACAGAAAAGGACAATAGGACATATTTTAAAATGTCAGGATACATCAGAACCATATTCAGGAAAGTTTGCATTTATGAAAATTGATAGTATTGGAGATATATCATGATGCAGATCTAATCATGGCTGCTGGTATGGTGAATTAAATTAAGAGCTGATTTGAATTTTTCTAATTAAAGATGTGTTATTCCTTCTTTCCTCATGTTTTCTCTTTTGGTAAAAGAAGCTTATTAAACAAATTTCAGGAAAGCTTTGTGATTCAAAGGGTTAAAGCTTTAACAAAAAGACCCTGGTGTCAGTGGTAGTTTGACTGTCTCAGTGCAGTATTCAATGGGCATTGGTTTGTATTTGAAAATCATTGCTGATGTTTGCATAATTGTTATTGTTTGAACTGGATAGACTTGGTAATAAGCGTACCCAGGTACTGCAGGGTAAGATGCAGCAGCTTAGCAGAGCAAAGCAGAGCTGTACAAAGTGTTCTGTGTGCTCCTTCCAGCCCGAGAGAGCTCTCTCAGCTGCCTGCTTCCAATGCCTAAAATATATGCACTAAAAATAAAGGAAGGGCAAAAAGAAAAAGAAATTTGACTTATGTGGGAGTAAGCACACTTTAAAGGTAAGCTAACATGAATTAGATCAAAACCTATCAGCTCGTGATTTGCCCTAACAAATTAACTTCAGCTTTGCTGTAGTGCTTAGTTATGTAAGTAGCTTGTTTATGTAACTTCTCTTGTTTAAAGTTTTTTTAATAACACCAAATATTTTTCAAGACTTCAAGACATCAGGAACTTAAGAGTATCATTTATAGGTGTCACGTAGAATGTATTTCCATTGTTAGCCTTAATGGCTTTAAGAAACTCGCTGTATTATTTAAAAAATAAACATGAAATAGTTCTTTTCACAGCATGAATAGTAGTTAACCTGCAGAGGTCAAAGAGTTAAATACTGTAATGGGATTTTTAAAGGGACTTCTTAATTTTATGACCAATAATATCATTTGTAATTTTATGTACTAGGAGGGGCCATCAAATTCATACTCCAGGGTGTTAGCTGATGACAGGGATAAGAAACAGTCCTCTCATCCCTTTTTGCCATGTAGGACATTGCGTAATTAGCCAGCTGTTTTCTTTGAAGCACCTAACATAGGCCACTGGCAAAGGCAGAATTCTGAGCTTGAAGGATAATTGATCCAATCTGGCTTGGTAACTCTATGTTCACTTGTCTACTCTTAAAATATATATTCTTCAGATCAAAGATGGGGCATTTTTGAGTTTTTCACTTTGCTTTCTGCTTACGAGCATGCCAGAGGTATACATCGCATGAGTTCTTTCAGGAAGTGGTCCTTCTGGAGCTTGTGTCGGCACATTTACTAGCTAGAGTTGTCCAGTGCTGTGACTACCTTTAAGGCTGTATAGTATAGAGAAATACTGCTTGCAGAGCATTATTCTTAAGGATGCTGTATGCCAGTTTTGCTAACTCAGGTTGTCAAATGTTAAGGCATGCTTGTATTGTTCAGTCCTTCTTGCCAGCTCACCTTCCCACTACCACAACATCCCTTAAGTGCTGGAATACTGCTTTCAGGGACACTTTCTTAAAGAGGCAAATGCAAACATAATATTATTCATGAAGGGGAAAGGAAGATAAACAAAAGCGAAGGACTGTGAGCTTAGCCCAGCTCCTGCCTTTGCAGGGACAATCTTCTGTGACACTTCTGCTTCACAGCATCAGAAAAGGTCATACACATAGTGTAAGAAAGAAAGCACACCTGCAGAGCTAAGTATGGAAAAGTGTGTAAAGATAGATCTGGCATCATTTTGCACATGAAATTTTTGAGCAAAAATGCAGGCCCTGGCTAGAATCTTGCATTTTTGTGAAGGAAGAGGGAAGATTGTATGTGCCAGCAATGGAAACAGCCAGCACCTGCATGAGTAGTTAGTTGTTTACCAAAGTTGGATGGGAAATTAATTGATTTATCTTTGCTTACAACTTTATATCAGTGCTTGAGGGAAGAAAAAAAGGAATATTAGCTTACAGTCATGATAAAGTTTCTGCAGATATTTTATTTTTCCTGTTAACTTTCAGATAGATCATGTGAAAGGCAAAGTTTCTAAAGATTACTTCCTTGTGGGTTTTCTTCTGTTACAGTCCCAACCAGTTACAATCTTCTAAATTCACACAGACACTAAGAAAGCTTATGAATTCAGTTAATTTTCTATTCTATGCCTTAAACATGTGTCAAGAAACCAACTAACCCACTGGTCTTCAGTCTTTTGTTGCTTTGCTGTTTCAGAACCAAAGTAAAATCTAATCAAATCTGTTAGGATCCATGAAATCCTAAGCTCGAGCCACTTCCCGTTTCTGGCAGAAAAAGCAGAAGCAATACTAGTTCCCCAAATCCCTATCAAACGGTTGCAATATAAAAAGTCAAAAAATGCTATCTATCTTGGAAGCTAGAATGAGACAGAAATTGGATAAGAACTTGTACTCATCTCTCCTCTGTGTATATTCCTTGATACCTCCATCCGTGTCCCATGTCTATATGTTGAAATCAAGTTTTGAAAAGTCTCTGAGTTTTGAGTTTCTTTTCTTCTCCCATATTTTACACAAGGTTCCTCTGTGACCGGTGAGTGCATCCAGAGTTATGCCTGAGCTTTTCTAGGTCATTGTTGCTACAGAGAGCCATCGGGGAAGCCATAGTCCCCTTCTGGTGCTGTCTCTGCTGGCTTCTGACCACTCTGTGAGCCCGTTCAAAACACTGAACTAGCAGAAAGCTAACTTGGGAAGAAAAACTGGATCATTTTTATTCAGTTTGTGAAATGAATGAGTTTACAGAACAAGGAGGGGTGGGGGATGGAACTGGGAGAAATTAATGGGGTGTACAACAGTCTCTTTTGTTGACAGTAAGTTTCATCATTTCAGCCATGGTGTTTAGCATGACCCAAGATGTCTGGAAATGGAGAAAAGCAGTTACTGTTAGATGGCATTACTTTTCAGATTTTGTGCGTTGATCTCATCAGGTTTCTTAAGACAAAGAAGGTCATGGCTGGTCAGATGAGATCCCTCACTTCCCTTTCCTCTTTTCCCTTGAAAGCCAAAGCTAGTATACTAATTCATACCTGCACCCTGCGCTGAGCTTCCATTCAGTCAGAAAGGCAATGAATGTGCAACAGTGAGCATTACTTTTGGATGAGACATCAAGCCAGAGTCTTGACTCTTTAAATAGAATGAAACTATGTCTGGACCAAGACCATCAAACATCTGTTAATCAGACTCAGGAAATGCTGAGATGAGAGTTTAAAACAGAGGTACGGCTAACAGGTTGCTGTGTAACTGAGAGAGATCTGTGTTATTTGTCATCTTCTCTGAACATCTCCATCTGGATAGAAGTTGCATGTGTTCATTAGCACAAGTTCACGGATAGTAATGAACTAAGAACTGGCAGCCTTTTCTCTGTCTGGACAGTGCAAAATAGGTTTTATGTGCTATTAATTAGAATTTCGAGAGGTTTTGTTGCAGAAACTCAAAACATGGCCTGTATAAAAAAATGTTATTGAGTAATTTGTGCAATCTGTATATTATAGAGGGAATTTGAAATTTCTCTTTGAAAAGCTATCACTGTAGTAGTGGGACTATTCATTCTCATGTGTTATTTCTGTCTTAGAAACACGACAGAACAAGACAGAAACACAGAAAGAGAAAGAAAGAGAGAAAGAGAAAGAAAAAAAGAGAGAAAGAGAGAGAAAAAGAGAGAAAGACAGAAAGAAAAAAAAGAAAAGAGAAAAGAAAGGAAGAAAAGAAAGAAAAGAAAGGAAAGAAGGAAGGAAAAGATAGAGAGAGAAAGAGAAAGAGAGAGCAAAAGAAAGAGAGAAACACAGAAAGAAAGAAACAAAGACAGAGAGAAACAGAGAGTGAGAGAGGAAAAGACAATTCCAGTAGACTTTCTGGTAGAGTTTTCAGTAAAGGACTCATTAAAGCACCAGAGGAAGCATGTGGAGGATAATTACTTAAGAACAAGCCAAATGCTGCAACATTACCGTAAGCCAGAGGAAGAAGGCTATGAAATGCTGTGGGCACCTACACACATCAGGACAACTAAGAAGAAAGGTAGGTGACTGTTTACTGCTATGATACCTATTTCACTTTAAAAGATTGAAAATGGTGAGGGTTTTGAATCAGAAATACAAATGACACATTTTTCTATGATACCCTGATGTCCTGCTAGCAAGTGTTTTCCAGTCAATCAATCAGTCACTCAAGTAGTCAAAAGCTTTAACCACATAAAAATCTATTGAGAACAAGTTTTATTTACAGTGGTGACCTGGCCAAGAAAGCTCACAAACAGCAATATGTAACATCACTTACAGACATACAATCACTATTGTATATTACTAGAAAGCTCCCAAACATATCACCAGGCATAAATCAATTACATAAAATACCACAAACATCAAATAAACCAATAAAAGAGGGAAGGTCATAACACCACCAGACATGTCATGAATAACCGCCACAGACATCAGCCAGTGATTCATCCACAGTATGAATAAAAAACCAAAAGATATACAAGCAATTCCTGTTAGATCCTTTTGTGTTCTGTTAAAAATGTGTTACTGTCTTTTGATGTTCTGTATTTTACAGCATTACTTCTATTTACATTTCACTAAGGACATCAATTATTTTTAAGGTCTATGTTAATTAAAATTGGGGGGTTTGTTTGTTATATAAATGTGCATTTTAGCGTGTATGTTTTGCTTAGCAATTCATCGCATGTATTTCCATGCTTGCTTATAATCGGTAATACTTTGCATTTAGTAATATACTTCACAATATTATTATAGTTTGGTCTACTAAAAAAAATTGGACATAGAACACAATGGGAGGCATAGTTCGGTATCATTGTCATTGTCACGTGTGTGTGTCCCCTCCACCCGTGCCCTGGATTATGAACGTAATTCAAAAGCCACTAAGATTTGAAGAACACTACCCCCAGGTAGCCAACATCTCTTAGAATCTGCACCATTATCTGTATATTTGCAGCAAAGAACACATATAAAACCATCATTAAACTGCATCTTTAGAGAGCTGAGAGCTTATGCATAGAACAGCATATCTGTAATGATTAAATGTGATGATTGCAATCAATCCTTTTTTAAATGCCAGATCATGGCTTTCTTAGTATGTGTGTCTGTATGTCTTATTCCCAGAAGTCCATGTTAAATGCCTACCAGTCTAGAGGGGTCTTATTCCTCTGTACGGGCAACTGGAATCTACATTTATATTTTTGCAAGGACCACAAGAGTTTAACCTTCACAAATTCTGGTTTATTTGGTAGTGTTTGATACATGGTTTTCAGGTTGCATTCAAAGCAGATGTCTCATCTATTTGAATGAAATTTTATGAAATGAAAACTATAGAATATGCTAACTTCCACCCTCTGCTTAGTACTCCCAACTATTCAAAATTAATATAATGTAAATAAACATTACCTTCAATCAAACTTGACAGAAAATTAGATAGCTTGTCTCATCAGATCCTGTTCTCAAAAGGGACATTTATGAGCGACTCACAGCTTACAAGGTGGTGATGATATTGTCCGCCATTTACACCCCAGTAGCGTTCAGCTGGTGAGACATGAGCAAGACAAGCCTGTCTGCTAACTTGGTAAAAAAAGCATTTTATTATTGAAAACAAGATTTGCATTTAAAACTCCTGTATAGCTAAACTGAATGTAATTGAATGGAAAAAGTGGGTGAAAACATTTGGTTTATTTATATACATCCTCTTCAAGACATGAAGTTTATTCTGAAATTCAGAATAAATAGATCACCCAGACTCTGATCTAGATCCCCTGCTTTTAAACTGATGATATTGGCTGAAAATCAGACTGCCATCATTTCAGATTAGTCATTTTTGTTTCATTGATAACATATGCACTTAGAAGCAAGTTCTGCACATTTAAAAAAAAATCCAACCCTTCTATGCATGCATTTTTCAGATATAGACCCAGCTAGTATACGCTAACACCAAGCAATTTGTTTTGCAGCATGTCACATAATTCTCTTTTTTTTACACCCAATATCTATGATTAAGAAATGTAATACATACTAAGAAAGTCTTAGATAATTTACACGATGCATTAAAGTGTTTTGCATGAGAATATAGTATGATGCAGACAGCAGAAGAATTATGTCTTTCATTAAAAGGTTTGCAACTCAGTGTGCTATGATATAACTGTAGCAGTTTTTCTGTCTTAGTGAAGGTTTTTTATTTTAAACACTGCCTTGAAAACCAAGGGATGCATATGCAATAGCGCTACTTTAGCTATATGTTTTAACTTAATATCACCTCTTAGTAATTACACACTGTCAGTTTACCTGCTGTCCCAGGGTTATGGGTGAACAGCCATGCTGTCACTGTTCTTCATCTCTCTGAATCTTGATGTAAGCAGTAAAATAAGATGGCATTTTTTCATTATTTAACGTTTTAAAAAAATCCTAGTTCAAAGCCTATTTGAAGCAGTTCATCAAGAATGATATACATTAAGGTCAGGATTAAAAGAAAACCAATTACATGGAAGAAATATGATTTTTGCCACAGATCCTTTATGTGCAAATTAGGATGTGTATTTGCTGCCTAATTTAGAAAGCACCAAAGGACAACTTACAGGGATGTAGAGTAGCCTTTGGAGGAGTTCAGCATCTGTGTTTCCTGAGGAATTTAAGCAGGGCAGAGGAATGGTGCACTTCACAAAAAGGCTTGTGTTTGGGGTAAAACCTGGTCGTTGCGCAGCATGCGTTGCACTATCTGAAAAAACACTTTAGGTGTAGACTATCAGCTTGGAAGCTTCTCCGGCTTGGAGTAATCTCCAAATGTGGCAGTGTGCGTGTAGGCTGTTCTGCATCCCATTCATACCTGCACTGTGTTGCTGACAGAATAGACAGAGCTCTAAGCTGATGCAGCATTTAGATGCTGACTGTAAGAATGGTTTACAAGGCAGAAAAGGTTTCAGCTCTTTACTTTTCAGGATCTGTTTCAGAAGCACAACAAGCCATGCTTAGAGCCTTACAGATGTCTTCCCTCTCTCCCATCCACTGAAGTTAAGAACAACCTGCTGCAACAGTTTCTACCTGTTTTCTCTTTCTTATATCGTCTCCTCATCACTTGTCTATTTCATTTTGTGTTCACCAGTTCTTCATATTTTTACACTAAATATTTGCTTGGAATATGTAGCTATGAAGCTGTTCTTTCTTTCCATGTCAAAAATCTGCTGCTATATTTTCAGGAAAAAAAAAAAAAAGGATTGTACTTCTTTGTAACATCCAGACATCATGACCAACATTTTATTGAACCTTTATCTCAGCATGTAGATCAGCATGATAGGTAGTTGTTTCACACCCTCACCAGCTCCATCTAGGTCTAAGCATCTACAACATCAGGGGGTAAGTGGGGATATTTTGTTCCCTGATCAATGCGCTATTACTATTGTTTAGCTTGTGGTGCTTTAAACATAAAGTATATTTGAGCTTCTGGTGCAGCTAAGAATGGTGATACATATCTAAGAACAGTGACTATAAACTAAAATGCAGGAGATTGAGTTTCGCTTTATAATAATTAATATTAGCTGGTATAAGAGCTAATACCATTTTAGCTAAGTGGTAAAAAAGACTGCAGTATCTAGCACTCAAATATAGCTCCTCTGTTTTGCTGTTTCTGACTAACATAACACACAGACTTAATAAATCCAAGGCTTTTAAAGGATTTTTCCAAAAGATATTCTGTTAGTATGTGGGCTTCGGTGAAATTTGTCAAGCTGTATTTAAAAACAAATTGAAGAAGCAGTAAATCTTTTGTTGTTTGGCCAGAGCTTACTTGTACTTTGGTGCAGAAGGATAATAATGTTCTACTGTGAGTGCAAAGCTGCCAACACTGAGAACCTGTATATCCTCCCAAGACTTTGTTTATAAAGACAAGAAAACTCAGTGTGGCTTGTCCTGCAGGGACACTTCACCTTAGAGGAGTTGTGTGTCTTCTGCATCTTCCTCCCCACAGACTGTGGCAGGCTGGAGTCACGGCCCATAGGACTTGGGTAGCAGTGTGTTCCCAGAGCGGAGGAGAAAACCTCAAGGGACATAGAGCTATGACTACCCCCATGCAGCACAGTGTGCTCACATTAATGATAGCAATATGCAAATTCTTGACTACTGTAATGGCTTTTAAGGGTGTGGACATCTGGATGCCTTTTAATCTCACAGAGCGCTCAATTCAATGATATCATGCATCAAGACACCAATGGTATAGTGCTATTTTTGTCTCTTCCTGCTAACTGAGCTGAATTCCAGACCCCTGTAGTGAGGCCCATGGCCCTCACTTGCTGTCTAGTTAATAAGTTGCTGCATGAATTACAAACCATCTCCCAAATGCTCTGGGGATCTGAAAAAGTGAGAGTGGCACCGACTCACCTTTTGAAAATGTGGTGCATTGAGCTATGAATGAAAACTGTTATTATGGCAATTGGCATGTCCTGGAGGCAGGGGAACTCACAGCAGGCTGTTGCTACTATTCAAGGAATGGCCTTGTGGAAATGTATTTATTTGATATCCAATTAGCTTAGCTGAATAGTAAATCTTCAATCTAGACAATCCTTCTTCGGCTCAGATGTTTGGAGCAAGTGACAGACAGTTGGTACTTCACCTGATATAATTCTCCCAAGATCAGGGCTCCAGACCAGGGCTATGGGAGGACTGGACTATCTCTGAAATTGCTGATCAAAAATTAGGAATTAAGATTAAGGTCAACCAAGGGAAAACTTTCCATGGATCTTCCTGCGTTCATCTCTGCCACACAATGTCTTAGTGATGCCTCTGCAGCAAATTTGTATGTGGTCAATAACTCTTATGTGCTGTGACTTTCATCACTAAAGATTGCTCGCAGCAAAAGTCACTGGCAGCTGAATTTTGAATGTGTGAAGTCCTACATATTACTAATCAATCCACTTCTCTCTTGCCAAAATTAACCATCTAAAATGGGCAGCCAAATTTATTGGAAACTTCCAATTTTAATATCAATCCATTTTAAGTCAACAGCTGTGAAATAGAGGAAGTAGTGCCTATTCACCTCTAAGAGATAGTAGGAGGATAGGTGCTTCACCGAAAGTAAGTGCTGTATTGATAAGGATCACAGGCATTCACCTGATAAAATGAGGACTTCTGTCTTCAAAACATGCTTTGAATAGTGCATAGGAAATAATTCATGGGACCATACACTGGCAATAAGGGAAAAACTGATGATTCAAGAGCTTCTTATTTAGTGATCACTGCTCATCCTGTATATCAAGTATTACCACACCCTGGAACTTGAGAAAAATGTTGTGGGACTTATGACAAAAATAGCATGCAGTCGTGTAACTAAAGGCTTTGGTTAGGTGCATACATGCAAGAGGTTTGAATTAGTTTTGTACAGACTTCCATTATTCTAGCGTTTCTTAACTTTGGCGTGCTTGGCTTTGTGTCCTGGTTTCGGCTGGAATAAAGTTAATTTTCTTCCTAGTAGCTGGTATAGTGCTGTGTTTTGGATTTAGCATGAGAATAATGTTGATAACACACTGATGTTTTAGTTGGTGCTAAGCAGTGTTTATACTAAGTCAAGGACTTTTCAGCTTCCCATGCTCTATCAGGTGCACAAGAAGCCAGGAGAGGGCACAGCCAGGACAGCTGACCCAGACTGGCCAAAGGGCTATTCCATACCGTATGATGTCATGCTCAGTGTATAAACTGGGGGGAGTTGGGCAGGGGGCAGCGATCGCTGCTCAGGAACGGGCTGGGCATCAGTCGGCCAGTGGTGAGTGGTTGCATCACTTGTTTTTCCTGACTTTTATTTCTCTCTCTCTCATTTTCCTTTTCATTACAATGTATTATTATTATTATTATTATTATTATTATTATTATTATTATTATTATTATTATATTTCAGTTATTAAACTGTTCTTATCTCAACCCATGAGGTTTCTCACTTCTACTCTTCCAGTTCTCTCCCCCATCCCACCAAGGGGGGGAAGCGAGCAAGCAGCTGGATGGGGCTTAGTTGCCAGCTGGGGTTAAACCATGACACTTTGTAACCTTATAAATGTTCTTTCAGAATAGTTGTGGTACAAAATTATAGCAATCATTAAACCGAGAGAAAAAGATGCTTTGAGGTATATAATCTACCGAATTTTTCAGACCAAATTTGTATGTTGGTATTTGCCATCCAAGGCAATGAGTATAGGGTCAAATAAAAACAGTCGTCAAAGAAGATATCTAAATGAGTATGAAAAAAATCTTTGTACATTTTCTCAATATCAGAGAGTCTTGCATATGTGATTGGGAATTTTTTATAGTTTTGTTTGATTATACTGACACACGCAACTTCTGGTGGCCTGTCATCTGTATTCTGACATGACAAAAATTCAGAAGTGAGATGAGGATGGGAAAAAACCAAAGGATATCTCAGGGTTGTTTGGCCTAAGGGCCCAAAATGTGACATTTCTCTCTCTTCGGAACATCTGTCCTCTCCTTGTATAAAGACTTACAACTTTAAGAGATGCTCTTTATCCATAAACAGCCATCTTCCATAAGAAGCTGTATGTGTTCTTATAATGCAATATAGATATACCCTGAAACACTTGCCCTGTGAAAAAATTGTAATGAAGTGGCACTTCATTTGAAAAAATGTAATGAAGTTCCACTCAAATTACACCAGGAGAAGGTTAAGATCTTCTGTGTGTACCATCAATGACATGTTGTTTACATCCTCAGGAAAACATTCCATACAATTAAAATATGAAATGTTAGAGATTTCTTACCTCTAGTTATCCCAGTTAATAGAGTATATATAATACAACGTACACAGATATTGCTGAATGTAGAGGCCTGTTACCTCCGCCTAGTGCCAGCATCACCCACACAGTTCAATCGATATTGCAAGAGGTTTTCTCCTTAAAGCTGCAGACCATTACGAAACGTCAGGCTTCCTGCTGGTGCTCTAAGATGGGAACCAGTTACAGAGACTGGAACAAGTAATACAGCTAGCCTAGCTTACAGCAGCACTACCAGAAGTGTGTGCTTTTATTTACTAAGCATTACTCACTAAGTTCACCTAAACCCAGTTTCAGTCATCAGTGAAATGCTGAATCAGAGTTGAAGATCAAGTGAAAAGAGACAGCTTCTCTAAGATTTCCAACGTAATACATTAGTTAAATGGAATGTGTCCAATGATATTCTAATTTAAAATAATCTAACCCAAAGTGATTCAAGTTTTTATGTTGCATATTCTCATTCAGCTGGTGCAGAGATGACATTGTCACTGTGTGGCAAGTAGGTGCTCAGTAATAGTTTTGCTCTGTACTTCTCTTCATTGCTATCAAGCTTCTACACACAAAGAACTGCAGAATAGGTTTTTAGTTTGCCATTGTGTCTAGAATTTACATATTATTTTAAGCTGTAAATTATAGAAACAGGCAAATTATACAGTACAAAACCATTAGATGCACTGAGTTCCACCGCTTCCAGTTATCTTAGTTCATATAAATAGAAAAACTATTTTTAAGTGTCAAAGAAAATTATATACTGTCTCAAAAACTGAGTATTATGTCTTCAAGGAGTAGTTAACGAGAGCACTAATGACACAGGAAGCTCTGTTCTTTCATTATATGAACAGCTTTTGAAAATTATTTGCAGTACCTCCTGATGGTATGACAGAAGAAAGAAAAGGGTCTGTTTCTGGTGGTTAGCAATGTCTCTTGGATCCTGAGTTCTGTACTCTGAGGTCTTGAAGGTTCTTAAGGTCCTCTTAAGGTCTTAATGTGCTTGGCTAGTTTGAAAACTGGAACAGAAAAGATTGATAATATAATAGTTCTGCCTCTCAGCTTTTCAGCTTGTACATGAATTTGTATGCCCAGGAAGACTCTCCTAAGAGCTGCCTTACACTCCCAAGGAACTCAAAATATACTTTTATAATTTAGTCCCCTATTTACAGTTAGGCCATTTTCATGATCTCAGGAATGAATAAGCTGCTCTCTACAAATATAAATAATTTTTTTTTTAACAATGCTTATTGTTAAGATTTAAATTCACATAAACAAGGGCAGAGAAAGACTCTATTTTATGTTAGCATCTTTTTTCCAATGATATTACAGGGTAGCTGAATGTAGCTATGTGATCATGCATAAACATGACTCTTAAAGCCAGTGGGAGTGTTTGCTATCAATAACCTGATGATGTTCATTGCTTTAGCAGAAATTAAGTAAGTGCTTTGTTAAAGACTTGTTTTTAAAAAAATAATCCTTACTTTGGGAATATTTTGTTGATATTTCCAAAACTATCCATTTTACCATGTGAACTGAGAAGGTATTATAGCAACACAAAGTATCTGAGTCCTACAACAAGGGCTTCGTCTTAGAACTGCAAGCCCCAGTTAACAGCTTCTGGAAACTAAGGAAAGTAGGGTTCTAATAACTACCCTGGTAGTTCCACAGTAAATATGCCTGCCTGTTGGCCGAGGAACATGCCCTTAGACTACTGAGGTTGAACATACATTTTCTATTACTGCAGAAATAAAATTCCAGAATTAAAGTCTTGCATCCACTAAGGTGGATAGCAAAATTCCCATAAAGTTCAACAGAGTCATGGATTTATCCAGATACTTAATCTCCAAATGGGAGTTTAATTGTAGTCTCTGACACCATCTACAGAGACGAAAAGTACCTCAGAGTGCAATCCATACTTTTTTGCCATATACTTAAAACTTTTATGCAAAACATACTGATCATAATTGAAATATGTTCTTTCATAGATTGATTTTACCCCACTACCATTTATGCATCTGTTTCAGCAGCCATGTACAGATCCATTACTAAATGAACAATCTCTATGCACCCTGTAATAAATTTTACACATTTCTAATCTTTTAACATTTATGGCACTGCTATCTTTAATTTTGAGAAAAATAAGGTTTGCCCATATTTTAAAATAGCATGGCTAATTTACTAAATGTGTAGAATGAACAATGCTTATTGTTGAGATTTAAATTTACTTAAACAAGGGCAGAGAAACACTCTATTTTATGCTAGCATCTTTTTTCCAATGATATTACAGGATACTGAATGTAGCTATGTGATCATGCATAAACATGACCCTTCTGAAGGAGGCTGCTGGCCTTAGAAGCAGTTCTTACTAGTGAAATTATAGAAGCTTGGATGGCCAACAGTATCAAGAAATAATTGCAACTTTATCAGGCTGTTCTCAAGTAAGTGCTGTCACTGCCTGAATCTGGTGATAAATTGCATTGATCATGTAGGTTACAGAACCCCTATCAGTATCAAAGGAAAGACATTATAGTTTGACAGTGGTGTCTCCATCGTCAACTTCTGGAAGTATTGTACTGCACTACATTGAATGGCTCATTTAATAACTTTTTATAAATTAAACAAGCAGAAAAATTATTCCTAGCAACTTAAAATGCTTGGGAGAATTTTTAGAACACTTAGTTTTAAGAGACACTTCAGATTAGGTAAAAGTTTGAACTCTGGATATTGCAATAATGTTGGCCAATATTATTGCAAGTAATGAATTGGTGAATGTGCACTCTAGAAGGCAACATCAGGCTCATTTTTTTAGGGACACCCATTTGTATGGGAGGGTAACATGCTGTATATGTCATGGTCAGTTAATAGAAGTTACAGAGGAGTTTCCACAAGCTGTGTGGAAACCCTGGCTTCAAAACCGACATGAGTTTTTCATATTATAGCAAGATTCTGATCCTGTATTCACTTCTTAGCTGTGAGTGTTTTAGGATTGCCGTAAAGCTCTGGGATTGAACCCGCAGTTCTAATACTTAATTTGAATGGTATAGAAGCAGGCTGTCACACTGGATGCTGCTATATAAAGGTAAAATGTCATGTGAAGGTACTTTATTAATTTGAAACAAAAGATGGAATTCACAGTAAAGTCAAATCCACCCCATGGCCCAGACAGGTAATGTTTTTAAGCCTTTAGGAAATCTTTTGTCACCCCTTCTGGTTTGAGCAGCTAGCCAAAATTTTGATTTTTTTAAAGTTATTCTTAGGAGGAAAATTAATGATCAAGTCAGAAATTTTAATTTAGAAACTTCTACTTTCTTAATATGAGAATATAATTTATAAGAACATGGTGGAAAAAGAGTTTTAGTTTAAAAGTGGCATAAAGTAAGGGTAGGTATTGCCATTAGTCTAGCAACATTTTTTTCTTCTGTACTCAGTATGGACACATACGGAATAGACTGCTATGCACCCAAATCTGTGACGAGAAATTGAGTCTTCATAGGGAAAAATCTGATATCCAGTTCCTTGTGCTTCTTGTGCCTAATAAACAGGAAAAGTTTTGCATATTTTGATACAGCTTCCCTCCACCCCGTTTTTTAATTGATTTTGCTCCAGCTCTTAGGAAATGTGTGGCTTGGTCCTCAGCCCCATCTTAGCCAGCTTCAATGAGGAGAGCTAGGAATTCAAAATAAAGTGTCTCATAGGTTATGTCTGCTAACAAATTTCCACTAATTGACATTAAACTGGTTAATTTCCATATAATAAGTGTTGATTGATTCAAGGGCTTGACTCAACTGGCCAAGACTGTCCTTACAATGATCACTTATGGGCTACCTTTTTGGAACACAGTGGAATATTTAAGGTCTTGCCAGATTTCAAGGATGCTGGGAGTTGGAACAATGTTTTTAATCTTGGCTACTAATTACGTGGCAAAGGTATAAACTGGGCTTTGCAAATCATTATTTCCATTAGAAAGGTGTTGGAAGCAATTCCACTGAGGACTTCCCTCCTATTTATGCAGCTGTTATTCCCATGGGAGGAGGCCATTGCAGTCCTGGCTGAAACATGGGCTTCTGTTCTGTTTCCACAGCACTTGGAAGAAAAACAAAACAGGACTAATGAAAAACACACACGGGAAATGCTTTATTATTTCATCATCCTCACCTACTGAGATCTGGCACCACTCTGTGTTTAGGAAGAACTTCTCCCGCCCTCTCTCTCTCGCGCGCAGTGTGGTTGTATAAGGCTGACACTCTGTCATTTCCTGTCAGATCATTTCAGAGGAATTTGCTCTTATTTCCTCCCAGCCTCATCCCCTCCTCCCGGCCTCAGCCTTGGCTGCATGCCCCAGCAGCCATGCTGTGTTTACTTAACCGCATGGAGCGCTGGGCTGCCTCGGCTAGAACTGCTGGGGCAACGCGCACACACGCACATCGTGAGCTCGCTCGCAGGAGTTCACGTTCACACTCAGGAAACAGACAACAATTCTTTTGTGAAGAAAGCATGCAAGGTCCAAAGCCAAACCTTATGCAGGGTCTTTGTAGACTGTAGGTAGGTGAGTTCTAAATTTTTTCACTGGATGTGGACAAAAATCATAGACTTTTTTGGCCCACAAGTCTCTAAGTAAATTTCTCTTGGAAGATGCATTTTTGATCATTTCACATATTCAAATTAAAGTATATTCTGAACTTATCTATGTATAACAGAATTCATAGTACATGACCATCGGTTAATTCAACATTCAAATAATGCGTTAGGATTAGCCAAACGTGTCTGACTCCAATATATGTACCTACAGCACTGCATATATACATGGTTACTACTAATATTTTTCTACTTTGGCATACCTGTAACAGACTGGATAGATTAGCTAAAATGTCCATGCCTTATAAATGGTGTAAAACTATTTTAGCACCCAACAATGGTGTGAAAATAAACCATGCAGAAACAGGACATTTATACTTGAATGACGTGTGAGCTTTTCAGTGGGTAAAGTGGTCACAGTTCATTGTTTAAAAAAAAGTAGTCTTAAGTCACTAATAATCTCTACACCAAGATTTATGGCAATGGAGAAAAAGAACTAAGTAAACTATCTGACTGAGAAGTCATTTCTTCCTTCCTTGGCAGCATAGGATTTGTTTAAATGCTGTTAGGAGAAGGCTCATTAAAGTAAGTTTGCCAGAAGTCTGGGAGATCGCTAAGTCCCACACCAGCTCAGTGCTCTTGATCTGGAATGACAACTTGTTTCCTAATATAAACTAGAAGTTTCTCACTGATATACAGAAAATTAGAAGTCAGAGAGAGAAATACTTCCCTCTGACATAGTTATAACAATAACCATTATTTGAGTAGCAGTCATAAAATAAATGATAGTTGACATTTTATGACAACATTTAAGTTTTATTTAATATTATTGCTGATATTTATTTAATTTAAAGCTAATGGGCTATCTGCCAGGCCAGAGCAAGAATGAATAGTTTCCATTCCACTTATGATAGACTTTTTGTCCAGAATACTGTCAGAGTTTAGAGCAAAATCATGCAGTCGTAATCTGTATAAGAGATTCTTTACTCTCATTAGCTGGAATTAACGTTTAATCCATGTCCTCTTGTAATCTGATACAATATCAGGCAAACAATTGCAGTTTTTCATTTTATGATTCATATCCTTTTTGCTTTCTCAGTTGCATTGTACATTTAGTAGAGAGAAATAATTGATGCAAACAAGAAAACAGCAGGATTTCTTTCCATTTGCTGAACATCCACAGTATTGAGCCTTAAAATCTAATATTAACACAACTTTTAGAATTTTCCAGTTTCTAAATTTATGAAATAGGAGTTAGAGAAATCCTCGATTCCCAAGCTAAAATTAACTCACAGTATTAGAAAGTTTGCCCATATGTCTGGAAGTGTGCTGGTAATTTTGCAAAGTAGCTATGTCAGGTAGGCACAGGTCTTTCTTCAGTAAACCAATCTACCAAATAAGATACTTTAATTTTCCCGAGTAATGGTGGCAGAATTATAAGCACTTTTTCTATATTTTTTCCAATTTGAATCATGTTTTGTTAAGGCAGAGGTACTCTCATGTACAGTTGTTAGTTTGTTTTCAGGACTATCACTATATGCTTTTAGCTTTCTTGAGTTTCTTTATATTTCTATATTTCTAGGTCCTTCATAGCAATGACTGACCAAAGCAATAAGTAATCTCAGTGGAGATATTTCAACCCAAGAAAAACATTAATGGTGTTTATCTCTGAACTTTTTTAAAAAAGAGAAAACCTAAGGGATGCAAGAGTAGCTTGCTATTCATAGTAAAATAGTATGGAAAATTTATCGCAAATGCTGACATCTCATCTGAATATGATCCTGCTCACAACCACCAACAATAAAGATTTTCTTAAATTTTACTCATTACTTAAATGTATTCAGGAATTCTTTTTAACTCTGGTGAGTTTGCTATGAAGAATTTCCTGTAAGTATTCATTACATGGTAGTCAAAGCCGGAGCTCTGTTTCTTAGAGGTGATTGGGCAGGGCGCAATACTAGCCTTGACATTTTATGAATTCTGTCATGGACTGTATGGTCTCACTGTCTCCTCTGGAAATACTGTGTTTCTTTCTTGCTGGAGCAATCTGTGGGAAGGAAGAAAACTGTTTATTGGTGCTGGAAGCTGGTCAAAGCGATTACAACACAGAAAATAGGGTGTTGGAGTCCACTGTCCTACTTCAAAGCAGGAGTATCCATGTCATTTTTAATAGATGCTTGTCTACTCTGTTCTTACAGGCTTGCAGGGATGGAAACTCCTTATCTGCAGATTATATAAAAGCCTAAGAGCCTATTTAATAGCTATGAGATACAATATTCTTTCAGATATCAGCTTTTGGAAGAGAAGAAGCATTAAGGTTTTCCAGATAAGAGATAGATCACTTCAGAATTTGCTGAAGTTGCCAGAAAAGGACTCCCACTAGCCACCAGTGACTAAGGCCTCAGAAACTATAGGAAAGTGGACCAAAAGGAAGGTGGGTGGAAACCTAGTACTGAAGATCAATAACAAAGTAGCTTCTAGTAAGTGTACTCAGACAGAAAAAGAAAAAAAAACCTCTGAGGCAATAACCCTAGAAAAAGAGATCTAGTCTAGGACCGTGATGACTCTTATTCCTCTGAAAGAGCTTCTGAAAAGCATAGTTCAGATGAAAGAGGATCTATTGCAACTTTCTATAGCAACTTCTCACATGGTAGTTTTTTCTATTCTGGGAACTATAAATAAAACTATTTTGGCAGAAAAGACATATACACTTATCATGACAGGCTTTATGACTTATTAACCAGAAGCTACAGAATGAGACAACATCTACAGCAGCAGAAAAATTGGAAGATTGCTCTACTGGGAATACTTTTTGTGATCTAATATTTTCCAAGGGAATGTTATGAGACAGAGGGATGAATTTCAGATCTATTTTGATGCACAGTCTGTAGATGAAATCTGGGATTGCACTGCTATATTACAAGTACTTCATTATGATTCTAAAAACCTCAGTCAGTATATATCTGCATATATAGGGCACACAGTAACTCTACCAGCAATTGTTCACCTCAGGGTGAACTAAGAGTCCAAAAAGTTTCTCTTCTGAACTCATGTACAGAAATAAGAGGGGCTGTTAGACCCGACAGTAAACGATCAGAACACAGATGTAGAAATACTTTTTAAATGCACACTTTCACAAAGATTTAAAGGAAGTGAAAGTGCATATTCAGGTAGTAATGTTGAAGTTATATCATATGCAGCTGGGAAGAAAATATGCAAGCTGTTCTCTCCTGCATAAATAACCCCAAACCTATTAAGGTTCCTGGACAACAAAGCAATATGATAACTTTAATAGTATGCTCCAAGTCCAATCATCAAGTTGAGCTCTGCCCCATAGATGTGCTGAGATCCTTCTGTAAGCGTAATAGTGGCCAGCTGGAGGAGGGATGGAGTGTTCCCTTTGTGAATGGTGCCAGTGGGAACAAGGTATGACTGGAGATGAAGATAACTGTTGGGATGGTCAGGAGCAGCATACTGATGTGGATGAGGTCCCACATACTCTTAGAACAATTTTGTCTGAATAAACTGGCAAGTAAAAGTTCTGGATGGGCACAAGGCAGCATTTATATTTGAGGATTCTGCAAATGTCCCCTCACACTTTGGAGAGAGGGTCTCTGGAGCAAGGAGGCCCAGTGAAGATGATGTGTTATCAAAAGCTGGGGACAGGACCGACCCGGGCTCTAAGTCAGGAGAGATGCAGCTGTCTAATTAGATCTAATCCTCTTCAGATAAGTATTCAAAACATTTTGCCAAAACTGAATACCAGAATTTGAATTATTTCTTTTTGATTTGTAAGTGCTGACAGTGTGCTAAGTACCACAAAAGAGAGAGCCCCTGTTTTGAGAGGCTTCCAAAATAAATATCGTCTTTTTTTTTTTTTCTGGAGTTTGGCCCAGTGCCCATTAGTAGCCAAACTGTGATACAGTCCTAGACATAATGACATACTGTGCTCATTTTCCTCTGAGAAAGATGACTGATGATAATGTTTATGAAGAATTTCAGCTCTGTTACATGGGGACACATATATGCACAGACTGCAGGGCCATGTGTCATTTGGGAAACAAGCATGCATTCAGTATTTTTCAATGTTGAGGTACTTGCGTTAATGACCTGACTTTTGCTGGTAATATTTGCATGTGTAAAACTCACCAGGAAATAATTAGGAACGCAAGATGAAATCTTGATCCCACTGGACTTAAGAGGAATTTTCCTTTTGAATTAGAAGTTTACAATACCTCCATTTTCCTTGGTAAAGAGCGGTCAGCTTTTTGTTCTGCTTTTGTGCTGCCTATGTCCAAAACCTACAGCTGTAGTATGTAATTCTATTCTGCCAACTTATTAAAAATAAGCTCCAAAATAAACCTTATCATAACTGTCATATAACCTAAAACTTCACATTATTTCTTGATCTGATTTTTTGAGTTTGAACTGATCTTTTTAATTTAAAAATTTAAATGAGAATTTTACTGAGCAAAAAATATGAAAAGGTCCTTCTTGTTCTGTCTCATAAATTGGTGGTTTCAATCTAATTCCACAGAAATCAACAGAGTTATATCATTGTAGGTAATAGAAAAAGAGAATCCAGATTCGAGTATTTACAGGAAATTCAGTTACATACTTATCTTTATGCTATTACCCTACCTAGTAAAATTTTTAGTGCATACATAGCAAGTATGTTTCATCCATGCCTCTAACAGGGAAAAGTGGTGGGTACTTTTAACGTGTTTTACTTCTTTGGATTTGAATAGGGTCTTGTTTTTGTGAAACCTGGCTTGAATTCAAGTTAAAACATTGTTTGCTTTCTTTTTTTGTCTTCCTGCCCTTAACTATTCCTTTGCAGTGTGAAAATACCACAGCCTATGGTTGATGTCTTCATCACAGTGGAATGCTTTTAAACTTAATGAAGAGTTGCAATAAATCAGTACACTTCATTCTGCTTTCTATCATCAACACATACATACTTTCTTAGGTATTAATCCCCTCAGAGATTATTAGAAGTCAATAAGACGTGTTAAAAATAATTACTATTAACTTTGAAAAGGATTGTACCTTGTACCATAGCTGGTAGCTATCTTGTCTCCAATGAAATAACATTTGTGCATTATCCATTTATGAATTCCTCAGAAGAAAAAAAATAATTACATGGCTTATGGCATTTAGCCACAACCTTGCTTTAGGATGCTGAAGCATGTGCCTTTTGTGCAGAACTGGGGCCTTAACTGGATGACCTGTTCAAGCAAGGACTTTATGTCATCTTGTGTTTGCTTGGCACCTACTACAAAGCACTCAGGTACTGAGGGACTCTATAATGATCATAAAAATATGATGTCGATTTTTATTCTTCTGATGCTTCCTAGTTGTAGATGTGGTAAAATACTCCAAGAGTAGGGCTTTTTCCCCTTTGGTTAATGGTTTGAAACTTTTTCCCAAAACCCGCAGTCTGTCAGGGCCTTGAGGGCACTGATGGGCCTGTCTGTCCCTGCCCAGCCCACAGCCCAGGACCCCATGGCAGCCCCGGGGCCTGGCAGCCCCTGACCCAGCAATGCCACAGCAGGGCCGGTCTCCAGCTCCCCATGCGCCCCACCGTGCCGGGCCCTCCCACGGGCCCACATCCCAGCACAGCCTCTGCCTGTCCCTGACCCAGAGGGGTGCCCGATGCCCAGGGCTGGGGCTGCCCCAGCGCCCCCCCAGCTGCCTTGCTGCTGGCTGGGGTGGGACAGGAGCCCCCCCACAGGGCCCTGACACAGCTAGCCCCACTCATTTTGTGTACCACTCGCACAGCTGTACACAACTGATCTGTTTGCAAGTAATTATGTCTTAGCGTGGCTGTGGACCACTGCTCAGGGCTCTGCAGGTCAGTCTGAGAAACACTGCTTTAGAGGAGGGCACTCCACATCTCACCTCATCAAAAAATAGGTGCAAATAGTTTAAACCTAAACCCTGATGTTTGCTTCCCTGAACTTGGAGAACTTTTGATTCGAATCATAATTTTTCAGTCCTCTTTCTATGGTTGTGCAAAACCAAATCAAGTGGCTCTGTCTCTTCTTGGCTGCAGCCTTTGCAAAAACTGAAAGGTGGATCCGCTAGGAGCAGGGAGCTGGGCAAGTGATTCTGCAGCTAGTGTTAACTCCCAAATTTGCAGTTTTAGTATTCTTGAAAAGGCTTTGGTCATTTTCTGGGCAAACATGCAAGTCAGTTCCTTTAATGTTTGAGTTTTGTTATCCTTTTTTTTCCTGTCAGCATAGTTAAATCCTAATTAAATGTACTGTACCTGAAACATGCCTTTTTAAATACTGAGAGCGATGGGTAAGGCAGGTTGTTATATTTTGCTTCAGGTTTTGCTTCTTAAAGATAACAAGGAAACTAATAAAGGGTCAAGATATTTGTGAAAGCAATACAAAAAGCCAAACAATGAGAGTGTATTCATTATTACTGAGAAATTTTTACATTTACATTTTTATATTTGGTTATAGGTTTGTCCCTAACCAAGGTTACTAGCTTATTAAGGAGGTTACTATGGAAACAGTGAAACAACGTTTCACAGGTTTCTTGATTGCCCTTCTCAGTTAGGCTTTATTATATTCCTTGTTGAAAACTAAACTATGCAATCTCTACAAATAAACAAGTTTCTCTTTGTGTGCAATATGTATTTAAGATTGTAAATAACTTTTTGACATCTTACAACATATTAGAAGTCCATTTAATGGTTTATGTTCCATGAGGATACAACGTATTTTACGAGATTTTTTAGTCTAGAAACAAGTTTAATGCCACCTTTATTGACAGCGAATTGTTAGTGTTCAGTTTTTCTGTCTTTGGGCCCTCAGTAATAAATCTGTAGTAGAAAGACACCTGACTGATAGGCAGCATAAGATAGAAAATATCTTAATAAAGCTTGAATTAAAAGCATTTTTTAAAAAAATAATAAAATCTTAAAATAGCTGTTTTTAAAAAAATGTTTCATGTATATTATAAACATCTCCCTGAGGATGACACTGGAGCGATGTCCACAGGACACGCTCCACCCATGAAATGGGGTGACCCTCAGCAGATTCTGCAGGAGTTCAGCTAGTGTCCGGACACTGCTATGCTCTCTTCACTGGAGGCAGATGCTTTTGAGATCAGATCAGATTAAGGCCTAAATCTGTAACTTTGTGCTTTGGCTCTCAAAGAATTTAAGGTAATTGGAAACAACTCTTTCTAGCTCTCCTGGTTAAGAAGAAATGCTCAAAATATGAATTTACAGTAACAAATATGGTTTGCTTAAGTGTTGAGACAGCCTCTACTGAAAGCCGTAGTTCATTGTGTTCCCAGTCTCAGCAGACTTCGCCCCTTCTTTCATGGAAAGATAATACAGGCTGTACAGCACAAAGGGCATCCCTTTCCTCAGTGTGGTTTGGAGGCAGTTTGTGAAATGAGATTTTTTGTCTAGCACTATTCCCTACAGTGGCTCTGGACTCAGCATGGCATAAGGACAGTCAAGCAGTGGAGTAGGTGGGCCAGATGTTGTGTAGGCTCCATCCATGGAGGTTTCAAAAGCAGACCAGATGTACCCCTGAATAACTTGATCTGACCCCAGAACTGATCCTGCTTTGAGCAGAAGGTTGCACTAGAGACCTCCTGAGGTCCCTTTCAACCCTTCATTATCTTATGATCCTATGTTTCTGGAGGAAACCCTCCCAAACTGGACATAAGCAGGATATCAAGCTACAGCTTCACGAAGGACACTATTCAGATGTCTGATCCACTTGCTTTTTCCCTACTTTGATATCAAAAGTCTTCCAAAAGACAGTTAGACCTTTGAGTATAACAGGAGCAGGTTACTCCTCTCAGTACTTTTGAATACTGCTCCAGAAAAGAAGTACTGCTTGAAGTCCTTTGAGATGTGAAAAGCAGCAGTATGTTGGATTAGACACACAATGTTTCAGGTTTTTTCCTCCGCCATGGGTGCTCCTTGTAGTTGTAAATGGAAGTTGAGAAAGGTGGCTGAATTTCAAACGGATTGGATCTGCACTACAGCAATTTTGGAAATTTTCAGTGGGTTAATGTCACTTTAATGATGACTGTGAGGCATGTCATCTGCCCTGTACAGCAGACTGGAACTGAGAGCACTTTTTCATATAAGGAAATACTCAGCAAAAACTTTCCCCTCATAGTCCTAGCTTTGAAATACCTACCTCCTAATCTTGCTTTTGCAGATGTACAATCATCTAATACATAGGCTAAAAGATTTCCAATTGTCTCTGCTATTAATATATGACATCTATTTGTTATGTTTTGCCTTGGGCTTAACCAGTTTTCTCGAAAGTACATCCAAGGCAGATAGTCAACATCTAAGTTCATTTTGGGGTTAGGAAGTTTACACCTTATATATGCTACCTTAGAGATACACTGGTTACCCAGAAGCTTTAGAGTTAGAGCTTGACTCTCTTTCTGTGGACACTGAACCAGATCAGCTGCATTGGTTCACTGCCCAGTAGTTTTCACAGTGAAATACATAAGTTGCCTGTTCATAAAAGAGATGAGAGAACAATCTGCTGGCTTTGTGTAAATTCACCATCAATTTACATTGAAACATGGGACTTTGCCACTAGCCTGCTATTTGTTTTTGTACAGAAATAGCTGTGTATCTAACTGCTGACTGTACTGAACAATTGCATTATTGTAATGTTTAAATTGCTCCTAGAGGCCTATTTTAGCCTGATAAAAATTATAAATGAATAAATTAAACTGTGTTTCAATATTCAGCATTTTACTACTGCTAATAATTTAGGAGTTGATTTCCTTTGCCTATTTTATTAATGTATTTATAGTACACAAGGAATATGCAGAGGTTTAATTACTTTTTTATTTCCAGTGCTTACAGAAACTAAAATTCTGCACTGGACCAAATTCAGTTCTCAGAACAGGATATAACTTAAGACTTACCTGTGGTGGTGTCTGCAGGGAAAGGGTTTGAGCCTACTGTGATGGTCCTATTTTCTTACTTTGCTTTTAAGTCTTTTAAGAAGCTGAACTAAAAAATTTTAAGTATTAAGTAATCCTTCAGGGTGTCTAACAGAATCTAAACATTTTTTTGAGGAATAGAGATAAGCAAGAATATCTCAAAAATTTATTAGGTGTAGACACTCTTTTAGACAGGCACAAAAAAGACAGAACCAAAAAAGAAACAGTCAATTTGTCAAAACCAGCCTTCTTTGAAATATATGCAACACAAAGTGCAGAAACTTCTTGTGTTACAGAGGAGAATAAGGGCTGAACAGAAAAGGCTAGCTGTTATCACAGACATCATTTAAACCCATCTTTTATAGTGCCATAGGTACACACTTTACACACTTTACAGGGTTATAAAAAGTCAAGGTACTTACCCTAGTGGGTTTACAACCCACAACCATGTGCTTAAGTGCTTTGATGGATCAGGCCCTTAACAAGAACAAACTCACAGTGAGATGAGGTAAGAATGATACTGAGGGAGGACTGATGTGAGGTCATTAAATGGGAAGCAATGACATTGTATATATACCCTGAGTGAGAGAGGGTCTCTGCCCCAGAGACCTGCATCTGGGGGACAGTCCTGCACTACTCCAGGCACTCCAGACACATCTTTTTCTTCCAAGTATCTTTGCTATTGGGCAGTGCGAGGCTTCTTGGAAGAAGCATGCGTCGAAATGTAAAGGAAAAAGAAGTTTGTTCTGTGAACAGGGAAACACCTAGCTCAAGCGGAAGGTTAAACACTGCAGAACTAGGAAAACTAGACTTAGCTGAAAAGGGAAAAAGCCACTAAAATTACATAGTTAGTGCTTTTTCAGATATTAGTGGACAGAATTAACGCAGACCCAGTATAGTTTTTCATGGAGCAGACTGCAAAATTGAAAATAGTGGTTTTGCACAGTTTGCAAAGGGAAAAAAACTGGGTAGTTTTTACCTATGCTTCCACACACAGTAATACACTTTTCAACCATGGTCTCTGTCCTCCAATCAGATTTTCAGCCAAGTAAAATAAAAAAACAAATAGAAGAGTGAAGGGGAAGGTTAATAATCACTGAGAGAGACATGTTCCCTGTGTGCCATGACAGCCATAGCATGAATCGTGTGCTGCCCAGCCCTTCTCCACACTGGGGGGGAAATAACGTTCCGAACAGCAAACGGGCTTTTCAAGGATGTGCTCTCAAACCAGACCTGCGTCTCTTGAACTTCATCCTTCTGAAACCAAAATACCAACATCAGATGTATCTGTTCCTTGGTAAAATTCATGCCTTAGCAATGAACAGTAAAGACACTAACATTTGGGTGAAATTATTTTGCAACTGTTTTCTCCAGCTGGCAATTAATCTCTTGAGATTTCTCAGGTAACACCTGGAAAACAATAGGAATGTCATTTTTTATGATATAGGTATATAATACAATGGGGCTTATCTGTGATGGAGATTTCCACATGTACCTAAATAAATCAAAGTGAAGAATAAAAGTGACTACAAGTTTCACTATATAGCCCTTCAGGCATCCAAAACCTACATGTGACCAGTCCCTTATGCTGTCACCCACATGAAGGCTGAGGATCCAGGACTGTTGGAACAGCCTCTACAAGTAAGTTATAGAAAAGAAAGAAAGGAGGAAAACTAGCATAATCAAATTATGTGCACTGCATTCCATACCACCAGAACAAAAAGTGCTTTCAATCACACAGCAAGTGAATGATGGATATGGTATTGGACCTTGTCAGAGTCCTGTGTCTGCCTACAGAGCCATTAACCAATTTGCTAGTTGAAACCATGGCAGCTGAAGTAAAGCCTTAATTCAAAGCAAACGAATTCCCAAATCCTCTGGCTGTAAGTCCCAGAGGGGTAACTATCTCTTAATAACAGAAGAGATCTGGTGTCTAGATTTTTTAAGTTAATACACTGAGGAAACACATGAGAGTGAAATGGCTAGCTGTCCAATATAACTCTTCCTCCTGAACACTCCTGCCTTTGCAGGTACCTGATCTTCTCTAAAACAGGGAACTTCTATGCATCTCAACTATTCACTGTTTTGAAAGCGTACTGCTTAACACAAATGCAATTCAGAGCCTGTAATGGCCCTAGCACAAGTAATAAAGATCATTCACTCATGTCTGGAGCATTTTTGGATCTCCAAGCCTGGCAGCTTACCAAAAGAAGAGGCTGGCCAGTTACATGGAAACCAAGAGCAGAGGAAAATCTTAATGTGCTGTCTGATTGGCAGACCAGTGTATGACTGAACCTCCTGGAGCACGTCAAATTGTGCCAGGAGATCGGGGGGCAAGAAAAATGTCCTATTCCTAACCATAGTCTTGCAACATGCATGGACTGTTTAGACCTCAAGGCAGGCCTAAAAGATACGTCTGCAAAGCTCAAACCATTGCCCTTCAGAAATTAAGATGTGTTGGCAATATCAACCAGTGTTTCAATAAGATTCTTCCCGTTAAATTAAGGTATATCTCATAAAGGTGATGATGAACTATCCTTTGATAGCCACAGTCAGAGAGAAATGGTGTAAATCCAGCTTTTCTGCATCCCTGTGAAGGTTTGCACGGACACACACCACAGAGGCTCACAGGCCAGGTTAAGTGACATTGTTGACACTCAACAGCGTGGTGCACAAGATGAACACAGCTTTCAACCTCTGGCAAAATTGTAGGGGTTTGAAACATGAGAGTCAGTTACACAAGGGAAAAAAAGAGGTAGTAGCTGCCATGAAAACAGTACTATCAGGAGAGCACACAAGCAAAAGTATCCCCAAATGTTCTACCATCATCTGTGGGACCAAATTCAGCACTGGCAGCTCGTGGAGCCCTGTCAACATTCATTGTACACGTTGATTATCACAGACCTGTAACTCTCAGTTTCCAGATCAGCTGAATGACAGACTGATGTTAATTGTTGGTTATTTTATTTACTGTAATCTCAATACATATTTAATATTTTTTTCTGAATCTAAATTTAAACCCCTGTATCATTTAGAGAAAATGGCCACAAGCTTCATGCTAGTGAGGGTTATTCCTTGCCATGCCATTGCAAGAGGCATTAATGAAAAGCCCTTGGCTCTGTCGTTCCTGCTCTCTGGCAGCCCCTTAGCACTTGTGTCCTTTCTCAGTTGCATCTCTGCACCAGATCATTTGCACTTTCTTAGACAGTTTTCAAATAGCTGGTTCCCAAGATTTGTGTGCCCCCCCAACCCTATTTGCTGAAGTGTCCGAGAGGCCTAATACTTCAGCGCGTTCATCAAATGATGCAGAAAGATTTTCAGGTGGTTCTTATTCCAAAGAAAGGTACAGAATTTCACAGAAGCAGCAGGCAATTTAGCTAATTTAAAATAAAAGATCTTTTATGAATGATATCGAGTAGAGGAAATTCACACAGTGAATGGAAAGCAGAAAGAAAACAGATTTAATATCTCTTTGCCAGCAGAGCACTGTAACTTCAAACCTTAATTAAACTAAATGCATGCCTGAATTAAATATACTGTTCTGAATGATCCTCCAGGTCAATGAAATTATTAACTGATTGATCTGCAAGGTAGGACAGGTGATGAATCAACCCAAATTTACTCAGTTTTCACCCCACCCCCCAGTGTAATTTGTTCTCGACAAACTGGGTAAGTAGATAAAAATGGATAAGTCATTCTGCTGATAGCCTGCAAAAGTGCTCCTTCTGTTTGTGCTAATAGTGTCTAGGTGTTTCTCAGATTAATGCCAGATTAATGCCATGTATATTTTTGGGATGCTGGTGGGAGGGGAGGAGTGTAAACAACTGCACGAAAATAAGTAGATCCCAGACTTTTTATTCAGATAACCTAACCTGTAAACTGCAAATAAGGGGATGGTTACAGGGCAACCATCCTGGATTTCTCCACACCACAGATTAATAGTCCATTCAGTTAGTTACCATTCAGAGGTTCAGAAGCTCTTTCATGGAATGAAATATTGTATGACTATACTTTTAACAGTGAATCAAGCCAAAGAGAAACCCAAGCAAACCCCCAAACCAAATATTCCTACACACCCTAAAAAAGATAAGATACACAAAGGAGAACTAAATCTATATTTGCAATATTTCCATTCCTTTTCTGCTAGCCACAATTACGTTTCTGTAATCAACTAGAAGGTGAAAGAAAACATATAGCAATGTCTGATGCCATAAATAATGCACGAGTGGCTGTCTGAAACAGTGAAAAACAGTTAACAAACAGGCCAGTTTTGTGAAATGTAGTCCTGTAATGCTGCCAAAGACAACGTCTGCCTAGATTATCTGTGTTGCAAGGGCTGGCTGTGTAAACTAAAGTCACCTGGGGACACGTTAAATTGTACTCTTGAAGGTCTTAAAAATGTTCAAATGCTTTAGAACATAAATCAGCATCTTTTGATCACTTATTCCCCTACTTTCTTGTTCTCTGAGCCTGTCAAATTTCAAAAGGTAAGTAGGGACTGGAAAATGAAAGAACTTTTAAGTAAGGCATAGGCCAGAAATGATGACTTCTGTGAGTTTTGTTCTTCCTTGTGAATTGACACAAAATGACAATTAATTAGGGAGAACTGTAAAATGCATCTAGTGGTGTCATTCTCTAGATTGAGGTTTAAGGCAACTGGGGTCACTTATGATCTCAGATTTATTTTCAAAATTACAGAGTGATTTAAGAATCTTGTGTTTTATTTTCAAAAGCGACTCTCTCCCATAATGAGGTTTAGGTTCCAAGATCTCTTTTGAAAACATACTTATGCACTTTACTGCATTTTAGGGTTCATAAATGTAGGTTTCATATCATTAAAGCAAAACAAATTTAGGTGCCAAAATGCCTTCAAATATTTTACTCTACCTAGCTCTTGAGACCAGAAATTTAAGCTCCCAAGTCACTTCTTTTTTAAGGATTTTCCCTCACTTCACATCCTTCTGATAGGATTAATTTTCAGTTAAAACTAGATGAATATTAAAACCATCATGAATACTCAGCGGAATTCTTTGGGTGCCTTAACACAGCTAAACAAATTAATTTTCAAGTTTTACGTCCTACAGATTCTACTTTGCAGGAAAATGCCACAAAAAAACACTCCTTATATTTTTGTTGCAGAATAATCAGTCGCATTTGTTTGCTTTGGAAAACATATTTAATAATACTGCTTGCTTAGTGAGGCAGGGGATGGTACACCTATGTAGCACACTGAACGTAAGTCCATGCTACATGAAAGCCAGTGCTCAGCCATTGGCATCTTATAATAAATCTGGCATGGCACAGGAAAAATCTGTAGTTCCAATGGCTTCCTGGTGGTATCAAAAGCCTGCTTGTTCCTGTGGTGGAGACAAGACAGCCTTGGCCACAAACCTACCTACCTGCCTGGGCAGAGCCCTCCATCCCATATCGTACTGCAGTGCATCATTTGACAAAGGTTTAGCAATTAAACCATCTGTGCTTCTCCGTGACAGAAGCAGAGGACGTGAGTGGCAAGAGTGTGTGAATTGCAGGCAGCTGAGGAGATAGGAGCCACAGGGCAGGGACCAGGGAGGGTGCTGCCCTCCAGCCCCTGCACCTCTGCAGGCAGGAGACACTACAAACTGCTCATGTGAGACCTGTGTAGGTAAACCCTCCAGATTTCATCTGTGAGTACTGAATGCTTGTCATAGTCATAACAGCGCTTAGACTGTTGCAAGATGTATGAAACAGATGATGGAAAATTTAGAAATACACCGAAGCTGAAAGCTGTGCTTGGCCCCCGAAAACTGCAATTTACTCATTGGGGGGAAAAAAAAAAAAAGTCTTAAAAGTCTGTTCAATCCTACCTTTTGCTTTGCTTAAAACTCACGTTGAGTATAGTAAGTGGAGGGGTTTTTTTCTTTCTTTTTTTTATATTTTTTTATAATTCTGTTTCTCTGCTCTTAGACTCTGTTTATAATTCTGTTTCTCTGCCTTTTGAATGTTTCTTGAAGGCAGTGTTTTTAGCAGTTAAGTTAGAAAGAAAATAGACGTGCACTGCTTTTTCTGGGCAACTCATGAAAACTGATCTCACACTAGTAAGGGTTTCAGAAATTGGTCCTGCTCCTTGGTGTGTGTACATAAACTGCCTGTTGGTGAAAAGGGATGTGTGACATTTAGTTAAATGAGATTGATTGCATTAGATTATACAGATTCAATTAAATCATCTGTTATTCTGAAAGCAACGAATTCACACCATTCATTAAGAATGTGAAAAACGGATGTTGTATCTGCCTTCCTTTATAACTTGCTCTGTTATAGTCTACCAGGACATGCTGAGCTGTAGCGTAGTACATTGGTTCGGATTACATCAAATACTAAAATTCATCCTTATCTATGCTGTTCTTCTATGGAGATTCAAGCCCTTCCAGAGCATTGTAGCAATGCTAAGGAGGCAGATTTATTTTGTTGGTTTTCCTTAGCTACCATCCTTCTTTGCATCTGCAAGCAAAAATTTCAAAGGAAAACTCTGGTGCCAACCACTAGAAACAACATTTCAGAAATCAGAAGAGGCCCACGCAATTGCTCACTCATTCCAGTCCAAATTGCTTTGATCAGTCCCCCCAACTGCCAGCATGGGGACCAAAAGGAGCAAACAATTGTCATTTAGTCAGCAGTGCATCATCCTCGGTAATACTGATTATATGAAGGCAAACCAAAGCCTGCAAAGCCACACAAGGGTATAATGGGGATGAGACCTTGACTTTTCTCCTGCAGCAAACTGACCAGTACCAGAAATTACTCCCTGCGGTGGATCTTGGATTCCTTTACAGCCATGCAAGCATTCCAGAGATAGATACCCATTATTGCAAAGAAAATATGATTCTTTTGTCTGATACAAAATAATCTTCCATACCCAGTAGACAATTCTTTCCTGAATGGATTCAATGGGCTAAAATCATCTACAGTAGAATTTTATGAGTTATTTAAAGGAAAAATATCTCTTCTGTTTGCCTTTCAGAGTCGTGTAAGTAATCCTTCTGGGGGGATTATAGATAACATGCTTCTGTCTATTGTATGTGATTTTGTAATGCATAGGACCCAGCCAAGTGTCCGCTCAGAGGCATAACCTGAATCTTAGAAATAAGTGTTTCTTTATACAGTAGATAAAGTAATTGCGAGTGCCTTGATAAGGAAGGTGTTTGTAGCTGTGACTGAGCATACTGCTGGTAGCTCTTTATTAAGCAATAAGACAACATACTAGTCCCTCTTTAATCTTGGATAAACTCTACACTTCTTTTCCTGGTGATGGTAACAATTATTTTGAGCTCTTGTGGCATTTCAGTGTCATACTCCAAATAGGAAACCCATTAACTCCTTGCTTTGATGGTAGTATTTAAGTCTATATTATTAATCTAAACCTTACTGACTGTGGATTGCCACACACAGTTAACTTTAAGATGCATGCTGAATCAGGCTCCAAGAAGTACACAGGCTGAGTTCCCTTAATATTTGCAGCTTTAATGCAGTAAATTAGAATGTGATCAAACGATAAATCACATTCATGCATTTTGTTTACTTTTCTATGAAAAAAAATGCAACAGCTTGAATTTATGAATCAGATGATCCTTCTAGGGATTAGGTAATTCAGTGTCTTGACATCAAATCTTGATCATATTTTTAGGGTAATGACTATAAATTATTAATCTATCTTTTCTTCCCTTTTTTTTAGCCCAGTTCCTTAGAATAAATGCTCAGTATAGTAAAATAGAGCTCTGATGTTTAGAGCCCTAGTGTATATCAACTCTTACTGCCTTTTCATATAATGTGAAGTGCAGCAATCATTCTGTGTTGTCAAAAACTGTTTGGGCTGTAAGACAGATGGGACTTTCAAAATGAAATGTACCTATGACTGTTTGCTACTATATATATAAAACGTCTCATTTAGTCTCATCTGTGATTTTCCAAGAGGAAAATGTTACCGCAAGTAATTTATCTCAGTCCTACAGGTTTGGATCATTGAATGACCACCTCAAACAGGTCTAGCAATTGTGTTCCTATTTTTTTTTGAATTAAACTAGAGGTTTTTGTCTGATTTATCATGAACACTTTCGTGCTCTTTGAAAAACAAATAAATAAAATTAAAATAACTATCTCATAACACAGAAACAAACAAATATTTCCTTTCTATTCCAGCTTTTGTTGGTTGGTAGGGTTTTTTTCAGACCTTAGTTTAGCAAAGGGTATATGTAACTTTAAACCTTGGAATTAAGTTCATCAATATAATATATAGGGCATATATAAAAATGCAAGAATAAATAGTTCAATATATAAAAATGCAAGAATAAATAGTTCAATATATGAAAACTCAAGAAGGTCTTTGGTCAATAGGACGGATTGTTGACTATCCCATCAGGTGCCTGGTTGAAGCTCAGCAAAGGAAGGAAGGAAGGGAAGACAAGGGTTATTGTATCTGAGATCAATCTGAAAGGAGACTTTCACAGCTATTCACCTGAGGAGTGAATCTTCTATATCCCTTGATAGAGCAACTTCAGCAAGTAACTTTGCTGTTAACTCTCTTTGCGATGGAGATAAGCAAGAGAGTTTTATATCTACAACATGGAACAAAGACATTTACTCATTTTAGAAGAAAATGGACCTTTCTCTGCCTTTTATGTAATAAAGTCAAATATATTTGCAGTAATGAGGACTAGATGACACAGAATAAATATTGAAGCTTTAATTTTGTTTTCATTTAAGCAGAGGCTATTTTATGATAAAGTTAAATTCTTTTTCTACTAATTCATTAAAAACTATTCACTTACTGACCTTTTACAGAGTATAAGGATGATTTCCTAGCAGACATGGTTCCAGTGTCTGATTCTTAGGCATGTGAGACACAGAAGTCTTGAAAACCAGACTACTAGAATTATATAAATAATACAGGGACTTGCAACACATTCGTTATATTGTAGTTTGTATGAAAATTCCTTCAGTGCTCTTTTATGCATAGTAGATTTTGTGGTCTTTATAAATATTTTAATGAATTACTATTGTCCTCCTGTAAAATAGCAATTTTACTCTTTTAAATTATCTTTTATCTACCGTGTTCTCTCCTCTTTGCATCCTTGTCTCTGGAGTTACCATTGTGTTTTGTATTTCAGGGTGTAATTTGTTCTGTATTTTTGTATTTAAACAGAAGTTTAAATATATTTTTCCACATATTTGTTTAAGTTAGTATTGTGTGAAGCTTTCCTCCTATGTTGATACTTTCTCTCACAATTTTGAATGCAATAATCCAACAAACAGTGGATAATCCTAACTAAACTGCCTTTTTATCACTGTGAGGGCAGAAAAGGGTCTGACTATAAAAGTATCTTTGCTATTACTGGGGGAAAAATGTTCCTGGAAAATACCTAAGAGAAAAAGAACAGCAGTCCCCAAGAGCTAATAAAGAAACATGTCCTACTCTCCAGCTGCCAGCCCCAGCCACGTATGTTCACGGAAAGCCACACTCCAATGACAGCAGGAATGCCAGCGTGCTGGCAATGCTACGTGAACACGGTGAGGCATCGCTCTGAGAGCAGTGGGTGAAGAGTGAGGTGTTGAGAGCTCTGTTCCCAGGTCTGTCAGTAATCTACTGGTACAAAACTACCATGGGGGCCAGTTGTAGAGGGCCGGAGCCGAAAGGACAAGCCAAGCATTAGGGGGAAAAAATCAGTTTACAAATGACAGTTGCCAGCGGTAGGGGAGTAGAAGGTTCTCAACTAGTGATTAAAAGCTGGAAATAATGTTTCAGAGCCAAAGGAACAAGAACAGTGCTTTGTTTACTTCTTCATGGTACGAGTTTTTCTAAGTACCACTTTAGAAAAGGGTATTTTACAACGGTTAAGCCACGATCAAACTTCACAAAAATCAAAATTATTTCAGGCCCAATTAGTGAATTTCTGGTTTGAGGAAACATGGCATACAGAAACATGGACTGCTTCATGTCATGCCCTTTCCTCTATGCTGGTTTTCTCTGGTTCCCAAGCTGTACTTCTTTCTCTTTGCCTTTGAGCCTGTGCCCCCTGCGCTGTGTGCACACCCCACCACAAAGTGCAGTTCGTTACAGGCCAAGGTTACGTCTCTGCAGAGGTCGCAGGGTCACCAGAATTCACATTTCTTTCTAGCCACATGTCATTTCTCTCCTGGCATGGAAAAAGTAATTAGCTTTCCCCGTACACCCCCATACTGAGAACAGAGTTCTTCATTTCCTTTGAGAGGAAGGGTGCCACTTCCTTTCTTTACTGGGTGAACATCAGCAAATGAAAATCATTACTGGGTTCGCTCAATATATTTGCCAGGAGATATTTTAGCTGATTTTTTTTTTTAAGTGAAGGGAAATTCCTTTCATAGGACATTGCCTCACAAGCGCTGAACCTGATGTTCAGAGGGAAAATGAAGCTGAAAATGATGGCTTTCACCCAGTTGAGGTAGGAACCTTTTTAAGGCCAGACTCTATAAGAAGCATGGCAATTTCCATTATATGGGTAGTTTTCTTTCTTTTTGCACAAATGTCTGTACACCAGAACATATAGACCAAGGCTAAAGCCTTTTCCACTGCCTTCAACCAAAACCATTGTCCAGACTTCTTTCCCTTTCTCTAGGACCTTCTATTCCTACCAAACCAGCTGTCTTCCATTGCCATCTCAACCTCCTACAGACTGGATGAATTTGGAAGTGAAAATCCTGATTCTTCCCAACTCTAGACATTGTCCCACATCTTACCTGAAGTGTTCAGCTCTATGTAAATGGCAATGGGGATGTTACTACACACAGGCCTCAAATACAGGCTGTTCATTAATCACCTCAATCTACCTTTGGTATTCTTATGGTGTGACAGTTTAACTACCTCCACTCCATAATATTAACAGATTATCAGCAGATAGATAAAGTTTTTCTGACTCAGACATTTCCTCCTTCTTTACTGGAACAATGTGAGAGTCTCTAAATCTACACACGTGCAGATGAACATCAGAAGTCATTAGCAGTATGTCCTTGGCATAAATTTCAGAAGGATCAGAAATTCACCCTATGCCTCTTTCTTATTTTGTTTGACTGGTTGCCTTCTTTATTTTCTGTGAGGTGGTCTTTACTAGAGTAATATTACATATAATAAAGACAAATACATTCCTAAAGAGTTTAATTACACATTTAGGATGAAAGGAGTGGAATCCATATTCTTGTATTATGCTAACAATCCTTATGAATGTCTTCTAGCACTGCTGTACAATACCTTCTGTCATTTGAACAGTGCAACAGACTTTCACAGATAACTGGGATGTTTTCTTCCATTGATCAAAAGGCCATAACTTCCCATCTCATCTGCTACTTGTCATTTGAGATATGGCTGTTTTCACCTTTCAGGGATGGCCTTCTCTTTATCCATAGTAAGCCAGGATACTGTACATCGAGCTTTTGCTAACAATTTCAAGGTTAGTGTCATCGACCAAAATTCTTAGCTCAGTTGCTCCACTAAATTTACTTCATTTCCTTGAACAGAACTAGTCTAATTTACACCACATAGCAGAATTGATCATGTTTACTGTTTGTGATATTAAGTCAGGGCTTTTAAAAGCTCTAGTCAGAGCCCTGTTGTTCTTGGTCCTTCTTATCCCACTGGTGGAATAACCCCTAATTCACAGCAGCTTAGTAGTAAAGTCTCTGATGAAGCAGACATGTACACCTGCACTAAATTTATCACTGCCCTATGTAGAATCGTTGTGTGGAAGTAGTTCCACGGGCAAAGTGGAGCAAGCACTCGTTTGCCTAAAGCTGGTCATGGGTTAGCGGCTTTGCGGGTGAGAAGATGATCAGCACATTGGTAGTGAAATGATGCACCTGTATGACTTAAGATGGTAAGTAAGCACCAGTAGTGACTTCTAAATAAAAGGCTGCACTGACATTCCTACAGATCAAGGAAAAAAAAGCTTCATCTTGGAATTGAATTCAGTCTTCATATTTAGTACAACAGCTTTCCAAAGGGAGGATTCATTTTTTTTAATGTGCATTTTCCTGTAACGAGGGAACATTTAACACTGCAAGTGCATCACAACTAGAGAGATTTCCTTTCTTTCTGACTATAATTTTAATGACAAGAACTGTTGAGACTTCATACTTTGTCAAAGAAATTGATATTTTCAGCAAGATTAGAAATCTTACTCCTCTCATCCCCCAACTCCTGCACAGATACAAAGATTTAAACTTTAGAGAACCTTATCCTGTCTGGTGTTTTTGGACTATGCCTGATCAATAGTTGCTTTTGTGAGGTGTTTGAGGGATTGCACTGCATCAAAAATGCAGGCATGCTGGAACAAACATACTAATCACCTATTAGGAACAGCAGTAAAAAATGGACTGAAAGCTGTTGATTTAATTGTTTCCCAAAAATCCCTGATCCCACTATGTCCCTATGCTCCACGATTTGGTTTCTGTAAAACAGGTTCAGATAGCAGGGTGGAGAATCTGACGTCTCCTAACTTATGTAATAAGCCAGGAATAATTTAAATTAAATCAGTAGTTCCATGGTCTAGAAGCATGAGCAGAAAAAAACGTGACAGTTTGTGCTCTTAGGTGTGCAAATGTAGACTTTAAGAACTTTTAAGGAAGTCAATGCAGTGTAAAATCATCTTGGTCACATATTTGTATGAACTGTTGCAGATCTACGTGGAAAATGAAAAACAAGCAGCACTATACTGAGAATTGTTAACTTTAATAATCTCAGATCTATTATTTCAGATCCAGATATGACCAGCTTTCCAAGAGCTGAAAGTAATTAAGTTTCTATAGCTTACCATGAAGTAGAATTGTGTTCAAAAATACTCCCTTCTGCTATGCTTAAACTTGTTATTTTGCTTATAAACATACTGAAAAAATATATTCAGTCTTTAATTTTGCAGAAGAACTGGGGATGAGAAAGGAAAACAGGATTCCTTGTTGCTTCTATCTCAGCCAAAGCTTCCCACGGTATAATTTAAAGAAGCAAAAGAACTGCTCAAAATAAATGGGTCCCCAGTAACCGGTGAGCCCACTGCTCAGCTCCATGAAGGATTATTTTGTTCTTCTCTCCTATTTGGAACAGGGGACACGGAGCAAGAGGCATTTGCTGGATCCTAGGTTGTAAGGGCAGCTTCACTGCCAAGAACAGAAGAGTTAAGGCCAGATCTAAGCATGTTTCCTCGCACTGAGTACTATCCCCCCCTTCCCAAGTAATTTCATTCATTTCAGTAAGGAAGAATTGTGGAGTGAAATGCTGCTTGGCATTAACAAGGAGAGTGAAATCTTTCTAGATCCTCTGCTTTTAATAGAGCTACTTAATTTTGCCTTATACAACTATCTTTTTTTAATTCTGACAGCTGTGCTTTGCCTTTATGTGTCTTTCAAAAGGCAGAGTGCTAAGCTAGCCAAAGAAAATGCTCCACAAATCTGACATGTTCAAACTATCCCCATCAAAAGATAACTTTTTTATCTCCAATTTATTCTGCAAAAAGACTCTGGGGGGTTTATTTCAAAAAATGAAAAATGGGCCAGCAGAAACGGTGGTGTGCAGCTCCTATTTATCTGTTTTACAGCTATCAGTTTGATTGCTAGAGTAGCACTGGAGAAACTAGATGCTTTCTTGAACATGGTATAACAAACATTCTATTAATACAAAGTGAAAATAAGTTAAGAGCAGAAAGAGAAGCCTAAGATGCCAGATATTTTATTTTATGTACAGTAAAGGATTTGACTCCTGAGATCTCTTGAATTTAGCTGCAGAGGATACTGCTCCTGTAACAAGGAAAGCAGAGTGGGCTTTTCAGTCGCTGTAGCTCACACCTAGATATATTAATGTAACCTGCAGTTGATTTTGGTGTGCGTCTACGCAGTTGGCTGGGCATTGTGGGGGCAGAGGAGCGGGCACGCCGCTCGCTCTGCTGCCCAGAAATGGCAGCCCTGGCAGGGGCAGAGGGTGGAGGACAGCCACTGCTCACACAGGAGTGCTCTCTCTTTTCCCAAACTTCCTCAGGCTAAATCAAATACACTTTCTAATGGACTGTTACCTGAATTATCTCATAAAAAATTCAACATGTTCTAGGCACCAGAAGCACAATTAAAAAGTCTTCTCTAATAGGAAATCAGGTATTTTTAACAGCCCATTTCTTTGATCACAACAGTTAATTTAACCACTGCTGTCTGCTTCACATGGGCTGTGATCACTGAAGCTGTTCTATTTTCCAAGCAAAATGGGAAGTGCACGTAGGTACCTCTGCTTCTGTTACAGACACGTTGGAACAGCTTGGGGAGAATTCAAATCTGTCTGATGATCAAATTACAAACCAGCAATAACAGGATAAAGAAACACGTTTGATGCGTTATTGCAGTTAAGTGAGAGCAAGGGCAGTCATTAGAAGTCATGTGTATCCTGTCCTGCTACAGCTTTTAGAAAAATCAGAGATCCCTTCAAGTTTGTAAGACAACTAGGGTTTTTTATGGTTTTTTTCCAACACCAGTTGTGTTTAAGGGATTGCCTTCAGAAACAATCAGTGGAGACTTAAACAAACTCCAAAAGCAGCAAGTAAAACAGGACTTTTATGATATTTGAAAATTTCTCCTTTGTGGTAGAAACTCTAGACTGCACACATGGTGCCTTCAGGACACCAACTGAGAATAAAGCTGCTTTCAGAGGCAGTAAGTGATTTCATTCTATTAATGTCCAGGTGATTTGTGGTGCCCATTACAGCATCACTAATGTGATGGCAAACATTTCCTGGGCATGCCATGTTTTCAATGATCTGCAGAACATAGTCAGCTCAAGTGCTTGTACAGTGCCTGATTGGAAAAGACAGCCCCTGGGGTTCATTCTTTTCATCAGTCAAATACTAATTCTGAAACAAAAGGGGATCTTTTCATTTCCAAAGATGCTGAAATAAACCTAGTGTAAGGGAGCAGAAGGACAGAGTAAAAGAACATAGAAAGCAGGTGTATAAGTCAATAGAAACAGTCACAAAAATTTTCTATATACTATTCCTTTCATATAACTTTTGTCATATGTTTGTTCCTTTTTCTTCCTAGATGAAAAAGCAAGTCAATATTTAAACTGTGTGTATATGTGTGTCACCATTTAATTATGTTAGAAAAGGCAAGGGCAAAATAAGGAGGCTTATACTTTGAGTGAAAAATGGAGATCCTCCTGGCAAATATAAACAAATATGCCCACTGCAGACAGAGCCTTCAAGGATCTCACTTGACCACTGCCCTCCTCCGGGGAAAGTGAGTCAAACTTTATCTGTCTAAAGCTGAATAAAACATGGGGCTAACTGATCAAAGTGCATCTATTCCTCATTGCTTTGCTCAATGGAGAGAACAAGGAAGTTACGCCCTGCGGGATCGAAAAGAGGCAGCTGGCTGCCTGAATCACAGCCTTCTCCACAGCTCCCAGCTCCAGAAAGCACTGGGACCCCCGTCTGATGGCACCTCGTCGCTGTCCGTCACCAGGAGAAGCCCGGGCAGGGGCAGCAGACCTGAAGAGCAGGCACTCTCTGTGGCTCAGACTCTTCATGCACAGTACTGTTAATGCTAAGGAAAGTGGCATGGCATCTGCAGGAGATGATAACTGCGTGTGTGTTGGCTTGAGAAGTCACAATTCAGAGGCGGCAGCGTTACAGCTCCTGAGAGAACTATACAGCTGGAAAAGCCTGGTTGTGCAGAGGAGCAGATGGGAGAGACAGATCCCTTGCATCTGCCTGTGATATGCAGAGCTGACTCAGAAGGCTCTGTTTCCTAGGAGGAATGTATAGTGAAGGCTCCATGTAGGTCGTGTGTAGTGTTTCCTGAGGTTTCTCTCTGGGGCATTGCAGCAGGAGCGTAGGCTGCAACTGCAGATGAGGCACAGACTCTGTGATACAGTGAGTGAAGCTCTGGAGCACAATGGAAACATGTAAAGGGATGAGCAGAACTGCAGGTCACTGAACAATCCTGCTAATTAGCTGTCTTTCTCCTACTGCCTTACACTGCACTTGCTTCTTACTAACAAAGAAAGTAAGATTTGGTTTGTCTTTGTAGTGGTATAGCGGAAATAGCTATTGAGGAGCTGGAATAATTATCTAAAAAGATATGATTTTAGAATGAAAATATTATCACTTTATAAACTCACTCAAGATTTGGATTCTAGGTAAACCAAGAGAAACTTTAAAAAGGATGATAGGGTAAAATCAATATTGATTATTAGGAGTAAAAGTGCTATAATTGAGGCCATAAAACCTTTTAAGATCCAGCTAAAATTTTCCAGTAAAGCTACAATAAATTATTCCTAAAGAAGTAGAATATTTGCATGGAATTCAATGTCATTATATCAGAGCCTGTTTAATAAAAAAAAAAAAAAAGAGTATTACTAATTCTGCCATGAAGGTTATTATAAGAGGAGGATTAGCACAGTTACTTTGGCAAGATATTTTTTTCTACTAATATTTCATTGCATTCTGCAAGAATCTACTTTTAAAATCTCTCCATGCTTTCAAGATCTCACTTTTCATTGCTGCCTGGTTTTCTGCTTCTTAGACCTTTCAAATCTGACATATTAGCTCCCTTATTATAGCTCAGCAAGAGCAAGCCCTTTTAATTTATGGAGGGCCCTAATTTTTATAATCTGATATCAGTACAGGCTGTAAATCTTTTTAATGTTAAAATAAATGGAAATCTAACATGGCATTTTTGTCATCACTTCTTTAATAGTTTCTATCTAGTTTTTTTTAGAGTTGTGATAAGTAGAATTATGCAAAGGAATAAAATCACATAATATTGTGAATCTACATTTACAGTGTTTGTGAGGTGACTCACTCATGCATTATTCCAGTTTTACCCCAAAATAACTTGAAGGTCATGGATTTAACTGATAGCATGTACTGGTTCTTTGTCGTTCAGTGGAAGTATATCCCAGAACTTTTAACTGCTATCAAATGAGGAAGCAGCCGTAACTAAATCAGCTTATATTTTTCGCTATACATACAGTCAAAAGTTTGTGATTGCTACCACAAACACAAACTTTTTGATTATGCTTGCTTCAAAATCAGATAACACAAAATCAGATCTTCCAGACATAGAGGGGAAATGATGCAGACATTGAAGCTGAAGGAGAGCACAGTATCCTGATGGTTCGGGGATGCTTCCTCCTGCAAACTGACCGCTGACCTATAAGGGATACCTGTAGGTTTCTATGTGAAAATGAAGGCTTTGCTTTTAACCTAGAAAGCCCTGTACTGCCTGAGATCTAAATGTCTGAAAGACTACTTCTCCTACCTTTGTGCTGGTAAGATCAGCGAAAGCTCCTCTGTACAAAGGAGAAGAGGCCCCAGTCAGAGCTGAGCATGACTTCTGAACCTTCGCTTCTATGTCTCATCTGAAATAGCTTGGTTCTGATGGGCTTCATAGGACAGGGCAAAGCTCTTTTCTTCAGGATGAGCTGTTGATGCTGTTAGATGAACTGTTAGTTTAGTTGTCAGGAATTATCCTGCTTTGGCAAGCTGTGCTTAGAAATATTATTTGACACAGCCTTTCTCTTGTTACAATGTGTGGATCATGTGATTAATATTTATATTCACTTCAGTGAATTCCACTGTGCAAAGGTAATTATCACGGTGGTCGTTTTATGTTGTATTAAACTTCAGATGTATAAGAGTCCTCTGAAGGAGCATATTAGTATGATGTGTGTGTACCCGGCCCCGGATGGGAGGAATTCTCTTTAGGCTCAGCTGAAGAGATGAGCTGCTTTATGGTGGTATTAGCCCTCTGCGTCTCAGGGGTGCCTCTGCTTGTGTAGAAGGCTGAACCACCCACGCCATGATGTGCCATGTAAGCTGGCGAGGCCTCGCGCCGGAGGAAGATATTATACATGAACTACCTCCCAGCACTCCCACAAAAGCCTTTCCTTGTATGCTGCTCTCTGCCTAAAGAGCAATACCTATCCCGTTGTACTAGACTGCTCACGCGGTGATGAGCGGCAAGATGTCTGGAGCGATCTGGGGATGGAGGTGCTCATCATCGTGCAGGCATGGGCTCCTATAGTATCATCTGTTGGACTTAATTGTGACATGTGGGAGAGAAAGGCCTTTGTCCGAATGCAAGGCCTTCCTGCGGATGGATCTGCACATGGGAGTTTCTCACCATAGCATGCCGAGAGCGTGGAATTTTTCACATTGGGTTCTTGTGGTTTCACACCACAAGGTATGAGCCTAACATGGTTCGGGAAAAAAGTCAGGCTGGGAAACTGGTGGGTGGGTTTCATTAAATTAATTGGTGGTAAGACAGCCTTCTGCTCTGCAGATCCCGCCATCTGGAACAGCCTTTCTTTATCTCTCTACCTCATTGACTCTCAATCTGATTTCAAATCTCAGCTGAAAACATCTCTCTTCTCCTGTGCATTATACCCTGGAATTTTTCTTCCCTGTTATTATTTCTTATTTATCTCTAAAATGTTTTCAGATGCAGTGTAAGAGTTACCACACAATGTTAAGTGACGCAGCACTGTTCTTCTGCTCTGCATCAGGCCAAGCAGCAGCAGTGAGCATTTTTCCCACTAGAATATTAATAGATTTAAATTACCCAGATGCATGTCAATTGTGTCACTTAATATGTACATTTCAACTGTTGTTTTAAGGAATGATTTTGCGGGAGGCTTTTATTACTTTTATTTGCAGTATCATCTCTTTCCTCAAGCAGTTGCCTTAAACAAATTAGAAACTATTCTGAGTGTTAAGCACTCCAAACACTACTGGATTTTTTGTGTCTCTTGTTTATAACAGTGTATCTCTACTACAATGACAAATATCACTTTAGGTCATGCCCATATCCCAAAATAGCATTAATCTGATAAATTTAGGTTGCTCACACTGTAAAGCTTGTAGGCTTCAGCACTCAGTGTAAAGGTACCCTTACAAAGAAGGCTGAGTGGTGTATGTGTTGATGATGATGGCACTTATGCTGCAGAACTTTTCAACCAGAACACATGGGAATTGGGGGTGGAGAAGGGAAGGAGGTGAAAACAAGTATTCACATTGTGCCTCATAATAAATCAACTGTCTCACATTAAATCAGGGTATCTGTGGGAAGCCAGCTTCCTAATGGGCACTAAAACTGCAATAAACTTTATCATTCCAGTATTAAAAAAGCAAGGACCCAGATTACAGAACAGTTTGTTGCTGTCCAGATAGACCAAATCCTGAATGGTGGTCGTTTGCCTAACGGGCATCGCTCTGACAGGGATTTGCTGTTATGAGTGCGTGAAGGTGTCAGAGCAGCAAGTTTATAGGGAGAATTGACATTTTATTAGAGCGATTGCCATCACTGAGAAAAAAAGACACTCAAACTTTTGAGTGTGTGAACCCTCCTTCTGGTCTGAAATAGAAGCTGTAAATGTCAAAGAGCAATAGCTCGTACCGCCCCCCATGTAGCTTCTTTCTTGGGAGACTCATGGTCTCTCAAGAGACTACTAGTGTAGAGACCATAGTGTAGAGATGGCTCCATTGGTCTCCCTTTCCCTGGATCACCACTCTCCTTTCCTGATATGACAGGATATGATGATTTTCTGTAACTGTTAACTTCATGGTAGGCAGCGAGTGTTCACCCCTGCCCCTGCGTATTTCAGATCTACCACACAACTGAGCCATTCAGCTTGAGCTAAGGTCTTCCACCTTGGAAGCAAGGACAGAATTTAATTGCTTCTCTAATAACATCAGTGATAATAAGATTTAGTTTAAAAGAAAGTGTGTGTGCAAACCCCACCTGGTTCCCTTGCCTCCCAGAGATAATGGTATCTTCTAGGAAGACCTTCTTTGAAAGTGTCAAGGTATATAAGCTTATTACTAAATGAGCTGCGAACAGATGTTAGGACATTTTGTTATTTCTGTATAAAGTAGTCTTTGTGTGAGACCTATGAATGCGTTTCCTAATCTGGGATTGTCCCAAGCAGTTCAGGACATGTGGTAGGGTAATGTGGAGTGGACTGAAATCACTGATCATAAACCATCTTGAAAAGAAAAATATGTGTGTTTACTGCCAGAGATTACTGAGAGTAAAAACCTGTTTTAAATCAAGAACTGGAGCTATTTCAATTCCTTAAACTAGCTTTGGTTTAGCCTGGAAGTTAGCCCCGCTTTTAAATCTAAAGCATCAGATTTAGCCCTCTGTAAAAGCAAAGTAACATAATAACTGAAGTATAATCTTGTTTATGTACTTTTTAAACATGGCCATCGACACTGTAGGATTATACCTTTTACGTCATATACTTATTTGCTCAATAAGTTCTTAGAACATGCTAATAGCAACTGGGGGCCCGATCCCACCAGATTTTACACATTCCCTGCTCTGTTTGAGTTGATTCAAATCGGAATTGAGGGCTCTACCTTGCTAAGCTTCAGGGGCCATTTGCTGCGATTTTCTTCTCTACTGTTCTCTTGAACATTTTATCTACAGAAGGTAAAAAAAGGACCTCAACAGACAGATGGTCACCTTTACAGTGCAGTCATCTTGGATGACAGCAATTCTTTTAAAAATTTGCTGCCTGAACTCTTTAATTATTTCTAAGCACATCATTTGGATCCCCTTATAGAAGCCAATGGATTTCTGAGAATATTGCACACAAATCTGTTAATTAGCCTCCTGATCATCCCCGATCAAGGCAACATTGCAAGTTGTATTTTATGGAGCATTATTTTAGTAATGTTTTGTCATGGTTGGTCATTTCCTAATACTTAGAAGTGCTTCAGTCAATAACTGTGGGGATATGTCTGCTGTGAAGAGACATCTGTTTAGTCAATAGATCTTTTTATTTAATTTTTAATAGAGCTTTTCTAATTTGGCTTGACCATTTGTTGTTAATGTATTTATAATGATTACAGTAGCTATAATTCATATCTAATGATTTTTTCTAAATCTATAAATATTATTTATTAAAAGATAAAAAGTCAATATTTCTTGTAGCAGCCATTACAAAAAAAGTCAGCTGTTGCAAAATTAAATAAATATATTTCACGCTTGTACTGCAACAGATCAAAAGATAAACCTAAAGAAGCACTTTTGATACCAATGGATTTATGTTATCTACCTACTCAAATAATGGAGAGCAGAATTTGGCCCTTACTGTACTCTATTGCAGCACAGTTAAATTTCTTCCCTGCATATTAAAAAGACCACTAGATTTTAGCAGTTTGTAAAAAAAAAAAAAAAAAATCTATAAAAGTGAAGCTGATTTTATCGGTTTTATAAAACAACTTGAGATACAAGGAGCCAGATTCTGCTCTCTGCTAGTCTGCTCTAGTTCAGTGGTGAGACGAGTGGTCTATAAGAAGGTATGGGATGAATTCTGCTATCAGTTACACACTTGTGCATTTGGAGTAAGTCTAAAGAAGTTAGTGCAATTTAAAACTGCAAATAAATATAGGCTCCAAATCAATTTCTTCACTTACCTGCCAAAATCGAGTTCAGGGTTCGACATACACAGCACTTTTCCCATCTAAGGAATTCATAGCACTTTACAAAGGTGAATTAATATTACCCCCACGTAAAAAGCTGAGAGACTAAGACAGACAAGTGTGTTGGACAGAATCCATGGCAGACTGGGCTAGAGACTGAAGATGCTGTTTTTTCAGATCCAAGGGATAGATCTGTTTCCTCACTCCTGTACCGGAATTCTGAAGGAATGCTGTGAAGATAAGAAAGAAATACCTATAATATGGGGATATTATCCTTTCTTTCTCAGCATGATATTTTTTTAATCAATTTTATACAAAAGGAGAATAAGTGTGTGCCTTATTCACTCAAGTATTTTTTGGTTTTATAGATAATGTGCCCTGAGAGTTATCCCCCAGGTGCTGAGCTCACAGCTTCTAGTTGGTCAGTGATGAACTACAGCCCAGTTTGGTAGTAGACTTAATTACTAGGCAGTATGCAGGTAAATTTAATTTTGCCCTGAGTAAACTTGTACTCCTGGGCCCTATTCTCTCAGCAGAACCAGCTAGGAAGCAGGCAGCTTGACGAAAGCCTATTTGCTGTGGACTGATGGAAAGTCCAACGGGGGCTGCTATGTCTTGCTATGTGAGTCCTGTCATTTCTCCCTCAGATATGGTCAGTCTCCTCTGAAAGCTATCAGAAAAGGGAAATCTCACAGTGATTTTACCCTGTAGAGTACATTTACTTACATCAGGCCAGTTCTTAGGTGAAGATTTCTCCATCCTGTGTGACATTTTGGTTGGTAGACCTCACTGAGACATTCCTCTCCTTTTTTAAAATTCCCAAACTGCTATCAGTGACTGAAGCAAACCCTGGCCCCTCTAAACCATCAGTCTACATGGTTGTGCTGAGTCCATCTATCAAAAGGTCAAACACAAGTAAGGTGTAAAGCACAGCTTTACAAGACGAGCAGTTCTTGTAGATTAGCACTACAGTTTCATATATATCAATACCAATCCACATGTCAGCATGTCATATCTTTTATTTTCAGTAATTTCACCTGATATTTTTCTGTATTGGTTCAGCTTTTCCAGTAGGGTGCTAATTTGATTATTCCCATATTAAAAAGGACAGTTGCAGAGATTATTTCAATTTATATTAAACAAAGCTGTAATGTGAAGTGCATAGTTTCTGGCCATTGGTAGTTATGTTGTGGAGCAACAACTATAGGGAGCTCCATAACAACGTCTGAATCGTCCTCAGACAACTTATATGCAATAGAAAATGTCTTTTTTCCAATCAGGCTGGTATACCAGCCTCAGCAAACCCCACGTGCCCTGACTCAGAGTCACCTGTTACCAACACAGATGTTCAGGTAGCTTCACCCATCACAGATAATCATCAACAAATATTTTTGTGAACTGATTGCTCAAGATTAGTTATACCACAGAGTCACCTCACTGCAAAGAAAATACGTGAATTCTTACAGGTTCGGGCAAGTTCTGCAATCAGGTAACCACTACCACTCAGAAATACAGTACTCTGCATTAGATAGTTGACTATCTAGGGGAAATAATAGAATTTACCTTCTATTTTATTTTAAGGCACACTAACAGATGCATTGTTAGAAAATATAGCCTAAGATCTAATGGCCTTACACCTTGAAAAATAAAAACACATACCTGGTATTTCTGTTATTATACCAAAATTAATAATAGTAATAATAATAACAACAACCACCACCACCTTAAGACAGATGGCCATCATTGCACATGACCAACTGGATAAGCCATTCTCGCTTAATGTGTGCTGCCAATGTATGAAACACAAAAAAACCCAAGACACTGAACATGTCTAAGGACTGCTTTAGGCTGGTGGAGGAGCACTAAATAGTGACTAGCAGGTGATCTAGGAACAGATCTAGGCAGAGGTAAGGCAGAAGAGCAAGCAGGGCAGAAAGTGGGGAGAGGCTTGGTAGGGCCAGGAGGAGTAACAGCAGAGTCTGTGGCAGTGCAAGCACACAGCTCTGCAAAAAGGCCTGAAAGAGGAACATTCATTGGACGTTTTTATTAATTCAGCCATGCTCACATCCTTTTGCATTTTCTCCCTGTGATCGTTTCTGCATTTGATTTGCCCTGACGTGAAGACAGATGTATGTGCAGACCTTCATAGTAACTTTGTGATTCCCTCATACTAGAAGTCAGGAAAAGGATTAGTGGTATACGACGTAGTGTTACTAAAGACAAATACAGCTCAGCTATTAGTTTCTTGCCAATATTAATCCACAAATTGAAACATTCTTGAAAAATTGCTAAGTCATTACAAGACATAGATATGACTGACTGGAATCTAATCAGCCTATGGAACAACCACAAACAGAAAAACATTTTGTTTGGGGTTCCTCAGCTTAAATGGGGAAGCAGAACATAACACACTGAAGGCAAGACACCAGCCATAGTTCCTGGCATGGAAATAATTGGTCAAAGTGGTGAGAAAGAGAAAGTATTTCAGGAGAACTAAAACCACTCCATAGATCTAATATTGACATCTGATGAGGGTGGTAATTTGAAGAATGCAAAAACACACTTTAAAAAATAAAATAAAATAAAATAAAATAAAATAAAATAAAATAAAATAGCTCAGCTGCAAAACCATAGAAGTGAGGGGCAAAATAATATTCTGGGACACTTTTTGTGATCTTGATTTTTGCCTTTAAATTTGACGTAGACCAAAAAACAACGGAAAATGGCTTTTGTGTACTTTGCTAAGGAAGTTATCTGATGTTATCTTTAGTAATCCTAAGAAAATTAAAGTTGATTTCATTTAGCTATTGTTTGTTGCAAGGTTTATGAAATAATATAATTAATCTCTAGACAATAACTAATTATTACTGATTACTAAGAAATAAGTCAACAAAGATATTTTCCTGTTTACATTCTTAGCAGACTGTATCAAGACCATCTGTATTTTCAAGTCCTTTATCCCAAGGGATAAATAATTTGTGTTGTTCATTGAGTATACACATGCAAACATGTCATTTGGATTTGATGCACGTTTACGAAGCCAGAGCTAGAGAACTTAAATGGGAAAACAAGCATTAATATACAGGAAGAAAAGCTTAAGCATGCAGTCACAGCAGATAGAAAAGTAAATACTTCAGTGAAATGATTCTGCAAAATGATTGTACTGATTGTACTGCTTCGGAGTTTATATTTGGAAACTGTTCTAGGTGTTATCATTTCTATTTGCTGCTGATATTTTTGCAGATGTCCACCACAAGAGTGTGTGGGTGTTTGTGCACGCGTGTGCGTGTGTGCGTTCATGTGAGAGAACTGCTTTGCTCACAGCAGTCACAAATTGCCCAAGCTGCAGAATTCAAATCTGGATCTGGGAAGGGAATGAACAGCTATATAAACTGGACACTGAAAATTCTAAAGTGTGCTTATGCTTAAAGACTCAAAGCTGATGAATGGCAATATGCTTGCTTTCTGTGCCCCCCATTGCCGTCAGCAAGCGGTCTGATCTCACTCCTACTTCTTTCAGTCTCTGCTCCTTCAGACCCTGCTCTTTGCTGAACCTTCTGCTGCAACTGGAAGGATTTTGTCCTTCCCAGCAGGCTGGGATTCTCAAACTCCGAGCTCATTTCCTCTCTGCCGCTGTTTTCACATCCCACCCTTGTGCCTTTGCTCTCACATATTGCTGGAATGATGGTGGTAGTGATGTGAGTACTTTCTAGTGCAGCTCTGGGGTTTTTTTTCTTCCTTTCCTTTCCCTGATTTTCCTGGCTTCAGAAATGGATGGCTCAGGAAAAGGCAGGGCGTGCTGGGGGACAGATGCGCGGGAAGAGAGGTTTCCTAGCAAAGGCAGGCAGAGCTACCGGGCGACAAGCCGTGCCCCACCTCGCGCCAGGCAGGAGCTGCACCTTCCCTGAGCACGCAGGATTCTCCCTGCTTCCCCGTGACCTTCGGAAATGACATCCTCATCCTGCAAGTCAGCAGAGCGCCCAGTCTTCACTCTACAAAAGACACTGCAAAATAATTTTCAAGCGATACACTGTTCCCCTTGCAAGAGTCAGAAGTGTGAGAGGCCACTGAAGGTTACTAAGCTTTCTTTTCATTTATTTTTGCTCTGTCTGTGGCTTTACTGTGATCTTTTATTTTATGGCTACATTTTAAATTTTTCAAAGTCTCCTAGCATAATAGGATCTGCCATCTTATGGCACTACCCAGTACAAAATAGTAGTTAATAAACTGCTCTGACTGGACTGGAGACTGTCTATACGCATGCCTTTGTATATGACAGCCCCCCCCCCACGCCCATGGGGATTCAATCATGGCTCTCTAGGAGCCAGCAGAAATGACTTGTTTGTATCTGCTGATCTTTGGTTTGATGACAGTGTTCGTCCGTTTAATGAAAGCACAGTGTCTGTGAAGCTGAGATAGGAAATGGCTAAGTATGTCTTTTCGCCTTCATAGTGCCCAAAATATCAGAACTATTCCTGAGTTGTGCCTTACGTGAGCTACGTTATATTAAAAACACAGCTAATTCAAAACGGAGTGAAACACCCTTTTTAGCTGGTGGAGCAATATGGCTCAGCTGAGTAAAAACCCTTGGAGGGCTAGTGGGAGATTATGTGTCCCGAAGAAGTAACAGGCGGGCTAGTGGGAGATTATGTGTCCTGAAGAAGTAACAGGCTTCCTTGTGGCAGTGAGAGCTAGTGTGCTGATCACTGCAAAGGCTTGATTAATGGAGTGATTAAAGCAGCAGAGGGTTAGTGCTCTGGCAGCTGGGCCATAGGAAATGGGCATGGAAACTACTGGGAGAGGGGAAATAGACAGCTCCAGAATCACAGGGCTGACTTGCCCTAGCAAACACTTTGATGTTGGAGGTGGGGAAGGATGAAACACATCAGGCAAAAAGAAAAAAACCCTCCCACCTCCCCTTTCCCCCTTCCCCCCTTCCCAGCCTTATGCTTACAAGGGAAAGCCCCTGACTTTTGGCTCACTTAGCAGAAGGCAATAAAGCTTCCTATTACGAGGCTTCCTCTGAAGTATTGTAACTGGTCTCAGGCTCCAGAAATCTGATCCCTTGGAACAAAACTTACAGTAGATGCTAATAGAGTCTCTAGCCCAGCAATGCTACGCGCAATGCCCTGCATGGGCCCAGAAAAACTTCTAATTCAGTCACATCTTTTATTCTTCAGCTTTCCAACTCCCTGGCCTGTTTCTTTTTCCGAGGTTACTCCACTTTTAAACGGAGGTGAGCCAAACTCAGACTACTTGTGCTCAAGGAATTAATTCCCCCAAAGCTACAGGCTGAGAGCCAACTTCTTTCTTTGGGTCCTTTGCAATGGCAACAAATCTATGTGTGGTTGTTTGAGTTGGTCCCATTAAAGATAAGGATCATCTGCAGAGCTGGAACCTGCATCTGGAGTCAAAATTCCCAAGGCTCAAAGGGTTTAGATCAGATGTCTGGGAATGGAGCCCTCCTTCTTTGCCTTAGACATCTGATCTAAAACAACTTCAAACTTGTAACTCCTTTCAGATTAACCTCAGCTGTGAGAGGCCTGGGGATTCACATTCTTGGCTTACCAGTATGACTTCTCCATGCCTCACATCACCACAGTTGATTAGAAATACTTTCTTTATTAACTTTCAGCTCCTGTCTCATGCATGAAGGTTAATAGCCAAGAATATCCTTAGAGAAGGTACTTTGTATTTAATAAATGAAGAGCAGGATGGGGCATCAAAAGGGGAATAAAATTCACCGTCAGTCCACTAGAGGGTAGCTCCCCTCCGATCACAGCTGAAAGCCTTCAGCCCAGCCCCAGACACAGCGTGCTGGGCTGGCCTGCGCTTCGCCTGACGTGACAAAGCAGCATTAACAGTCTTTCTCGCCTCCTGTTACCCTCTGTAAGCTCCAATTTCTAAGTTAATAACCACAACAAAAACATCAAAATTCTATAATGACTCTCCTAGAAAAAGATAGGAAAATTAGTACCCAAGAACAGTATGCATCTGAAATTGTTAGACCTTTAAACAACAGACAAATGGCCACTAAACAATGGCATTTTAATATATAACCTGAATTAACAAGCTTAAGTCCCCTAATTTTATATCCCTTGTATATTATTTATGGTATTTGTGGGCTACAAACATTGATACGAAGCAGATAGTTCGCGTGCATTATGTGGGAAGCACCTACATTATATATAATGCATAAAGAAACCTACACAGCCTTCAGCATGCCAGCTGTTTCTGTTTATGACACTGAGTTATTCATGAAATCCAGGAAGACATTTTGTAGTAAAATACGCTACCTGCTCGCTTTTAAACTGCTGGAGCTGTCTGTCCAGCTAGCTAAACAATTAAGGGAGCGATGTGAAATTAAATATCACATTCCAGTCCACCTTTTCCCTTCATCAATTCCTGCTTGTAAGAGGAGCCAGGAACTAGAGAAAAATACGACTCACAGGGGCTGTTTAGGTGTTGCTATCGTACGTACAGAAGGTAAAGAGAATGATAATATGCCTTTCCTGTCTGTAATAGTGTTCACTGTAGCAAACCTTCCTGCTTGTTACAGTAGAGTAAATGGGGTGTTTAATTTGGGATTCGGTGTAGTCTGGAGTCAAGGTGCAGCAGTTTTATTACAGAATACAATTTTATTGGAGGCTGAAGATTTAAATTCCACCATACATACACATATATACATGGGAGTTCTGCTTTGCAGATACGAGCTAATACACACTCGCGCACACACAGAGTTCTTGTACGTCAAACGTGCTCCCTGATTTTTCCGTTTGAAGGAACCAAGGAATTATGACACGTTTCTGCATTTTCTAATGCACTGAGAAACCTGGTTGGAACGCAGTCTCCTCCAGCCATCAAGAGAACACACACGCGCATTCAAAAGGAGCAAGTGCTATTTCTCATTTCCTCTTTAGATTTTTGACAGTACCCGCAGTGTCTCCAGTTCATGACCCCCAGAAAGAAGCTTTTGGGTTTAGAAAATATTTTCTTTGTTTAGCTTTTTTCCAGCAAACAGCAGCATACCCCCCCCCCCGCCCCAATCCCCCAGAATGGTGTTTAGATCATGTAATCATTTCTCCTTTATTTAGTCTAAATCTTGAGACAGAAGACTTTCAATAGAATGATTTTCTGGCAAGGCCACAATATGATGTATATATTTGGAAATCAAATTATTTAGAATTATGACCGTGTCATCAAAATAAGCCATTTTGAAATGCACTGCTAGCTCTCCAAACAGATTGTATGGGAAAAATTGGATAACACTTGGCTCGAGCGCTTAAAAGTCAGTAAAATCAGAACACCAGGGACCGTTTCATTTCATTTTCGTCGGAGCGCGAGCCCCCCCGCCCCCCCCGCCCCGCCGCCGCGCGGGAGCGCGAGCCGCGGGCCGGCCCGCGCCGCCGCCAGGTGGTGCCCGCCGTTCGGGGACGCCCGCGCGCCCCCGCTCCCCGCGGCGGGGCGGGGGATGAGCAACATCCCAGCAGGAATCCGGGGGCGGGCAGGGTATTTAGCACCCGCGGATCAAAAAAACGTAAAGCTTTTGCCTGCCCCGGTACAATAAACCTGGCTTTAAGAGCCTTGTTAGTCCTAGATTTAATGGCTTAGCCGGTTGGGTTTTTTTCTATTTACAACCCTTGCAAACCAAAGAGAGAAAAATAATATTGTTGTGTAGAGCATAAATACTGTTGCTGTGGATCTGTTTTATCCGGGGGGAAACTACACATAGATTCTCAACTGCTAGCATATTTGCGTGGCATCCGTGGTTACCGGCACGCTGGGAAGCTGCTTTCTCTAACGCGCTACAGTAGCTGCGTACCTGGGTGAAAGGAAATTATTTCCTCACAGGCAAAAGAGGATGCTCATCCTGCTGTGGGTAATCACAGGCAATTTCCATTTCGTTAGCGTTTTCCTAACCCTCTTTTGTGGTGCTCTTCGATAGCTAGCTAGTGGTAGCCCAAGGTCACTCCCTGCTTTGGCTGCTATTTTGCCAGCAATGTATTTACGCTGCAGTGTGGGATAAACTGTTTGTATCTGACTATTAAAAAAAAAATTAGGCTGAACACATCTCTTATGAAAGAGAGATACTGACAGTCCAAGTATTAACTCCTTTATTCGCATGTGCACATAGCTTTAGAATGAGCTAACGCCTAGATCTTGCCAATGACCTCAACCTTGATCTGGAGGGACCATTTATTCACGAGCAAAACATTCATTCTCCATACAAACTGGTCCTGGGACTACTGCCTGTGTGACATTTGGTCCTCTATTAATAAACACACAAGACACAAAATTACTGTGATTTTGTCCTCTTACCATTTGGGGTTGTATGTCATACACACAGCACCGTGGCTACTCCTGAGGAACTTTAAATTAGAAATCAGCATTTAGTGGCTTTGTAGATCTCACGGAGGAATTACGGGCAGTCCTGAGGCAACCGAGGGCTGTGAAAGCACAGAGAGACAGGCACAAAGGCAAGCACCGGCGAGAGAAGCCGGCCTTTTTTCAGCCGGGGCAAGGGCATTTTTCATGACCGCACAACGAGTGTATTGCAGGTCCCTGTTCATCAAAATCATAGGAACCACCATTTTGCAGTCCACACGCCACAGCGATAAAATGGTGGTTCAGAAGGGCTAGCACACCCGACTCAGCACCGGAGTTCCTCTGCTCACTCAACAGCCCAGCTCTTTTTTTAATTACTATGAAATGGCAATAGACTTTAGATTAGGAATGAGACAGGAAATGAGGGGAAAATCCTATGTGCATCTGGAAAACACACAGGGTAAAAATTAACCTTGAAGCTCAAAGAAAACAACGTGCGTATACATGTGAAAGCAGTCTCCATATGAATTTTCTAATAACTGTAAGGTGTATCTTCATCTTAAAACTTGTAACTTTAAGAAGATTTAACACAATAAGTGCTGTTGTGATACTGCAGCAGCCAATGAAGTATTTAAAAAAAATAAAACCATATAGCAGAAATAATTGCATTCAACACTGAGCAGGAATTAACCTGGCACTGCAAATGATGAACCTTGCTTTATAAGAAGGGGACTTTTTAATATGATGATTTGGCAATTTGGAGGGATGGTTATTTTCATTTTAACAGGCCTCTGCTTAGTGTATGTCCCCTTGGGGATGTAATGAAGGTTAACAACTTACACGTGGGGAGAAGGGATTTTAGTGATTAGGGAAATTGCAGGCTCCGGTTTACGTGAGCATGTGTGTGACAGAGAGAGAGAGAGATTCCTCCCCATTTCAGACACTGCTGCTCAAAATGTGTGTAAATGTGAAACATTTCTGGGGAAAACCCATATGTAATATAGATAGCAGTCCACCAGGGGCTGAACTGAATGGCAAATACTGGCCTCTGGGCTCTTCACTGGTTTCAGATCAGGTGTCAAAGCAGAGAGCGATAGTTTCCTTCCAACAGTGCATCAGCATGGTCTATCTTACCAAAAGTCTTGCCTTGACAAAACAATGTAGAACACGTATTGGGCTCAGAGAGGCAGAATTTAACCTCTTTCTTGTCTCTAATCCAGTAATGTTTTTTCCGTCAAACTTCCTATGTACTCCATGCAAACTGAATTCGGAGTTCAGAAGAGACTCCAGCTGAATTTTTCACTGTAATGTTTCACTTTATAAGATTTGTTATTAAATTACTTTATAATTGATTTGGTATTAAACAGCAAATCAGAACTCTGCTTTCAACAAAAAACAGCTGTCCACTTACATTGCTGTGCATTCTTGACCCAGTGTGACAATTACCAGGGGAAAAACATCCCTTTACAATATTGAATGTAGTCCTACGCCTGGACATTCAACAGTATTCATTGGCCTATATAACTTAAACAAGAGCAGTTTGTTAGCCTAATAAATCCAAGATTTGGGCTGAGAAATAAAGTTGCTGTCAAATACCCTTTAGCCAGATAATAGAAAGGGGATTATGTGATTATTCTGTCAAAAAATTAGGTTTCATGCTTTTAATTGGCATCATATCCTGTCATGAATCTGTAGGGTTTAAATCACAGTCGTCCATGTTAGAGTGAGAAGGAAACCTAATAGTAAATCCTTTCATCCCAGAGCCTGTAGGGTTTTTATGTGAAGTCCTAATTTCTGTTAAAATACTTCCAAAGAAAGACAACAGGAAACAGTAAACATGGCAACACCACAAATATACTTTTCTGATGCACTATTTCTGTCAGCGTTCAAAGCATAAGTTGTACGGGCTGGAAAGGAAACTGCTGCATCATTAAAACCCAAGCAGGCTCAAACAGCCACCCTTTTGTAAAACGCCCCCCCTCCCCACCATTTCTCATAAATCTTGTTTCAAACTGGGCTAAAGCCATGGATTGACTTTGCCTCTTGCAGTAATGGCTTGAAACTGTTGTGCATCACAGTTCTGCGTTCAAAGGGAATCAGGAGTATTTAAAAACAACTTCTGGTGCAGGATGCAATTATAACTGACAGCCAGATGTCTGCCCTGTCTGGTACAGCAAGCCTAGAAGAGATTGCAAATGGTCTCGAGACCTTTGGATCTAAACAGTGCGTCCGAGTGAGTGATACACAGATAAACAACAATACCACAAATCACTGACACCAGCCGAGGGGTTGCTGGTACTGATAAAGATGTCGGGAAGCAGCTGACCCTTCCACCCTCCCCTCTCTTATTTTTTACTGTGCCAAAAACAAAGTATGTTAGTGGAAAAGGACTCAGACCACAAAGTGTGTTTATATATCCACTGCCAGAAGTTCATCTTGTGAGGAAAGTCCCGTAAGTAATTGTTTAGTTTACAAAGGTTAACTGGACTGCAGTGAAAGATGTTTGATATTTTGATTAAATTATATGTCTGCAACATTTGCAGCAAGTTCTGTAATACAGGGTGTTCCCCTCAGGTATATTACCTACTGAAAACATTTTTAAATGGACTCAGACTAAAAATGGACCCTCTTCTCTCCACAGTCTTAGTTGATTATTATGCATACGAGGCACTTTTTTGATGTCAAAATACGTTTCTTATAGTACTTGCAGGAATTTTTAGAGATTTCTCTCTCTTTATACAGAATCCTATTTTATGTATCTTTTTTGAAGCATGTACACAGACCTACTGACTTAGGGAGCACAGGCTTATGTGGGAGTACACTGAAAATCGTACAAAGCTTTTGGGAAATCAGCAGCAACCACTTATCTTCATGTCCTTTACTAACATTCACTATGAGACCAACCAACTCAAAGGCTTTAGAAGTAACTGAAAAGCCTTCACTGATTTTCCATGGGCAGTGGATCAGGCCCTACCTGGCTCTGTAATGTTTTTAAAAGAACATGCTGTTAAACTGACATACATTCATCATATCACAATGTTAGCCTGCAGGGAAATGGCTGAAGAGTGTTTGGACGGTAACAATTTGAAGAGGTGAAGACATGCAAAAAATGTGAACGAAACACAAGCTAATTTTTCAGACACTTTAAAAATAAGTATTATATTTGATTTGCCTTTACGATCACCTTCTTCCTGTGATATTGTTACGGTCTTTTTAAAATATCTGATATCTGATAAAAACTTTATCTGCTTTGAATTATCTTGTGTTTTGTAATGGGATTTTGTAGAATTTACAACAAAAAGAAGAACAGAAGCTGTCCAGGAGACATCTTTTTCTTATATCCCAGTGAGAAAATTCACTGCATCACTTCATCACAGGTCTTCAGTGTGTCACAAAGACAGGTCTATGCAATATCATTAGAATGAAAGATAAGGGACCCCATAATACAAAGATGTCATCAGTGATGGGAAAATTCCAATTTTGAAAGAGGATCCCATTCCAAATATCAAGCTTGAAGGATTTAGTATCTTGAAACATTTTTCAGGTTGGTTCAATGTCATTGTGATAAAAAGGATGTCACTTAAATCACAGCAACCTGATGTGCGAAGTTGTCCTGCTGGATGAATTGCCAAAACTTTTATTCACAGAAGACTCCTTTCAACCAGTCTAGCACCTGACCAGACCCTTGCCTGTTTCTTGAGGCAAACTTACTTTATGGACTTCATGGTGAAGGATGACCAAAACCTTTCTTTGTAGCCTCCATTCCCTCGTTGGCTCTCCAGCCCTCCTGCTTGACTTCTGTTCCCACAACAGGCACTGCTTGTTTGGACATCACCGTTTGGGGCTCTCCTGCAGTTGACCCATTCAATGCATACTGCTGAAAACTTTTCACTTTATGGGCAATAACTTTGCAAAAAATATTGTTCTTACCCCTAAGGCATGAGAGACTTGACCTAAGATGTGTGAACAATCTGAGAAACTAGAAACGCAGTTTTTCACTGAAGCTTCTGTAAAAGGTAGAGGTTTGCCTTGGCCACATTCACACAGCAAAAGTGGCAATTTGCCCTGTGAAGGAGCTGCAGCAGCAAGGCTGGGCAGTGGAGCGCCAGCTCAAGCGCTTTTGCAGTACACCACAGGCTGCGGTGCAGGCATGCCCTAGCACAACTTCACACCAAGAGGAAAGGTCCCAAGCTTATGCTACGCACCAAGAAACTGCTGCATTAGAAGTGTTAAAGCATTGCAAACTGCATTTTTTAAGTGTGAGTGAAGATAAAGGCCCTAGAATTCCCCAAGGAAAATAAAGAGTTGCCAAGTGTATGGGTGTGAGAGGAAAGACTGTCAGGTTGGAATCTTCTGTGAAAAGCCAGATCACACAGAGGGAGGGACCTGGGGCCTAGTGATGGCCATATTTTGGCCAGCATTGAAGTCTGGGGAATAATTCATGAGAGGCTCGAGAAAGCCTCTGGAGTCTTCTTTAAATCAAGCTAGCACATGAACAAGTGCTGAGTTTTAAGCATTCCAGCTTCTTCAAGTTTGTCATTTTAATAAGCTTTGAATGGTCACATAGCCCAAATCCATTTTGATGTGTTGAATTTTATTTTGTTTGTAATAATTTTTAAAGCTAATGATTACTGTGTAATATTATATATGGGACTCTTCTTGGAGACAGTCTTTATTTACACAAGAAACTTTTAAAGAGCTACTGCTGGCGTAACATATTCATTGTTACAGCACTTCTAAATGGTATTTTAAGATCCTGGTAATTCTCATCGATATGGGAGATATAAATATCTCCTCACCCTTGCCTCAGAGTGCATCAGGAAAGCAATGCACACAGATCAAGAAGGAGAAAAAAGCCTGCAAGTAGTATCAGCCCTCCCTCTCCCCTGCAATCCATGCCAGCAGCGTGGCTGGGACTGTGCAAGGAGAGAGGGAGAAGCAACGTGGTCTGAGAGAGCAGGGTGGGCTGCAGACAGTCTCCATAATGCTCCCTTAAAGGCAGAATTTGGGTCAAAAAGATGATGCTTGAAATTGCCCCTGTCCCCAGCTACCCAAAGGATAACAGAGCTACCTCTCCAGCACAGAGCGAAAGGGAGAGAGCCATTTGCCTCGGCTTCCCCGTGCGCCCGCTGCTGTACAGGCGCTGCTCCTGAAAGCCCTAGCTCCCTGACGCCTGCACCGCACTGGGCCACACATGACACCCCAGGTTAATCCCTCTGCCGTAGCTGCTCCTGGCACCCACTTGCCCATGAGACCTGTGTGTTGCATATCCTCCCCACAGAGGCTCGTTCCCCGCCGCACCGTGTTTTACACAGGAAGGCGTGGGCAGTTTGCTGTAAAAGATTTCGTGCCGCCTTGCCTCCTGCGCTGAAGGGCTAGGCCGGTAACCTGAGGGGTATGAATTCTTCTTCCTCCTTCGCCATTCAGATCTGCGAAACCTTGAAGATATCATTTAAACTCACAAGGATGTTTTAGGCAGGTAAGGATGAAAACAGAAGTCACACAGATTTTGTGAGAACAGAGTGCCTGGTGGGATTTCCCTAAATACCTTCAAGCTAAGTGCCTCAGTTTCTCCTCTGGAAAATGGTTATAAAGGTAATTCTGTACCCAGCAAGTTGCAAGGTGCTGTCCTGCGGTAGTAGCCAGAGCAGCACTTGGGCAGCCAGAGACTTCCCAGTGGCTTTGGGAGCACCCAAAGTGCTTGTCACACAAACACCCGAGTGTTTGTCACTGATGCCAATGCCTCCCACGCAGAAGGCACAGGGCAGGTACAGGGGTGTTAAATAGCAAAACAGCCCTAATCCCTAAATGTTCAGCAGGATGAGGACAGCAGTTTGGTAGGACTTTCCAATATAAGGTGGGAAGTTCTCCAGTTGGGTTTACTGTTTATAATTCCTCCAGCTAAAAATTGCACCTCGGATTCCTTGTAGTTGTTCTGAGTTGGGTGTTTCAAGGCAGTCATGTTAGTCTCTGCTTCTGTATTACTACGGTTACCGTTAATAAAGTTGTCTCCATAAGTTGTCAGGAAACAGACAGTAATGTTAACGTTTTCTTGAGAACCAGTAATAAGATATATATATATGTGTGTGTGTGTGTAGCGCAAATAAGGGAAAAGAAAAATGGGACTAAGCCAAAATAATAAAGAACATGAAATGATTCCATAACCACCACTCAGCTTAAGAACTTAAACGACATTGCATTATAAATGATAACTATGTTCGTAAGCAAGAAAGCAAATCTGAAGCTGTCTTGAGAACTGTAAATGCTATCCCTTTCTGGACTCAGCCATAAAACCCATAGTCTGGAGCTACTGCTTACTCCCCAGGAAGGGTTTCTGGGCTTTCAAAATTACCACACTCATCAGAGGAGTTTGGGAGCCAGTTTGTACTTCAGATTAGAGTTCAGAAAGTAAATCCAAGGATGTGGGTAGTATTGAGTTAGATAGGAGTTTCATTGATTGAATAATCTATAGCTGCAGAAAGTACAGCTATTTTTCTACTGAGTTTCACTTATCTGACTTCCTTCTGAGGAAAGCTTTTATGGGGTACATCTATCAGTTTGGACACAGAGGCGCAATGCTCATTGGCGTATGTCCATTAAACTATAATAAAACTACAATGCAGGTAGCATTTGAACTGTCTTATTTTTATACACTTTAAGTTTATAACATTATCTTCATCTACTTTCATTCTTTTATACACCTGCAGTATACTAATCTCTGTAGCAGATGACTACATGGGAAAGAAAAGGCTAGAGTTTTGACAGGAATGCGTGTTTTTCTCAATTTTATGACCTAGTCAGGAGCTCCAGCCTCTCTGTCAAGCCACAAACCCCCCAAACTTCAGGAATTTTAATAAAAATTCATGAGACAGGTTAATTAAACTCTGCTGTTATTTTCTCTCTTCCCTTGAGCTCCCTGGAGTGCCCTCACTGGAAGACCTATCTTGGCAGACCCCATCACCTAGGCGTTAGGCACTCATCTGGGAGGTGCTCCAGCCCATGCTTGAATTTACAGAGAAGGGATTGTCTTATGGTCGCCTCAATATCAGGGGAGTATATTAATATCTAATCTATAGGAACCAGGCCTTCCTTCTCAAGTAATAGCAACCAAGCCCCTGGAAATGTTTTCATCACTTTGAGGGACCCATATTTTTTGTTACATTTTCTCCTGATTTGTGAAACGGTAGCTTTCAACAAGCAAGTGATTTGCCAACCAAAAAATAAAATTAACAAACAAACAGCCCTGAAAATGTACCTATTGCTTGTTTTGCCAGCAGTTTTGCAAAAATAAAATTAAAGACCTGGTTTAAGTCCATTTAATAGATTTCAGAAGGGAGTATACTTGACTTTGTGGCTTCATCATCAACCTTAACTTTGTTTTCAGAAATTTGAATGAGATTTAGCTGCATAAATCTCACTCTAATCCATAGGAGTTCTGTGGCTAAAATCCAAATGGCTCTTACAGAACATATTGTCTTCTTTAATTAAAGACTTCTGGATTGATTTTAATAATTTATTGTTTTCATAGTTTATGAACTTTACGAAAAAGGCTGTTAGCATGTTGCATGTAGATATGCGTATGATAAATTGTTAAACTACTGGTATTCATTCCATCAGTCTATAGCATACCACAGCCCAGCTTTGTGCTTTTGATAGTACAAAGTCATTACAGAGCTTATAGGTAAATGCCTATTAATAACTAATTAATCATGACTGCACCTTTAGTCTCATTGTGGACAGTGGCACAGGTTCCACTGACTTGAGTAGGTGTAGGATTTGGCCCATTAAAATGATTAATGTGTATCTTCTCAGTTTCGCCAGATCATCAGTAGATTCGGCAACGTACAGTGTGCCGAGAGTACGATGCATTTCTCTAGTGCACCTGCTTGATGGCCTCTTAAAGAGAATAAGCAGGCCATAAACAGGGGTTCTGTGTAAATACAGTAACAGAGTGCCCACAGGTTTCCCCCTGGATCCACGTTCACCCTGTCTCTAATAGCATCTTCTGGCCATCCTCGGTGGAGGGGAATGTCCCTGCCCACATAACTTACCTGACGGTGCCCACAGGGGTCTGAGGGACCTCTCCCGAGGCTGGCATTTGTGCATGCTGGGGGCAGGGCCGTCCCTAGTCATGCTGCTTCCTTAAATTGGGTCACCGAGGTTGTCCTCCTTCGGCCAGGACGTCCTTGCCAGCCTTGCACACCTCACGTAGGCACCAGCCCAGGTCCAGTTACTGAATCCTGCCTCTCTGTTTCTGTTTCCATGATGGTGGGAATGGCATACTGCTTCCTCAGGCCTTTTCTCATGTTCCAGAAAAAATCTGAAGCCCCAGGAAAGGGTTAAATTAGTTAGATGCTTCATTGATCAAATAGTCTATGACATGTTTACATATTTATACCCAAGGCATTTCTAAGTTTGCTCTTTCTCTCAAAAGAACAATAGCAAACGCTCCTCTTCCAAGGTTAACAGTTTCCAGCCCATCACTTCTTTCACCACATCATTTCGTCCTGCAGGTTTCCAGTTTGATGGCTGTTAAAGGTTTAAGAAGTTTAAATTGACCTTGACCTGCAAACATATGATTTACAGTAGAGGATATTGTTCTGGAAAAACAAAACTTCTGTCCTGCAGCTAAACTGCATTTAATGATTTATATTACTTCTCCTGGGCCAGGTTCTGGTGTATTTACTAACACTGTACGTTATTTTAACTCCTCCAGAAGCCCCATTGATTTTGGAGGCACTCTTCCAAGGTGAGGCAGATTCACAACATGAATGAATATACCAACATGTGGCCCACTAACGTATTGTCATGATTTCAAAGATAAATTCTTTGATCGCTTCTAACCTTGTCTTCAGGTCTGTTTGTAAAGTCCTTGCAAATTATTCAAATACATTTTAAAAATACACAGATAGTACCTGTTTTATTTAAAAGAAATCCCTATTGGCAGTATCACAAGATACCTTGGAATATGCTGCATATGTTTGTGCTGGAAGAAAAAAGTCCTCCTTCTACTTTGGAAATGGTGAAATACATTCTTGTTGCAGACTTTAATGGGGCAGGGTTTAAATCACAGTGAATTAAACAATTAATTGTAACATGGTGAAAGAATATCTTTCTGGTGTCCCTGTGAAGCTTAGAAGTTCGGAACAATGTGTGTTAAAGAGGCAAGACTGGCACTGAAGTGTTCCTGCTATCATTGCCGCCTTTTCTCTTGTTTGGCATGCTCTTTAGGAAACAGCGGAGAAAGAAAAATATGAAATTGAACACAGCAAATTTAATTATAAAACAGAGCCACCCACCTTGCTTTCAGGGTCAGGAAGTATAATCGCCTCCTTTTGACGCAAGAATGAGTTTAACAACATATGTTAAATGAACAATTATTTAAAATAAAAGGAAACGACCTTAAAAACAGCGGCAGTATCTCAGGCTATAGCACCGACAGCAGCGCAGAAAAACAGCCCATTGTGGAACGAAGGCACGCGCACAAACGAGAGCGCTCCTGCAACCCTCCCCTTGCAAAGACAAAAGCAAAAAGCAATCATTTCACAGAATACTGTAAAATATCTCGCTTATATTTGATCTCACCAGCTTGTTCTGCCTCTGAGATTTTATTTATGTTTGTTTATTTTGGTCTTTCTTTTTTCTATTTATTTCTTTTTTTTTGGCTGCAAGACCAAATCCTAACGCCCAAAGCCACTGTTTGCTGCACAATGGCACGATGACATTGGGTGTTTTCCAGTAAATTGTATTGTAATGAATGTCGCAAGCAGTGGAAACACCAGAGCAAGCACATCAGCGCTAGATGCGCACCTAAGAAGAATAAAAAGAAAAGAGCTTTTTGCAACAGAATAAATCCATTTTTCTTGCAAGTCACATGACCAAGCCCGGAGCCTTTAGGACAGCGCAGAACCAGCCTGCAATGGGAAAGAAATTAAGCAGGTCTGCCTCCTCCTCGCACACGCTTTTTAGCCTGTCGACGCGTTGCCTGTCCGTATCCCTCACAGCGCATCTGTAGAGCCATTAAATTGGATAATCCCTCTGGCCTTTGATACATTTCTGGACATGATTATTTCATTACTCGCAGTATATCAGTAGGATCATAATAAAAAGGACTTCTGACAACCTGCCAAGAGTTTTGTGGCCTTGTAAACACAAAAGTGCTCTAATAAAATTTTATTAAGTGTTAAAAAGTCATAAAAAGTGAAATAACATAAACTACAAAATTTACTGTCCTCAGCAAATGCTGAAAATATCGTCCATAGTAAAATTAAATTAGCATGTAATAGACAGCGCGGCAGTGTGGAGTGGGTTTAAAAGAGGATCCGGGGGAAAAAAAAAAAAAAGGAAAACAAAAAAAAGAGGATTGCACTTGAACTAAATGTGGGTCACGGGGGTTCGTTTACGGCGATCCTCGCGTTCCACCGGCGGCCCGGCGGGACGGACGCACGGGCGGGCTGCGGGCTGCGGGCCGGGGCTGCGGGCTGCGGGCCGGGGCTGCGGGCTGCGGGCTGCGGGCGGGCCGGGGCGCGGGGCGCGGCGGGGTGCGGGGCGGCCGCCAGGCGGCGCTGTGGGAGCGGGAATGCGGCCGGCCCCGCGCCGCGCCGCGACCCCCGGCGCAGCCCCGCGGGCCGCCGGGAGCGCTCCCCCACCCCAGAAATGAGCCGTTTGCAGGGATTTTGGCGTTTTCTTGCAAATAAAAAAAAAAAAAAAAAAAAAATGGAGCGAGGAAAACAATGCGGGTAGAGCTGGGCTGGAAGGCGCCTGGCGGGGCAGGCAGCGGCGGAGCGGGCTCCCGGCGGCTTCGGCCGCGCCGCTCCTCGTCGCCGCCCCGGCTCCGCGCCCCCGCGCCCGGGGCAGGGGCAGCGGCCGGGGCAGGGGCAGGGGGTCCCGCGCCGGGGGCGAGGCGGCAGAGAATGCTCGCCCTCCGTGCCTCCGGGGGCCCGCCGCCGGAGCCAAGTAAGTTCAACCTTTCCATTGCCGTCGGTGCTGCGCAGGGAGGAGGCACGGCCGGGACAGGGACAGCGACAGCGGCAGGGACAGGGACGAGCACCGCCGCACACGGCCGCGGCGGGGCGGGGGCACACGGCGGGACGGGACGGGACGGGACGGGACGGGACGGGCTGCCGCCGCTCGCCGCGCTCCCCCGTGCCGCGCCGTGCCGCGCCGCGCCGCGCCGCGCCGCGCCGCGCCGCGCCGGCTGCCCCTGCGCCGGGGAGGGGGGACCGCTCGTATCCGGGCTGGTTTCGGCGCCGGCAGCGCCCTGCGGCTGGGGTGTGGGCACCGAGGAAGCGGATGAGGCGGCGATGCCAGGTTCCAGTGGCATCCATCAGGGCCCCCTCGGGATGCCCGGCCCTTGGGGCTGCACCGGGATTTACCCGCGGTGGGGCCGGGGAGGAAGCGCCCGTGCCCCCCTCGCACGGAGCCGCCTGGCAAAGCAGCCCGAAACGTGACGCGGGGGGCGGGGGGGAGCGGGGAGGATAAAACAGTAATAAAGCAAGGAAATTGACTTCAGATTTGTGGGTAGAAAACATTTTGAGTTTCATTTTATTCAGGTGAAGAGGATAACTGGTTCTCATGTGGCAAGGCTGATGTTCAAGGCCAACTACTGTACGAAAAATAGTGACTTGCTGCCTAAGCCTGGCTTGTCTTTGAGCCTGGGCTGGTGCACGCTGTAAAAGTGGACGAGAAGTGCAGCCGGACCAGCCCCGACGGGGAGCAGGCAGTGAGACATCTTTAGGCAAAAACTGGCTTAAAGATAGGCAGTATATGAGCGGGAACAGAGCGCTTTGTTTGCAGTAAGGGGAAAAAAATAACCATGAAGTTATTTTTAGTAGAAATTCTAACAACTCTGTAAGTAAACTGCACTTTGGTAATTTTGGATCTATACGCTGTGTATTAAGGTAGGGTTAAAAAGAAAAAAACATAAGCAGTATTTTGCTTTATTTTGAGTCATATAAATTAATGGGAAAGTTGTAGGCATAGTGTAAAGTAGTGCTTGCTTTAGCTCGACTGTCTTAAATGAAGTCTGGTTTCTAAAAATAGGTATTTCTGTTTGTACATAAAGTTGGCTAGACCTGGGTGCATATGCAGACCATACAGCCATAAAATGTATATTTATCTCACTGATTCAAAACTTGTAATGTTTTATATACCCTTATGTTCATCACCTCTGATTAAAAGAGTGAGGATATTACTGTGTAATTCATATATATATTTACTGATAAATTACAGAAATAAAATACATTTGAATAAATAGCAAATTGCTTTTCTTCCATCTGAGAGTGATAGGTTAACAGTTGGACTCGATGATCTTAAGGGTCTTTTCCAACCTTAACGATTCTATGATAATTTTACAGTAATGGCTGCAATTAGTAATGCTCGCAGAAAGAAGTTGTGCTTTTTACGCCGAAGAAAATGACCACATCACATTGCCTACTGCGTTTTAAAAAATCTGAGCTCTAAACCATCCATGAAATACACAAGTTTTCAATGAATGCTAAATAATTATTTTCTTTGCCCTCTAATGAAATTTTCAGTCTTCTGTCACCAAATATAATGTAAAGACTGCAAAAATGCAAACAGAAAGTGTAGCAGCAGTGCGATCAAAGCTTTGAACTTGTATGAATTAAAAAGTCAGCGAAGCATTACGGAATTCCACATACATGTGGCTAAGGTGTGTGCGCGCCTACATAACTTTGAAGAGTTTTTAAATGAAATGAAGGGGCTGGGGAGTTAGTCTGCATTACTGAAAGGCTCTTCAGGATCAGTTCTAATGTTTGTTGGATTTGGGGAATGTTCCTAGGAAATCCCTCTTTATGCTATCGTATGCAGAGCCATATTTTTTAATATGTTTATTTTTTAATATGTTCTTTAAAAACCTAACTCTGTCATCTGGTTAATCAGCTGCTTGCTATTTGTGATGCACTCTGCCCGAGCAAGTACGTGTACAATATCACTGTGTGAACAATCCCATTTGTTCCATGGGGTTTACGGACATGAATCAGGGTACGTGCTTATGTGTGCAGGATCTGGGTTTCAGTGGTGAGAGAAACTTTTTTTTCCCTAAATTTAGCGTTCTAATTTATGTCGGGTGGTTTTGAGTATGCAGCATTACTTCGACAACGGAATTTTTATATCAGCCTAACGTGATGTAAAATTCCAAAGAAAAGACAGGATAGGCAACTAGAGGTTATGTTTAAACGGACACAATAAAGGCCCGATGGGCAAATGTCTGACCCTGCATTGGGCAAGGCTGGAACTCGCGTTGTTTACACCCAGCTTCAGCCCCGCTCCTTTCAGGATCCGACACTGTGCCTTGCACTTCCAGCTGGGACAAGCAAACGCGGGAGTCCTGCCTAGGGAAGTTTGCAGTCTGCCCGTCAGAAGGGCCTCAAAGGGCGAGGAAGAAAAGCACGGTTACAGCAGACCACGATGCTTGCAGCCGGCAGGATGGATGTTGTCTGGGCTCAGGGACTGGGGCTGCACATGCGTCACTTCTTTTGCAGGGTTTCTTTAAGTGCTTGCAGAATTTAAAGGCACGCACCATCCAACAGAGGCCTATCTTGCAATACATTAACCAGATCTTTCTGAGTTGATTAATGGCTTCAGGCTTTTGTTGTTGGATTTTTTATTTTTATTTTTTTTTTACTGTAATACAGCTGGGCCCTGTGCTACAGAAATAGATAATGGATGAAATCTTGGCTCCCCTGAAGTCAGTCACAAAACTCATTGACTTCATTGGAGCCACGTTTTCATCAACTGCATCGTAATATTTTGTATCAGCCATATGGAGGAGATTTAAAATTGGCTTTAGAAGAAATAGAAATTAGCTCCTCTACAAATGATTTGCATGGGTTGTTATCTGCTTTTCTCTCCAGGTAATATAAATGGCAACACTAAGTGTAAACTGCCAAAAAGACAAATAGCTGTATAACCCTTTGATTTCCTGTAACTACAGCATAACTCAACTAAAATATTAACTTAAAATCAACAAGGTTGGATTATTGTACGAAAGACCACCAGGTCTGACCTGGACAACGCAAGGGCAAGGGAAAACATTCAGAGGCACAACTGGCTATTTACAGTTCGTGACACTCTTTAGGACCATGGAGATGTGAAATTGCATGGCAATGATGCTTTAACACAAGCGGCAGTTAGTTAAGCAGGAGAGAGTATTAATTCACAGCCCTCACTTTTGCACATTTAGTGTTATTGAATTGTGCTTCCCCTTGATATTTTAAACAGATGCATCATAATGGACTTCTTAAAATCTGATTTAAACCATAACACCAGGAAGTACAATTTTGTTAAAAATGGAGGGGGGAGGAAAGAAACTGCTGGACTCCCAGCCACTCCCACAGTCGTCTTTTCACAGACATTTTTTTCTGATCCATTAGCCTGCCAGACAAGGATGGCACTTATCCAGTGTAAATATTACATTTTCAACATTTGGATGGTGTTTTGAGCAATATTTCTCATCCCCTGAGAATGTATACTTTATAAATGCAATATTATCTGCAATTCAGAGCTAGATTATGGCAGGATGTGATTTTATAATGCAAAAGATATTTAAAGAACTCTGTGTATGGACTCACTTACTGTAAAATAAAACTTCTTCCTTTCAGTTATTTTAATTTACAGTGAAAATGACTTAAGCACAGCATCAAACACACTTTTTTTCTGGAATAGGGAGGATCCAGACATGATTTTGGAGGAATAACTCCATGTGCAGACAAGATCTGTTGCTACTGTTTAGCAGCATAATCTGCACTGTGCATATCTTAAAGTGGAAAGCCACACTAGCATCTCTGGGACCTAATATCCTCATTGGACTAAACTGTTCACTGTGTATATTCCAGTAATGTCCCACTGACAGTGCCAGTTGCTGACAGAACTCCGTGTTGGAAATAATTATGAAAATGAGTTCATTCACATCCATAGCAAGTAGTGGATATTCTTAGAGAAAGAACTTGTTCCGAAATTCCCATCTCCATTTTAAATCCTTCTCTTTCTTGTCAGGGGGGAAATGGGCAATATTTGCATTGCGCCCAAATAAATTTCTTTTTACTCATTGTTCTTTAAGTAAAAACAATGTAGCTGGTTTGTATAGCCTTGTGTAGGGGAGGAGGAACTGCACCCAGGCATAGCAGTTGTATCACAAGCTTAGGCTGACGTGGATTTACACGGCTGAACTATATGCCCTGAAATTTGTGTTTACAATGAAAAAAACTGACCTATCTTTAACTAAAGCAGCTTTGCTTAGGACTGTTTTAATATATACCAGATACAGGCCATTAAACTGGAACAAATATAATCCTGATAATACTAGCTTCACATTTTCCTGGTTGTAGGTAATTTTCCATACCCATAATCTGCTGTTTTGAAAGAATGTTCTTATTTCCTGACTTTGAAGTACAGAGCAGTGTTTTTGTCTCCTGTTTAGCTCCCCCGCCTTCCCTTTGGTTTGTGGCTCATGATGCTTTGTGTCTTGGGTCCTGTATTTGCCCACTTTCAATAAAATGTTATCAGCTGCTGCGTGATTCTCATTTGCAAGTCACTGCCTGTGGATATCAAACTTGTCGCTCTGGTAGTACGGTAAAGCCTAGGTCGTGAAGCCTAAGTGAAGAGGGAGCCTGACACCCCCCTGGCTACAGCGATAGAGAAAAAAAGAAATTGGAGATTTTCATAATGAAAAGCTGGGTAAGAAAATTCATGGCATTGAAGCTGGTAGAAGTGTTTTGCCATGGACCTGCAGGAGAGACACGTCAGTGTGACTGGCTGGCTCCTGGCCTGTAACCAGAGCCGGAGACAGTCCCTGCCGGGGCAGCCGTGGTTCCCCCGCGCCCGTCCGCTGCCCCCGCCGTGCCCCAGCGCGCAGGCAGGCAGCCGGGGCGCAGGCAGGCAGCCGGGGTGCAGGGAGGCAGCCGGGGTGCGGGGAGGCAGCCGGGGCGCAGGCAGCGGGACTGCGCCCGTTCTTTCTGTCAGAGAATCGGGCCTTACGTATCCAGCCTTTGTCGCTGCAAAGATAACCTTGCAAATACGAAGCCTGAGTAACCGAAGGAGCTGGCAGGAAGCTTGGAATAATGGTTCTGAGAAGTGTGAATTGTGCCCATCAAATGTGATACCTTAGAGGCCTGGTAACAATGCTTTCACTGCAAGACAATATTAACTATTAAATGGCAAGTCCTGTCAACACAAATAACTGGCTACGCTGCTTATCCTGCTGGTGGAGTCTGTCCACGTGCAGAGGAAATGCAAATTTATCAGGCCTCGCGCATTCCTGGGGAAAGGGAACGTCACAGTTTGGTGCCAGGACATCTCCTTCCCATCGCTCTGCTCCCTCGTGTCGCGTTGTGGACTTTCCTGAATCAGCACGTACTTGGTGTGCCCTGTGAGGGAGGTGAGATGGGGAATAAGCAGAAGGAATACAGGTCGATCTAGTACTGCCGTCTTTCACTGAAGAATCTGGCTTATGCCCACATCAGAATAAAGCAATATAGGATGATGTGGAGTGCTATGGGAAGAAGACGACTGATAGGTTTAGGAGGGTTAAAATTTTGATGATGAGCAAGAGAGATACAAAATGATACTGAATGACAGATACCCGCTTTGGCCTTATCCTAGTATGAGTAATGGTGAGACCATTAGTCCCATTTTTCTTCTAACAGCAACTGAAATATTTTGTCAGTGGAGAGTTTTGTCTGGGAAGGGAATTTTCTTACACAAACCATAGAGCCAGTTACATCAGGATACCTGTCAATCTAAGACAGAAATGAAGCTGAATGTATGACGTCCTGGTCATTCTGGACAGTAAAGTCTCCTCTTCTTGTGTCATGTTCCTGTAGCAGATGAGCTAAAGAGCTGCTCCTGAAATGCTGTAACTTTTGGACCCTGGGAGCGAGGTCTCAGGATGGATCCAGCCACACGGGCTGAAGCCCCTCCACCACCCTGTGGTTCTGCCTCACTCAGGGCTCTTCAGCAGCACCCACCGAAGAACAGACCCACCCCTGCTTCGTGGTTAACACATTCAGTCCATTAACCGGTGAAGCGTCTTGGTCACCTCAAAGCTCACGATTGCAGTGTGAGCAAAGCCAGCAGAATTTTGAAACCAAATTGGAAGGCACATCTCTTCTTGTATATACTTACACCGAAATTTTGTGTGAGTAAACTGTTGTCCATTCTCTGCTTACTATTGTTTAGAGCATGCTGCATGTGAAAACCAGAGCCATCAGAGTAGGAGGAACAGCTGAAATATCTCTAATGACATCCAGTGCTAGAAAGTGCTTTGAAGTTGTATAGCTGCTATTTCTTTTCTATGATTTCCAAATGCAAAAAAAACCAAAAAACAAAACAACAACAACAAAAAAAAAAACCAACCAGAAATATCAATGTTAAAAGCATCAGTTAGTCTACTTAATTGGACAATATTTGTCTGTGTCATTTCTTTTCTTCTTATGATGATCTGAAGTGAAGAGGGAAAAGCAGAGAATTTTCTTGATGATTATAAAACATGCATTATTCACTTCTGAGACAAAAAAAAACCCCTACATAGTATTTGCCAAAGACCAAAGGCCAACATATTTAGGTATTTTAAAAAGTGCATTTTTACCTAGTTATGTATGACTCTTGATGGTGAGTCTGACTGTGATGTGGATCACTGAGGGCCTCTAAAGTGCCACCACCATTTTTCATCATCATCCATCCATCAGTGACTTTGAAATCTAACAAAAATTTGCTGATTTTAATTTATTCCCATTCCTATCAGATCGCTGTTATCCCCATACAAGACAGGGCCAGAAATACTATGGACTCAGCCTTAATGAAGTCACTGCTCAGACTGTGCTAGTACACTGGGGACTGCAAGTTGCCATGCCTCTTCTAGGAAGGCCAGTATAGTCCTTGGTGATCTGCTTGGCCAGTTTTGCCAGCCAGTGTAAGAAAACACCAGTTTGCATGACTTTTAGCTTTCTCAGCTCTGAGGTATGATGTAAGGACTGGGAGCAGGATCAAACCCCAGGGCTGGCAGACCCCATCCTGAGCTGAGTGCTCTGACCATTTCACACAAGCTCCTCCTGAAGTAATGCCAACAAATGCTAACCCAAGACGCCCCTGCAATTGATGCGGACGGTGAACACGCAATGCTGCGCTCGCTCTCTGATATATCGCATCTGGACCTTGTAACGATTATGACATTCACTCCATGACTATCATTTAATGTGGGTTTTATTGTGCATTTTAGATCATCACTTACTCCATGGGAAATGGTAAGACTATCTGCCAAAGCCCAGATTCTGCTTTCTTGACTTAAATAAGCGGGTTGTTCAATTGACTGCAGTAGGAAAGGTACTCCTCAGCATGAGCAGAGCCAGGAGAACATGAAACCCTGGTCCTGCACTGAGTGCTGCAAGCTCCAATGAACACAGTGAGGCTGTGCATGGCTGCTGGTTCCCAGCAAAGGGCTGGGGTACATATCAATACGTGTCTTGGCGTGTGTTGTAGGTGAAATAGTAAGATTTACATAGTATTTCACTATTTTTACTACTTTCCTATTTCAAAGCACTGAAAATACTTCGAGGATTTTTTCTGATACTGTCCCACATTTCCCATTTCTTGTATATACAAGTGCTAGTTTATAACACTCCATATCAGCTAATAAATTGGAAATCAAGGACATATTTGCAAGAACATTTAACAGCATAGTGGGTGGAAAAGAACTACAAATCTCACCTGTTGCTCTGCCCAGTGACCCAGAGAAGAGAAAGAAAATAGAAAGAAAACTGCTGACAGTTGTATGCCCACATAAAAACACGAAAATACAAAGCTGCTTACGAGTGTTTCATAATAAAATCCTGTCCTGATAATAGGTTTTGTTTTAATTTCGTGCTTATATATGACTTTAATATACCCAAACCATTTTCATTCATTGTTGAAGACATATTTCCTCTTGTGATTACACCTAGGTACAACAAAATTAAAGCTTTCTAAAACATAATTGCCTGAAAAAGGGAACTGTTCATACACTTTTAAGTATAGCCCTGTGACTGACATCTCTAGCATGTTGCAATAAATACACAAATAAAGTTAATCGCTACATGGTTTGAGCAGTAAAGGAATTGCCATAACTTTTATATAAAAGTTTAGATAAATTGCCTGATGTAGATCAGTAAAGTGGGACCAATTCATTTTTGTCTGTCTTAAAAAGGGCTCAGAAAAACATGATTCCTCATCAAACATCCACTGAAAGGACAACTCACTGTAATACACTGAGATAAAAAATGGGTTCAGGAGGGGAATATGCTTCTTTAGCTGGTGGGTCCTAGTTGTCCTTGACAGCCAATGAAGAGTCACATAAAGTTTACATTAATTGATTTTATTGTTAATCTGCTTGAAATTTTGTCAGCCAAAAGGAAAAAAAAACGGAAAGGCACACAATCACCTACTTTATATAGTGTTTAGCTGTACAAAAATTCTGTTCTTCCAGAGATCTGATCACCAGCAAGCTGCAGAATGCTTTTACAAGTTTTACACATACTTTTCTTTAGTCTAGAGCCACATAGACTGTCCATATTTCACATTGCTACCTCTAACATTTATATTTCACCACTATGGGCTGCAACGTCACATTACTCTGGCACTGAGCCCACCCACCCCTAACACCTCCCTTCATGATGCATTTTCTCCCAACGGTGCTGGAGATGGCCTGTAACATAGAATAGCTTTCTCAGTACGGGAAGATGCCGACACAGGAGATTTCAGTGCAAAACTACACAAAAAAGTCCTTACTATTGGCACATGTTTATGTACGTTTCATTAGCAAAGAGGGGAAACTACAATGTAAAAGCAATCTCTACTCAGAGGAGACTTCGGTAGTTTCCTTAACTTCTTTTCTGGATGGTGTTAGAAGTGGTGTGATTACCGGGCTTACTCCTCTCCCCATATTGCTGTCAATAATATATCCAAATAGTCAGAAGAGTAGGATGTTAGTTGTGTTCAGGAACTAAATATTACCTGTTTATAGAAGATTTCAGTGATACGGCATTGCTAACCAGAGGTGGGCAAAATGCTTCAGTCAAGTATTTTATTTATCAGAATTTTGCATAAACAAAGATTTTTTTTTTTTAATTCCCCAAATGAAGTAAAACTTTTTTGTCTTTAGATGAAACTTCTTTTCCTTTTTTGTCTTTAGATTGAATCCTAAAAGATCAATCAAGACACTTCTAATTGTGCAACGTTTCTGAATACCTAATACCGATTTCAGTGAGTTTGCAGTGTACAGCTAGAGCCAAATTTGCTTGTGCTAATTGTCGAGAATTGAAGTGGTGATTATTTCATCAATAGCAAACTCAGGTTTTGAGCGTTTGATTTGGAGGGAGCCTGTGTCACTCCCGCCTGCTGATGAAGCTGTTCCACTGTGTTACCCTGGTGTCAAAAATGCGTTAATGCAGTGTAGCCCATGGCCATCCTTGCTACAAGAGTAACATTTTTAAATGAAAGGTCCTGGCAAAGAGAGGGGGATGAAATCCTATCATAGAAAGGAGCTTTTCTTTGCTCCCTCCCATTAAGTTGCCCAGCTCATCGAGGACAGACGTTCACTGCATGCACACATCTGGCCCAGCCTCTCTCCGTGTAACATCATTCATCATGACCTGTCATGTTAGCCATGCTGCCCACATTCCCCCAGCACGCCACAGAAAACTTTCCTCTCTCAGCACCTTACATTTCACTCCCTCGTAGGCATCCTTTGTTCATTCTAACAACAAAATGGTGCCATTCAGGAGCTGTAGCAACATAATTGGTAGTTACACAGCACACTCCTCCGGTCACTGGGAGGTCTGCGAGTGCATGATCACGCTAGGATTGCTGCAGTGGCATGCACTGCTCCAAAAAAAAGTAAACTAATACTTTCATGATGCTTTTTGTGATTTCGAGAATGCTTTGTAAATATTTGTTCTCTCCATGTACATGCTAGGTGAATCCAGTCCAGAGAATGACAAATCAAGGCAAAGTATGGCCTTGCCCTTACATGGCAATTAGCAGTGAAACTCAAAGTTCCTTCGTTTTAATCCATTGCGCTCAAGTCTGATAACTTCCAAAAATGCTGATCTCCCCATCCTAGTGATTAAATATTAAACTTTTTATTTGGCGTATGTTAGTAAAAAATATAGGGAACCTGGAACAAATGAATGAATCCAAAAACTAATGAAATAAGGAAAATGTTGGTTATTTATTGATTGGTAGGGCAACATGCCGGGAAGTATTAAGTCTTTGTGGAATATGAGAGTAAAAAACATAATTATACTTGTCTCATTGCTGCTATATAGTTGCTATGAACCCTGGTGGTCCAAACCACTATTTCTGCTCTTGGAACGTAATTTCAGATTTTTCCGCTTCATACGTCGGCCCTGCCAGCGAAGTAGGCCAGTCCTTTGGAAGTTTATGACTACTGAGACCAGAATCATGCAGATGGAGGTGTCTTGCTGCCTGTGAAAAGGGAGGCTACAAGGGCAATGCAGAATGGCCAACATCCCAGGCTGTTTGACTGACTGTACTGAAAGCCCAACACCCTGAGCCCTTAGTTTATAACTCAGCTATACTGTCTTATATCCACTGCTACCTTCCCTTTCTTTTTTCTAGCTGTTTTATTTAGGTTATTCAGGGCAAGTTTTTTCTTTCTGTATCAGCCTGTGAATCACCTGGATCACTCTTGGAGTTGAACAAATAGCAATTAACTCAAAAATAATAAGCTGTCGAGGTTTACTAATGCAGCAACAGCCAGTTCTTCCAGCATTACACTGTAGACAAATAGAGCATAGGTTTATTCACAAACACCAAATGAGCCTACATATTTCAGAAGAAAAATTATTTGGTAAGGACTTAGGTTCTTTCCTCAACATTTGACATGCAACCATGACTGTATCACCATGCCCTGAATACCTTGTTGCTGGACTATGACACAGTCCACGAGGCACAACTGCTATGAAACGTGGATCCTTCCAAGACATTTTATGCTTGTCAGGTTGGCAACAGATTTGTGCTGGTGATGAGACTTGTCTGAGTTGCTGAGCATTGCAGGCCTGTTTCTGTTTACCTTGCCAGCCCATTTGCAGCCAGCTGTTCTCCAGCAGGAGACAATGTTAAAGCAAACACACACATGGAAATCGTCCGTAATAATTAAGATCCCAAGGCAGCAAGTCCCTGAAACACGTGCTAAACTTTGTTTAATCAGGTGACTAAAGCTCCTCCTGAAATGTCTTCTACAGTTGTCCAACCTATTAAAATCTTCTTAAGCTGATAAAAAAGTAATTATTTTGGTCTTCTGTGCATATGTCATCCAATAATGCCCACATGGCTTCAGGGTGGGCATTTTTCTGCAGCTGTCTCAGAATATCTTTCATATTTTTGGTTCCTCTCTCCTGTTGATTCTTTGACAGTACTTCTGCCTGCCAAATTCTCAATTTGTTGGTAATTCATCTTCTCACTCTTTATATCTTTTGTTATTTAAAAATAGAAGACAACTTTTCATTCATGTTAATAAAACTGTTTATATATCTTATCTCTGTACCCAGAGATATTCTAGGGCTTGTGTGCTTTATGGGAATAAATGTGCTTAATAAATGTGTTTGAGTATTATCATCTTGGTCATTATCATCAGTATTTAGGAGACAGGCTTCCCCATATTTTCTTGGTATGCACTACAAGATTAAGAGTTGTTGATATACAGAAATGGGAGTGGATATCGGTAGCAACTAATTAATCTTGGAGGAAACCTAGCGATTAGACAGATTATAAATCCTGATGTAATAAAAGGTCTTAAGAGACATGACTTATAAAACAGACGTAGCCAGTCACAGACTCAAACATTTTTCCGAGGAAGAACCCTTGTCAGACCTTTTTTGCTCCTCTTTCTTACAAATTCCCAAATTGCGTGTGCCAGGTGAAATACTTCAGTAAAACAGAGTTGCCCCTGTGGAAGAGAGAGGCTTGGGTGGGTTAAGTGGATAAGGCTTCAAGGACACAGAACATAACTGTCAGCTCTCCCCAGAAGGGTGTCACTTGTCAGGGACACCAGAGCAGAGGTCTGATGCACCTGGGCAAATCTGGCCTGCCTGCAACACGGGCAGGCTCACACTAACTTTGCTGGAGCATTCAGATAGCACAACCCTGAGCTCTGGGTAGTTTGCTTTTGTCTAATGTGGAGGCAAGTAAAGCCATCAGTAGTTTTAGAGGTGGAATTGTCTAAGAGGAAGAGGTGTAAGAGTCTGACTAGTCTTTACTGCAAAGCTTTTCTGGCCATTACTGCTCTGGCTGGAAGTTTATCACAAACTTGAGATAAAAAAGCAGATACAACACTCATGTCAATTTTACACAAGTTTCTTCACCATGTTTAATTCTTACACTGCCTGGTGCAGAATATATACACTGAAAATAATGCTTCTCAGAATCTGAGTACCAAAAACTTCCTCATCACAAAGCTTGCCTCAGACAGCTGTATGTGAGCCAAAACCTCCTGCTTGGTCGTTGGCTCCCATGCAAATAGAGAAGAGCTGAGCTGCTCCTTTCCCCTCCTCACAGACTCCCCAAACCTACCACGGTGGTCTGAGGAAATACCAGAGGGGACATCTCAGCACAACACCGTGTGCCTCTGTGGAAAAATAACCCATGTCACCAAAAAAATGGAAAAAAGGCTCCACCATGGTTACTACCAAATGACATTAACCTGCTATCAACAAAAATCTACACCATGGCATGACAACAAATCAATGTTTCTGTGTATGATGAAGCATAGTGGAGCCATCTGCTCGCAGTGTGTGGCCTGCGTCTCAGCCTGCAAGAGCGTTTGAAAAACTTGTTGCACATTTCTGAATGTCACATCTCTACTACAGATGTTTCCATCTGCATAGCAGTGTGGTGCTCTGCATCTTACGTACCATAGCATTTGCAGATTCTTAATCTCTTTAATGCATGGGTTTAATCATGCTGGTTTCATTTGCAGCCACCATTCTTCCCCTCATGACTGGATGGCATGAGATATATGAATGTTGGTAGTTCATTGCTGCAGCAACTGTTCCAAATGCTTCCCTTGAGGGGCTGTAACAGTGTGAGTTTCCCAAAAGACTCACACACCTGTATCTAGTTGAAAAGCCTTTCAAATGCAAACTCTGTGCTGGCTGTGGCATTGAAGAGGAGCAAGGGCTCTCAGTCCTATCTTTCCTTGCCTTAAGAGGTTTTCACCAGTCGGATTTCCTTTTGTTGATCCATATAATGCAATAGATACTTTGACAATTGCCACATCACCTTTAAAAACAGAATCATAGAATCATAGAATTGTTTAGGTTGGAAAAGACCTTTAAGATCATCAAGTCCAACCGTTAACCTATCACTGCCAAGTCCACCACTAAACCATGTCCCTAAGCACCACATCTACCCGTCTTTTAAATACCTCTGGGGATGGGGACTCAACCACTTCCCTGGGCAGCCTGTTCCAGTGCCTGACTACCCTTTCAGTGAAGAATTTTTTCCTAATACCCAGTCTAAACCTCCCCTGGCTCTACTTGAGGCCATTTCCTCTCGTCCTATCACTTGTTACTTGGGAGAAGAGACAGACCCCCGCCTGGCTATAACCTCCTTTCAGGTAGTTGTAGAGAACAATAAGGTCTCCCCTCAGCCTCCTCTTCTCCAGACTAAACAACCTTTTACTGGCCTTCCCATTGAGTGTCTGGTGCAGATCTGTGTGATCACTCATGAAATGAAGCCCGCTTGTCCCCACTCCCTGTGACCCCACTCCCCTTCACTCCTGGGCTTCTCTAAAGCTTCTTGCTGTTAACAAGAGACAAGATTTCCAAAGCAGGCTGTGAATAAAGGCGTTGTACTAGCAATATGATTTGAATAAGAAAAGCATCAGGATGAGCACCTTCAAGCTTTCTGGCACTTAGATCCAAACTTTGTACCGTGGCACAGGCCAGGCAGGGCTGGTCTAGAACAACAAAACTCTTACTTCATATTTAAGTGTTGGCTTCATGTTGCAATGAATGAGCCAAATCTAGCATGTAGTTTACCTACTTACTGAATTTTATCATTTTGATCATAAATATTAGACTCTATCCTGGGGCAGAGAGCAAGTCAGGAGGGAGGTCTTGCATGGCACCCCATCTCTCTGCAGAGGTAAGCCCATAGTTAACCATTCAGAAGAACTTTTGGACAGCTCTGTGGTGGTGCCTCCCCTGTTTCAGCCTCGACACAGTTTGCAGGAGGCTGTCTGGGGGATGCAGACCCCAGATGCATAGGGAAGAGAAGGGGGTGCCATGGGATGGAGCTTTCTTCTCACCCCGAGCTGGACCAAGGAACAGGCCCTGCCACAACCCTTGCCTCAGCAATGGCAATCACAGCTGGTGGTGTGCTGCAAATGTACATGAGCGTTTTGGTGCCACCATGGCAAAGGGGGGAAAAGAGACGGTTGCTAATTGCTGTAAGGAATATCAATTTGTCCCTCTTCACCCCCAAGAAGACCCACACTGGGGATGGTGCACACTTGTCCTGCAGCTCCAGGCTGTCCCGCTGCTTGGAGCACTGATCCCTCTTTCTGCTTAAAGGGAATCTCAGAGAGGTATGTGGGGGAAATCCCCAGAACAGAGAGTTGAGCAACAGCTAAGAATACTGAATTTCAATGTTGTGGAGGACAGTCCCACACAAAGCCTCATTAAAATCATAAAAATCAAATTCTAGACATTAGGAACTCTTAGCCAGCACTTTTAGACACCATGGATGCTTATTATCGTGTCCACATTGTAGGGTTTTTGATAATCTATGATGTAGCGTAGATACAGTCACAGAGACTTTACCTACCTGCATTTATCATTCTGGAAAGATCATGTCTATTAATCACAGATAAGAGCACAGCCTATTGTGTCCCTGACAATTAGAGCTCTCTACCAGCAGAGCAGACGCAAATGCCAAGATGAGCAAAATGTAAGATCTCTTTACAGGGTTTTGGGTTTTTTTTTCAGAAAATCTTGTACATGCTATAAGTAGGGTCTTGAATTTTTTTAGTGTTCTGCAAGTGAATCTTAAGCAGCTCTAAATGTCCAGGGCAGGGAAGGGAGGGCAAAGACCTGTTTCTAGCCACCACAAAAATATGTTGCAGTTTTAAATAGGGTTGGGAGGGTTGCCTTGCCTTTGGGAGCTGTACTAGAGAGAACTCACAAAATATGGGTTTGAATATACAGGAGCTGACCTGATGCCCCAGCACTAAGCACACGCAAGTTCCCCGCCTTCAGAGGTGAGGGGAATGACCTGGAGCCGGGCAAGAAACCTTGTTCTGGGCCCATAAGACTTTTCAAACTTTGTAACAGTTAGCTGCTCTGTGCTGGGATAAGACCAAGTCATTTAAAAAAAAAAAAAAAAAAAAGATAAAACCTTTGTAAAATGTGAGTGAAAAAGAGAAAGAGAAACCATAGCAAAAAAGCAAAGGGAATAAATAAATGGATAAACAGATCATAGATGTGATTGGGCATTATGCAGGTCATGCTGTGAACCATTTGAGTGGATTGGGGACAGCAGACACTTCCAGGTAGGTCTTGCCTGTTTTAAGTCTGTGACCCTTCTGCTAGGCTGGGCTGAGCCTGCCTATTCTCTTTTATCCCTGTTGTTAACCACAAAACAAAGCTAAGAAACCTTTCCTGACAAAGGAGTCATTGAAACTTTCCCTGAAAATGTCTCATTTTGACAAAGAAGCCTGAGCAAATTATCTAATCAGAAAGTTCCAAGCCGTTGGAAACAACCTACCCATTTATGCCTCAGCAAGATCAAACCTTGCAGCATTTGGTTATGGATTTTACAATTTAAACTTCACTTTGCCTAGATAAATAATAGTACAAAACAGTATTTTGACTATTTTTTGTCAAAATAAAGCGTGTTATCTCTCTCTTACTTAAACAAGATTGCCATAGCAAAGTGTCTGAACTTCTTCACCTGGCTTTGCTACCTTCCCAAGTGTTGAGCTAATTTTAAAAATACATTGAACTCACAGAAAGAACAGAATTTTTCTCAGGTTCATTGTATTTATCACTTCTGTTGGACTGTTGTACTCTCTTGAGGGCAGACCTCTAGTCTTCATCTGTGAAGCATCTAGTACATAAGACTGTAAAGCATTGATGCAGGGACTATGAAAACTGCTCTGGGTTTGTGTGGTTCCCAGTACAAAGGGGTCCAGGTCATGACTGCCTCTTTCAGGGCTGGAGCAGCTGATGGTATGTGCCAGGAGCTGGCACCCGGGAACCCTGACAAGGCAGCTCCCATCAGAGCTGTGCCCTTCAGTTTCTCTTTCATAGGAAGACGCCGGTAAAGGAAAAGCTGGAGGAAGAAAACCTGGGCACATCTGGGTCTAACCTGCAGGAGGCTCAGAGACCGCTGGAGCAGGCACTCCCACCGCTGGGTGCTCATTCCAGCCGCCCTCCTGGGTCTCCTCTTTCAGATACGGCCTAAGGGGCTGCTTCAGTGCAAATAATAATTTATGACAGCAGCACATGGTTATATCTATAAGAATAACATGTTCATAATAATTAATATATGCTTTCAGAGTGCTTCAGTGGCCACAAACAGCACTTTAATTTGTTTCTTAATTTCCCCAAAGAAGTTACCTGCTATATGAGAAATCCAAAGCAGTGTTTTTCAAGCTCTAGCAAGATATACAGTTCTGCAAACAAGACAAAAATTGCTCCAAAAATTTTTTCCTATGAACTGACTTGTAATTTATTTCTGCCAGTGTTCTGAACTCTGAGTGAGCTTGCTGCTGGAAGACCAGAGACAGAGAGCACATTTTGAGACTATTTGTTTTTTTGAGTTTTACAGGTTTGAAGAGAAACAACGTTTACTCTTGGTTGCTATATATTTCCCCTATATTTATTTTCAAATCAGCTGGGTTTTCTGCAGAAAACAGAACTCTCCTTTCCTTTCCCTTTTAGAGATGGGCATATTTATATTTTAATTCAGGAAGGCTGCCATTTGGAGAGAGTAGAAGTTCTAGGAGCAAGGTTGCAGCATGTGTGATTGGGGCAGTTGTGTATATTCTAGCACTGGGACGGGAACCTGAATTATGGGCATTGGCTTGCTTCTGAATAGAGGAGCCATTGACATTCTGGGTCCTGAAACAAGCTCTTCCGAGAAGCATTATCCTTGCACACACTGCTTTCCCAGTCAAAAATCCGCCCTCTGCTCCTGCGCCTGCTCTTGCTGCAACGTACTTTGGAGTGAATCCACTGGCCAGTGCAGTGGCATGAAGGAGGAATTCAGCTCCGTGGCCCTTGTTACTTGGGAGAGGGACAAGCGGTAGCAAGAGAGACCCCATGGCAGGCAGGGAAAGCTCTTGCTGGAGCCAGTGCTGCTGAGGAAGGAGCGAGGTGCTACGGCAGGAGGGACAGAGGTGGGAAGGGTGCGCCATGAAAGGAAGAGGAGGAGGATGGAGATAACATTCAGGAGGATCTGACCTCCCAGGTTAAATGTTTTTCCTTCCTCATTTTACATAATCCATCTCACCTGAACAACTGAGATCTGCACACTCCTCCTCTGTCAGGAAGGATGTGAAGAACTCAAGAGCGCTGTCTTATGGCCTCCCTACGTGGTGGGCATTTCTCACCAGGAAAGCATTCTTTCCAGAAAGTATTTCTCAGAAAAGAAGTATTCCTGATGGGGAGAGCTTCCTTGCAGAAGGATGGACTCTGATAGAAGGAAACCACAAGTCCATTGGACCAAAATAGTGCCTAGCTTCTGATTAATATTGTGCATTTTTGTTTTTTACCACCAACAGTCACAGCTTAGAAAACTTCATTTTCTGGTCAGTTCTCTGAAAATGAATTAAACACCCAGCCACTACTTTTGTTTGGGGACTGTTAGCATGACTTTTAAGCCAGTTTATGAAAGCATTTTGTTCTAAGAGGATGACCAAATTAATCCCGACTATGACATTATAGATGAGATCTAAAATCAGTTCAGATGTTCCTATTTAGTTAAAATGGTAGAAGCAGCATTATTACAGTAATGTAGGCATTATTTTCTTTCCATAAAGGTGAACATTTTGCTCTGCACTGTTACTTTATCCTTGTAAATCAGATTTGATCTGACCAACAAAACCCTGTCATCCCATCAACAGATCCTGACCAGGCATGATATCCCATCAGAAGCTTCTGATATTCAAAGGAGAATTGTGAACATTATGGATGCTATAAGATAATGGTAGTTTTTTCATTGTTAGGTAGCATAAGATGGGTCATTTTAAACTGTTGGGTTTGGGTGAAATTTCTCCCTTCTGACCATTCAGAAAAAAAAAGGCAAACTGAGAAGCTGATGTTAACTGAAGCTTAGGGGACATTTCCAAGTTCTAATCCTCTTAATTTTTTTGTTAGAGAAATTTACCTTTAAATAAATAATACTCGTGATCAACTGAGCCCTAAATAATCCAGAGCCTTGGAAATGTCCTTGGAAAGAGAAGGATTTCTCAATATCTGAGAAATACTTTCAGAAATGTCAAGAGTAATAATGACATCTCTGGAAAAGAGAAATAAAAGAAAATTTATTGGAAGCCATCAAATGGGGATCCACAGGTGCTTTCTGGGACTGGGAGTATTTGGGGTATTGGAAACAGAGCACAGCTCTCTGTTGCTGAGATGAATCGATGTCACCTCAGCAGAGGCTGAAACTCGTTAGCATCTCACGTCTGCTAGGTGGCCTGTGCGAAGTGAGTTGTCAGTGTTGATAGAGTTTTTAGTTAATAAGGTGTCGTCATATGCATGCATCCTTCATTGTTTTACACAGGAATTTAAGAACTGATGTGGTTTAAGCTGAGTCACATTGTGAGGGCAGAAAAGTGGAAGTCAGATGTGGTCTGTGGCTAATCAAAAGGCATTTGAAACTCTTCTATAGATAAAGCAGATTTTTGTCTGAAACAGTATACTAACATTTTTACTAAAGTATTCTTTCACTGTCATTGTGTTCAGGGACATGTCCACTTGCAAGAGCAGGTGTGCAACTAAAAATGTCTGAAAATTCAGCAATAAAATATCTAGAAACCACATCAACACTGACAACTCACTTCACACCGGCCACCTAGGAGACATCAGATGCTAATGAACTTCAGCCTTTGCTGAGGTGATGCAGTAGAGGTTGTTGAGTTGAATGAGTAGAATCTACCTAAAAACATTGATGATACGTGGTTACAGAACATTGCTAAAAATATAAATTGAAGTTACACATGGGGAACCAACAAATAATTTTCATCCTGAAATATGAAACTCTCTTTTATCACCCCACGCACATGCTTTTAAATTGCAATGCTGGACAGAGACGGAACTAGCCATGATCCAGTGTTGACCCAATACAGTCAGCACCCAAAACTAAAAGCATCACACTAACATGGCGCCTTTGCTTGCACTTAGCCCAGGGTGACATCATTGTGGTAAATTACGTGTACGAGCAGAGCTAAGGTGCTGGGTGTAATGGAGACGCCTTAAAAGGACGTATTTAGGAAGTCTGTTATGCAGCCATGATGCTGACAATGTTCAGAATCGGTAAGTGCTGTGAAGACCATGCGCCATGGAAGTCAAGGAAGGGCAGTCAGTCAGAAGTAACTGATTTGTGCCTAAGTTCTTGTATCCCCTGCTGCGTATTGCAGGCACAGGAATAAGTTGCTGGGTAGCCAGTGATATCAGCTACATTTTTGCTGAATAACTATGCATTTAGAAACCCTCTGGGATTCCACCACATTGCTCCCTATGAGTTCCTCCTGCTGAAACCTCTTATCCACATCTTCAACCTTCGGTTGATGTTCTTCCTCTTCCTGCACTTCTCCCAAATTTTACTGGAAAAAGATGTCATCTGATACAGGTGGAGTTTCTCTGCCTTTCTGAAAAACAGCAGGAAAGAAGGAGCAGAGGATTAGAAAAGCCTCAATCTTGTTTTGATGTCAGTAAGAGTTTCACATACGTTAAAACAGCAGTTCCAAGCTTAGAAAGGACTCTCTATGACACTGTTATTATAAAGAACATTTGTAAATGTTATATAAGCTGAACTCATGTGCAATACCTAAACTTTTCATTGCTTTTCACGGCAGAGGAAAGAAGATATTATAAACATGTAAAATAAGGCACTAGTACATTAACATAAATAACTAATAAATTGTAAAGCTTTGTAGAAAACAGAAAACTAAGCCCCTTGCTAAAATGGAAGGCAAAAGGTACAACCCATACAAGCCTTCCTCCATTCAGGAGGAGGTAGGAAAACCAGGAACAAAGGGTAACCCACTCTTCTGAGAAGCAAACCTGTTAAATTACAGATATCCAGACAGGGCATGTGGGTAGTCACGCGCCATAGCTGTACTCTGGTGTACTCTACAGCTTTGTAAATTTGGCCCATCCTTTCTCGTTAAGGAATGAAAATACTTTAGAGCCAAGTTAAAGGGATGAATCGCGGATTGAAAGTCCTCGGGTTGTTGATGCTCTTTATGCCAGATAAAACAAATAATAGAGCTTGATGGAATGGAAATCTCCATATTCTGCCATACATTTAATTTGTTTATGGTTCACTTGGCACAAATTTTTTTTCCCCTTTGGCACTAAATGGACTTTTAAACTGAAAGTGAATTTTGATATTAAAAAAGCTCTGGCTGTAAAAACGGACAAATTAACAAGAATGAGCACTTTCACACAGGAGAAAATGATTCATTAACTGCTCTTTCGCCATTGTAGAAGAGCCCATTTTTGGCTTGTCCTCAGAGAGTCCAAGGATGCTTATAATACAAGCAACGTTTAGAAAAACTTCATTACACAGAGAAAATTCCAGGCTTCAATTTTTCTTCTTGAGAGAGTTCAGTAGTTGCTTTATTCTCCGTGTGTGTGTGTGTGTGTGTGTGCGCACGTTTATACACAAAATTAGGTTCTAGCAAAGGGAAAGTGCATTTATGCAAAAAGCAATTCATCAACCACTTCTGTGCTCAGAATTCACTGAGGTAATTTAGATACTTTAATGGCAAGGTAGTTTAGGTAAGGTATGCAATAAATGTTTCCCCCAACCCCTCCAAACAGTTAGAGTAATGGAAAATGTGCACTCTAAATGAATCTTTTCAGTAAAGTAATTCTTGGTTTAATTATTTATCAGTTAGAAAATATGAAATATAATGACATAGCAAACTTCTCTGGAACCTCTTTTCATGTTGTGGGAGCACTCTTACATTAGCCGGAGTTTTATGCTGGCTGTAACTAAAAGGCTAACATAATGCAGCGTGCGGCACTAATCTGTTTCTCGTAACATTAAATACGCAGAAAGCAACTACCACTATGAGGAGACCCTCATAGGTGGATCTATTATTTGCAATATTTTCACCATGGCCTTGACCTTAGTGATGTCAGGCATATATTACATCTCCACTATAATTTACTATTGACATCATGGATTAAATTTGTTGTTTCAGCTAATGCAACAGAGCAAGCAAGGTAGATTGTGAAACAAAGCCAGCTGCTGAAATACGAGGGTTGTCAAGTATAAATTTACAAAAGATATTCAGACTGAGCGCAGAAGACAAAAATAAATGGACAGAGAAGCTGTTTTTGACAGACTGCAAAGGGCTAGAGACTTAAACTTGAGCATTGTAAATCCAAATGTCACAAAACACTGCTACAGAATGTGAGACATGTCTATTTCTCAGGAATATAAATGGTGATATGAAACCAAACTTTCAAGATGCTGTGCATTTTTGAAAAGTCTATCGCTGTCTCCTGATAAGAAATTTAGTGATATTTTCGTCTTAGCTTTAAAAGCAGGAAAATTCATCATTTAAATTCAGTGACCAATATAATAACTGTATTTGGGGCAGGTAGATTATAAAAATAGCAAAAAGTAAGCTTTGTATAGTTTTCTGGATTTCTAGAAAAATTTGTTAAACTGACTGATGTGTTCTCTTAGTGAAATTTAGCCAATTACATCTAATTAATTAATTCTTATTTGGGTATTGATATAGATAGATGGTATTTTCCAGCTAAATTATGTGCCTGTGGAAGAACAGCACTATATAAAAATAAAATACTTTATTATTTCATATATGTTACGTTATCCACATAACTCAGGACGGGTTCTCTTGCCAAGAATTGACTGCAGTTTCTAGAATGACGTACTACCTCACGGCCTGCAGGCAGGACTCAATAAAGTGAGATATCCATGGAGCGAGGTGGGCAGCAGTGCTCGTGCGTGCCCACTGCTGAGGCCAAAGAGCATCCTGCCATTGCTTCAACTTCCAAATTCTCAAATCTTGAAGTGAGTAACTGAGGATGAAAAAAAGAGGCGCAGCATGCTGGCTGAACCCTCCGCTTGGGAGATTTTCAGCTCCTTTTTTGACTCAGCAACAAGCATGCGCTTTCTTATTTCTTTACAGCTTGAGGGAATAAATCTAACTTGAGGAAATTAAACTCTGACTCCATGACCTAAATAAGTTGTCAGCACAGATTTAAGAGGAACATATCATAGTCACAGAACCATCAATGAAGTAACTGTGGGTTCTACCAAAATAGAAATAGAGGGCACCGTTTGGGGGTAAATGCAGAGACAGGAATGATACTTTTCTGTGTGATATTTGGAACACCTCCAAAACAACTGCATTTTGCCGAATCCTTTCCTCCAGTGCAAATCTAGTTGAGGCCTGACTGATGGGATGGCTACCTTTAGCAATCAAAAAGCAGAGGATGTGAAATAATGGCTAGCAAGAGCAGGCTTTGTTTTGAAGGGGCTCATGTTTTTTTGCTGAGTTTTTTTGCTACTCAGATGTGCTCATTTTAAATAAAAATTGGGATGGGTTAAAGCAAGGTTTTGACACATGACTAAAAGCAGTGTTAAGACGAATTGTCTTTAGCTTTTTCCTATTGTGTCAAAGATGCTGTGGGAGATGATCAATGTAGGCCAGACCCAGAGAGATTCCACGCACCACTGCCTGCAAACACCTCTCTGGAGCAGCTCAGACATACACTGTGCTGCAAGAGGTAAGAGCAACAGCATGCTGCATGAGCTTAGCATTAATTTTGATTCATTTTGCAGATCAAGCATGAAATGCCTTTTGTAGTGCTCTCTGGTGCTAAACGATTTACACCAGTTTAGAATTTTCCAATCTTAGCATCAATTATTTGTGACAATTTCAGATAGCTATCTAATTTTGGCAATGCAGTATTCATACCTGGGGCTTCATTTCAGCCTATATATTGATTTCCTCTAAGCTCTGCTTTTCTGGGAAAATCTTTTACACTGATACACCTGGCCAGCAGATGTGGCTCGGCTATTATATGTGATGCAATTAATCTGGAAGGCTGGCGTCACAGGACTTTCCATGATGCTGTGGCAGCATTATTGTGATTCATTAGTGTCACTTCCTCAGCAAGTTGTAATTGGCAGTGCTATATTGTTTCTGTAAAAAAACAGTCACTGCGGTGGTAGGAAAAAGAATGGCATATTTTCTTTTCCAAGGAAAACAAAGGTTATCCTTGCTTACACATCTAGTGTAAATGTAAAATGAACAAGCTCCATCCTTAATTTACCTCTTCTACCTCACTGCAAAGCCTAGGTGTTAGAGGACGGCGTTGAGATGCATTCACCAGACAAGAAGTGTTTCCTATTATTAATGGCTGGAGCAGCCCTCTGTGTAATCAAAGGGCACAGCTGCGGTGATATACGGCCAGTGACAAACGGAGAGATCTTTCCTTCTCGCCGCTACAAGCTTACCAGCTTGCAGCCAGCAACTTCCAGCACTGTATATCTGCAAGATAAATAGCACGAGATATGAATATACGCAGCGCTTACAGTCTTGAAAAGTATTGTTATATCCCCCACATACAATCATTCTAAATATGACTCGAGTGCATTTTTCACAATTTCAGAGCTATTCTTGCTGTTTGTAAATAGATACAGTTTCTGAGCAGAGATTTAAAACCTTCTAACAGTGCTGCTTTCCGAGGTCTGCTTTGGAAGCGGTTGCTGTACAGCTGATGGTGTCAGCAGAGCGGCTTTCGTGAGATTCATAGCTCTCTTTTGCAGTGACAAGCAGCGCTGAACTTTTCTGTGAAAGGAATCAGCTAAAGAATATACAAGAAATCATTTTTATTTCTCCTATGCACCTATGCCAAAGCAATCTAAGGGAAGAACTCATTCTCTTTAATATGCATGTATTTGAGAAAAAGCTGCATTAGCTGTTTCTTCTGTAGTTGTTTCTAGTCACATTTTAGTCCTTTCGTTTTGCAAAGCCAGGTATTCTGTGTAGTACCACTTCCTTAAGCTAAGGATGTATCTGAACTGAGGCAAAACTGTAAAGCTAAATAGCAATTGCCAGCGAAAAGTAAGGCGAACAAAGGTGCTTGGTAAATAAAAAATGACGTGCTCTTTTGCCTGGTTTGACTTTGCTGCTGTCGCTGTAAGTGGGTCCAGATTTCCACAAACACGAAGCGAAAGCATCAGTGGGCAAGGCCATCCCTTGCACGGGCTGAGGGGCAGAAGGGTGTCCCCACGCAGAGGCGGGCACGCGCAGGCGCGCAGGCACACGCTCACGCGGAGGAAGTCAGCGCCGCGCCGTGACCTTTCCGTGAACCTCCGAGGAGATGCAAAGATCAGTCAAGAAGGCAAAGGTCAGCATTCATGCTGGTCACAAACAAAAATCAGATTTAGCCAGTCACTGGAAGAGTGTTTCTGGGCCCTTGGATTATCTGAGCAAAATACTAATAAATACATCTTGCACAGTGAAAAATTGACTCGGTCGGTGTTTACTGTCTCAGCATGGCTCAGTTTTGCTGCACTCATTTGACAACTTGTTAGAAGTTATGTTCATTTTTCCCCTGTAATATATCTATGCAGGAGAAAGATGGAGTTAAATAACACGACGGAAGTGGCACAATGTGAGAAGAACCTGGGAATTCAGGGTGAGCAGTGCCACTGCTCGTGTTGTGAGACGCAAAGGTACGAGCTGAAGAAAGGAAATTACGTGTTGATTGCCTATGAAGAAAAACATTGAGTTAAAAGCAAGGCAACAGTAAATGAAGTCTGCAGTTTCAGTTGTAATTGACTTCTCCAGCCTCTCGCACAGTACTTGGGATCAGATTATACCACAGTCGTATATCTTTGTTTAAATCAGAAAAAAAAAAATCAGAATGAAATATACAAGTAATATAATCCTACCTTCAGCAGGTCAGAAGTGAAAACAAATGTGGTGATTTTGCTTCTGCTGTAGCCTGAGGTGGACATTTGCCCAAGTGACAGCATACGAGAGAGATACATTTTAGCACAAAACTCCCATTGACTTCAATGGGGCCCTGATCTAACCCAGACACACAGAGCAAGTGCTATACACTAGGAGCACAAACCCCGACCATATGAGCATCTTTACTACAGCAGGCTGGGAGGATCTTGTTCAAAGAAATGAGTTATTAGGAGCGTTATTTTGTTTCCCCTTGCCTTTGCTTTTCTCGCTGGCACAGTGCAATAAACTAAAGCAAATAGTTAAGTTCCACTTAGGGAAAATGATGAGTGAAGCTCAAATTTTGGTTACAGATTGGAAAGGATACCTTTAGCTTGTAATAGTGTACCTTAATAATGGCAGGTGACTCATAGATACACTTTTATCTAACATATTATGAAATTTCTCAATATATCCTTCAACTCGGGAAGTTTTCCAAGTAAAACAAAGTAAAAGGAAAAAAACTCAAATATTTTACCCATGCATGATTATTGGTGACTTCAATTATTTCTCACGCTTATTCTTTTTTAGAGTCGTCTGGATTGTTTTGACCACTTTCCCACATCTTTTAGCTCCTAAAACAAATGTTCTTTCATCAGTAATTGCTCACTCTGGGGCTAGTTTTAGTGTGCTTTTGTAAAAAAAGGAAAAAAAAAAAAAAGGTTGGGTTCGTTCTCCAGCTTTTGCCCTCGAATATGAGTGAAAACGTTTCTGCAAGACGCGAGCGCTGCAGTTTGGGGCACTTCCTGCCGGTCCCTGAGAACTGAAGCGCTTTTCAAGCCGGCGAGGAGCTGTCGGAGCACTGAGGCTGCTTTGTGCCTGCCCCAGCAGCGGGAAGGCAGCTCCTCATGGCCGGGAGCTGGTGTGTACAGACTCCCGCCTGGACCAGAGCTGGGCTGAAAGCTTCCAGCTTCTCCGTGAAGGGGTCTGGGGAGTATGGCTTGGACAGTAATTCTAGATGAGGCTTAGGCTGAGCTGGTGAAGCAAGGCATAAATTAGACAAGTTCAAGGCAGGCAGTATTTAATATACATAATACAGGGAGGGCTTACAGCCAGGGCTACTCTTCTGTCTCCGTTGCAGAACAGAATAATGGAAAACCCAATCTTTTAATCTTTCTGCAAATATTTTAACTCCTTTTAAAGTCCTTCTAATGCTAGCATTTACTTCATACTCCCGCCAGCACTTCTGTGTGTGGGAGTGCTCATAGATCCTGAAGTGGCTGTGGAGCCTCTTCTTGTCCCATCAGCCAGCAGAGAAATATTACCCAGCAGCAAATAACCGGCACTGGCCAACTTTTACTCAGGGGTATGAAAGCATCTTGCCAGGGAACACTCTGATCTACATACACTGACTTTTTAAAAAGCTGGAAGAGTCTGAGAGGACTGTAAAAGAAGCTAAGGTCACACAAATGTTTTAAAATGGTAAACGTGATGACTAATAGACATTCAACCTATTAAGCTGAAAAAAGCTGCCGTCCCAGTCTTGGAAGCTTAACATTGGAGACAATCAGTAAATAATTAAATGACAGCAGCAGAACATTTGTCTCGGCACATTTTCAGGGAAGTTAAGTCTTGTCAGACAAGTGTGATCTTAGTTTTGTTGATGAAATAGCAACTTCTATTGATAAAGTCAAAAACTCACAACAAAGCAACATACTAACATGAAATGGACCAAACCAAACACACAGGTGATATTGGGTAAACGGGAACTGAAAGCCACCATCCTCTGTTGAGGCCCCACAGGCACCGGCCCTTCTTCCACTCCTATTCCATAGCTGAGGGTGACAGCGAGGCAGGGGCAGGGACACAGCACCCAGACAAGAGCAGAGCGCGTCCAGCGATAGTAACCACGGTCAGCCAAAAGTCCACTCATCTCAGACAAGTCCATAGGGCCAAGGCAGGTCTGCGGTCAAGCTGGGAAGTCAGGTCAGCAAGGCCAGATCAGGCTCAGCTCAGTACAAGGCTGGCACAGGCACACCTAAAATGTAAAACTTGGGCAAGGACCAAGGGCAAAAGTCTGACCTTAAATGCAGCTTCCAAGCCAATGGACAAAAGCCCCACATGAGGCTTCCCCCAACTCTTTCTCATGCAGCTCTTTCTCACGGCTTAGCTCCTTCTGTGGGAGCTTGATCCAGGGTTACACAACTGCACCCGTGTTAGAGCAGCCCTGGAGCACAGCAGCCAAAGCCATGGTGGGGCTGAGGGGGAAGAGCCTGCAGAGCAACTCAGGGCCTCAGCATGGATTTGGGAATAATGGTAGCTAAACAAAGGAACACGGACTTTCAGTACAACATACAGAGCAGGATGTGAAGACAAGACGAAGATACACAGCATTAACTAGATTTCAGAAGGTGCTATTATACCTGCATATAGCATTAGTGAAAATGATCGTGGGAATATTGGCTTGGTTCTTGAAGTATATTATGAAACTAGAAAAAAGGTTGGGAAAAAAAAAAAAGTTCAAATTAAAAAAGAGTCAGGAAAACATGCCTTGATCTGTTAAGGTTATCCAAGAAGGAGTTAAAATGTGACTTAATCAAAGTCTGCAGGTATCTACATAAGGAAGAGATTTCTGATAACAAATAGCTATTTAGTCTAACAGAAAAAGGCACAATAAGATCCAATGGTTGGAAGCTGCTGTACTTTCTCTAGCATGGGCCATTAATCATCGGAACAACCTACCGCAGGATGTGGTAGATCATCTGAAGTCTTTAAATCAAGACTGCATCTCTACAAAAGAAATTCCCTCTCTCAAACAGAAAATCTGCATCTGATGCAGAAACTGCTATTTGGGGTTTACACCCTGAATTGCTCGAGGATTGAGGTGAAAGTCCTTAAAATCTATTGAATTAAAGAAAAACAGCTCAGTGGAGAAAATAATAAAGACAAATAAGTGGGGTGTTATAGGGCAGCATAACAGATTCGTGTGCCTTTGTCACTAAAACTCGCACAGCTATTTACAAGAACAAACTTAGAAGAAGCAGAGAGGGGGAAGAAAAAAGGTATTCTTTCTAAAATATATGTCTTCTGTCCTTTAAACACAGTGTGATAAAGACACGCTTTTTGCTTGAAGTTCATCTGGTGGAGTTCTGACTGCGCATGGTGATGGGCTTACCAGTTCTTATTTATGAAGCGTGGATTCTTGGGCATGGTTAAAAAATACCAGTTGGCCTTCTTTCAGTTAAATCCCATTCCTTTGAGGCCAATTTAATCATGCTTGAAAGAGATCTGTAAAACAGAAGCACTTTGAGTTTCCTACAGAGAAAAAAGGAAGACACCAGCCTGTGGGAGAGAATACAGCTCTTATGTCAAAAAGAGCAAACGCATAGGGTGCAATTCCACGGCTATACTTTCGAGTTCAGACCGCCTAAGTTTATGGCCAGAACTCCCATGGGGAGGGGCAGGAGTATATGAGGATATTTGCTACTTTTTATAGTAATAGCACTAAGCATTTATATAATTCTAGCACTCTGCTTTGATAGGACCTTCTTTGTGCTGGGAGCTGCACAAACACAGAAAAAAAACGGAGGGGAGGACAATCCATGCACGGGAAGAGCGCCGTAGCCCAAAGCCCCCAGCAGCCTGCACAGAAAACTTGAGCTGGTCTTTCAGGGCTGCTGCCAGGACAGGAAAAGGACTCTCATTCCCTACCTGCTTTGAGCCTGCGTGAAAAATCTTTCTCTCAGATTTTATGTATGGTTTTAGCCTCTGATATGCAAACAGCTGCTGGATGAAAGTGTCTGTTCCAAGTTCACTGGGCTTTTCATGATCAGAGAGTAATAGTAAAGAGCTGGATTCAGAGATTATGCTGGCTTTGCTCCATCTGTCCCTTGGGATCCAGTAGTTATGTCCCTAACCCTTCTGCGACCTAAGCATATGTAATACATGTAGCATGGCTCGAGATAGTGTATGAGGAAATGAAAATGCATAGGGATATACCTGCTAATTTGTTATCTGCATGCCAATGAACGTGGCAGCACAGCTGCCTGTGCTGGCTGTGTGTGTGTGCATGCTGCATGTGTACGCCATCCCCCCCGCTGGATTTCCAATTAAAACTGGGAGCTCTGTGGAGTGAGTGTTTTATGCCTGAACTATTCCTGGTAAACCTGCTACAGTACAAATAAGAATCAGCCGGAACGGTTCAGTAGAGTTCCTACTGTCAAGTCCTTAAATTCATTAGCCAGTTCACATATTTTGCCATTTACATTGTTGGATCACTTCTCCTCTTTCCATAAGCTTATAAAAACAAACAATTAGTTAAGAAAATTTCTAGGGCTTTTCTCCCTGCGCAAGCCATTTTTAGTCTTCCTTTTTCTAAAGCCTGCTGTTGGGCTGAGCAGCACTTTTACCCCCTGGGGTCTGTGTTTCACCAGTGATGGTAGCCAGATGAGACTGTTTCAGGATGACACAAAGTACCATCTCCACAGAGGCCGAACATCTTTCTGAATTACCCCACAAGTGCTGCTGACTAGAGAGCCAGGGAGAAGGCAAGAGGCTCAGCTGCTATTCAGCATGTCACAGCACTGTTAGCCCAATCTGTCAGTCATCACAGCCCAGAGCCCACATTGAAACCTCCACAGGCTTTGAATCAAGCCTTAAGTGTTACAGTACTTTGGGACTGTGTATGCATGTGTGTGGTTTCTGGGTGTATGTTTTAATTTTGTTTTGTTCTGGAAATACCAAGTATGTCCTTTGAGACTATTAGAAATGAGGTTTATATAGACATGGTAAAAAAACACTGTAGGCAAGGATAATAAAATATGACATTATTATGAGAGACATAACAACTGGTTTAAAATAGGAAGTGCTGAGTTTTTCAAGTTCAGCAAGTATGATTGTTTTTCTCTTTCATTTTCTGAGTGCCTCTGAGTATATAGAGTCCTAATTTGAGAACTGGAACAAACTGGGTATGTTTATGAGCAAGCAATATAAACTCATCTATCAGACTCATCAGTACATGGGCCAAACCATAAATTACCATCTCACTGTTGGCTTTAAGAGAACAATGACACTTACCCCTTGTGAGGATGCACCCCTTATTTTTGAATCAGGAAAGCTAAAAGCTTTGCTTCTGGCAAGGACAACTCTAAAAGGAATCATTCCTAATGCAATCTGGCCTTGAAATAAAGCTCCCTCTCATCTGCATCCCCTGTGTCATCTGATATGGGCTTCAAATATAAAATTTTCATTGTTTTTATATGACATTGTTGTGATGGGAAAAAATATTAGCAACATAATTCCTAACAGAATCTGCATGAAGTCATCACACGTTTGACTTCCTGATAGACATAAATCCACCCTCTTCCAAACTGTGTTGCTCACATGACATTCCTACTAAGCAGCGACAGTTGATAAGAGCTACTTTGCATAATTTGCTTTGAAGTATCTTTGAGATAGGATTAACCAGATGATGTGCTCTTTATTTTTCTTTCCCTCCTTCCCTCTTTCTCTCTCGTTGTTGTTGTTGTTGTTGTCATCATCGTCGTCGTCATCATGGTCCTGTTCCTACAGAAAGGTTTGTGGACTGCAGATATCCATGTGATGTATGTACACTTTGTGAGCAGATTGTCTGTGTCTTACCCTAAATGTGTTAATGTTTGAACTGCTAGAAATAACACAGAGAAATCCAAAACTGCTAAAATCAGACAGTCAAAAGCCACTGCAATTAGCCAGTACAAGTACTTGACAATACCTCTGATTTACCAACAAATGACTGTTCTATCTATCTTTCCATCAGCTTGCTTTCAAGTCCAAGTATGCATTGTTTTTCAATCATTAGCTTTTGAAATTTAGCTTTTTGATTTCATTAGCAAGAACACTTTGGCATTGTCTGAAAAAGAGAATAGTTTATATTTGGCATTGTCTGAAAAAGAGAATAGTTTATATTTGTATTGAGTGACAACATCTCTGTCTTCTGAGACACTGAATTGTTTTGTAGCTTCTTCCAAGGGATAGTTTTGTGGAGTGGAGAACCACATCTTTGCCCACTAGTTTTCTGCATCACTTGTCATACACAATGCAAAGGAAGTGACTATGAAAATGCAAATGAATAACCTCATCTAATTACTGCTAATATGATAGCATGCTGTACATCCGAATGGCTCAGAAAATTAATGGGCACCATTCTGAACTGTGGAAACATGAGCTATGGTGAGAAAGTTGGAATTCAGATTTACTGCTTCTTCCTTCTCATCTCCAATCCTTGAATAAAAGAAAGAACCATTTATAGGACGCAAGTTTAAGTACCTTAATCTTATCAGCTTGGGCTTGGCTTTTTGTTCTTCTGTGTTCAAATGAAGCACCTCATCAAAATTAGATTAAGATGGTAAATAAAATCAAGGTCAACTTTTTATTAACTTTTGGGTTTTACCTCCCCTCTGAACGCGTTGGCTCTGAAATCTCCCAGCTGCAGCCGCTGGATGTTTAGAGGCAATACTGCAGACTTTTAGGTTTTATGGATTCTACAAGAACAATATAACATGATACTGACAATCATAAACAGATACTAAGTTGTTTCAGTTTGGAAACAATTGCAGCCATATAACCCTTGGTGGGCTCTTTTATATGAACTTTTATTTTTCTCCGTACAATGGCTAACATGGGAACTATCCCCCATCCAATAGAGCAGCTTGTATTTGCTCAGGAAATGGTTAAGTTACAGCAGGTCACCCCTGTTACTTCATGGAAATGCTTTGATTTGTCTTCCATACTAAAACAGTTAGAGTCATTTGTTTTACTAACAACTCCCCTCAGAGCAGAACCTCAATACTATCTTAAAACAAAATTAACTTCACACATGACTTTGTCAAGAAGCTTATTTCCATCTTAGGAGAGTTCAAATTTCATAAAATCTGGACACAGTGTAGTGAAGAGGACAGACTTCGGAAATGTTATTTCCTTTCTTTTTGCTGCCCATACTGCCCATTCACCTGTGGATTTTTTGGGCAACGTAAATGCAACACTTTCCTAAGCGCATAAAAATGCCTGTACTTGACCAGGCTACCCAGCTCGGCCATTACCAAGAGGGCACTGGGCAAAATACTGGTCGTGTCTCCGACCTGCATTCTGACTCGTTCAAAGTCTAACCTCACAGACGCGTCTACAGCAGTCGCACTTAAAAGGCACTTTTTGAAAGCCTCCAACGATTTGAAAACTATCTGGCATATCTAAAAATAGGGAATAATTCTGGACTGGCTAATTACTTTCAAAATAGGGGAAACATAGCTGCAGCCCCCAAAATCGATTGGCAAGGCAGCTTAAAGATACAAACAGGACTACGTGGACAGCAAACATGAGGTTTGTATGTATCTTACTCCATCCTTCTCTGAGGAGTTGTATGAACATGAAGCTTCTAACTGTCAAATTTGAGTAAGTCCTGTAAGGAAAAAAAAAAAAACAACTAAGCAAAAAATAATAATAAAAAAACCCCTGCTCCTCATCACTGTACCTCCTGTTGTTTAATTATTGTAGTTTAATGGTGATAAGTCTAGTTTGTCTTGCATATCCAAATTGGTTGAGAACACTTTCTGGACTTGAAATAGAGGAAAATAAAAGATTTCTCTTTGTTACAATTTCAAAGCACTTCGCATTCACCACAAACCGCCTGCAAACAGTAAAGCTCAGAATACCAGCCTGTATCAAGTCATTAACCTTTTAGGACTCAATCAAAGCAGTGTTGTGTGACACTTTATTAATGAATGCTTTAATGTGGTATATAAAAGCTAACAAACATGGAAACTGGCAATGATTCATCAAATTTAATATTCCATCAAACATTTAATTTTGAAGACTGACAGTTTCTAAAAATAATCCAATGGAATACAAGTTCAGAGAAGTGCCTAATGAAATTCACCCCCCTCTTTTTAGGACTTTTCAAAATTGTATTTAGATGCCCAAGAAAAGCAAAAAAAGTGCACAAAAAACTGAAAAAGTTATGCGACCTTCTAAATAACATTTGAACATATTTTATGGAATCTGCTGTGAAGAGTGAAGGAAGTTGTCCTTATAAATACACTTGCAGTTTAGGTCACACATTGTCTGCAGTCATTGCTAGGAGGCAAAAGCCCTGTTGTAAAACAGCTGGGCTTCTTGGCTTGGGGCAAAGGCAAATTCCACAGCCAGAAACCTAATTAGACGCTTTTGGAATTCACGGCACCCTTTCACACTATGACCTTTTCCTTTCTGTCTTCCCCTCGCTTCTCTCCAGCTCACCCCCATATGTCCTCCTCCCCCCTGTCCCCCATGAGCATTTGATCCTCTCCTTACTAAATATGTTGCTTTTTTTCTTTTTGCATAAATACTGTCTACTGGCCAAATTCAATCCTGCTGGTAATAAGAGCAACTTGGAAGTCAACAAGTTTATGTCATGGCTAAATTTGTCCCTGTGATCCATTTAACTTCTAAGCAACTCTAAGATTATCCAGTCTCCTAAAAATTTCCAAAAACATGGGCTGCAGAGAAGTGATGTCAAAGAAACAGCTTTATCTGGCCTGGAAAATTTCAGAATTCCCCAAAGAATTGTCATCTTGCCTTGGAAGGAAAAGCAAAATATTCTGACTTTTCTCAAAACCCACCAAGGCGTGGTCTAACTGTGCCCCATTGCCAGAGTACTCACCTGAACGCAGAAAGCCCAGGTTCAAATTCCTGGAGGGACTTGAACCTGGGTCTTCCTTGTGTCACAGGCAGATACACCAGCTCCTGGCCTCACATGGGCTTCTTTTTGGACTGAAGTAGCAATTCTGTTCTGAACCTGACTTCTCTCATGGAAAGATTTTGCATATCCACAAAGCATTTTTCATATTCATATTTCAACAAGGCCAAGTGCAAGGTCCTGCACATGGGTCAGGGCAATCCCAAGCATAAATACAGGCTGGGCTGAGAATGGATTGAGAGCAGCCCTGAGGAGAAGGACTTGGGGGTGTTGGTTGATGAGAAGCTCAACATGACCCAGTAATATGCACTCGCAGCCCAGAAAGTCAATCGTATCCTGTGCTGCATCAAAAGAAGCGTGACCAGCAGGTTGAGGGAGGTGATTCTCCCCTTCTGCTCTGCTCTCTGAGACCCCACCTGGAGCACTGCGTTCAGCTCTGGGGCCCCCAACATAAGAAGGACATGGACCTGTAGGAGCGAGTCCAGAGGAGAGCCATGAAGATGATGAGAGGGCTGGAGCACCTCTCCTGTGAAGACAGGCTGAGAGAGCTGGGGTTGTTCACCCTGGATAAAAGACGGCTCCGGGGAGACCTTATCACAGCTTTCCAGGACCCGAAGGGGGCCTGCAGGAAAGATGGGGAGGGCTCTTTATCAGGGAGTGTAGTGATAGAACAAGGGGTAACGATTTTTAAACTGAACGAGGGTAGATCTCGATGAGATACAAGGGAGAAATTCTTCACCACGAGGATGGTGATGCACTGGAACAGGTTGCCCAGAGGACTTGTGGATGCCCCACCCCTGGAGATGTTCAAGGCCAGGCTGGATGGGGCTTTGAGCAATCGGGTGTAGCGGAAGGTGTCCCTGCCCATGGCAGGGGGGTTGGAACCAGATGATCTTTAAGGTCCCTTCCAACACAAACCATTCTATGATTCGATGATTCTATTGCCAGATAGGTATTTTTCAATGAACAGTGTATCACCACAAATTTGCCAACCTCCTATATCCTCAAACACATTCAAAACTTTTCTAAAAGGATGATACACTTTAACTTAAATGTTACTTGTGTCAAGGGGAAATAATATCCAGAAACACCTAGATACAAGAATTTAGGTGTCTTGTAAAATAAATGAGCAACTGATAGAAATGAAAGGCTATTAAATGCCACTGAAGATGTATAATTTACAGCAAGACGATTATATATCATTTTCTTAAATTGTTTTTATAACGTAAGTTGTAATTCTTATCCAAACTCATTTCCAGCCAAAGAGCATGTTCCCTCACATGGATTTTTCACTTAACTAAAAATTGCAGAATTCATCCATTTAAAAAAAAAAAAAAAGTGTGATAAATAGGATATTTTAACTGACTTGGGTAATGGAGAACTGCTGTGCTGCTCTTGAGAAATGTCTATAACTCACTTATGCCTTCTGGTATTTGTATAGCATGTTGACTCATGAATCACAGAGTAGCTATCATAAAAAAAACAATGTCTCCTTGACAAAAAATACATTTAACTCAGATGAGATTTGCAGTAAAGATTCATGCCTACATTTTTAAAATCACAAATGCTATTATGTTACACTTGGGGAACTGTTTTTGTAAACCTGTGCACTTCAGTAGTACATTTCCTGTTGCAAGTCCCAGAAAGCACTAATGAATTGCTTCTCACCATGTTCCTGGAAGGATTATTCTCATTTTACAGACGGAAAAACTGAGGCAGAGGAGCTCACTAAGGTGACCAGGGAGAAGTGAAGCAGAGGGCAAGAGTAAATGCTGCTTCGGGCAACTTGCGCCTCTTTTCCATAGTTGCCAACTCGAGCAACAGGGACCTTGCTTCCATCCTGAATCACCCAGCAGCAGTACCTTTCCTCTAGCTGCTGTTTTTCAGATCAAATGGGCTTTTTAGACTTTTTGTTTGTTACAGAAATACATATCTCTCCCCAGCCAAAGACATTGTGAGATGGTGTGGTTTTGTGAGGAAAGAAACCGGAGGGTTTAGGCAGATTTTGGTGAAGTATGTAGAGCAGTTGGGATAGGGGAAGGTGAGAGGTGCCCACCATGGGATGTCAGTATGCTTTTGTCATAGCTGGGAATGGTGAGAAACAGTACTTGTTGCAGTCATCGGCAGTGGGAAAGGGAAGAAAATAGCCACAGGGTGTGCAGCGGCGTGGCCAGAGCTGGATTTTCCTCCAAGGAAAAAGAAAGTTCATCTCTCAAGGCTTGCGGGGCAGAGGGTAAATATCAGCCGGTACTTGGAGGGTGCCAGAGGTGCCGGATGAGAGGAGATCCTGGCAGAACAAAGTCCCAATATCAACAAAGAAAGAAACAAAAAACACAGGGCTCTTTGTAACTTCAAACACACACACAACATTGCCTCTACCATTGCCATTAGTAAGGCACAGTCCTGGGTTTCTCCATGCCACAACGAGCTGCACGTGCTGGCCATGGACGCCGGGCACCCCGGGCTGACTTCCAGCATGCCCCAGCCCCACGTCTCCAGCCAGGACTGAAGGGGTGCAGCAATTCCCTCAGCCTGGGCCCTAAAAATATCTCTCATTTCACCTTCCAGAACAAGCATGTATCCATTACATGCTATTGCTATTTGCATGAGATTAAATATTTGAATCAGAGAAAAATATTGTTTGTTATCATTTGCAAGTATCATTTTAATCATGAACTACACATCAAAGCAACACTAAGCATGGATGATTGCTACCTGGTCAGCACCATCAAGGTCCCCTGGAAAAACTAATTAGTGTTACTATATATTTACATACCTTGGAGATAAATGTTGTTTGCATCTCCTTCCCTAATGACAGAATGGAGATGGTTCAGTAAAACACCCTACCTCTTAATATGCAGGGTTTGTTGTAGGAGCAGCTCAATTCATATTTCCACCAGTTTGATGGTAAGTGAACAACGGTAGCAATATTAATCTGCAGTAACCTGTCAGTGAACTCTACAGCTAATATGATGTAGTTATGATTTTACCATCAATCAGAACTGAACAGGCCCTGGACAATCCTTACAGCACTGCCTCAAAAAATCTAATTGTGCAAAAGCTTCATCGGTTACCAACATTTCTTTTTTATCTGTCACAGACTTTTGGCCTACTACACAACCTTTTATTATTGGTCTTATTGCATTAGCTTGTTGGACAAAAAAGAAAAGGCTAAATCTAAGAGTTCCCCTGCATTCCATCATTTGTTACCATGTGGGATCCTATTTGACAGTTCCATATTATTTTAGATTTAGATAAATATTATTAGGACATATGGTATTGCATGAACTTTTGAACCACTGATTGCCAATGTATAAAAAAAGGCTAGTAATATTTTTACCTCTGCATTTACATGTTCAAATGTATAAGAAATAGATAACAAAAATGAAAGAATTAAGCTGTAACACAGGACTGGATTTTAGATGAAATGTAAACCCAGACTTTTTTTTTTTTTTTAGTTAATTGTATTCACAGAGCAGAAGAATAGTTGAAAAATGAATTATTAACAACAAACATACATAAACTTTCACAAAAGTTAGAGTTCTACTAGTAATTAAGATAACTGTTCATTATTCTTTTGGGGCATTTTTAGTACAACCATCTATTATGTAGTTTTGTGGCTTAAATTAGACGTGTGAGTGTAAATATCATAAAAGAAGCACAGACAGGCATTCTCAGCGAGAATCTTTCTTTCAAACACTGGTCGTGAGAGGCTACAACTTGCGGTAAGATACATTACAACCACACTATTTCTGGTGAGTTTACTATGCAAGAAGTTCTGGTGTAACTTTTGAGATTTTAAACATATAAAAACATCAAGGAAGATGAACTATTAACATTATCTGTTTAGTCATTTTAATCTTTTGCATCTTAAATGTAATCAGGCTTTTCAGAACTGAAATTGCTAATCAGCATGTTGGATAAATGTTTCCATTTTAAAATGTGCACATTTAGAGATAACAGCTGGCTGTAAAGAATATATTTATATTTGTGATTTAATGTATCACAAACTTTATATTTGATTTCATTTAGCTTTACCAAGAAACTGAGAATATTTTTGCTAGCATGATCTATTTTGACAGCAGCTTTACAGCAGCAGAAAAGCATAGAGTAATAAATGAGGTGTGCATACGATGCATTATGTAGTCTTTAAAGCAAGCATGTCTTTTTAACAAAACAAATTTTTTTACAGTTTCAAAGTATTTCATCCCTTTCTAACATGAGCTCAATTCATGCCAAGCAATAAAGATTGTGCATACACAGAACAGAGACGATATGTACTCTTCTGTACTATAGCGTTTGTTCATTAATTTACCGAACCGTATACAAAATTGAGGGAAAATTTTTTTTGGAAAGAACTCTAACTTCAAAGAAATATTTTTGACTATATGAACATCAAATGAATAGCTGAGTTTTAGCCCTCAATCAATCATAATGTAAAGTAATTGTAATCTAATAAAAATAGCCATACAAAATAAGGAAATGGCTGTTGCATCCTGTTAAAAACATGCAGGAATGCAGCTTTGGAACTACTGAGAGAGCTGAGGTTGTAGAAAGACAAAAACAGGATGTTAAATTCTTACAATTGGAAGCAACTGATTTTTTTTAGGCACCTACCACCACCCGTGATAATTTGTTCAACTGCCTCTAGGGGGTTCTGTGTGACTGCAGAACCCCACAATTTTAAGAGCACCTAAAAACAGGTTATCAGGGATACAGGCAGAAGAGGAGTGAGATGCATTTACACTGATGTTGAAAATGTCCAGCTGCATCGTCACTGCCCAAATTTGCCTGCTACACCAGCGTTAGTGTTCTCTAAAGCAAAAATAGCAAGAGAAAGTTCTGAAGAACTTCAGCCGACTTCAAAATGTGTGCTGTCATTATGGCAATAATAGAAAAATTAGTTATAATTAATATAATTACATTAAATTGAATATATTAATTTCTTAGGCAACTGTATTCAAAAGCCAACCACAAAATTATTCACTTCCCTTTATGTTTTTAACAATCATTTAACTTCTTATTTTAGAAGGTTGTCAGTAAGGAATGCTAGTTTTGCTTCTTAATTTCATATTCTTCTTTTTGCAAGAGGTAAGATCTCTACTGCCACATGCTAATTCTCCTCTTTACTTCAAGAATCGATTACAGCACGTTATACAGGGTTCCCGCTATTAAAAAAAAAAAAAATCAATAGACTGTTAATAACAAAATGAAAAAAAAAATGTACAAGTTACTGTAGTATAATGTGTCATGCCTGGCCAACCACAAATATAGCAATAGAATTATAAGCTCAGTTGGGTAGAGAACAATAAAGCCACATCCATTCAAAAGAGTTCCAAGATTAATAACAGTATAATTAAGAAAAAACCTAAAGCCATTCTTTAATGAATATTTTAACAAGAGTAACAACATTTGGGGATTTTTGTAACTAACAACTCTATTAGTCTGGATTTTTCAAATATGAGAACATGTAGTCAGAAATCCTGATTTTCTCCAGAGAAGGTCAGCAAAGGAAAGGCTGAATATTACCAGAGCCTGCTAAATTATTATGGTTTGTTACGGTACCTGCAAAACAGCTCACAGGCTGCAACAAACCAGTCCTCCTGGTCATGGCTATCACAAGAGGGTCACTCTTATCCAGATATACTCATAGGGACACTGATAGAACTGGGGTACTCAAATAATTTAGATAACAAGGATTTTTTTAACCTATGCACATGGCCTCATTTTATGTGAAAGGGAAATAAATGAAGGTTCTAACTGTCACAACTTTTACTGCAAATTATAAAACACTTCTTGCTATTCAGTAATTGGGAGGCCCTATTTCAGCAGAGCACTTAGAGATAAAGTTAATTTTAGGTAATTTTAAAGCCAAACCTAGACATTCTACAGAACAGAGATGGACGAGTCCAGGAATCAATGCCTGGCTGAGCTGGCCTCACAGTTAATAGCTAGAAAAATGCTCGAGAACAATTATTTTTTGATATGGTCCTTCTTGTGATGGAGCAACCCGTCCGGGCGGGGATGTCATACCAGCGAGGGAGCTACCCTCTGCCCCCCGACACGCTTCCCTTCACCTCACCTTTGCTGTCCTCCCTCTTTGGAAATCCAGATTCAAATCAGGGTTGGCCAAAATCAAATTAAATACCCTGCGGTTTAAGCTGTCTGAGGGACTTTGGGAAAGTTTTGTCCTGGTCACAAACCACAGTTACAGATAGCCCCCGCCGCAAGTATGCTGTAACTGGGTCAGGGGTTTGGCGGTTCCTGTTGCATGGGAAAGCTCTCGGACAACATCTCGAAAACATGGCCCTGCCTTCCTGTGTATTTATGGCATGGAAATTGAAATAAGATTAATAAAAACAAAGTGATGGGCTGTAAAAGGGATTGCAAAATATACAGTGAAATTTGATATTGCCAGCTCACGAGAGCATGTTATACTTCAGACAGAATACCAGTTACCAGTTAAGTAACTGTACCTGTACATACCCTTTTTGCATTATACTGTGACTGCAATACGAGTTTGAGTGAAACCATAACCAGCAAACAGGGAAGTAGAATTTAAAAAATCGCCAGGTTAGACTGTGAAAACACTGACACATAATAGGTGCAATTTCTTCTCATTTTAAACGTGTTTTTGAAGATGTATGTGTGTTTCAAGACAGGTTAAAACAACCTTTTCTTATACTCAGACTACCAACTACCCTATATACATTACACCAGCTACTACCTCTTTCATTCCACAAAATAGATATTTATCTAGTGAAAGCAGGTGAGCAGGACAGCATCTTCTCAGCTTCTCCTAACCAAGAGGCAGTATAACAAGCCCTGGATGTTCTGAACACCCCCAAAATGATCCCTTTTGAACTAATTTTTTCCAAAATGTCATTCAGGGATGGGTAACATGCATAGATGAAACATGGGTTATCTCAGAGGCAATCAAGGAAAGAGGCAGGCAATGTGAGTAACGAATGTTTAACTCTTACTTTGTTCAGTCATAGAAGACCTCACTCACAGCACAGTCAGTTTAATAAGATTTTGTACATTTACTCCAAATAAATTTGTCTCAGAGTCTATATAACCATGAACAACATGTCAAGAAAGGCTTCCTTATGTTAGAAAAATATGAGAAATCAAAATTAATTAAATTGAAAATAAAATGGGTGACAGTGAATCAAATATGTCCTTATTAATTTTAAAATATTCATTTCAAAATATTTCCCTTCTGACCATTTAAGTTTTTATTGAGTTAGCCTGAGTTTCAAGGGAAAAGATTACTTCAAACAATTTTTCTTTTCCATTAAGAAAATGTTGACACAAGTCCTTTAAAAATTAAAAAATTTTCCCAGTATTTTCTGAATCAAACAATTTTGAAACTGACCCTTCCTTGAAATCATTTTGGTTGCAATGACTCACTGGTTTTATGAGAAAACATACCATTGTTTTCTCATGCAACGCTCTGGACCAGTCTACATGTGCCTCCCTATTCCCTTGGAAAATCCCAGAGAGAGAGGATTCCCGTCTTGTCACACATTGGGTCCGTTGCTTAATATTTCCATGAAGTGGGTAGACAGTTCAGGAGTATTTTTAGTCTTCCTTTATACATCCAAAAAATAATTCATTGCATTGTGTGCATAATGCAATAAGGAGATCAATGTCAAGCTTAAAAGGAACATTAACAATAAAATAAGATTCATAATCAGTGCATGAAAGCTCTTGAAACTAGCTGCTCGACTGGTTATTTTCTGATACATTGACCTTATGTACACAGCGAGGGCAGTGAACACAAGCCTGTTCTCCATTCCCATCAGAGCTCAGGGGAACGCTTATGACCACAGCCCATCATGCAGCCTCTATGCTTTTATTCTAAGCCAAGAGGCCAATAGTTTCCTCTGTAATTGGGCTGAAGGACATTTAAAAATAATTAATAGGATTTGGTGCAACTAGTATTATTTGTTGTGTTGTGTGCATTCTAGTTTTTTATTGCCTGCTTCCAGAGCTTAAAGACTTTTCTTCGGAAAGGTTGAATACCAACTGTTCTGAAAGTAGTCCCAAGGCAAGGCAGAATATAAATAGTTCTGCAAGCACAACAAGCTGAAGGCTCCACAGAGGTGAAAGGACATCAAGTAATTAAAAAACATTGAATGATATAAATAGGGAATAGCCCTTTACAGTTACAGACTATATATATTAAAAATACTATCAGGATCTGAGTTGTTTTTAACTACCATACTGATGGGAGTAAGGCATAAACAGGAAGGGTAAAGGCACAAGGGGGAACAGTCTGTTCCACATGCAGAAACCCTGCCGAGGCAAGCCTACCTTCCCCACTTCCCCGAGGGGAAGAAGCAGAATTTTGTCACCCCTCTGAAGAGCACGTAAGGCATGTGTCCCCTTCCTACAGCTGCATATCCACCAGTACCACCCACCTTGGCAGTCTGGCCCCTCACTGTTCTTGGCTTTTGTACTCTCCAGCAGACCTAGAGCTGCCAGAGTGATAAGCATGGGCTGGACACGTGGCTGGAGTCTCCACCACCACCCCCTTACTTATTTATTTACTTATTAGAACACTATCTACACCATGACTGCTTGATTTTCACAGGGTTTGGTATCCACAGGTGGTGCAAACCCAACCACATGTGCTAGCCCTCTGCAACAGCCCTATGATACTTCCAGGTTTTCACCCATAACACAACTAAATTCTTAGTAGAAAACCTTCTTCTTGGACAAAGGTGTTAACTGCTGATTTTTCCAGCACATTAAAAACTCAAATTTGACTATTTCCCCCAGATCATATCACAGACCTCTCCATCCTGCATTACTTAGGGCTACAGTAACTGCTGTTGCTTCTTTGAGGGAAGATTACCAGATGTAAGACTGGGGTTCATGGGATGGAGAAGATGAGGAATTGATGCAGACAGGCTCGATGCGAAGCAGCTATCTGACTGCACAGTGGAAAGCTGTGATTTTATTTTGCTCTTTTTCTTGGGCCTTGCAAACTGGGATTGACTTTCCTTCTCCATAGGAAGTCCTGACATGCAACCAATGCACAAGGCCTTCTGGAGTCTCACGAGCCCCTGAAGGGGGGGCTAAGTAGGGCCCTACCTGACATTGCAGCACCATCCATCATGTCAGCAACCACCACAGCTCTGGGGACGCGATTTGTTAGTTAACATAGCCTTTGTTAGCTAGCTCTCCAGAAGCACACACCAATGGAGATCTACAGCTTTCAGAAAATTTCCAACAACAGACAAGAAGGGCCTTAGCAAAAAACAGGCCAGGTCCAAACTATACACTGATTTGAATCAATCAAAAATCTGGCCAATCATGTTTATTATCCTGATTATGCTCCCTGCCATAGAATCTGAGGCAGGTTACCTTTCAGATTAAAATGAGACTGAGGCCCCTTAAATCTAGTTTTCATCTCCTTTCAAACATATGCAAGGGGCAGGAGCCCTGAAGAGAAACCTTATGTATGTGGACTTTTCTGTGTTGTTTTTTACCCCTTTATTTATAAATATAAGAGCAAGCATACACGCAGCACAAATATTCTAACAACTACCGATGCACTGTATGCTGTATCAGAGGAATAAAGAAGAGGGCTGATGGAATGGAGAGAGTAATTTACTGTGCACTGGTCTCAGCTGCCAGTGATTGCAAAGGGAACTCAGCAGATGTTTTTTTGATAAAGGTTGTTTCTTGTTGCAGCAGCAGCAGCAGCAGCAGCAAAATCCATAGCATTATTCTGTAGGACTTTGCACATCAAGATTCTGCCATTTCAGTTAGTCTTAAGAGCTGGAGAATAAAAAAAAAAAAATGTTCCACTGCATTATTTGAAATTTGTCATGTTGATTTAGTTTCATTACTGTTATTAAATTTCATTCTGGAATGCTTTACATATGAAGAATACATAATGGGTTTCTGTGTGGCCTGGGATTTATTCCTTGAATGAGGAAAGGACTCTACTGTGACAAAGTCATAAAGCCTTATTGACTTGATCCTTTGCCATAAACACAGAATTCAGGGAGTTAGACTGAATATTAAATTGATATGATGGTTGTATTTTCATCAGGAGAATAACTCCTTCCAAAATAAAACCTCACAGTAAGTCTAGATCTATCGAATTGTTTTAGAAATCTGCTATTCCCAGGCATGAATAGGAAAATATTCTCCTAATTAAGAATTTTGTAGGCAATAAGGTGAAGAGAACCAACACAAATATGCATATTTAATGTACTATTCAGATGCTGGAGCAAAGTAAAATAAGATAAAAAATTTAACAAAAATAAAAAGTGCATAGACCTATGGAAGGACTTAAATATCCAAAAGGATGTTTCTAAACAAAGAAATACTGAACACAAAACGGCCTATCAAAATTGAAGTTGTATCGAAAGACAAGATGAGCCAACTGAAATCCCACATCCAAACAAATTGAAATTACAGAGGATACTCCAATTTGATTGAATTCAGTCTTTGGATCTCTTCTTTTCTAATGGGACCACTCACAACTCTAAAAAACTTTTGAATTGGATCTAAATTTTGTGGTGTAAGCCAACACTTAAATGTGAGCGACTGCCATTTTGTCACATTCCTGGAGGGCAATTTGCACATAGGAGAAAGTTGCCATGTCATATAATGTAAATTACTCAAGATTGCATGTCACCTCAGAAGATATACTCTTGCTGATTTGTAAATTAAAGACAAGCCACAAAAGTTCCTAATTCCTTCACAACATAACTACTCATGAGTTTCTGCTGAAAGACTGCCATCAAAAGGCAATAAATCTTCAGGAAATAATATCACAATGCTAACTCTAAAACACTCATGACTTTTTCCCAACTTTCTCTGGTATTTCTTCCAAAAGAAAGCAGATGGCAAAATACTCAGTGGGTCAACTTTTGTGTTCAAACGCTCCCAGGGGTTTCCATTAATTCGAGTTGTCTCCACACAGACAAGAACAGAAATAGCTGCCCATCCTTCCTGAAGATCACCACATTTTTCCTTGCTTCACTTTATCAGAAGTATTATTTAAAACTAGCGTTGCTATTCAGTGCAGTGTGGATGCAGAAGCATAATGAGAGAAAACACAAAATAACACTTGTAGCTGAAGTGAATTCACAGATCCAGGACGCGCCTGGGTCCAGCCCAGATCCATCTTCCTCCTGGTGAAGCCTGTGAACAGATGACCTGACCTTGCTGCTCCTCTGCCAACCCAGTTACCCAGCCAGGCAAAACCCGGTCTTCTCTGGAAGTCACAGACTGCTGCTGAGCTGAAGTTTCTCAAGCTAAACCACTATAGAGCACCAGATTTATTTATTTACTGGTTTATTGGGGAAAAACAAATTCCTTAGAGGACAGATTTTCAGAAGAATTCAGTGCTGACCTCATTCTGTCGCTATTGATGTCAGCGAAACCCGCTGAAACAAAATAAACCCAATGATGGACGAGTCTGAAAATCTCACATGCTGTAAACCACGAAGAAGTTCACGGCAACTTCATTAGCTGCATTGCTGCTAATGAACAAAGGCCGGCCGGGGTTAAGGGCTCTGGCTGGCAGCAAGCGGGGGAGCGTGCCGGGCCGCCGCAGCCCCTGGGGTGGTGTCCACAGCCGGGTGGGCGCCGGAGACGTGTGCCCGTACATGGGGAGCCGCCATCCATCGTGTTTGTGCCGAGGTGCCGGGCGTTGCCAGGGGTTACGGCGCACACAGCGAGGGACCGGGGCCCGCACAACGCAGGGAAAAGCGTTTCAGCCCAAAAAAGGAAAACATTGGCTACAGAAATGCAACAGTGGAGGCGAAACACAAGAGATAATCAAATGTTAATATAACCGCATTCCTCTCCAGTGTAATGAATAAACATCAGAAAGCACGAAGAACATGTTTCAAGTAACAGAGGGGTTTTTCTAACAATAAATTCAGATAATTTGGGTTCAACTGTACAAAGACCAGCAGGAGAGCCACCGCTGAAAGCAGCTTGGCGACACCTGCGTGGAGAGCCGTGCTGCTGGGCTGGGGCCGGGCAGTGCCTCCCCGCTCTCCCTCCTGCTGCTCCCAGTGCCCATGGCCACCACCAACCTCATCCCAGCAGAGAGCGAGGGTCAGGCTGAAATATCGCTGCTGGCACCGACCTGCCACGAGGTTCAAGCAGTCCACAACTGGGAAGCGTTAAACCTTTATGCTTCTGCATGCACCAACGGCATCTCCTGAGCAGCTGTGCAAGGGGAGAGGGAAGGAGCCCCACACAACACCTATGTTGAGTGAAGGCAGCCGGCAAAACAGCCAACACTTAACTGTTGACTGCTCCATCTTCAGACCACACACATTTGCTGTTAGTCACCTAAATGCACACTGTTTTTCAGGTGCTTTCATTTCTTGAGCTTGCACACTGTGAGGAAATAATACAGAGCTAGTCTCAGGTTAAAAAAATAAAATTTTAAATTTGAATAAGCGCACAAAGCTGTTAGCTTGACAGTCCTGTTTTCCATAAAACTCACATTCATAACAAGCAATAAAGATGGAAGTTTGCTGCAATATAACCCATGAGTCTGCCTAAAACACAGATCTGAAGAGATCTCCATTAAAGGTAAAATGTAGTATGGGCTTCATGCCAGATCAGTCTTTTGTTTCTTTTCAATAAGAGAAAGAGTGCCAACTATGATAAAGTTTTATAAGGAAGTCATCTATTTTCTAACAACATGACTGAAACCAGCCGTTCATTACATGTAGGCTCTCAACAGCCAATACTATTAATTGACATCTTTCTTCCTCATCTCTGAGTAAGCCAAGAATACATGTTTTTTTTAATTTTGTTTCTAACTCAACATTGATATTTACTGCATTCCATATAAAATTAGACATTCCTCTGTTTAAAAGGATAGAATCAAATGAAAGGCAGAGATCTGGCCTTCTTAATGTGGTACTTTTTGCAATTTTTATCCATTTCTTTCACAAGATTCACGTGTAAGGCACAAGGTTGTAGCAGAACATCATTTGACACATGCAGAATAAACACGCTTTGCTTTGAGTCCATTCAGCATAACCACGATGGATTCATAGCACATCGAAATCAATAGCAGACTTTGCATAGGCGGTATTGAACTTCAGCTGCACCCAGCTGTATGGAAAAAGGACAACATACAGTGGGGCAAAGCAATGGTTCTGTCAGTTAGCCCGTCTACAGTGCACTGCTAGCATATCTGAAGGGACTACAGACAAGCATTATAGCATATTCCAGAGGAACTTCTTTTCTGAAAGAGTGAGCCCTACCTGTAATCAAATTAATCACTGTCAAAATATCCCTAATAACGTAAACTTAGATGTTGACAGAACCGGCCAGCATCTCAAAAATTTGCTCTATCCAGGGATATAACTTGGAATGGCAAGTATTAGAAATGTGAAAGAATTATTAAATCCGATCTCATGCCTTTCTCCTGACAATGCAACATTATTTCCTAATTCTTTTGTGTGCTTGGGTTTTTTTTAAATATACCTAATTGCAGTGGGAAGTAGCTTGGGTAAACAGAATAAGAAAGCAATTCTTTTTAATGGTACCTCGCTATAGATCTGGTTCGTCCCATACAGTTGATTTGCCTCACTTCCACCCCTTTGCTTCCCCACCTTTAATAAGAGAGAGAGATAGTAATATCTGTCTGTTCCCCAAGACAGTTATGCTGATTACTTATCACTTACCAAAATCTTTCAAACTGAAAGAAGTGTCACAGAGGCAATGTGAGACATAATTTGGTCTTTCACTGTGTTTCCTACTTCCTTTTTGTGTTGAGAGCCAAGACTCGTTTCTGATAGCTATCATGTTCTGCTCCTTCTCTCATCAATTATTTGAAGAAGTACTGCCATCCAAGGTTACATTTCTAATGATTTTTTTAGTTGTGTAATTTAAAGTGTGTAAAATCACTCAATTTCATCTTATTCTGGAGATCACTAACTGTAATTATACATGGAAATGATGAAACGAAGACAAACTAGTTGTACTCTAATCCACTTTCGGGGTCTAGCATAAGAAATCCTGGTCAGTTATGCTTATTTCAAACAGCGTAAGTTCACCGGTGCTTCAGGACAATAAGACTGGCATCAAGTTATGGTGCAAAAGTTTGTTCACAACAAAGATTTCATTTTCCTTGCACAAATGGTGGAGCTATGTTAAAAAGAAATTATTCTCTTCTGACTATTTGGTCAATCGAGAATTGCAAGTTAAATATAAACACACCTAAAAAACAATCCCCAAACCAAAAGACACCCCTCCCCAAAACTTCCAACCCTCCCAAAACAACTGAAAAAAACGTATTGCAAAACTTTACGTTAGCCAAAGAGTTCAAGGAGATTGACCTTGACTCTTTCAAGGGCTTTTATAAGTATTCTTTGAAGAAAAGAAATGCTAGTGAGAACAGATCCTTTCACACATGAGAGGAATAAACGAAAGACTCAGAAATGGCTCTGACACCAAGTTCCTTTTCAAGTATTTCCTCAGTGGGAAAAACCAAGAAGTGGTGCCTGGAGCACTGATGTGGGGTGGGATGAGGATCCCGTGAAAGAAACTGCAACAACTGATAAAGGACACATAAGGAAGCGCATTAGGGAAATGTGAACCAACAAAAAAAACTGGACAACCTGCATCCTACACGACTTAAAAGAATTAGCGAAACTCCTTTATGTTCACTGTGCATAAGCCAAATAACTGAAAAATTAGAGCAGAGGAAAAGATTAACATTACCAACTTTAACAACAGCAAGGGTACTGCAGCCAGACACCCTCTCATAAAACCACTTTCTGTTCCTAATGGTCACTTCTGACTGCAGTGAGCCTTGGGTACAGAGCCTTTAGCAAGGACAGGGAACTATCGCAAGCGCAGATCAGCTTTAGTAGAGGTATGATGTTGTATCTCACAGGATCTTAGCTGAAAAAGTAATTCACATTGGCTTGGCCATTTCCATATGGCTTTCAAGTTGCTGAAGTAATGAAATTACAGGAAATAAGCTGCAATGTAGCGAGGTGGTGGGAAGTGTCTCCTGGCTACCATGTGGATGACTGCTAGGAACAGTCTTTGTCAGACTTCTTTATTAATGATCTGGAAAAGGGAGTGCGCAGCACTTTGATGAAACTCACAGATACGAGTAAGACAGAAAGATCAGTGTACAAAGAAAATAACAGAGAATTTCCTAGACCAGATAGAACCATGGAAAGAAAATAACTAAATGAGCTTCAGCTTTGAAAAAATGCAGGCTGGGACAGCATCTGAGAAGGAATAACAGGAAGGAGAAATCTGGGATGCAATAATGATGAAAGAGATCGAAGGGAGATAGCTCGTGCTAAATGACACGAATTGGCAACATGATATGGTGTGAAAAGGCCAGTACAATATTGGACAGAGTAAACAGTATCACATCACTGAGAAAGGAAGAAATAGCCACTTTCTGTATGGTGCTGGTACAGCTCCATCTGGAATATTATATGCATTTCTGGATATTGACAAATTAGAGAGTTCAGAGAAGAGGACCAAACATGATCCAAAGACTAGGAGGATTGATTTATGAGGAGAGATTAGAAGAGTTAAATATATAAATTGCTTGGCTAAGAAATGATTAATGGGGGACATGATAACAGCCTACAAATATTTGAAGAAGACCACCAGTGAAGGAAAGGCATTTTTCAGTGGGATTCACAGGGAACAGCAAAGAGCCCAGACAGTGACTGAGAAGCAAAAACATGTTCTGAGTATCAAGAAATGCTTCCTGAACATGAATTATGATAATCTGTGGAATAATTTCCCCAGTGGAAGGGACAGGGAGGTTTTACTTGTGGCTTTTAAATGCAGACTTGAAAAATCCCTTAGGAAACATATGTGCCCACAACTGCAAAGGTCTGGGCTCAGTGACCTCTCTGATCCATCCCAGCTTAGCCAAGCTGGGTGCAGTCTACAACTCCCTTTTTGCCGAGGAGATGAATTGGGCAGAGGAGAAATGACTGTATTTGTAAAGATGCTACATTCTTATTTGTGTTTCTCCCTGTGCTGTCTGCTACCTTGGCATTCATCAAACTGAAATAAGCAAAAGCTGCTGTTAGAGAAGTACTTTTATTACTTGAGGGTTGCGGTGAAAGTCTCAGCACCTGTCTTACCGCTGCGTGCAGATAACAAATCAGCAGTCTGATATCCACAGAGCCTTTCAGTAACTCAGCTGGGCTCTTGATGAGCTACATTCAAGGTAAATATTAGATGCAAGTGCATCTTCCTTCTTTTTAAGGTGAAAAGATAACTGCATAGCGAAGCCTGACCACTCTGGTTATGTCAGGAAGCTCATAGTTGTCTAATAACACTGGAGAAGCGATACAAGCCTGGCAAGGCACGGAGCTGGAAGGTAACTGGAATACTCCTTCATCCAGCCACAGGGTGTTTTCCAGGGAGACACAACGCCATAACACATGTAATGCAGCAGCAACAAAAGTTTTAAATCTTGCAGCTCCCTTAGCTAGATATATCTCCCAAAGTTAGATTAATTGTGAGTCTTTCATCTTCAGCCATCTCCGAAAGGCCTTATCTTTATCTCTGCTTTCAGAAGTCCATAAATTTCTCTGTGTTCAAAGGCTCCATCCCTTCCCCCAGTCCCTCTCTAGTTCAGATATCCTCAAACTCCGGCACTACTGGCATGTCTCTCTGTATTTAATCCCCTTAAATTATCCCCCCTTTCATACTTCCTTCCATGTCTTCCACCAATTTCCTTCCAACACTTCACCTGCTCCGTTCATCCTTGCTGAACCCTTCTGTTGGCAACTTCCCTTCTACCAAAAGCTTTCCCACCATGGGAATCAACACTGATACTTTTTTTTTTCCTGCTACGTCTTTCGACCTTGCTGGTCACCTGCCTGTGTGCTGCTCAGCTTGGAATACACCTATTTTTGGGAATTCCGTGCAGCCACCAGGCCGACGGCGAGTGGTTTAACCAGATGGTTTCTGAACCATCCTGGTACTGGAAACCTAAAAGATTTAAAGGCAAAGTAGATTTTAAAACCATGAAGCTTGTTTGAATGGTTTTACTTTTTCTGTGGACATCTTTTCCCTCTCTCCAGAGGCAAGATTATCCATAAACTGTTGCCAATAGTTATGCTTAAAGCATTCGCTGAAAAAGCTAGTGTGAAACATATTCGATTTTAACACTTGCTTTCTGCTAAGTAAAGGGATTTAAATCACTAAACAAAAATGGATTTAGTTTATAACCAGGCAGCTATGTTTTCAGTTTCATTTTTATTCATGTTTTTCTACATCAGATATGACTGATTCAGGTGGATCAGTCCCTGTACACCAGGTTACCATAATTATGCACTATACCCATTTCAAAATTAGTTCCAGCTAGTTAGCTTCACTGCAAGACAATTCACACTGCCAATTGAGAATTCAACCTACTTTGATGATGGATACATATAAACAGCAAAATCCATTATTTATACAGTGTAGGAAAATAAACTCTCTGGCTGGCCGGGGATATGAAGCATGTGAAGGGTTTTCATTTTAGATGGCTGGAAATTTTAAACTCAAGCAGCTTTTAATCAACATACCATTGAAAACAAATCTCAGCAATTGCATTTCTTATTCAGCAGCGGTACAATGTAACTGAAAATAGAAGCTCCAAAAGCTTTATGGTCTATTACTCAACATGTGCTTATAATAAATTAAATGTAAATAGCAGTTAATGTGTACCAAGAAAAGCAAGAAAAAACAACCAGTTTCAATAAGCTGGAAAGGCTGAGAAGAGGACTGTTTCTGTCCTACTGTTCTGAAATAATTCCTGTAATTCAAACACTCACATGTATCATTGTTTTCTATTATTATCAAGTTACAGTAGCATCTAGATGCTCAAGTCCCATAGTACTAAAATAGTTTTTCAAAAGCTAACGCCAGTTATCCAGAACTAGACACCGTTATACTTTAACTATTAGTGTCGACACCAAGGCTCAAGCAGGCTCTTGGCTGAGGAGTAGCTGGAAGAGGTGTGCAGAAGGGTGATTAGCACCGAGGGGTACTCTGTGTGCAAGCATCACACCCAGGGTGCGGGCACCCTGCCGCAAAGCTGAGCTTCCCCGAGTCTGCGAGGGCCCCTGTAATGCTCTGCTACACACTGCCGGTGCGCGCCAGGCGCTGAACAAAGCGGGGCTGCAGCAAATGCCATCCAGTATTGCATCTCAGATCTTCTAACGGCGATGGGTACCTTACTCCCAATGAAACCAAGGTGTGTAAAGACCGTTGTTATCTGAGCTTGAACAGCCATGGTTGCAAGAGTAAAAGGGAGCTAAGAAAGTGTTCAACCTGGAGGATTGGAGCAATGAGCAGCTCCCCCACATGCAAATTCACTGAAACAGAGTGAATTCTCTTCTACCTGTAAGTAAAAGGAAGACAAGCTGATTTTATTTCTGGCTCTGAAGTTTTCTATAATCTCAACAGCTTTCCTTTAACTCTAGGTGAAGATGGCTAATTATGAACCACACAGACAGACTGTGAAGACTACACACCCCACTGAGTGACCAAGATATGGGCTACAGCTTTTCACACTGACATTATAAGAAGAAAGTGTTATAAAGATCAGTCATGGATTCACCATGTGTAGCGATGACCTCCATCACCTCCCTCCATTAACCCCTATCCTGCATCCCCGTCCTGCAGTTCTGGAAGCTCATTAATTAGTGCCATGTCACGGGTCCCCTTTAGTTTCTCAACTCAGGGTGCTGGTTGGAGGGAGATAGGTGCTGCAAAAAGCAAATGTATGCCAGAAGCCTGCCTATATAATATGGGATCTAGCACTGGCTGGGAGGGCAAACTTGTTCCCTTTGGACTGTGTACCCTTCTGGGGGGAACAACAAAAGAGTTTGTTGCAAAAGTTTGTGAAGATTTGCTACAGAGACATTTGGGGTGGGCCACTGGTAAGACTTAGGGATTGTGAATTGGAACAAAAATCTCAGTGAAACAGTACAAGAATTAATTTTTTTTTTTTTTTGAGTAATTATAATTTGTCATGAAGAAAAAAACCCCACCTAGTCCAAAGGCAATTTTACAGGAGCGATTGCTCTGACACAAGCAGCTGGCAGCAAGGGAGGTGCCAGCCCAGGGTAAACGTGCATGGAGCCATCGGCGGGACATGCAGGGGAAGGCAAAATTTAAAAATTCAAGTGAACTCTTCAGCAGAACAGTAGACAGTATTGCAGCTGATGGCAATAAAAGTGTTTGCCAGACAGAAAAGCAGTATGTGCTTCTTCAGGTTGGACAGTGATGCACAGACCAAGGCAGTACAGGAATCTAAATTATTCACAGTAACAGAAAAGCCAAATGAAGAGGATAAAAGTCTATTACTAGGTAAAAGTATGTCAATTCTACGGCTTCCTCAGGAAAACGTCATCACTTAAGAAGCAAAGGACAAAAAACTGTTTAAGAAAAATCTCGGGGTATTTTCCATAGCATAGTGACAAATGGCACCTTTTCCAGTTTGGTAGTTATTACATGTATCTCCAGTAAGGAAAGGCTCAGTGGTACTTATCGTTCTCCATTTAGCCTAAGATGAAAGTCAGGGGAAACGTACATCTGGCTTTTAGCACAAGGTGGCTGGTGCTGCATATTCCCAGCACCTGTTGCCAGTAAAAACGAGAAATTTATCTGGGATTTTGTTTAAAGGTACTAGAAAGGTGTTTTCTCCTGTATTGAATAAAATTACTGAGAAGAATACGGGAAGGCTAGTTAGGCATGGATGAATCTGTGAGAAGGCCTGAAGACGTCCTACGCTGCCTGAAAATGAAAAGTGATGCTGGGGAAAATCTAAGACTTGTCACGTGTGCCAAAATCAAACTAAATCAAGCAAAAGCCCAGAAATCAACAATTCCTCAAAAGCAAAGTAGGCACTGGCTTATGTAGGCTGGAAAAAAAGCTATATATCCTATGCTATTTTTCTTTCTTCTCCAAGCTAGCCCAAACAGAAGATGTTACAGATGAGTGTATGTGTCAAAAGCACTGAATCAGTTGCGATGCAGCTGACATAACTATAACTGACAGCAACATTATTTAGTTTAAGTAGTTTGCAGTTAAGTATAGACTTAGACATGATCTTGCCAATGGAACAGTTCCCACCCTAATACTTTGGTAGGAAATGGTGCCAGATTAATAAAGAGCTTATTGAAAAAGCACCCAGAGTCAGAGCCTGATCCATATTTAGAACAACCGAGTTCCAGAGCAGCACCAGTGATGCATGGAGCTGTCACCTGAGGACATTTTTTCCTACAGAACACTGAAATCAGGACTAGCTACATTATTAGACACTGGAGACTTGTAGAAATGGAGGGTGAGATAGAAAAGCAAACTCCTCAGTTAAACTCGATGTTCTCAAATCCATCTCCTCTCAGAATAAGGGTGAGAGCTGGTGCTGAACTTCATAGGGATTTTGAGCTTCCTGGCAATTGCAGATGCATGTTTTTTACAGTAATTGCTATATAAGTAATCCTTTCGTTTTCTTCCATACATCCTCTCCACACCCTCTGCAGACCATCAGCATTCGCTGGTTGTCGTCCCTGACCTGATCCATTCTCTCGACTTGTATTACAGCACTGCTCTTTGGTATGCATGAAAGACAATGTTTTTCTTCTATATTACGCAAATAGGGTCAGTCACATATTTAATGCAAACCTGTAGTGTACACTGCTTCAGGGCCCTTTCAGCTATTGCGTTTACGCAAAACCATGTATTTTGAATATGAAACTTGTTATGTATTCAGTGTTTGATCTAAATACAGCAGGTCTTTTTATTTTTTCAAGTACAATTTCAGAGGGGCTTTTTAATTGTTATATAAATAAAGAGCTAATTGGAAGGTTGACCAAATAGTGTGATTTTGTCTAGACCAAAAGTGGTTTTATTCTTAGAAATATCCAACTGTAAACATATTTTTGTTGGGCAAAATATACAAATACCTAAACAGATAAAGGAAAATAATCTTGATATCAAAGGCCATAGGCTTTCACCACCTCTAGCAGAGAACATTGACATCATCGGCTGAATGTAAAGAATTGTAAAAAGCACAGAAAACAATCGTTTGATTGTCACATTCTCGTGGCTCACTACCTACTGCACTTCAAAGCAGCAGATTACAGGCCCTTGCAGTGGATGGGACCTTCTGCAGTGCTCAATGACTCAGGCACGAATCTGTTGCTCCTATTGGTAAGAGTCGGGCATCTGACTCTCACAGATGCTCACTGCCAGTCACACTAGCTGCTTAAACGCCAGCTGCTCCTGGGGGCAGGCCATGTAAAACTGCATCCAGTAAGGCACGAGTTGATTCTCCCGCTCGTCGATCCTGTTCTCCCGCAGCACCGAGGGGCAATCCCCAAAGGCTCTTGGGTAAGTTAGCACTGGCCATCCTCTCCATGCTCCTCTTCGGCGTGGATCCTCCTCTGCGCCCTTGAGCCTGAAGGGGGACGTTCTGGAAGCCGGTGAGTAGAAGGCTGTGACGGATGATGTGTTCATGGCCTCCTCCGGCCAGCACAGGGCAGGAACCGGGGGCCTGGTGCCAGCCCCCACCGGCACCACCGGCAAAATTCACCGTGGCAAAAGCGAGGGGAAATCCCGGCCGACAGCATAAGGAACATGACTGTCCTGCGGCCTGCTTTCTCTGACGTCACAGACGGTAAGCACTAGTGAGGGTGGGACATCCCTCTGACGTCACAGACGTAACAGCGCGTGAGGGTGGGACAAAGGCGGGGAAAACGCGGCGGGCGGGAGCCCGCGGCGCGCCGAGGCGCCGCTGGGTGTCGCTGTTGCTGGGCGGCGGCGCGGGGGCGGGGGCGCAACAACAATACAAAAGGCGAGGCGCCGTTGTGCGTGGCCGCCGCCATCTTGCGCGGCCGCGTCCCGCCGGGTGAGGGCAGGCGGGGGCGGGGTCAGGCGCGGCTCTCACCCTCCGGAGGGCGGGAGAGGCCGCCGGCCCCGCCGCCCCCGGGGGTGCGGGGAGGCTCGGGGAGGCCCGGGGAGGCCCGGCGGAGCGGCTCGCCCACGGAGGGGTGGGGCGGGCCGCCGTGCTCCCCGTCGCTCCGCGTTGGGGCGGAGGCGGGCGGCAGCGGCCGGGGCTGGGCAGACGCGACGAGCAGCGCGTGCCGCAAAGGAGCGCAGCGCGCTGCCTGCGCTCGGGGGAGGCTGTGCGAGCAGCTGGGATAATTTGCTGGAAAATTGAATTTGGGGGCAAGGAGAAAATCAAATCAGGGACAGAAAAGTGATAAGAATGCTGAACAAGGGCTTGTCCTAGAAATCACAGATGAAGACGGATTTTGCTGCGGTAGAAATGGCAGAGCATGCGGAGCTGCCTGACATTCAGAAGTGGGAGGACATGAGGAGGTGGTGTGAGGTGTAAATGCCCAGCAGGTGCTTTTAGTTTTGCTCTCTCCTTTAAACCTGGAGTCAGTGCTGGGGAAATTCACGCCCTTTCCTGGTCCCTGTGTGGGAAGGTCCCCTTGAGAGCCGTTTTTCATCGTGTAACTTACACCTTCCTCCGCTTTGTCCCTGAATTTGTCCCGTGGAGATGGGTTTAGGCCGTGCTGTTTGTGGACGTGTTTGATGGCATTGCCTGTTCCTGAGTGGAAGGTGGTCTCCCATCCCCAGCGCAGCCCCGTGTGACAGGGTGACGTTCTCCTGCCGGTGGGCCCCCACTGAAGGGGGGGCAAGGACGGTGCCCGCAGCGACGCGGGGCCAGGTTCATCGCAGTACCGCTGGCGATCCCTCCTCAGGAACATTTCAGGATTATACAGAAAGTGGCCTTTCTGGCTAGGGCTGCTGTTAAGCGACAGGCCACAATGAGATAGACTACAGCACTGCTGCTTGCAACCACTTGTGTGTGCAGGGGTATTCTGAACATTTAATAAAAAAAGGTGAAAAAAAAAAAAAATGGGAGATGAGAAGCTTGTAGTAGAAATGATTTGTCATGACCACTGTGTGCAAAGGTGAAAGATGCTCAATGCCTTAGGCAGGTAAAGGGCCCAATTCGACTCTGACATAAGCTCTTGATTTTAAAGGGTAGACTCAATGCAAACCAGTACAGAATCAAGCTTTTTAACTGTTACAGGAAAACTACTCAACCTGAATGAGGGTATGTTGAAGAATTAGGTGTTGCCTCTTTTCAAATTGTTCAAAATGACAAAACAGCTACAGCAAAACCGCATGGTTCAGCTCAAGCAGCGTTTTAGAGGCAGGCTCTCACTTTTGCTGTGTGGGATTTTCTCTTTGGGGACACTGCCAATGTTAGAGGGCAGGAATGGGAGAGGTCCTTGGATTTATGCCCTTCCTCCTTCAAAAACTGAGGTGGAGGGGAGCAAAATGCCACCCTTCATTCATACCCTGGAAGGTCTTTACACGACGACACCAGTCAGACACTGTAGGGCTTCTGGTCTATGATGCCTCAGCAAGTTGTAGAAGGAACTAGTGGCGGTTTGTTACTACGGTATAAACAAGAACATGTTCTTCTGCCCATCTCCTTTCTTCCTTCAGCCCATGAACTTGCCAAAATATCTGATTATGGCCCTTCACCTGAGTTTATAGGGAGAGGTGTCTTGTATCTCCCTAATAAGATGAGACATTTGAAGAGTGCTGCAAACTCCCTTTAGACTGAGGGGACATTTGGAACTCTTCTCATCACAGCAAACTGCTGTGTAAATTCAGCTTTAAAATTTTGCAGTTCAGATGACAAATCTACATCGATACCAGCAGCACTGATGCAAGAAGCATTGGCAGTCTATGAGAAGATGTCTTACAGTAGCAGCAGGGACAGATTGGGAGCCAGTTGTGTTTTGTTTGGGTTTTCCTCCTCATACATACACAGAGGCACATGCACTCCGTAGTGATCTACTCTGGCAGCAAATGCAGACAAGTGTGCAATGACAAGCATTTCTAGACAGGCTTAAACCCTCCTGGTTTTACCCATGCACTTCTCATGGTCATTAAAAGTATGAAATCTGCCAGTTCCAGCTAGAATTTAGCTAGAATATCTGAGTTGAAAATGTCTTTATAAAACAAACCAACCAACTTGTTAGGCTGCTTGAGTTGGGGGCCCGCAGCCTGCTGACCTTTGGTAGAAGCTGTTGGCAGCTAGACTGAGTGTCTCTGCTGCTTAACACGAATCAGAAAGTGCAGATAGCTATAACAGGTCTTGGGGAAAACATCAAACAAGTGCCAGAAGGAATTCCTGAATACAAGGTTTTTCTTCTGTTTTTATGTTTTGGCTAATCCACCACATTTAACAGCTTTACTAATTTCCTTGTTTCTAGGAATGAGCAATCCCATGTTTTATGGACATTCTAAACCCTGCTATAGGAAAGGTGTCAGGGTCCCAAAACCTGCTGTGTGCAGTTCATGTCATGGCCTGACATCAATAAAGACATAAAGCACAAAAGAGCATCTTGCAACTACTGCAAAATTAGACATATTGGAGTCAGTCCCCACCCCCAGGAATGTGTAACTGTTTCTCTACTAGACAGATTAGATTGGAGTTCATCAAGGAGTTGTTCTCTTATGAGTGTTAATTCCAACCTCATTTGTGAATTTATCCATAGAATAAATAAAACACAGCAGCAATGTGAATATTCATCCAAGGTGTGTCCATCCTGAATAGAAAAAAAAACAAACTGTGGCAGGGATGCGATCTTCTGCTAACCCAGCAGCCAGTAAGATGTACTGGTGACAGCAGGATCTCCGTTAGAGTTGCAGACTTCTTGTATATGGGTGACCATCAGATGATCACACTTACCAGTCCTTTGAGACTACTGAACTGAATTTGAACAGGCAAGTGAGATTTCTTTGCCTGTCAACCAGCGGTTGTAGCAATTGTCCTAGGCACAGTTGTTCTAAATAAAATCACAGATGTTGAAGTCTTCCTCTGTTTCGCTGCTGGTAGCAGAACACAGCTTGCTGCAGCTGATTTTCTGGTGCTTTCAAGCTGGTTTTGAGGGCCATATAAAAATAAGTTGTTTGTTTAACCCCAAGTAAGCACAGAAGAAGGAAGTCTTTTGCACAAATGGTGAAGATCCTCAATCCAGTCCCTTTAATGTAGCAGAAAGGAGTCATAAAAGTCCCTGTTCTGTAGCGAAAGGATTCCTTTGATGTAGAGAATGTGGAATAAGCTTTGTAGAGATCTTCCGAACTCCAGTGCACGGTCGGTGTGCTGAGGAGCAGGGGTTCTAGATGGAGGTGCTGCGGAGTCCAAGCAGCGTCCTGGCCCCTAGAATGACTGGGGGGGACTTGTGCAATTTAAACAGTCCTCGGCATGACTACAGTAACTTAGCAGACTTACCAGAGGCTTCAGAATAACTCAGGCTCTGGACACCAGGGAAATTTTTTAAGCCACTTTACACCTAACTTTCCAATCCCTTCCCAATAATTTCATATATATTATTTAAAGATGATAAAGATCTTGGCATCACCCGTATTTCTGAAGCACTTGCATTTCGTTCATGCAGAAACGCTTCCAGTATCAAGTAGACTTCAAACAAGCTATGTTGCTTGCTTGTTTTTCCACTTTATTCAGTTTGTGTTCAGTGCAGCTATTCTGGGCTATTTATAATTGGTTTCATTCCTGGTTCTCATCTACTAGCTCTGTGTTTCAAGTGAGTGGGAATGCATTCTATGTGTTGTTTTGAAGAAAAGATTTTTTCCAAAATTTAGAGTGTGACATATGCTTTTCTAATCCCACAGGTAAAATCCAGCCTGTAGGAATGCAGCTGCCCAACCTCCCTTATCCTCAGAGCCACCTACCCGAATCTCCACTGAGCGAATGCCACATGGGCAAAGGGATGATGAGCTCATGGAGAGGTTCGCAAGTGGCAGGTGACAAGAGATCCTGGATGTCCTGCCAGTCCACTGTAGGGTGGGGTTCAAATAGGCCAGGCCATTACATTCCTCCCTCCCTCCCATTACTAGGGGTTCAGGTTAATCAGTAACTCTGATTAATCCTGGTTATGTGGCATAATACCAACAGGAAAACAGCATTCAGGCCAAGAGAGACAGACCCCCTTAGAGGACTGTGGCCATATCTAAGACAGCAGAAGAGTACTAGGATTTTAATATGAATCATTACCATGTGTAAAATCTGATGAGATGTGTGTTTGTGGCTCATTTTTGACCCTAACCCCATTCACGTTACTTTCATATTCAATTCCAAATTGCCTGCTGGCTGGAACTGGCCCACTTCAGCTTCTACAAAGTGGTAGCTGCTAAAGCATGTATTTTCCACTCACACAAGGACTCCAGCTTCAGACGTGATGGGCACTTATTTTTCTCTGTCTTCTGCTTCTCCAACAGTAGAATGCTCCACAGAAATAACTTGGTCCATGTGAATTTCCATGACACCATATTCCTCTTGAGCACAAACACTTTCCCTGAACTGGTTGGCCCCGGACCGTATAAAGGATATAGAGGGGGTCCCTGTCATAGGAAGGGTTCATTTTATAAGGAATCATGAGAAATAACCATTTAATGCCATAGAAAATGCTATGTAAAAATTCATTTACATTCCTGCTGCACAGTAATGGCCTTATTTCAGAATCTGTAAGACAGCAGAATAAGTAGCACAAAGCATCAAACCCTTTTTTATGATTTTACAAAATATGCTGTTTCATGCCAGTGATAGAAAGGACAAGAGGAAAAAAATACCTCCATTAAGCTGTGCTTCCTGGTGTATTTAGTGTATATTCACGTGCTTCCTGGTATATTTAGAAACAACCAAATGACAGAAAAATATGGTTTATAGTTAAGGTCCCTATTAACACTTTGTTTGAGTGCAGAATAAGGAAATATGCAAGATTCTGCAATGAATAAATGAATATTTAACAAATCTGAATGAAGATAAATTGAGGAAATCCTGTTATAAAGACAAACAAATATATCTTTATTCTTTATAACATAGGCAATAGCTCCACATTGCACATGACAAGGTGTGCTTTATGTAATAGGGTGAATATGTATTGCTAACTATGTGGAATACAGTTGAATTGAGGAAATATATTTTTAAATTTCCATAATGGAGGAAGGCAGCATGTCTGAGGTTACTCACATTTTAGATTATTATTACTGAAGACATTTTTTACATCATTAGTTTTTAATATAGATGCAGTTTGCTTTCACTTTACAATTTACTCTGGTTTGGAGACTGGTGATGCAACACGTGGTTGCATGGCATGCAGGTTCTGTTAGAACTAAGCAGGTATTTTACTGAATTTTACACATATATTGAGTAGAAAAAGTGTTTTCTACATTTTTCTTTAAACAGCCCATCTGTTCCCATCTTTCTCCATGGGGGGAAAAAAAAAAAAACACAACACAACATTAACATACTAATTTTTTTAATATATTTATTTGGGCAAAGAAATTTTCTTTCTACACTGACATTTATCAAGAGAAGATAAACATTATTGGTAGTTTGCAACAAAGCATTTCTTCCTCTCCCCTTTACACCCCTATATGGATTCATACATTGTTCTTTCCGAAAGAGAGTATGTAATGCTGCAGAGGTAGTATTACATAAAACTGCTGTATAAACTTTGTCCACTAGGGGGTTCTTAAAGACATATTTAAGAACATTGGATAGGTTTTAAGTCTTCATATTTAAGTACATACAAATAAATGCAAATATCTATTTTAATATCATAATTAGCAACTATGGCTAAAGCGATTGTAAACATTTTGCTTCATCCTCCCATATTCAATATGTATTCATCAAAGGTAAATAATCAGAAGAATATTTCATATAAGATTCTACTATGTATGTAAACCCCCAGACTTCTTAAAAAGCAAGACATTCAAGCGATTTCAACTCACAGAAACCAATGTTATATATGTGAAGAAAACCTCATTTGCAGCTAGCATACTCCATTTATACTGCAGGGATGCTAAACACTTGGAAGGAATGTATTTCATTGGCATCGTAGCGATGTTGGCAAAAGTAAAAAAAAAAAAGAAAAAACGTAGTCAAAACCAGCATTGGCATAGCTGTAAACAACAATATATAGCACTGACAGGAAAATATTTGGATTCCAAGCACAAGGCTCGTTTTGCTTTGAGGCAGTTTGAGATTAAATCTGGGAATCTACCATATGCCTAAATCTCCTGTAGAAGGTGGAACACCATCAAAATTCAGCTGGTATGGAGCCACTGAGAGGTGTTTGCAGCAAGTGACTTCTCTAGACAACTAGCTCATGCAGAGCTGCTTATTCTTCTGTTTGTTACTCCCAAACTTGAAAGAAGTATCATCATTTCAGATACACATGCAGCTGAAGAAAACTCCATTCCGTGAATGTTGTGGAACAGAAGACATTCTAACAACATCCACTATCAAAAAACCTGAGATGTATCAACAGCGATAAAAATTTTTCTCACACTTTGAGCTTTAAGGATGACAAAACTCAAAGAAAAACGTATAGCAATTTGCACCTGCTGAACAGGCAATGATTATGAGAACCAGGTAAAAATATTGATATCTGTCTCTCACATGTGCCAAATGATCTTGGCATTAAAACTTTCTCATTATGCAGTAGACACATTTTGCAAGAATTTAGAAATGAAACGTAAGAAATTAAACGTTTCAAACATTTTTTAAAGTTATAGTCTATGATAAAAAGGGAAAATATGAGTCCATGAAATAGATTGGCAGCCATTATGGGCCTTTTTTTATTATGATGCTGTAGTTTTTTAGTGCAGTAATGGTAAATTTCTAAATACATTGTACTAATTTCCATATTCATTTTCGACTTAGTTCTCATTTCAAATGTGTAAAGTGTGATTCCATTAGTCTTCATTGATTCATAGAAAATGTAGCATAGACTGTGTCTTTTTATTAATGAAAGAAAAATAAGAATGAAGTTATAGAATGTGATGAGGTTTAGAAATGAGTTTGCTTCATCTTATAGCAGTTCTGCTGCAAATTATGACAAGATTGGCAATTCTAAGCTCTGTATTGCTTGTAATACAAACCATGCCTAATGAAAAAATGATGTAATCAAAAACTGTAGAACGACAGGAGACTCAGTATTACTCTCTTTCCATATGAGCAGAGCTTCTTGCTATAAACTAGTGAATTTACTTCGGTATTAGAAGAAAGAAGTTACCACTGTAACAGAGAAATGGATATATTATTCACAGAGTAAGAGTAGGGGGAGAGCAGGTTATTTCCTTCTTGTTGCTGCTTCTGATACCGACTGAGCTAAAAAGTTCAATCTAGTTACAATATTTTCTCAAAATGCTTCACAAACTGAAAGAAGGAAATCACTGCTTGCTCCAGTGACCTCTTGATAGTCCAAACCAGCTGTTTGATAGGCCACAGAAATTTAATACAAGTATTTTGGAGACCAAGCATGCTATGTGATCCTGTGGGTAAAGTTTAGATTGGAAGAGTTATTTAAATTGGCATGGAGTCAAGACTAAAACCTTCACAGGAATTAGAGAAGATATTAATTTTCATAATTTGTAGTTTATGACAAATGACTGTTGAAAGGAAAACACGTAAGAACTGGGCAAAGAATTGGAAAGGAAAATCCAACAAAACCAGTTTCAATTTCTGGTATTCTGGTGAAACATATTCAAAGAAAAAGTGTCATAGTAAAGAGAAAAAAGACGCAAGCCACAGGAAAAATAAATAAAAATGCTTTCCCCTTTTTTCCCTGCAACAGTGGCAATACTTCCTATTTGTTCAAATCTTTATGTAGTACAAACAAATATAGCCTTTAATACAACAGTCTTTTCACATTAAGCTTCTGAACAGGGAATTATCCTCCTACTCTAGCTTCTAATTTCCTCTTCCTGTCCCATATATAAAACAGCTGGGTGCGGTTGTCTGATGAGACCAGCTGCCTTGGTCTCCCAAGCTATTTTACCCCTTCCTGCCTGTTGCGTGAGCTCTGCTTAATTTAGGCGAAAAGGAGGGAGGTGAGTAATTTTTTGTCTGGTTTTTTTTTATTCATGGCTGTTTTAATCTCAATGTTTTTAAGCCTCTCAGAAGTCAAATGAGCACTGTATTTGTTCTATCAGAAACATTAAAAAGAAAATACAGTAAGGAAGGAGTAGCAACTCAAGAGATGCTTAGAGAGAAGCCCCAGAGACAAAGGTAGAAAAAGGATATTTGTAATTTGCTTTGGTTTAGAGTGAGGCAAAGCTACTTCAGTTAGATGAAGAAAGAAGGATTTTCAGCCAAGCTGCTGAAGGATGAGAGCTATGGGGAGTTTCAGCTGTGAGAATTAGACCTGGTCTGAATACAAAGACTAGAGAGGTCAAGGCAAAGAGAATCTTCTCAAATTTATGATACAAAGAGGCTAGTAATCATGTGGGGTGGTTCACTGTAATTGAAGTTGAGAGGTGATGGGAAGTGCTTAAAATAGAGGAAAAAGGAAGAACATTCTAAAGTTATGCTGGCCACATATCTATTAGGATTCAGTGATGCTAATAAGGATTCCTGCCATGAACACGGGGAGTCAACAAACAAGTCTTTAGCCTTGAAAAGAGGCTGAAATATATTAAGGGATAACATAATTTAAATGTGGTACAGAGCAGAAGTCCCACAGAAAACTGGAGGAAAGAATAGCAGAGTCCTTCTAAAGGATCAGTTGAAGAAATAAGGCAATTGGGATATGATGATATCGATGAAATTAGGGGCATGAGGAGGCAAATATTTATTTGAGCATATGCACTGGAGAGTGTTGAAGATAATGATACATAGAGGGAATAAAAATGAAATAAGTGGCTGTGAGATTCATCTAGGAAACAATCACTTGAAACTCTAATGACAGCATCTTTATTGAAACGTGAGGAGGAAAGCCAGACTAGAGAAGATCTTAGCTAGAAGTGGTGTGAAAAGAAAAAAAACAAAAAACAACAACAACAACAAAAAAAAAACCACCAAAAAACCCGCAAACAAAAACCTGTGTGTAATGATATTGACAACATAGAATGCGCTTAGAGAGAAGTCAGTTGTTGTGTTTCTGTGTGGTTGGTTTTTTGTGTGTTTTAGGAGAAGGTGATTGTTCTATATTTCCATTTTAAGAGAAAAGAGTAGAAAAGAGTGCAGCAGGAGCCTGAGGGGGAAGTTCAGGACGTGGTCATGGGCTGGCTGGAGGAAAACAGGTGAGAAACTTGCGCATCTGCAGTAGAGACTATATGGAAGAGACTTGGGTGTAATCACTGAAGGCAAAGGTAAACTGGTAAGAGGAAGACCAAGTCAAGGTTCTTTTTAAGAGATTGTCGCAGTCTTGTGCAGTGAAAAGGGAAGCAGAGAAAGGCAAAGAAGATCTGAATTGAGGTCACTAGAGACTGCAGTCCAGAGACTTAATTGAGCTGTGAGAGGTGTTCTGCTGGGGCGAGACCAAAAGAGGGAAGAATAGGTTTCTGGTGGGGAAAGTCATTCTGGTTACAGGCTTTTGCCAGAGACATTCTTGAGCACGAGAGCAGGGGTGGAGGAAGCAGATGTTTGAGGGACTTGGCAAATTGGACAAAAATGTTGAGGCACAGAAGAGTTAGGGGGAAGCTTGTGGTGAGAATCAACAGCAATGCTTGAGAGCAGATGTGGAGTTTTCTGCCCTTTGCTGATCCTAGGCAGGCCCTGCACTTCAGAAATGTGAATTACTAAATAATAAGAAGAAGGCATCCAAATATAACAAAGCAACCTAGCATCTGTCTGGAAAAATAATCGGAATCAGAAGGGTAATTTTATAACTGTCAGTGCAACCCGTTACATCGGCAGTGAAGAGCCACGTTAGGGTGTTTAGGGAGAGAAAGAATCCTGAGAACGCTGTTTCATTCCTGTGCTTCCCAGCAGACTCCCATTGCCTGGGGTTGCAAACGTGGCAGAGAGAAGAGAAGGAAGCCCTGGCAACTGCAAGCAGTGCAGAAGGTAGAACAGAATTGTCACTTTAAAAAATTCTTTAAAAAAAGTCCATACAAGAGCATCCAGTTTTCCTTGGGGAAAATAGTTATTCTTGCACCTAGTGAAGCATGCAACTGAGACAGGGTGCCCTAGATGTGGGGAAAGCTAAATAAACAGGGTTGCAGCTGATTTGTTTACCTCTAGAAAATTAGAGAAAAATGGTCTCCAATGACATCATACAACTGTTCTTTGCATTTTTTTCTGATGTTTCACAACATGATGGTATTTCTTAGCAGCATGTTTCCCATCAAATATGGATTCCCATTTTATGAACTCTCCCTCATTTTAGTAAGAGAAACATGATTTGGAAAGAGTTTTTAGCAGAAAAGCTAGCTCTGTCAAACACATCTGCAAACATTCAGCTCTGCTTCACACAAGGGAGTTTCATCTGTGAATGCTGCATCTAGGAGTCCAATGCAGAGATGAGGCAGGATATTCTCAGCACTTATTTATAGAGGAATGTATAAAATACTATAAACTCTGCCACATGTGACCAAAGCCACATGACCCAAATACTGAACTATTCACATGAGTCCATGCAAACAGCAGAAGCAAAACAAACATCTTAAAACCCAACATAATTGAACATAAAAGCACCATCAGGAAACATGACAATGAGTCCTGTGTCATTTCACATTTCATGCAACACAAACATGACACCTTATCCCTTAGGTTACTAGACATTAATCAAACATACTGCCACACTTGAAAGGATAATGCTATCGAAGGAGAGAAACCTTTTGTATATTCACTTTGTATTCTTTAAGAACTGCAGACCAAAGTAATGAATGGCATCTCAGACCATTTTTCACAGGAGGAGCCAGTGTGTCATACAAAATTTCGTATTCCATAGCACACTGTCCATCCATGTTACGCTGCTTGTTTTTCAGTACCAGGATATCCTTTATTACGTGGCTTTTTTTAAAGATTACTTTTGGGCAAAAGAATGGCTTTGCTGAGCTGCACTGCTGTTAGCATTTCGTATTACAGAAGCAACTCTTAACAGCTATGTAAGCATTGTAAATCCCCTTTCTTTTCCTTCTGACTTTGCCCTGTGCTTTCCCTAGAAGTGTGACAATTCCTGACAGCTCATAGTGGAGCTGGGAAAAAGCCCTGGTTTTGCTGGCTGAGAACACTTCCAAGGGATTCAACCAAGCATCAAAGTCAGATTGAACAGAAAAGCATCTGTTCTATTGACCTGTTCTGGTGGCTGTGATTTGTAAAGAGCATAGATAGGGCAAATGCAAAATATTTCATTATGATTCTAGTTCTCAAATGCTTAAACTGTGATGAAGCATGTCTTTGCAAATTCCTTTTCCTCCCTCACCACCCTTCTCTCCAGTGTCTGTGCTTTCTTTCCTCAGTCCCCACCCTCCTTTTTTAAGACAACCAGATTTAAGGCTGGAAACTTACCAATGCCTATGTTATGACATCTCTGCTATCAAAGTTTTGGATAAAGCATGATGCGGTCCATCATCTGGGTTTCATGTATCCATGTCGAGATCAGTCATACAATGCCATTGCAAAGCATTACAGAATAGTTGCTGGAGGACGTGGGTCATACCTTGCCTGACCTGGGGATTGCAGACACAGAGAAGAATTGCTGAAGCTTGTTTCTTGCTTTAGCCTGATAAACTTAAGTACAGGCTTGTCCAATCAGTTTGTATGCTAGGCAAGTTAGGATGACAGCATGGGTGCAGACTTTAAATACAACCGAGACTTGGGTGCCTCTGGGTCCTCCCTACTTACATGTTTTTCACATGGTATGGCTTCTTCAGTGGGGAACTCCCCCCAAAGAGATATATGGCCTGACACTTAGCAGAGTGGCAGGCAAGCCTGTGGAGTCTGCTAAAACATTTGTGGGAGTCTGGAAGCACTTTAGAGGCTGATAGATAAGAAGTTAGAAACGTCTGAAGTTTTGAGGAGGAAAACAAGATTTATGGTGACTATGAAGAGCAGGAAATAGAAACTGTTAAGAAATCAGCTTCAGGTCATCATAAAGTTCTGATCCCTAGTTTCACATTAAGGAACAGAATACTACTAGAAAATCCTGCCTGTGGTAATAAATAAAATTAATAATTAGCTACTATATACTGCTTTTCATCTATAGATCGCAGTGATAAGAAGAGCACAGTGAAAGTCTAATTTATTGCAGCTAAATGGTTGACTGTTAAACATTTCTTTTTGTGGGACTGTAAATTCTACCTGTTGACATAAGCTCAATCTTAGCTGCTTTCTGGACTGGATTGCTTTATCGTTTAGAATTAACTCCTTGCAGACATTTTCAAGAGTTATTGTTTCTTGCAAGTGTATTATGAAAAGGAGAAATCCCAAAGGAGAGAAAGAGAAATAAATTGGCAAAAGACTTTGGCACTAATTGTAACCATGGCCACATTTATTGTTATACAAATCAATTAGGACCATATTTTGTGAGTCTTAATTGAGGAAAGCTGTCATTTTTTATGGCAAAACTTGGTCCTAGAATATGTAATCTTTTAATCACATCATTTGTCTACCCTGTAGGAAACACTTTCTTTCGTACACTCTAAAAGTGTAAGATCATGTTGCAAAGTGTACCTACTGTACCTCTTTTTAATATAAGTAATAAAATTCTGAAGTGCTTGTTGAAACAAAATGCTAGTGAGAATTTTTGTATTACTTAAAGGCTTTGGAATTTGCCCTATATTTAACCACAGATTTTGGCTTTAACTCTGAAAAATTATTAATAATTTGGTGATCCTTTGTTGTCTCAACTGAAGACCTTTCAACTGAGTTTGGGGTTCATGCAATGAAGAGCAAATTTGAAAATTAAGTTCTTTACAGTTGTCCCAAATTGGTTGCCCAAATTATTGGTCAGTGTTGCAACATACATTTATAAATATATTATATATTTTAATACCTAATGCATGTGTCCAAGTTACTACAAAGAATTACTGCAAGCATGAAGAAGACACGTAAGACTAGGATTATGTCTTTATTATATTTTGAGAGAAATCCAAAGGATATTCTTTGGTGTAGGTTGGTTTGTTTGAACAATTAATAGGAATGTATGTCCCTAAATGTGGCTGGAAGCTACACTTGGAAGCAAGCCAGAACCCACGTGCTTAGACATATCTGACAGCTCAGTGTGATCACAGAAAATAGACTGGTGACCCTTAGCTGTTGAATCTTTTTTTTAGAGGATTGTGGAAAAAAGGAGGCAGATGGAAGCATGGGTTCAAATCTTTGATTTATCTAAGTCATTGGTGTTTTTGCCAGGCTTCTTTTTCAAGTCTGATGAGAGTCATATGAAGAAGTTTATATCCTTTTTAAGTTACATATGACACGGATACTGACTGGTGACAATGCTTATGTTTATTGTGGCCTTGAACCAAAGCCAACCAGATGTTTTTGGAAAGTTTGGATACAAATGTCAACTTTGGAGCCCTGAGTCATTGTTAGTGTGATAAAGGTGTGTTAATGTACTTTGTACAAGAAGGACTTCTTGAAAAACTAGATCAAGGAATTTCCCCTGCCACTCAGTGAGGTCATCCTGGCAACCAAAATGGTTGGGCTAGTAAGGACAGCAACAAACATGCGCTTTGCCTTTTTAGGGAAGAATAAGCTGGAAGAGGTGAGGGTGGCAGGGATCTCACAGGGAAGCAGAAGGTCTGTTGCTAGCACATAAGGAGAAGGACTGCAGGAGGAGGTGCTGCTTTGGTGATCTTTTTTTGGGAGGAGGTGAAGGGGAACTTCTAAAAATAGTAAAATATGATCGTCCAGTACTGGCTTTTGTTACCATCACCCACTTGAGTTCTGCTTTCAAGATTTATTATATCACTCTTAAATCTCTTGGAGTCATTACAATCTTGCCTTTCATCTAGTCTGTATATAAATAATTGATCATCATAAGGATTGGAAACTGTGGAAATGAAGACAGCTTAACAGAGATATTCTTTATGACATCAATTACAAGGGGAATCATTTGATGAGAACAGAGAATATTTCAAATGGTACAATAATGCTAGCTCCTAACATTACTTTGTATTTGAAATGAAATGTGTATACTGATTGGTTCTGTTGCCAGTTTATGGAGAAAGTATATTGTGGTTCAATGAAAAAGATGGTTAATTATCTGCACGCAGGGCTTGCTTCGCCCCTCCCCTACTTCTCTTTTACACTAGTGTAACTCTGTTGAAGTCAGCTGCGTACGAATGGTGTAATGCAGCAGTGAATCAGGCCTATATTTTGTAAGTAATTTATTGCAAGCATTTGCAGTACTGAGAGAGGAAACGTTTAGGCGTGTTCGCTGCTGAGATTTAAACTCCCTGGGCGTGCGTTCTGTTGGCAGCAGTCACGTGTGCCGGGCCGGGGTGTCTTAGGGTTAAACACTGAGTACTGCAACAGTGGCTGAGCACATTTATTGTATTAAAACCTGGTAACATGCTAAAATACTGTAAACAGCATCATTAAGTGTGTTGAAAGGAAGTCGAAGTTCAAGTGACTTTGGTGGTGGGTTTTTTTTGGGGGGGGGTGTTTTGTTTTGGGGTTTTTTTGATACTTAATGTAGTGTTGACTGGTGAGTTTATGTATTTGGCTTGACTGGAGAGCACACTTCCTTCCCCTTTTGTTAGCTGTCGTGTTGATATTTTGTGTCATTCCACTGTTCATCCGTGTGCAGGCGATGGGTGGTTTGGAGCAATATTCAAAGTAAAGGGAAATGTAGCAGTATTCATTCCCTTCTAGGAACTGTGCAGTGGTGTCTGGAGGGCTTGTCTTCTCCTGTGCCTCTAGCTGCTAGGAGCACGCTGAACATGTGCAGAGCAATAATGCCATCTTATTTGATCTGTCCATGGAAAGAATGCCGTGCCAAAAAAACCCACTGCACTTTAATCTGTGTGAACAAGTGATAGTGACTTTGTTGTAATGACTACTAAAAAAATTAATCTTAAGTGTAATGTGTTAAGAGTTTGGTTTTATATGAACCACTTCTAGAACTAGACAACATCAAACAGAAATAATTCATGTAATTGTTTTATGGTGGACCGTCCCAGGAAATTATAGGAATGGAGTTGTTAAAGCAGAGTTAAATAGTGATCTTGAGTTCCTGTGCATTTGCAGTCACTGAAGAAGGTCTCAATTAGCATGAGTGAGAAAGGCAGCATTAGGTCTGGGTGTGTTTCATGTTTGTTTTTTTTTTTTCAGGAGAAATATCTCTAGTTTGAATTAAGACGTGTATCTGTTCCATTGCTATCTAATATAAACTCTTTTGCCACAGGGTTGGTGTGGTTATATGTTGTAACTGCAAAGTTTGAGGAACTGGAATGAGAGAGATTCCAAAAAAACTTCTGTTCCTGGTGATAGCTAAACATTAGCATTTATCTTGCTGAGGATCCAATTCAGCAAAATACTGAAGTGTGTGCTTTGAAATCAGGTGGTCTTCAAACTGAAATATTTCAGTACCAATTTTCCACAGATACTGTGTGAATAATTCATGTATAGATTGTGATGGCTGCTCTTTCTGTCCTTTGACTCTGGACCAAATTATCACAATGGGTCCAAATAGTTCTTTTCTTGTTGTTATTTATTCCTTTTAGGGCAGACCCTAGTAGCCCGCATTACTTATGCCATCCGTGTACTAGTATCGGTAGGTACAAAACAGTTGGTTCACAGGCAGAGCTGTACGGGGATATGGAAACAAAACTTGGATGCCTTTGGATGTGTTAGTCTGTGTTGTGTAAGGAGTTTGAAGGAGATGCTTGATACAATATTTTATGGTATTGTCTTAGACGAAGTATTTGTCTTCTCTCTTTCACAAGCAAGCTGGCACCAGACACAGAATTTCATCAAACCTCTGCTTCCAGATAGGGTTTTGAAAGTCCATGAAAGACTATTGACTCTCCCAATTTAAAGTGATGCTTGCGTGGCCAGAGAAGAATGTATTGACATCATTGAGAGGGAGGAAAAATGACCCACCACTAAATGTGAGTAGGTTCAGCATGGAAGGTTCCAGTGCTTACCATGCATTTAGTTCCTTTATGACATATTATTTATTCTGGGTTGTTTTTTAGAATTCTTCCTCTACTTCTTTTTTTCATGTTTTAGTGATGATAACATCTAGCAACAGCTGGAAGAACATATGTATTGCATATTGACCCTGTCAATTATGCTTGTGTGAAATCTTATATCCTAATGAATATCATTAGACTGTTTTTGCAGAAGCTTTTGTGACCTTCTTACAGATAGCGTATTATTGTAGGTGGGAAAAAAAAAAAGGGGGGGGGGGGGGAACCCAACAGTAATAGCAGTGAAACCTGCATACAGCCAGGCATAGCAAATGAGCTGACATACATTTTCAAGATATTAAGTTAGAAGGAGAGCTGGGAATCTAGGGAATCAAAGAGACAGAAGATACGGGAACTTTGTAGGACAAAGAGAAGTTGAGAGACAGACTGGGCAGCAGAATAGGTTGCTTGAACTGGCTCGAAAGAAAATTGTGCTGCTATCGTATGGTAGCAGCCATCTTGAATATCACTCACTTGCGCGTTTTCCAGGCCAGGCTTGCACAAATCACAATCTGAATAAACTTCCAGATTTTGGTACCAATCAATTGCATTTAGGTGGTTCTTAATTGTAATTTTACATAAAAACGTTCAATGCATATGATTAATGATAGGGTTTCATTTCTGAGAGTTTGTGATTGCTTTAAGTTAATGGGAACCACAAAGTGTAATACAATATCTTGTTGATTTAGACAGTAGTTTACTTTCTGTATTTCTTCATTTGAGAGACACTCAGGTATGAAGAACAGATGTGCAGATGTTAGCCTAGTGTATAGTGTGCCCAGAGGGAGAAGTGTAGGTCAGGGATGATTTTTAAAACAGATTTCTTTTTAAGGTGTGGGATGTAGTACCTTTAGGGGTTATCTTTCTGAAACTTCTAGATGACATTTCTAAATTGCTGCTGAGAAAACAAGCCCTTCCATGTCCATAATATCAAAAGGAAGCTGTGCCTAAGAAGTAAATGTAAAAATCTGTTCCCAGTGCTGACAGATGTAATTTTTGTTTGCTATTTTGGAAAATGTTCAAAGTTGCTTTTCCATTGCAAATCCTAGCAGTGTCCTCTGGGAAAACAAATAAACACTTTTAAAGTTGTGTCATCACAGTTACTGACTTTTACCACTAAAGGTGTAAAGTTGAAGGTGAGAAAGCTGTGGTATGTTCAATTGATTATGAATAGTAGCGGAGATTCATATTCTACAGACGTATACAAGAGGAAATTGGAAGGGAGGAAGCAGAGTTTGTCTGTGCAAATTCATGGACAAGTTACATCTGGTGATACTAAGTACTGAACTTTTTCAGCCATTCACTTAAGCAGCTAAATCTAATTGTAATAATGCAGCCTTTTAATGTCCTTTAGTAATTTCTAACCCTGGATGTGTGTGCACTTTATAAAACATAGCATTATTTTATCGGTTGCTGTGGTGTAATGTGAGCCCAAATCACAGACTGGGACGCTAGTTAGGTGTCCACTATGTTAGGTTCTGTGCAGATGGGACAAAACCAGAAATTGCACTCATAGCCAGGACTGTGTGTTAGTGCAATGCAATTACAGGTTGTACAAATCTCTGCTGTCTGGGACCACATGCAGTCCTGTGTAGAGCTAGCTGAAGGTCTATCATTCATTGAAAATTTGCCCCATCTTAAAATAATATTAGCTGACACTCCCAAGGTGGGTTTCATGTCATCAGCTTCAGCTGCCTGCAGTTTATTGTCCTGGAACATGTTCTCAAATGGAGGGATGAACTAGGGGCACCCTGGCAGTGCCTTGATGTCTCCATTAATGCTAAAGGGGGGATGGACAGCCAGCTCAGATGGGACTCCTATAACTGTTAGACAGCTGAAGTTAGGTGAACCTCACCCTGCCTTGGTAAAAGGGGACCAGACTCCCATTATTATTTCATGCTCACCTTTTTTTCCAAGTGTCCAGCTTGTTTCAGACCCTTCCTACCTTCAAGGACTGATTGCTTTCCTCTTACCACTCAATACTTCAATGATTACTTTGCTGGCTTACTGTGCAGCCTCCAGCCTCCTGGAACCCGTGGGTTTTCAGGCAGGAAGGTATCTTCTAGGAAGGAACTGCAGTGGTCAGTATTTTCTTCACCAGCAATTCCCCAACTTCTCCTTTTCTCTGCAGGAGAATGGCCTGAAGCCACAAATTTCCATGTGGTGTGACTGTATTGGCTACATTGATTTTTCTTTGCTGCAGCCTCTATATTTTCTCCCTCATCTGTATTAAAAAAAAAAGGTGCTGGGGGCGATCATGGGTATAGCCCACTTCACAGGGATATTTTAATGTTTGTAAGGTACGTGGAAAGCCTGTGCAAGTATAAACTTTGTCACTATTGTAGTGTTCATTGAGAGCTTCTGAAGTTGAACAATGTAATTCTGTCAACAGCTTTTAGAAAGATATGACCCATCACTAAATTCTTGTATGAAGTTAATTCAACAAAATATTTAAAAGTTTGATTGAACTCCTAGACCTGTTGAGCTAATAAGAACTTTCTCTTCAGCCAGCTCTTACAGCCCAGATTGTCTAGATAGCCACATAAAAATGTAACTAACACTCTTGTAAAGAGGGAAGCTGAAGTACCTCCATGGCAGAACTTTTGGAATTGCTCCACTTGCTTCAGTTCTTTTCCCATTAAAATCATTGGAAAAACCTGTTCTTGACTTTAAGGGGAGCAAGGTTAAACTAGCACAGAATGTTTTGAAAATTCCAAACTAGTAATTTAATCTTTGGATTTAACCATAATGGCCCTTGCAAATTTTTTTCCAAAGCTGCACTCAAAATAAACGATGTGTTAGTCCCTAATAAATGGTCCTTAGTAAAAGCATGTATTATGCTTCCTTTGAAAAGTCATTTATTTCTTATGGCGGGTTTCTGATTCAGCTGTCTCCCCAGCATGCTGTTTTAACATTTTCTCCCTTCTAGGAGTTTGTATAAACCCTGCAACTTGCTGTGTTTCTGTACAGCAACACATGTGCATCTGTGCGTAACAACATGAAGAGGATAACCTCAGACTTATTAGCATGGTTGTCTTCAGATTGAAAAATACTTTCTGTAGGTTCATTTCTTAGAATCAGCTTCCTGATTTCTTGCTTATTAAATCATGTAGTGTTTATGAAATAAGACTCCCAAGCTGTCAGTCAGAACTCTAAAGCCTTTCGCAGACCATAAATTCACATTCCAATAGTTATAAATAGAAAACACTATTGCAATGGTTGTAAAACTCTCTCTCTGATGATTGTATGTTGTATTGCACCAACAAATTAGAAAAAGAGATGGTTGGGATACTGTTGTCAACATCTTTTTGCTCAGAATTTCCATCGAGCCAATAAGTGAGCTTGTGCTGGTGATTTGTAGTATCTGTTATCACCTTTCATCAAACTCCGAGGAGAAAGGAAACACAGGATATTCCAGATGGGAGTCTGGTACATGTGCGCTGAGGAATCTGTTCGTGTTTCCTCTGATTGTTAGTGAAGGACAGTGGGGGTGCTGTTGCTTGTCGCATTATTTTTTGTACTAATGACCATATCTAAGTGACTTCTGTTAATGTGCTGTAATTTACAATTCTTTTGGGATAGAGTATTCATCTTTTCAGTAATTCTTACTGCTGTTGTATGCTTGCAACACTGTAGATTAGAAGCTGCAGAAATCACTCTGCAGAAGAGTAAATTTCCTCCTTTTAACTGTGATCCGATGTTCCCTAGCTTTTCCTTTATGTTTTTACTTATTACTCCTAGACTAGGTCTCACTAGGATGCTAGCTTCTGCAATGTCCTAGTTAATCAATACTAATATAATTTTCTGAACATGTTTCCCAATTAAGTTTCTGGCCCCTTTATTAAAAACAGAAGTATTTGATATCAAGAATTAACTCTACAACACACCAACATTGTTTTTTTTTTTCCTCTCTAACTGCTGTTATGGAATGGTATATATCACTTTTGGTTTTGGATATTCACTCATGAATCATTCAGACTTCTCTCATACATCAGCCACAGAAAAATATCCGTACCTGAGTTGTAGGAGCAATGGCATTCTATTGGAAATGGTAAGAATGACACAGCCTGTTATGGGATGAGCTGTTTAGCTGAGAAATTAAAAAGGCAACATAACACAAGTCAAGATGCAGAAGCTCTTAAAATAAAAAAAAAAAAAGCCCGACTGCATGAGACCAATGATCAGCCTAGCCTGTTTCCATCTTCAGCAGAGGCAGCAGGAGAGACTGTTTAGGGATAGCATGCAAACTTGGCCATTTCTGTGGTCTGCTCCCATACTCTCTCAGCATCACAGCTGATGTATTAGGGATGTTAGAGGCTGTATACCCGTATAGTCTTTTTAGTGTTTGTGGACCCGTTTCCCAGGAATTTGCATGATTCCCACTTGAAACTGTCGATACTGTCTGCCTCAGCAGCCTCCTGTGGCAGCAAGTTCCAGAGATTCACTACTTGCTGGGGAAAGTACTTCCATCTGAATTAAGTCTCCTATTAGTTTCATAGTGTCCCCTACTACTTTTTCTAGTATTGAAGGATTTTATTCTGTTTGATCCTGCTTTCATTCAGCTATCCACTTCTTTTCAATACTGTAAACTGTGATCATATCTCCTTTTTGGCCCTCAATGGGAGGGTCCTGGACTATGTATTGTAGGAGGCACTCTTAAATATGTGCTACAACAAGTATGTCAAGCATGAGAATCTCCTGGAGAACCTCAGCAGTAAAGGTGGAAACAAATAGTTCACTGAGTGTCTGCGGTGGCTTTATCATCCTTTTTATGCCTTTGTCATCAACTGGTCCCACTAATCACAAGATAGTTTCCTGCTTTTGATGTGTGCAAAGAATGTTTTATTATCAGTTTGGGCATCATTTGCAAGTCACTCTTCAAATTCTTTTTTAGTCCTCTTTATTTCCTGTTTACATTTGAGCTGCTTTATTTTGTGGGATTTTTCTGTCCTTACTTCAGAAAGCTTTCTGGTTGGTTTGGGTTTTTTTGGTTGGTTGGTTTGTTGTTTTTTTTTTTCCCCCTCCCCTAAATGCTGATCTTTCTGCCTTTGAAAGCTTCCTTTGCTCTTCTATTGAGGTATCCATGCAGAAGGGGGTTGGACTTCTGTCTGCATCACACACATTACCTAAGCTTCTAGTATAGTGTATTTCATGGCTATCAGGCTTTATGTAGACTTCTTGGCTTTTGAACTAACCCTTTCTGAGTTTTTGGATGGGAGAGGGGATGTTGGGTTTTACTTTTTTATAATTGGTAAATTTTTTAACATAATTTTTTTTTTCTTGAAATTGAATAGCTATGAACTAGATTTGTTTAGCCTTCTCTCTTTTTCTAGATTTAAGCTGTAGTGTATGATGATCACTAATGCAGAACACCTCTCCCATTAATAGCTGTTGTCCTGTGCGCCAGCTGAGACCAACTCCAATATTTTTAAGTAGCAAGCATTTGTGCAGCCAAAAAATTAGATTTCTGTATCTTAATGAAGCATTAACTCAGTCTAGTGAGGTTAATTGTAGTCTCTTTGAATTTGTACCTGACCTAAATATGCAGCTTCTCTAATTTCATGAAGCTTGTCCTGAGCCAGTGATTCTGGCATTGCCCTAATCAGAGGGTTGGTGGCACAGCTAGGCTGTTATTATTAATGTCCATGCTTTTTACCAACAGGAATTCCATTGTGCTTCTTTTTCCCCCGTAATATTTTTATGCTGTGTCACTGTATAATATCCTTCACATACAGTGCCTCTCCCTGACCTGTCTGACCTATTCCATCATTCCTATCAAGTAGGTAATACCACATCTTGTTAGTTATCCTCCTTCCCTCACACTCCAAGAAGCTGATTATATCAGGGTTGTCATTTGGCGCCCAGCATTTTAGCTCCCTCTCTAACTTTTTAGGCTTCTAGCATTAATGTGGAAGTACTTCCAAGTATTGGCCTTACACCATTGCTGCATACACTATTGCCTGTGCAATTCAGCTGGCATGGTAGGCAGTCTAATTTACCCCTCCTTATCCACTGAGAACGTGCTGCTTACTTTCCTGGCTCTTTCAGAAGTGCATTGCACGTTAGTTATGACCACCTCATAGGTTGCCTCAGTCTGAACTGAGTGCTCCTGCACCTGTTGGCTTATCTCCTGCTTCTGGGTTTGATGCTTCTCAATGACTGTTTTCATTTTCCATAGTGATGTGCTGGTTTTTATGATGAACAGGCAGCACATCCATCCTGCCCACGTTCTTCCTGTTCCAAACACCTCCCTCGTTCCTAGGGTAGCTAAATTCCTGTTGTCTACACCATCATCTCCTCCATGCCCTGGCACTCTGGATCTCTTGTCTTTTGGGCCTTGTACATGGCTTTTTAGAGGATATTATTATGGAAGTCCTGCCCATCTCCTTTTCAGCAGTCTGATTTTAACCTTCGCAACAGCCCTTTTACATCACGGTACCAAAGTGGACAAGTGACTCTAGGCTTTTCCCCTGCAACCTGGGTATTTTGTGAAAATTCTTACCTTTGTGCCTGACAGACATTAGCATGGGGTCGTCTTGGACATCAGAAACCCAGATATCTGTGTCTGAAAAAATAATCTACTTCTAGCTAACTCCTCCTATCCTTAACAATTCCCTTCTGGTGCAGAAGCATCCTGAGCGCAAGAGGACACAGTGAAAAAGGCTTAAACTGTGGATTAAAAAGACCATACTGAATCCTTATATCAGTTTATGTCTAAAATGAAGGTTAATTTTACAGTCATTAATTTCATAAGAATCCCGTGTTAGCTTCTCAGTTCAGCTAATATTGCAACACCACCAGGTAATAATAGTAGTTTATGTTTGCACTTATGAGAGAGGCTAATGCCCAGATTGCCGGGCAATTAACCCAGTCTGCGGGCTGACAGTGTGGCAAAGGAGTCACTGACTCGGGGACATCATGTTACTGACTAGCCAGCCTGTCCCGCCTGGTGCAGCAGCAGCAATAGCAGGCTTGAAGGACAGACATGTTCAAGGGATCTCTGCAGGAAAGCAGAGACTCACTGCTGTCAAAGGATACTGCGGAGGAAAGAGTGTTTAAAGAAAGATATTTCAAAGAACAAGAAAAAAGAAATTGTCCTGGTTTTCAGTATGGAAAGGAGCATTTTTTGTAAAATTTTGGCAAGTCTGTTCAAGGCAGATGAAGAAAGCAAAAGTCAAGGGGTAAAGTTGAACACTCTGAGTGAAAAAAGAGACAAACTCACTTGGAATGAAAATGTATTTTCATTGCTAACATAGGAATTTTTTTAATTTACTTTGAAAACTTACGTCATTAGCCATACTGGAAGCAGGAAGCATAAAAATGCTGAAGAGATTTAAAAGCAATGCAAATGTTTCAGATTTTTCATTAGAGAGGAGAGTCTCTGCAGACAAAAGGGCTTTCAGAACCTAAACACCTTCGGTGCTTCAGTAAACCAACCTGAGTTTTGCCTGACAGCTGAAAGATATTCCCTGTGGGTCCTTTATGCTCCTGTCTGCAGAGCTGATTGAATAAATATGCAGCAACAAGGAACATTCGTATACCCTGTGTCTGGCATTTGCTGGCTGATATTTTTAACTTAAGGCAGATACAGTTCGATAATGTTGCTTGCACAGCTTGGCAGTATTCATCAAATACGGAAATGACTTTGATAAATACAACTTGCTGCATCTTCAGTTTTTAGCAGCAGCAGTCATGTTACATTTTAAGTTTGAAGAACTCAGGTGTCAACTTCTGGGAGAGTGTTAAATCACCACTGGGGCTCTGGATAAGAAGAGCTTGATAGTCTGTTCCTGGAGACAGTTAAAACACTTTAACTGTAAAGTCTGCCTGAAGAGCCTGTGAGCATTCTTTAGGTAAGGTGGCAGGAGATTAGAATTCAGAAACTTTCCTGCTTTGAGAAAGGAAGCACTTTTTTCAGACTCAACAGGTATGGTTTTCATGGGTACTAGATGTAGGACAAGCCACGTGAGGAGTTTTCCTGACTGAGGGCCAGCAGGCTGGTGGACAGCTTAGTGGGTGGGGGGGCAGAGAAGCAGTCTCTGAGCTCTAGGGACAGACCAGCTGGGACCTTTCATTTCTTCCGCCTGCAGACTGTTTGATCATGTTTTGAATGTGATGCCATAGAGATTTCTCTATGAGAAAAGTGCATCTCTAAGTTGTGTCCTGCTTTCTCTGACCAAACAAAACTGTGCAGCCACTTGGATCACTGCTTAAGCACTGAAGGCGATTTTCAAGATCTGCTGCTTGACACGTCCTCCTTTTGGTCTCAGCTATTTTTAGCTGATGCACTAGTGATGTCATTAGATCCATGAACATAGTGATTACGTTTTTTTTAAAAGTAAAAATTCAAAAAACCCAATAATGTGTGCATGTTTTTTTAATAATACTTTTTACATATCTGGAGTTGCGGTTGCCACAGCGATGTTTCATGATCATATTCGGGTGAAGAAATGGACAATGGTGCCAGAAGCTGAAGGGAAAACTGATTTAATATCACAAGCCGTAGAGAATTTAGGTTTTGAACAGCTCTGTAGTTAATGTGTTATGCATTTCCTGTGCGGGTTGATGTTTGTGCTAAAACCTTCACTTTTTGTGAATATTTTCATGGTTTTACAGCAATTACTCAACTATTTACAAGGAACAAAACGTGATCCCCATTAATCATAACTAATTAAATTCAGCATGTTCAGTCATAAAATTTTCAGTCACTGTTTTCACTACTTTCATCTTTATTCATAGTTTCCAAGTTAGTCATGATTCATAAATTGATATTTACAGCTACCGGGTGCTGGTATCTGAGAGCTCTTTCTTTTTTTTGATAGACAGTTTAACTGGTATGTAGCCTGGAGAGATGACCCACTCTAAGCTAGAATTGCTCTCTTTCTGTGAAATTAATGTTCATGCAAATGGCAGGACAGGCAACTCCTGGAGATTATAGTACTTTATGTATAGGAGAGGGCAGAGGGAGCCTGCACTGTGTCTTGCCAGTGTACCTCAGCTCTGCTTTGCAGGGTTGAGGGAAGTGCACAGCCTTCAGGTTCCTTGAACTTGGTCACCTCAGACTGCTGCCATGTATCAGGCAGTGTGGTGCAGTTTTTTAACTTTTTGAAGTCATTGGTAGAGTACAACCAAGTACTGACTTCTGTTGCTTTTCCCCATAGTATGGAGAAAATGCAACTAGTGAACATGTCACTACTGGCTGATGGCTGGCTCCACTGGTGGTTTGAGACCTGCACGGCGCTAAACAACAGGGACATGCTGTGCTCTGGTATGTACTCAAAGAAAGGCCATTAAGAGATGAAATGTCAACAGTGACCCCATGCACCTGTAATAAATGTAAGCTTTGTAATTAGTAGCAAGCTGTCTCAGAGGGCTACAGATATACTAAAATTAATTTTCACTACGGTGTGCCCAAGTTCTTGTATAACATAAGCCAACCAGTTAACATTGTGAGGAGACTATCAAGTTACAGCACGTCTGGCTTGGTGGCAGAGCTAGGCTCTAAGGTCCTAGTGGCAGCAACTGTCTTTCCATACATTTTTCTGGAGCTTAGCATACCCTACGAGTGCAAAACAGAATACCTGTTGAGGCACACCTCCATTGTGAGCATGTGTCTCTGTTCCTCTGCTTCATTATGCATCAAACTTACTATAGTAACCAATATTTACAGGGTAAAATAATGCCAAATTACATGTGTATATATAGATATGTTTTACTCATAAGTGCTGGAGGTGCCAGAAGGGTAGTCAGTGCACACCAGCCTGCAAAAAATTCACACATTGGAGAACTCTTCTGCTTCTCTGTTTCAGGCTTTGCTGCTGCCTCTGAAAGGCAGGTGGCTCTGGGTTCATATAAAGAAGCCTCAGCCAAGGGTAACTGACACTGGAGCACACTTTAGGCAAAAAGGCCTTTCAAAAGGTATAATAAAGCACATCTAGACTGGAATTTGTAGTTGAAAGGAAAAACTATTATCCTTTGGGTTGAAAAGTGACCCATGGCTTTAGGCATTAGTGATTTTTGATAAATGACCTGGTCTTCCCTCTCCCGTGTGGGAGGCAATTGGTTTCCACTGTAAACCTGGACTGTAGACAATTTGCTTTATCGTCTTTGTAGCAAAGGTAGCATAGCCTAATGCAACAGGGAAAAGGGAGAGCTTTTGAAAATGTCTTCCTTGTGTTTATTTGTAGAAATCATCTGATATAACAACATAGCACTTCAAACTTGAAACTTCTAATACATTTATTAACATACAGGATCTTTTTTCTCCTATTTTGTAAAGTAGTTGTGGTTTCATGGAATACATATTAGCATGATTTTTTGCATGTTATAAATGTGCCATTGCTATCGCGTATGAACCGTTTTGGTCAAAAGCCATGTTAACTGCCCCATCAATTACACTTCTAAATGCCTGTCAAATTAAAAAAATGCAGCTCTGGGCCCCTTAGGGTTTTTCCTTCTTTTAGGCAAAGACGTTTTTGTTTTCACTCACTACTTTTGATCTCCTTATCATTCTGGAAATTTTCTTGCTTGGGTTTGGTTTTGGGGGGGGGGTTAGGGATTTATTTTTCTTAATAAGAGAAATATCTTTGTGTGGGAAGCAAAAGGAGCACTGTGAAATCCAAAACTCCTTGGGATACTGAAAGAGTCAGGGAATTTAGAATTTCTTATGGATGGGTTACTATTGTGAGGGCAGCATTTAATGTGTTAGGTAAAATAGCAAAGTTGCAAAAGTAATTGCTATTATATCTTATTCTGTATGTTAAAAAAAAAAAAAATGTTTACCATACTATGTGGTGTATCTGTTAGTAAATGTTGTCATTTCAGCCATGGCCAGGCATACACTCGCATATAATTTCCCCTTAGTATATTTTTGTGCAGAACTTTTTCTGAGAGCCTAAGACAAAATATCTGTGCCACTTCAGAACACACAGGTGCTTAATTCTGTATGTTCAGTAGACCAAACATTATTGAAATGAATGTGGTGGAACACAGCTGGAGTTAAATGAACTATTGTTCTCACAGGGTAGGCTAGATTAAAAACCATGAAAAAGAAAAAAGTTTAAAATCCTGTTTTTTAATGGCTCCAACTACAAGCCTATCTCAAGACAAGCAGCTGGCAAACATATGATGTTTCCCCCCCCACAGATCTTACAAAAATGAATTTCACATTCATCCAGCTATGTCTTTCTAAGGGTGCCTGCTGGCACATCATTCCTGAAGGAAGCGGTCCATCTGGGAAGGCTGTTAGGGGGCTGGCAAGGCACCCGTCCTAGCACAGAGACAGTGCACAGTGACTGGGAGCAAGGCACTCCCAGGGAAAGCTCAAAGCTTGTCCCCAGCCTCTAATGGACAGGTATGCAAACAGGAACCTGGCGAGGGTTCTCTGCAGCATTGCTAGATGTTCTTTCCCTCCCAGATAAGCTACCAGTCGATAGGAAGAGCTCAGTGCTTCCTTGTCTACTTGTACTGCAGTATTCTAACTCTGATACGGCAGGACTGTACGACTGTATGAGAACCTCATGTAGTCCTGGGAGCCTCTGTGTAATATTATTTGGCTTATACATATTTTATTATGTTTTGCTGTTGGTGAGAGTCAGATGAAAATTATTTCCAGATTACAATAAAGGAACTTCAAACTTAATAAGTGTTGTTAGATCATTGACCATATTAAAATAAAATTTTAAAAGGCTATACATCAATGTTCAGAGGAAACTGTTTAAAAAAAGAAAAAAAAATGTAGCATTATTGGCCTAAAGATACTGCTGAACCTTGGGAAAAGATTTGTGCCACGTTTCTTATGACACTAACATCACAGAGGATATAAACCAGTCATTGGCACTCTCTCAAGAAACACATCACTGTAATTCATTATAACAATACCACTGTGATATTTGTTCATAATATTTATGAAAGCTAGGCTATGAAAACAGTATGCACTGACTGTCAGTGGTGATGTATCATTCTTTAAAAGAGAATATACATGACAAAATGTTTTAAATGAACTCTAAAAATATACTGGCAAGTTAAAACAATTTGACTGGTCTTGCACTTCGTGCCAGGAGGGGCTTTGCAGGATATGCTTCTGGATGGCCTTTTTGAGGACATATATCAAATAGTCATGTATTTATTATGGTCCCAGTCAATCTTCGATAGTAATGATGAATGTTGTGTAGTGTACATAGTCATTACAGCTCCATGTAATACTCTGCTCGGTTTCCAGTTGCTGTCTTTTCTGTGGAAAACAGAGCCGCCTGTGTCATGTCAACCCAATAAACCCAACTTTTACCCACAAAGTGTTCCCAGTGGCGTAAAGCTTTATCTGACCTGGCAGAGAGGTACAAATGCCAGTAGCTCTGGAAGGAGGCTTCTGCTCTGCTTCCCCAGTTGTGTCTGTGCCCAACGGAGTCCAGGGGAGCAGTCTGGCTCTTGTGTGTCTTGGGAGGCTTCATAAGCCCTCACAGCTTCCAGTAGCGTGCTGGGATTCACTGCAGTTCTGACGTCAGCGTAAATCTGGATTTCTGGGCACTGAATAAAGCAGCACACTTCTACGGCTGAATGGTCCTGATGACATGCAATTTTTCAGTCTTCCCCACAGCATTGTGGGGAACATAAGTAGTATGAATGTTCTCACGCTTGTTGCAGCCAGGCATGGGCTCAGCCCAGTTCCTGGTGAGAGGAGGTTGCCAGTCTTGGATAAGCTCAAGCACAAGAGTAGGCTGCATCTTGAAGGTGCTGAGGTTGGGCTGAGACTGAGCACCAGTGGCAGGAGGGGGCACAGGTTAGTCTCCTACTTCATACAGAGGTGAGAGATTTCACAGTGGTTTTGCAATGTAGTTTGCTAGGAAGGGAAGTAGAAACCTCAACCTCTGTGTTTTCCCTGTCTCTCCAGGAAACCCTCCTATTCTGTCCACTCTAGTTCATTTCTCCCCAATTGCTTGATTACTTGCTGTGCTGGGGTGAGGAGGGAGAGATGAAAAGCAAAAGGGAAGGCCTTCCCACCATGCACAAAGGCTCCAAACAGAATTCAAGCTTGTGACTGGCAAAAAAAGTGGACAAATCTAAAATGACTTGTTAGGCTCAATTTCCTGGATTCACTACCCTTTGCATGAAGACTGGAGAACAATAAATATGATCACTGCAGGAAGCCCCAGATTTGAATTGTGTGCATGCACAGCTATTTATGAATCATCCATTTTTACTTAGCCACTTCCATCTAAGGTAGTTGGCTTAGTTTAATAATGAAATAGCCTCTCCAGAAGTCCTCTGCCAGATAAGCTTATTGTTCGGGAAAAAAAGGAATGTCAATGCCAGTTTTGTGAAAGACTTTTTTAAAGAGAAATGCTTTAGAAAAGATAAGATAGATGCCACGCTAGACTTAATATGCTGTAGTCAAGGGCTACAGGTTAAAAACATAAGAATGGAAAGAGGAAAAAAATGGCAAACTGAGATGGAATACAAAACCAATAGGAAAAGCAACAAAGAGACTATGAGTAACGGGAAGGGAAAGATTAAAACTGGAGCAGAGATCCTTATGTAGTGCTTTTTGCAAAAGAATATATTCTACCTTGTACCTTTAGCTTCTTCTCTGTCACTCTCCCTCTCTCCATCTCTTTTTATTTATACCTATAATTATATATTATTTATATGTTATCCATTTCATCTCATGGGTTTTGGGGCTCTGAAACTGTAACAATCTTTTGCCACTTTTTTTCCAGTTTAATTAAATCTCATGTTTATGCATTTCCTTAAATTGACATAGCTCATTGGCGTGAAAATTTCCTATTCTCTTTCGCTACTGAGTGTGCATTGTTTATTTGGAAACAATACCAGGTATTAAGAATCAGTGTTCAGGTACGTGCATTTTAATCATATTGAGGGTGACTGATTCATGCTGGGATTGCACCTATGCCAAGGTTACATCAGTGATTCTACCTGAAAATTTAGACATGTAATTGCAAGCACAAATAACTGTCCACATACATAACGAAGTTTCACCTGCAACGCTAGAATCAAGGCCAAGGTGAAGCTGGCCAGGAGCCAAGGCTGTACCCTTCCTATTTTATTGGTCTGGAGAAAATAAATGGTATTGCTCCAGATCAGGGAAGAAAGAAACTCAAGATTCCTATTAGCAGTAAGGAATGGTTAGCGAATCTTTCTGGCTGAAATCATGAGCGTCCTTGAAAATAAAGTTAAAAATGGAAACCAATACGCATCTGGTAGCAATTTGGTTCCCATTTGAGCTTCAGTCAAGAGGGCTTAGTATATCAACATTAGTGATGACTTCAGTCGGAATAATTAATAGAAAATATGATGTTTAGATTTAAGTGTAAAAAGTCAAAGAAGGGTTTAAAAGCAGGATGTAGATTAAAAAGAAAAGACTGAATATCTTCATCTGTCCTAAATAATGGTTGCTTAGAATTTGTATACAGGTCAGATGAAAATTCACATATTAGATGGTTTGTAGATAGAGAATATGTAAAGTAACAAATAAGATGTAAAAAGAACTGTGAATATATTTCTCAAGGACACTATAAACACCCTCGGGATGATCTTATGAGGTCATTCATGCTCTTGAACAAAAATATGAAAGAAGAGCCAACAAGATTTCAGTATCATCCAGTACGAATTTTAACTCCAGTCTCAGTTTTAAGCTCTAGACCAACCCTAATCTATTCCTAGGCATTGTCTTCTCAGTCCATTTCTAATATTGATCTCAATGATAGAAGTGGTTTTTTTGCAAAGCAGAGGGACAAAGTTTTTTTTTTTTTAATACAAGTACTGTATAAACAGCTGAGGCTGTGAAAAGTGCCTACATGTCAGCTGTGTTCAGTGGAGAAAAACTATGGATGTTGCTGTTTATTCTGAGTATCAACAAACATTTGTAATAATACTTGTTAAAAGAAAAAAACGGGGGGAGGCTTATGCAGGATTTTACTGTCAAATGGCATACATAGCTCTGATCCACTAGAACATCTAGTCATGCAGAAATAACAGGTTTCTTAGGGAGTGTGTTGTAAGCCATATTTTTCTAGAAATCTTTTTACCTGCAGGAATTGATGATTTCATTTTCCATTTCCAAGTCAGAGGGAAGTTTACTTTGTGAATGGGGGAAGTCATGTTACTTTTGAGCTTCATGTTTTCAAATCACTTCTCTTCCAATGACTTTGACCAGTCACGAACTGTGTAGATGGACAAACAGCAAGTTGTGTGTAGTTCTTCACCTCCATCCATGCTCTTTATGAAGGTTCTTTTCTTTCTTTTCTAATCTCTACAATAATTTCTAACATTTCTTCTTTAAACACTCTACTTTCTTAAATGGCAAATTACATTTCCATGACCTCTTCTGTATTAAGTGCAAAGAACAGAAAGAAATGTTTTCTAGCCAAATGAGAGTGCTCTATCTCAAGCTGAATTCTAATAAATGCCTACAGTTTATAATTGATACTTCCACGATGGTCTCGAGGAATTTAAAACAATCTAGAATTTAATAGCAATCAACAGAATCGAGACAAAGTGAAACTATTATGCTCAACTTATCGAAAAGCAGGGTTTAAATTGATGCTGCATATTATTCATTTTGACAGCTGCAAATTCCCATTAAAGATAGCAGAGACCAAAAGACAGCAACTAGAAGAGGAAATGCTAATTTATTACTTACAGAGAAACAACTCTGAAGCTAAGCTGTTCAGTTAAAATTATGAAATACTTTGCATTTCCAAGGTACCTTTGCTCCACAGAAGTCCCAAAGCACTTTTCAAATTATAAGTACAGTCTTAATTTCCTACCATACCAGTTGATAGGCAAGTGTCTCTGGAGTGGAAACGTAGCAGACATCATTCAATAGCAACCCTACACAAAGACAAAATGAACAATTTTTTTTAAGTAAAATGTCATGGAAAGGTTACATCGCTAAAGCATGTGTCCTCATCGTGCTATGCTGCTTCTGTTAGAAGAATGAGGAATGAAGACATCCAAAATCCATTCCTAACTGCACTACTGCTTGGTGTATGATTTGAGACAAGTCACTTAATTTCTTATGCTTCACTATAGAAAGAGAATAATGCTGTCTAACTTCCGTGCTGGTGTGCTGATAGCAAAAGAACGATGTGGTGAATTCCTTCTTATAGGAATTGTATCACTGCATTTGGGAAGGCTGAAGTAATACAGCTCTAAGAATGCTCTGTAAAATTATTTGAAATCATTCAGGTGGAAAAAACATGTAAACTATGTAAATACAAATTACTATATAATTCAGGAATTTATAAGCAGGGAGATGTAAGGTTGATGTTTTGCCATGCGATAATTTCAGTTTCCTATACAAGAATAAAGTTACTTCCAGCAATTGTCACTTTAGGGAAGTTCATATGCATGGGAAGACTAAACAGGGGTGTTATACTCATTAATTGATCAAAGGAGCCAGTATTTTTAAACCATTAAATCTATAGTGATATCACTCTAATGAAAAACTATTGGATGCAAGCACAGTGCCCTGTAATGATTGAAGAGAGGGTTATCAACTTTCTAAAGCCCTTGCATAAGTCATAGCTTAAAGGGTTGATGAGGCAGGGAAGGATCATACTGATGATATCAGGCTTCTAATATTTTGTTTCATGAGTATGTCATTTGATTCCTAAGGTACAGTGTGGATGAAAATTCCAAAGACTCCATTTTCTCTCTGTAGTGTATTGAACAATCTCTTAACTGACATCTTAATTGATTAACGTTGTTGCCCCAGATTCACTCTGATGTCTGTTCCACTTAGCAGGTGTCAAAATGTTATCTAGAGAGCAGTGAGGAGGGGGGTGAGTACCTCGGAAACCTATGGGGTTTGTCCTTTCCCCTGGGAGTATTTATAGGTACCATTACTGCCACTGGTGTCCGTGTTTGCAAATGCTAAAGACTGCGATTTTGAGTTGGTACCTTTGGTTAATGACAAAGTTACAGAAGTAGTGAATGTAAATATTCAAATATTACACTCTGATGAGCAAGTCCTAGGGCACCCCTAAGACATGCACGGTCAGACATCAGGGCAGTTTACAGGGATGGTCCTGCATGGCTATGAAGCTGATACTAAGTTCCTCAGACTAGTGCCTTCTCGTGGGATCAGGAAATGGGATCAGGAGATACGACTGCCAGAGTTGGCTCAAGTATATCGCTAAGAATAGGCCAAACCACTTCAAAAATTAATGAGCTGTATGAGTTTAGGACTACTAAGATTTATAGGCTAATGGATAACCATCAGAAGGAGAAAATACTGTATGAAAACAAACACTGGGGAAATTTAGAGCTCTTATGTCTCTCCTGGCTTACACTGATGTAAATCAGGATTAGTTGCACTGAAGGCACTTGACTTACAATAATAATAAGTAGGAAGAGAATGGGTAATTTATGCTCACTTTGCAGTACCACACAGATAGAATTAAGTGGTCTTTTTGGAAATGAGAAATGGGTCTTTTCTGAGCCATTTTGCAGGGAGTTAAGAATAGCAACCAGATGCTTCACTCAATGCAGATTTTAGATGGGGAAGAAACAAACCTTGGGAGACTTTTACAGTATTTCTCAAGAGGAGGTGCTATGTATTTGCCAGCTATAAGTCTGTGAAATTTATATACACTGTGGACTATATTAATTTTCGAATAAATGTAAAATATAGACAACAAGAAATTCTGATAGCTTCCTATAAACACTCTAAAATAGGGTGTTTTCTATAGTCAGCCAAAAATGCAATAAATCTACAGCACAAGAACTTTGCTGCTTATCCCTGGCCATTCACTAACTCTTTGTCTATTTTTGAAACTACTGCTGAGTGAATCTCAAAAGGAGGCCAACTATTCACACTGGGGAAAGCCTCCATGTCTGGAGTCTTATTCTGGGAACTGACCCCTCCAGTCAGGGCAAGAAAGAGGTGCCCAGCCATGTAATGCCTTCCCCCCTCCACCACCAATTTAAAAAACAAACAAACAAGACCCAAAAACCCACCGGACAACCAAAAACGCTTCAGTAAAGGAAGATGAACTAGCTGGGATCGTACTTAATACAGTAGGAAAAAGGGATGCATCAATGCAGAGAGAGGCCTTTTGTTGAAAAGTATTTTGCCAAATTGCTTTTCTATACATCAAAAACTGGATTTTGCTTTTCTCTCCCACTGATGGGCAGTTACTCCTGCAAGTAAGTGCAGTGGTTTGAAGGAGGCTACTCTCACAAATACAATCCCACAAATAACTTATCAACTGGCTGATAGATTATGCAACACAGAGCTAAGTTAACAAGATGCTGGAGCAGCCTAAGTTCCTATTTAATTTGGATACAACATTGGCCTCCAAATTATAGTTCTATTTTTCATCTATTTTCTAGGCCATGAAACCAAAAATACTGTCTCTTGGAATGCACACGCAACAGTCAATTCTCAGTAAATCCCAGGATGTATGTGAAATTAGGGAATTTGTCTTAGAAAGAAGTATTATCTTACAGCTTGAAAAAGTGTGTCCTGTTGTGTGATTAATGTCTGTTATTCAGGTAACTGGGACTCTCTAATGCTGAGCATGCTTTATTCTTCTTTAATACAGCAGTGTGTTTTGGAAACCCATCATCCTTTTGAGTTCAGGAACACGCTGAAGGTGATTGTCAGGACCTCTCCATTCACGCCTCTTGGTTATCACAGAATTAGGGCACAGATGCATGAGGAACTGTGGCTTTTATTGACAGAATAAATGCCTTGGGCATCTGTTGTGCTTTTGCTGCCCTGAGTCGTACATTATCTCCTGCTCTAGCACAGCTCTTTTGGGTAGCCCCATCCCTGTAACAACTTGCACTTTCCCCTTTCAGGTGAGAGCATCCAAGCATCACCTGGCATAATCAGGTATTTTGTAATCGTTGCAGTTTAGTTTCAAAAAGTTCCTCGTGATCTAGTTGCACAGTCACCACCAACACAGGCTTCGAAACTACGCAAATGTGTAGCTAGAAGGCAACTTAGGGTGCAGGGAGCTTACAGTGTATGTGTGCAGAGAGAAACAAAAGAAATGGCAAGGGACCGGGCAAGGAGAGACAGCATGATGCCTGCTTTACCTCAGGCCTTGCTGTGTCTGTGTCCGCTCAGTGAAAGGGGAGAAGGCAGAAAGAGATTTCATTATGCAAAGGGATAGTTCTGCACTGGTACTTCTCATCACCTCTCGTCAGTTGGGGGCTGAAGCTTTTCTTTCTCCCATTCAGGGACCCTTCTCTTCCCCTTGCCTCCCAGTCCTGGCAAGCCTGTCTCTACCACCACCATGGCTGCTGTGGTGAAAGACTTCTCTAGGTTTCTCTGCTATAGAGGAGTGAAAGGCAGAGCTGCGAGCAAAGCACAGCATCAGCAGACTGGTTTTTATGGCTTCAAATCTCAGAGGTGAAGAGATATATTGCTTTCCTGGAAGGGAGGCAGGAAATCACCTCTGATAGAGATGCTGGTAGGATGGAAGTGGGGTGGTTTAGAGAGCAGCTCTATCCACCCACCCGCCCGCCCTGAGATAGCACACTGGTTGCTCTGGGTAATCCCCCCGCCCCAAAGACACAGCGCTTCGTTGCTTCGTCACACAGTGAAGAGGCTTTGAAGGTGCCAGGAACAGATAAATAGGAGGAAGCTAATAGGCCCCTTTGCCTCTGCTTAAAGCAAAGTGCTCTTTGGAGTAGAATTGGGGGTCTAACCTGAAATTCAGTGGTTTTCAAAAGGAATTCTGTCTTGGTATTCAAGCCTGTAGTTAAACTTCTTAGTTAAGTGTGAAAGTAAGTAATTTAAATCTAAAAAGTATGCTTTTCTTTAAAAAAAAAAAAAATGGTTTAGGGCATAAATACACTTCAAACAATGTTAAGAACCTGACTTAAAGCCAGGAAATCCTAAGTACCAAGATAAGCTTAATTTATGTCATTCTGCTTTTATGTAGTTTGGGGGTTTTTAGATTTGGGACCAAAAGAAGCAGTCTTAACCCAGCCTTTTCTTGTTAGTTGTTCTAACATGGCTTAAATATTGGTATTTTTTTTAAGTTATTGTTAAGTACGTGACAAACTATTAATCCATTAGTGAAGATATTGATATTCTCAAAGATGTTCCCTAATCTCCTTCAAATATTGATTTAATATTATTATAGCATGGCCAAATACTATATTACTCTTTATCTAAATTAACATTTTTTCAAGATATATTTAGGAAGGAAATGTGTGTTTATTGATTGTATGAATGAAATTACTTTAATTAAGGAAACAGGCCTACTGCCAAAAATGGCATACATGACTATTAGTGCAGGCTGCTTCCTACAACAGCCCAAAAAGGCATCATCAAAAGCAGATGCCTAAATTAGTTACAACGTACATCCTGGCCAGACGGATGCTTCAGACGCTTGGCCATTTGTAGGGTAGATTCTCTTTCCTTTGAAAGCAAGCCAGAGCACAATAACACTTCAAGATTTTCTACCAACCATCCTTTAAGATTTTTCAGCTTTAAATTAAAAATTACTTCAGCGGAGCTTGATTCTCTTGTCAGGAGATTCCCATGTCAGCTTTCAGCACTCTCATTTAGATTAGTGCTTGGAGTAGAGGATATGAGATGCTTAAGAAATGTTAGAAGTTTCATCTTTTTCCCTGAAAACACAGGCAAAAAAAGTGATGACAGTAATGACTACTGAAAAGGAAACACCAGGCTGTTGTGCTTTGTTTTATTTCATAGCAGCATTCCAGTATTCTGACTTGCTTTCACAGCTTTTAACCTCAGAATTAGTTAGAAATCCAGCGTGGATTTCCAGTGCTGTTGCTACCTCATACAATGAAGAGGAAATCCTCAAAAAAACGGGTGGGAATCTACAGTTTAGTAACTTCCCATAAGAATGTGATTTTGGGATGTTGTGTAACTGAGGAGTTTGTGTATTTTCTGAATCCCAGCTTCATAGTTAATGGTGTCCTATATTCACTGAATCTTCCTCTGGTGCATGAGAATAAAAAATACTCCAAATATAGGCATTGTGGAATGTCTTTTCGCCACTGAAACTGGAAATGGTTACAGCCTCTGAACCCAACCCCCACAGCTGAGAGTCTTAAAAACCTGAAGGTGGGACTTAAAAGGGCGAACCCCACCACAGCAAGGGGTATTACAAAATGAGCCATGGAAGCAGTGATTATTGATCAGGGCATGTCCTGGCAGCAAGGGTTGCCTGGATCTGTTTAACTTTGCCTGATGTGATAGTTGAGTCCCAGGAAGCCTTGTGGCCTTGTTGGGGCTGTGACATGGGCTGTAATCAGGATCGAAAGACATTCACTGCTTAGCAAGAGCCAAGCTTAGCTGTGATGCTGGTGATTTGGGCTGTAGCATGCTTATACATGTTATGCCCTTGTTGAGATGGTGGTGGTTGACTTGCGCCTGCATTGAGGAAGGTAGCTGTCTGTGAACTGTATGGAGGGGATAGTGATCATTCAGGAGAGCATGTATAAGATGAGTTGTTTTGTACCCCAGCCGCAGGAGCTCTCCTGTGGGGGAAGGAGCCTTCTCTGCTGAGCCAGCTTTCCGACAGCCCGTGAGGGTGTGTCTGCCTGTGTAGCAGGGACCAAGTATGGGGGCATATGCAAACAATATATGTGATAGGAACCGTGGGAGGGGCTGTAGCTCTGCCTGTCAGTGCTGACAGGTGGTAAGCATGCTTCACATTATGCTGCAGTGTGGCCCCCAGCACTGTCATAGCTGAGCTTAACCCTAAGGTGACTAGCCTGGGCACCTGAGATGTTTTCTAAGCCCCTGACCTGACTGCAGCAGACATATTTAATTTAACCTTCCAGATTAAGGTTTCCTTCCTTACCTTCAGCATGAGGAAATGCAACTACAGACCTTCCCACCTTGTTCTCTGTATATTATAGATGTGTCCATACCAGCAGAAGACATTTCAGCATAAAGTGCCTAATTGCATGCCGTGGGAAACGGAAGAACATTTCTTCCAATATTCCAAATGGAGAACAGGAAAGTTTCTTCTGGCCTTTTTACAAACAGAAATAGGATATTCCTGATTCTGGCAAGGTAGAGTGTGACTAGCCATGGGAAATACTGAGCTATCAGGACAAAACGTTGATGCTGCTCATTTTTGGTAGAACTGTTTTAAGCAATGGATAGACACTCGTTGAAGGATTAGCTGTACAGCTCCATCTCCTGAGCTCTGCCCCGTGGGGTTCTTTGTGTGACGGTGTGAAAATGCACTGCTGAAGTGTTGCCCTCCTTTACACTTGCAAGTGCCTTCTCTCTGGAGCCGTGAGGTTTCCGTATCCCCTGTGCATACTGGCAGGGGATAATGGTTTCAGCAGTACTTACGGGATGACTTACATAATTGTCACTGTCTCATTTTTGTAGCCACTCTATGTAAATGCCAATAAAATCACCCAACCACCCTGTATAACTATAATGTATATGTGTTATAGCTGTAAACATCATGATTGGTATCTTAGCACATAATGTTTGCTTACGTGCTTACACACATGCACAGATACGTTCCTCCTATGGGAAAGTATCCAAATATCATAAGGACACTTGCAAATCCAGTAACCAGTAGCCAGTATTTATTGATGGTTTGTCATATGTTTGCTAAACATATGCATAAGCCTTGAAGAAAGACTGTGTGAGGGGTCCTCAAATCAAGACATACAACCAGCAGCTGCTTTGGGTTAAATCATTGTAGAGGCTTAAAACTACATTGGGGATTCGAGTGCTGTAGTACACTGAGCCACCAGTAAGGGGAACCCTTTTTGCAGTAAACCTTCAAGCTTTTACTGCTTTGATGGAAAGCGTGGTCATAAAGATAATGTGACATTTTGGTTCCAAAAAAATTATGTTTAATCAGAAGGCGAACAGAGATAAGCAGTTTAAAATGAAATCTGAATTACAATTTCAAATCTTCTACTTTTTTTTTTTTACTTCTCAATGAGATTGAATAGGAAATGTGAATGAACCTGCATAATGCAGGCATTAACCCTTACAGCAATGCTAAAGAAAAGGCGAAAAGTTGATTTTGATGACAGGCTTTAAAACAATATGAATCAAACCACCCCAGAAAAGTGACTGTCATCAGGCATTGTTTTAACAAGAACAACAAATGGTTGATTTATTGCTTGAAATTATGTCATCATAAACAAAATTTCATCTGTGGACAAGTCTTCTCACTTCAAAAATGCAATTTCCAAACTTAGGCACTATCATTCTAAATATTTTAAAAAGTTATAGTTCTCAATAAGCATAAAGATGAATCTCAATATTGTAAATGCTGTAGAAAAACTCCTGAAACTATTTTAATTAATCTGTGCTGCTGTGCAATAGATGTTATGTCAGGAGAAAATTGGTATGCATGTGGATCTCTGTTCACATGATATGCAAAATTACTACAGTCTTTAACTGTCATAGTAGGTGTATTTTTATATTGCCTGGACAGAGAAATGTGTTTTATTGGGGTGAATAGAAATTCAATATTTATTTGGCTAAATAACTTAACTATAGATTTTTCTTATATCAAATGAGCAATTCTGGAACTGGTGTGATGGATTGGTCTGAGAGGACTCCACTCCCTGTCCAATGCATGCATTTCCATTACATTTAATCTGGAAAAACATATTATATCTAGTCAGATTTACTTTTTCACTACTAAGTACCTAGTAACTAAGTTTATGAAACCACTGAATGCACAGATTCAATGCCGCCCATAAAATCTGTACATAAATACCACTGTAAATTTAAGCCAAAGTTTCTGCCGTGCTCTCTCAAATGGCCTTCCCTCTAGACTGCTAATAAGCCTGTCTCTCTAACTTTGAATACTCCATAAATGCACTATGCTGCTTGATAGTGCATCAATATTAATTAATAATTTACCACACTGTTGGAATTTTCCTCTACATGTAATCACAGCTCCAGCTTCTTCTAAACCTTTCTTTCTCTATCAAAAAAGAGGAGGAACATCACTTTACTACTTTTACCCTATGTTGTTTAGTCTCCCCTTTGGTTTGTCTGCAAATATTTGGAAAAGTTGATATGGTAATGTAGTTCCATTTCACAGAAGTGTGCTGCTGCTCCTAATTGGAACTAGTCTAGCATGCTTCATGTTTTATTTATATGCACAGTACATACGTGAAATGCTCCAAAGTATCTGTACTCTGTTAGGAACTGGAAGTCTGGCTGTCAGATAGGGCGTCCATGGGCTATCTCACTCTAACCCTCGGATCAGCTGGATGTGCCGCAGGGGGCTAGCTCTGCCCGGGTGGCCAGGAGCTCATCAGAGGCACAGTCCTGCCAAAAGGCAAATTGTTCAGAGTGTAGTTAGTGCCCAGATTCATACAGGCATTTCTGAAGCAGTCTATGATTTTTATCAAAATCAGAAATAATGGAGTTCGTGATGGAATTATCAAATTCTTTAATGTCACTCTATCCTAATAGTGCAACAGGTGCTCCCTAGGTGGGATGGAGTAGCCCAAATGGTTTAACTGCGTTTTCACACTGATCATGAATCACTTCCTAAAAACATCTTTCTTTCATGGGAGTCTCTTTGTAACACCATATAAACATGTTTGTATGAAAATGCTTCCCCAAAAACTTACATTCAGGCCAATATCTGCTTTGTCTCAACACAAGTGAAAAGCTAGACCTCTGAAAGACCCTACAGGTAATTTACATGAAAGAGGGATAAAAAAAAAAATTACATTCCAGCTGCATTTGGATGTAGCGTACAGTGCCTGTCATTCAACTAACCTGTGTAGTCCCCTTTTGTGGGGAAGACCATCTGAGGATTTGCAATTCATTCTTGTTGCAATTCATTCCTGTTGCAGTTCATAACGCTCAAAGCTTACACCATCATTCCGTTTTCCAGGTGGCTGTCAGCACCTGCGATGTTGCTGAAATGTCCCCAAAAGAAACTGCCTTTGCCCAAGACAATATGAATCTGCAGGGTTTTGGTGACAAGCCTGCATTGATTTTGTTTGTACCACTTCTCTGCTTCCTGAATGAGAAACCAGTATTTAGTACCGGGCATACCAATCGAATACCTAGCACCAAGCATACCTTCCTAGAGTATGCTTTCTAATTCTTAATTATTTAAATATGAGAGATGAAAGTGTACACTCTTAATGGTGTTCAAAATATATACATATGTATTTAATTTACATTAATATTTTATCTGCAAGGACAGCCTCTTCAAAGCACAAGAACGGTCATTCTGATTTGCAGGAAGTCTGACCGACCTGATAAGATGACTGGCTATGTGAACATGGGGAGAGTAGTGGATGTTGTTTACCCTGACTTTAGTAAGGCCTGTGTCAAAGTCTTCCATAGCATCCTAGTAGGTAAACTGGTAGATTTGCCCTGGATAAGTGGATGTTAAGGCAAGAGGAAAATTGGCTGGCCCACCAGGCCCAAAGGGTTGTGTTCAGAGGTGCAAAGTCCAGCTAGCAGCTGGTTCCTTGTGGCATCCCTCAGAGACTGACACTGGGGCCAGAATATTCAACATCTTTATTAGCAGCCCAAACAGTGGGACGGAGGGCATGATCTGCAGGTTTGTGCACAACACTGAGTTGTGGGGAGCAGTCAATATGCTGGAGGGCAGGGATGCTATTCTGAGAGACCTTGACAGGCTAAAGCAATGGGCTGACAGAGACCTCATGGGTTTCAGTGAAGGCAAGTGCAGTATCTTGCAACTGGGACAAAATAATCCCATGCAACCATACAGATTGGATAATGGAAGCAGTGTTGCAGAAAAAGACCTGAAGTAGACAGTAGACAAGAAGCTGAAAAGGAGACAGCAGTGTGTTTTTGTGACAAATAAGGCCAACAGCATACTGTACCGTAATAGTAAGATTGTAGCCATGTGGACAAGGGCAGCAATTATTCCTGCCACATCTGAGGTATTGTCTCCAATTTGGGGCTTTCGGGCACAAAAGGGATGTTGGTGTACTGGAACGAGTCCAGCAGAGGCCATCAAGATGGCCTCTACAGCGCCTGACATACGAGCAGAGGCTGAGGGAAGTGGGTTTATTCAGCCTTAAGAAAAGAAGGTGGACGGGGGATCTTATTGCTGTCTGCAATGATCAGAGGCTGTAGAGAAGACAGACTCTTCTCAGAGGCACACAGTGATATGACAAGAGGCAACAAATGCAAGTTGCAACATGGGAAATTTTTATTAGATGTGAAAAAAAAATTCACCATGAGGGTGGTTAGACACTGAAGCAGGGGCCCAGAGTTAAAGTCTCCATCCTTGGAGACAGTCAGACCTTGACTGGACAAGGCCCTGAGCAGCCCCATCTAGTTGGACTTGTTTTGAGCAGGAGGCTGGATCAGATGACGTCCCAGAGGTCCCCTCCAACCTAAACTGTTCTATGATTCTGTGATATTGCAACACATTCCTTACTATGTATTGACAGAATCAGTCAATATTACTCTGTTAGAGCCATTTACAAGGTGTTTTGTCAAAGATCTATCTGTCTCCATACTATAGATTAATGATGTTTTCATTATCAGACTATGTCTTGTAGAGGAAGTAGCTATCTCTGAAATACAGTGTATTTTTTAAAACGAGGATGAAAAAAAATATAGGCCAAGAACAGACTCTAGCCGTTATATTAATTTTGCTAGAGACAGTGAGGATGAATTGGGCCCAAAATGTTTTTCTGGTCAAAGCAGAACAGGACTCCACAGTGAGAGCAATCCCATCGACACTGCAACATAATCAGAATTCAAGACTTCATCTTAGAATATATATTTGAAAAAGTCTGGCTATTATAGGTTGACATGACATTTTGTATGAGCTTTAAATTGTGTCAGAGATCTTTTGTGCATTTCTACCCTATCCCTGTAGAGACGTTAGTGTTGATACATAGCAACACTTGCACATCTGCATGTTGCAAAAGATGCTCTTTACTAGTGGCTACGTATTTCCAGTTAGCGCAGTGCTGCATTTTTGTCTGCAGAAAGTGACTTACTTCCCCAGGACTGTAGGTTTCAACCAGGAAAGAGAAAGAAATCTATTACAAATGTAAGTTAGTGGTTAGTTCCCCTTAACTTCTTGGGGTAACAGCATGCTGCTTTTGGGGCAAAGCAGGAGTACAATTTCACTACAATGATACCATATGTATCAGACTGCTGGGTAGGAAATTCTTCCTACTATTTATTATGTCCCAACAGTGGGACATAATAGGATTTGATAAAGAGAAAAGCTTGTGACAGAAAATATATTGATAGTTTCAGACTCTTCTGTATGCTCAAAGAAAGTTGGGCTTTTTTCCTCTCTTAACATTAATGTAAATTTTGTAATCTACGTAGGTAATAAAATCAAAAGATCACTTGGGTACAAGAATAAATGTAACATTTTTGTAATAAGGCTGTACCAAGATAATTGTCCTTAAAAGTTACCGGATTTTCTACTAAAAATAAATAGTCTATTGTTTTTTTTTGTAAGGGGAAAGTTTAAACCCTCTCATGTCACTTAGACTGTTATACTGTGTTAGAAACAGCTGTTCAGATCATAACACTTCTGCAAGTTTTCCCATGCAATTGAGGCTTTTTTTTTTTTTTTTCATCCAAACATAGGAAGGACATACAAGAGACCTGAGCTAGGCAAAAAACTTGCTTATACTGACAGTAGCTAGAATGGAGAGAATGCAAGACCTGTGTCAAGTCCCCCTGGTTCTCACAGCCTTTCCAGGTAGGGAGGGACTGTTTCCTATTTAGAAATGTGTGGAAATATCTAGAGGGATCTGTAGTTTTTCCTTTCCATACTGGTCCAGAAGCACCATAACAGGTTGCCTTGCTCATTCCAGGGTTCAATTCTGAAGGATTACTCACATAAAACAGGACTGATGTTGGCCACGATGGTTGTGTGCTTGTCTTCAGGAAGCCTGGCCAAGCAACCTTGAAGCTCAAAACTGGCTTAAGAGGAGTTTAGGTTATTTGCTGGCATTGGCCTGTATGAATAATCAAGTCTGATGTTTTTACTGGTGGGATTCCCTACAGACTACATGAGGACAGAGAGTTCCACAGAAAATAGTATGTAAACTGAATATATATCATAACTCACTGAATGCAAATTTTCCAGGCACCTCCTATTCAGAATTGTCATGGAATATACTGTCTGACTCCTGTGGCAGCAAGGGCTACTGATTAATTTGGTATTGGCCAGAAGGCATTTCACCTCCTCTTTATTAAGGCTGCTGTGTTTCAGTTTTGTGTGCATCTAGTGGAATGAAGGTATAAATGGAAGCATTTGGTTACCTCCTCCAACTCATTTTCATTTTCCGGATCTTTTTCCTGATATGTCTTTGCTGTAGTGGTCCAGTAGGCAGGTTACTTGAATGAGGTGATGGGAAGACTGTGTGTGGTTGTGAATGACAGCTCAGCATCATACTGAATGGGGTTGAAACAACATAGAGATTAATGTAGATGAGTCAGTGTACAAAATGACAACAGACTGTGGGATGTATGGGGTGTATGGTCTTTGATATGGTAAGCTACAGTACAGGGTTTTCATGCCAGTGAAATATCTAGTCAGTATTCCCCACAGTGGGATACAAGACATTCATTCTCAGGAATGTGTATTTTTGCTGCTGCTTACCAAGGCTGTTCAGCATGATGTGATCTCTTTACAAAAAGAAAGGGGAAGTATCAGAAATACACCTGTGGCAGTGATCCCCAGGGCCAGAGTGAACAGACTCTACTAGAAGAGCCCCAGAACACAAGAGGGTAACGGCAAGCTCCACCGTCACAGTTCATGGGAAGTTAAAAGCACTTCTTTCTTTGTTTTCTTTGGATTATTGTGTCAGTAATATGCAAAGGTTATGTTGAACTTCTAGTAAGTAGTTGCCCACAGGAAAGTCAGGGCTTTTTTAATGGTTTCTCTGCTGCCAAATGCTAATTACAAGACTGTAGACGTGGTGTACGTTGTTCCTTTCATCTTCAGGATATCCCAACATTTGCAAAGTAGCGAGTTAGATACTGTGTTCACGGACAAAGGAATCAGCCATTGTGCAGTCCCCAGACCTGAGAGCAGTTTGTGTTTTGTGGAGCTGAAATGTCGATCGGGCCTTGAAATAGTCCTACATTTCAGTTCCTTCCAGAAGTCCTCTCTGGGGAAAATCCTGAAGGCATTACCTGCTCTCCACGAGAATTCATGGAGACCTGCCTGTGCAGCCTCCGCAGGCACGTAGGCATTTCAGCCACACGTAGCACTCGCTGCCTTTTGCTCGCAGCCTTTGCGGGGGGGGAGACACAGCATGGTGATCGACGGATGGAGCTGCTCGTCTCCCTTCATGCCGGAGCCACATTCCCGCTTGCCGTGCAGCCTCTCTCTGCCTGCCTCCTCGCTGTGCCCTTAGTGCTGCCTCCTTGCTCCCTCCCCTTCGGCAGCTGGGCCCCGTGTCTCCCCTGCCTCTGCTAGCAGCACCGCAAAATTGATCTGGCTCTGGAGCTCTGAAATACCAGCGAGGGACAGGGATGCTAGTCAGTTTGATTTCTGCTGCTGGCCTGACAGGGAAACAAAATGGAGGGGTGTGATGGGAGAGGGAGAGCACAGAAGGTGTGGGAGGAGGGCTAACGTCAAGTGTGAGGGGATGGAGAAAAATCAGGCAGCAGTAGAAAGGGAAGGAGCTGTGAGGGATGAGGATGGAGCCCATCAGCAGTAGTGGGAAGAAATCAGAGCATGAATAAAAACTCCTTTGCTAATTGCACAGGAGGTGGAGGGTGAAATCCAACAGGAAATGGTTTAAGTGGCTTTGTGGCAAGAGTAAGGGGAATAATTAATGGTGATTTCTTGTGAAATAGGCAGAGGAAAACTGACCTGCTCAAAACAAAGCAGGGAAAATTGGGAGGTACGGTAATTTCACAGAGTTCATTTTCCTTATAGATCTGTCAGCAAGGGCTATTTCATACTTGGCAACATCAGCAGTATCAAACCTGAGAGTTCAAAAATCACAACTGTAGCCCTCCCCAGACAATGACATTTTCTTTAAAGTAATATATTTTGGGTTCTCTTTATTTGTTTTTGGTGCCTTATATACTTGAATCCTGCTTTCATGGGACTAAAAAATAGTGTAAAAAATTATCTGTGTTCTTCAAGAAATCACTGGAGTTTGAGAACTGAAGCTTTATAAATTCACCACAACTGGTAACAAAATCATATGAGTTGGTATTTCACCAGACTGTGACTAACGCTGACCATATTAGATTAGATGAGAACTCCTGTGGTCCAGGAGCATTTTATCATCTACATATTTAATGGCACGCTGAAGTGGGTCTGTTTCCTGTTTAATCTGATGCTGTATCTTGCTACAAGGGTAACTGACGGTGCCAGAGGACTTAGCAGCTCCTCTCCCCAAGGAGGAGTGGCAGTGAGCCAAGACTGAGGATTGCCACAGCAGTAAAACCGTGAGTGAGGTGAAGGAATACAATCACAGGATAATCATGTCCTGGATAGATAGTAATACTGCTTTCCTGATCCATCTTTAAAGTGTGGTAAGGGAGTGGTACCTATACAGTGTTCTGCTGTTAACATAGTAACGCTGCCAAGACATTAATCTGCAGTTATATTTTGATTTCATGACGTCTGTTAATAACAGAGTGACTGTCCAGCTCTCCAAGGTTAAGTACCCTTGTGCTAGAACACTCCATTATCATCAGTATTAGGATCCCCTTATCCTGGAGATGTTCCTAGAATATCAAGCTGAATGAGTAAAACAACAAGTAAACCATAAAGTTAAGGATGGTCTTTTATAGCAATCATCAACCTTTACTCACTGGCGAAACTTCAACTGAATGTTTTTTTTATTGGTAGCTATATATGTAAGGAGTAATGGTTCCGGCTACTAGTGTTACTGCATGCTTGGGAGACCATAAAAAAAAAAAAAAATCCTTAGTTTGGAAAGCTCTTTCTACTATAGATACAAAAGACTTCATCGGTATAAAATGCTCTAATAAAGGATCCCTTTTTTTAACACTTGGACTAGATCATTTGTCATGATTATTCTCATTTCTGGACAAGATAGAGACTGACTGGAGACACAAGCGTAAATAACGGCAGGAGTGAAAGACCTTTAGAAACTTCTCTGCAGCCTCTGCTCCATGTGAGAGGAGAATTTTTCTGAGATAGTCACCTAGCAGCGTGGACATTTAAAAATAAAACACAGTGGAAACCCCACCCAAACCATACACTCCCCTACATGCACACTTCCTCAAGAGAGGAGAATGAAGCAAAGATGATGGATGTTAAGTCTTGTCAGTTAATGTGCTACTCAGTGGAGTTTAGATGCTATGGGGATGAAGGCAGCTTAAGAGCTTCTAAAGACTGTGAAAGAATAATTCTATCACTGCCATAGCATGTAACACCTGCTCACGCAGGGGTTCTGACATCAGAAAGAAATTTTCAGCAAGGTCATAAAAAAGCTTCACATTAGGGGAGCTCAGATATGATGATTTAAGAATCATGATAAAAGCATATTAAATAGAAAATCACAATTAAAATTGACTATCATGATGAAAGTTACGTAGAAAATAGGCCCATTAATCTTCCTCAAATGAAGAAAGAAGCAACCTACCTAACATCAAACACCTTATTAGAATAATCCATCTTTAATCAGTTAATGGAAGCCAACTTACAATGTGTTTGTTGGTCCATTCCTTATTTACTAATATTTATGGACTTGAGCCTGCGAGCTGATTTTTTATGAGAGAGTGATGCCTGGTACCAGTACATACAGCAGAAAAAAAGACCAGCCTCTTCCATTTGCTGTAGTAGCCAGTGAGGATCCTCAGCTTTGTTAGGATGGTGTCATTCTCTGATGCTCCTTGGAGAGACTTTGTTGGAAATGGCGCAGATAGATTTTGAATCGGTCAGATGAGGAAGGGGAAGAGGGAACTGAATCTAAGCTTTCCACGTGCCAGAAAAATCTTCTGTCCCGTGAACTGTGATATATGTGGGGAGTGTTAAAAGCAAAAGGACACACAAAATGGAAACACCTATGTGTTTTTGTAAAAAGACCACATAAGCCTGCTTTCCTAGGTGTTTCCAAGTGATTGAGGTAGGTGGTCCCTACTCAGCATGCTGATGCTAGAGATCCCATCTGGAGGTGGCTGATTCTCATTTGCTCTTCCAGACATCAAAGTCCTGCATATGGGTTCAAGGTACCAGGTCAGAGCCCATGATAAGCCCCCCACTCCTCAGTGTCATATGCTCCTTTGGTTCTAGCCCTAGTCCTCTGGGAGTTTAAACATCCTCACCGTCAGTGCAAAATTCTTACATCCGTTTCAAATTACAGAGGAAGATGACCATTTCATTAAATGCTTCAGCGAGATTTATAGAGAGCCCTAAATGCACTTTGTGACTGATACGAGACACTAATTCCTCTAGGTTTTGTTTTTAGAAAAGCTTACGCTGTTATTACTTCTCTGGTCAAAGGTTACGCTTCCTGCTCTCCATCAATGCAACCGGCATGTAAGTGTTTTCAGATATTAGTCAGATCACATTTTTGCAAGAACCATACTAGTGAGAATCTGCCTGTAACAGTTAGCAAAGTTATGGCTGTATCAAGAAGATGTGTCCGAGTCTTCCTAGTCGTCAGGACTAACTATCATAGTTTGAGAAATTGTGGGAGTCTTTTTAATGTACCTCTGTCTACTCATACAATTATCATCATCAACCATCATAACAGGTAGCCCACACCACAAATTTTAGAAAATTGTGTAGCAATAACGACCATTAGTAAAACCTACAAAATAAGCAAAAATACACGTTTGTCCCAGAAGAGTTTGTACAGTGTGACACTGAATCCTTTCTGCTAAGGGGATAAGACCATAAGTATGCAGGAGCAGGCAAACTCCAGCATAAGAGTTTACACTCCATGTTTTACAAGAATTTTTTTTAAAGTAGCTACACAGTCATTTGTCTTTTCTACTTGTTCTAGTTCTTTTCTTATTAGATGTTTAACTCTAAGAGTTCATTGCAACAGAAACCCAGTGTGTTTGAAATACCAGAGTGAAGATGCTCTGGAGCTGAGCTACAATTCTTAGACATCCATGTCATCTCAGCTCATGTGTCTGGGGTGGTTTGAAATAATGTCCACTCTGAAGGTGGCTTGTGTTAGCTGAGTAACGTTCCCACTCTACCGCAACTTGGTCCGTCTTGAAAAAAACAGCATCTTTCTGTACTGCCTTCTCTTTTGGTTCCCTGTCCAAGCTGGTGCAGCATACTTTGTGCTGAGTTGTGAAGAATATTTCTTTCTCCTCTCTACACGCATTCTTACTGAGGTAAATAAGTCCTTTGCAGTAAATAATAAGGCATGACAAAATCTACCTTTATGTGCAGGTGGCAGTAGTTCCCCCTTTCAGTGAACTTTTTTTAAGGTAACTAAACAAACCTTTCTGGGCCCATCCATTCCACTAACCACCTCACATTCTTCATCCCAGTTTTCATCTTTGTTTCTTCAGATAAACCCTCCAATCTTACATCATTCCCCTAGGGCAAACTTTGAAGGTCAACTAATTTAGCAGAGTGAAGTTTAATTTGCTGAAGGAGGGGATTATTAATTTGTTCTGGTTCCTTTTGTTGATTTTCCACGTTTCCTGTATACAAGTCACAGATGCATATGCAAAGGGCCAGGAAATATTAGTTTCAAATATCTGAAATGTATATGTTGAAATGTAACACTCATTTTGTCATTGGGGATTTTTTGCTTTTTCAAATTCTCTGTGCTTCTGCTAGTGTCAGTTTGCTGATCCCAGAAACCATTGGTTGCACGAGCAGATCACGCTCATCAGCTCTGAGGTTCATTCCTGATAAATCAGATAGCAGCTAAAAAAAAGAGTAATTTATACAAAACTAACTCTAAAAAGCATTGTATTTTATGGAAAATATATTTGGTGATTTAGCGTGGCAAACTTAAGCCCTGATAGGACTTCAGCTGACAAGCAGCCAGTAAAGACCTCCAGTACCTTATGAAGTTGTACCTGATATAATCGTTATACTTCCAAATCTGTGATACCTATCAAAGCTATAGACAAAAGAGTACCCCAAAGAGCAACGGCAGCTTTGCCTCACGTATATGTATGGGCTCATTGCAGCAGAGCTCATTGCTAGAACAGGGGCCTTTGGTGGGTTACAATGGGTTTGGGTTAGAAAGCAAAGCTGATGTGTGGAGATAAATCGCAGCCCAGTGTGTTCTGTAAGTTTTGTATTTTGCTCAGTCTCCAGCACCGCGAGACCTTTTTTTCCCAGACTGTTAGCTCTTCAAAGCAGATACACAGTCTTTGCAGGTACTCACGTGGGTCCTTGTACGACACGGCCCCCATGCTACTAGTCTTTACAGGCACTATATGACAAATTAGCTGCTTGATTATCCTTTACTCTGTCCCCATAGGAAGCAATGTGGATCTCTGTGCAGAATGAAAGGAGGAGCGGTGGGCAGGGCAGCAGCACTGGTGGTGACCGTGAGCCCTCTGTGCTCTTATGAGCAGCAGCAGCAGTAAGTCAGCATTCAGTGTGTGGCTGCTATGGAGGAAGGCAGGTGTCGGCTGAAGTTTTCCTAGTAGTGACGCTGCCAGTTTAACACACTTATTGGTGCCTACCCAGCAGCATATACCTCCTCTGAACACAAGCTAGGCATCTCAGGTACACCACTCAAATATTTTTTTTATTCCAATTTTCTGGTTTATGTTCTTACACCAGCTTTTCCTGGTCCAGAGGCAACCAGCACAGTTCTCAGTCTCAAGGTAGCAGTGACAGAAGACAGACTGTAGATTTGTCCTTCAGCCACTGCCACTGCCTTTATCATGATAATCCCTGAGAATCCTAGGACATTAACCACAGGAGGGCTGGAGATACAGTATCGCTGATGCTGTCTCTGCCATGGCTGTAGAATTTGGCCAATACCTATGGAAAAATACATGATGATGTCAACTTCTAAAAGCATAGTGAAAGTATTAAAGGTTCAGTGTTAATGATCTATAACCACACCTTCCAGAAAAATAAGAATTTAAGAAAAAATCTCATTACAAATGTTTTTATGACTGAAATTAATGAAAATACTGTATTAGTTGAAGGAAGACATGACAAGATTGTATTGTTTCATCAACATAAGAATGGATGAGAAACCTGCAAATACTAACAGCTGAAAGAAAAGCCAAAAAGTCTGTTTTCAGGGAGAGGTAGGACTTCCAAATGTTCAAGTTCAGATATGAACTTGTGTGCATTTGATCCTGAAGAATTCAAAAAAGAAAAACTTGTGTAGGGGAAAAAATAGAATACGATGTAGCTGATCCTGACTCCAGCTCAGAAATTCCATAAGAAGAAGACAACAAATGTTCTGCTGCAAGAGGAGTATTTGGGGCTTACCACAAATACCAAATGACATCAGTGTTTTCAACACTGTGTTGACAGAAGTGCCAGTTGTTCCGAGTTGTATTTGCACGCCTCATTGTTCGTTATGGTATATCACTACACAGATGTTTTGCACACAAAACATGGAATTTCTTTAAAGTCATCTTTTGGAACTATGTTTTCAGAATCACAGATGCAATAAAATGGAAATAGTTTTGAAGTGAAAAGTGAATATGGCTAAGAATTTCTCGACTCAATACTCTGCCTGACTACTTGAGTCATATTTAATTCTGCCTTAATTTTGACACAGCAAAAGGGGTCAAGAAATTTTCTGGGCTGAGTTTTACAGTTTGTAATTTTAGAAACAAGACTGAAACACAGCTAACAGTAGCAAGTTATTCACTATTTTAAGACCCTTTTCTGCCAATCATGTTTCCCAAGAAATAGTTTGAGATCACCATACTTTATGATGATTTAGGTGACTTTAATCTCTGATGGTTTCATAAAGTTGCCCACATCAGCTTGTAAGCAAGCATCAAGATGAAGTTCATTTTTTTTATTGCCAGTTTTTTCCTTGATTTCTCCACTACTCCGTACAAACTCTTTTACTGTGCTTACCACACTATCTGACAACCACCCAAAAGTGCGTCAAACAACATGACTAACATTTCACATGTTGTTTGTTCTTTCTTCAGCTCTCTCCTTGGGGAGAAAATTGCATGCATAGTGGAACATTTTGCTTTGGCAGAGTTTTATTGTTTAATTGTTGCTTTTTTTTAAAGTCTATGGCATGTGTTTATTTGAAAATTGAAGAATTATGTCTTGTACTTAGAGCAGAAGTTGGTGATATTTGTGCTGATGTTTGCTACTACAAAAGCTCATTCTTGGCTGACTCTTGAAGTTTGGGGTTCTTCAAACCCAAACATTGTCCACTTAAAGACATGGCCTAGTGTCTGAAACTTCACTAGCTATCCTCTAGGAGTTCAGGAGAGGCAACGGAGGATTGGTTTGATGTGCTTATAATAGCACAACCTCGGGGTACTACAAACCTTTCCACGCCATCCTCTCTGATGATATGAAATATGAAATTATTGTGGGATCGTCCTTTGGTTCTTAACATTGTGTCTGCTTGGTGTGCCAGGCTTCTGTTCCATATTCTGCAACCACCTTGTGAGCTTCTTTTGAAGCAACGTATTGATTTTAAAATTGCTCTCTTGACTTCTTCATCATTGTCCATTTTTATTTAATTGATTTTCTTTCTACATAAGGTTCTGGAGGCTCTGTGAAGTAAAAGGGGAAAAAAAGGCAAACAACAACGAACAGCTGGTTTCTTACTTCTGGTTAAAGATCACATGGCATTTCTCAAGGATAAGCTGATAGTCCTAATTTTCTAATCAAATTCTGTTTGGTTAATAATGTTTTTATCCCCTGTACCTAAACTGTGACTGGATCTGAGGCATCAGTATTCTCTTGTGTTGTGTCTTTATGACGTATTGTATGATGCTGCTATGTGTTGTTAAAACATTTTATTGCTGACCTCTTAGGGATTGTTTATGCCAGGCAGAGCGGTTAACATGCACATGTTTGTGTGTACAGCACCCACACCCACACACGTTCTCACTCATACATAGTCAGTAATAAAAGCACTTTGCTGCTAAATAAATTGAAAATAGTATTAATGCAATAAATGTCCAAGCAGGATTGATTCTGTGTATTTTATAGCATCTGCTATTGCTCTCTGTTTTCAAGCTACTAATATGTTCAAGTCTGCATAATATTGTTATTTCCAGATGCAATACTGGAGTTTGTCTGAGTGTGCCAATATTGGCTTGTTTTATTTAGTATTAAGTTTAGGCAGAGATTTACCACTCTGTATGTGAACAATATCTTGTAGTCTACATTTCTAATGTGTATGTTAGTTATTTTCAGTCACTTGTATCCATTTTCTATCAACGGCAGAAAAGGTCTATCTTCTACTCCTTGAATTTAGTAAAAACTACTGAAGCTCAACATCAAAGATCAAATGTAGGGGTTACAAGGACAGTGATGACTTTAAAATTATAAAAATGTACTAAACTAACTCTGTAGTAGGAGAAACACCTTCTTGTCCCCCTCTGATTTCTGTTACATTAAAGGAGCATAACATGCCATTATTCTGTATTTACTCTTTCTATCTAGTTGATTTCCAAACATAAGGCACAAGAAAGCAGTGATTAGCGTATATAGGTATGGAAAGACATGTTACCAGTTAATGTAATGAAGCAGCATAATTCATTCTTTGCTGTCTACATTATGTAGAGGGAAGCAAATGTGCATTAATCATGCAGAAAGCAGGAAATTGAGATGTATGGAAGGGAAGAGTGATATGATACATGAACCCATCCCCCAGCCTCACAGAGCTGGCAACAGGTCCGTTTTTGAATAATGTATATTTTGGCAGACATGTCATTTGACAGGCAGGGCTGACCAGGAGGGATGTAAGGAAGCAGGTACTTATTAGCAAGAAAAAGGAGGGAACAAAGCGTTATTACATCTAACGCAAAGTCATACTGACCCAGTTAGCATCTGCTAATGCGGAGGTGCAGGCTAACTGACAGGTTTCAGAGAGCAGCCATCCATGGGGAGTCATCACCAAGCACCAACGTTTCTGATGGGTGGTACCTCCTGCAGGCATTGCTATCAAGGCTAATGCTGCTCAACGTAGTTCGGTCCTAGCTTCCTGACAGCCCTGCTCCGCACCGTGCCCGCACAGAGAGAGATGGACAGGGAAAGGTGGAGGGGATCACCTGTCCCTTGAGAGAAGTGCAGGTCCCAGCCTTGTAGCCTGCTTGCCATCTCAGGAGAAGCTGTCTGCAGTTTGTCCTGGAGCAGAAGCAAAGTTCAGCCTGCAAGATGCTACCTGTGCAAAGAGCAAGGGTGCGGGCTCGACAGCCTGCTGGGGCAAGGGCAGCCAAGGGGCAAAACTCGTGCTGAGAGTAGAGAAGCGCAAAGAGCTCCCGGCTCCTCCACTCACCGTGCGTGATGTGTACCCATGCTGCGCGCGTCCACATGGCTCACAGAGGGAGACAAACTCATTCGAAATCCACTGTGCCAAGTGGAGCGGCACTTGCGCGTTTCTCCCTAAAACTCTGGCTCCTGGGGTGCAGGACCAGCTTGGCAACTCACTGTGCCAAGGCAAGCAAGACAAAAACCCAGAGTTTGCTCAGCTGGTCCCCATCAGAGCCGTATCTTGGCATCCTTCTTCTGTCACCCTTTCCCCAAGGCATAGCATCACGGCAAGGCCAGAGAGGCAGTATCTGGGGCGCCACTTCCCTGCTGCACTCCAGGCTCTTCCAAGAAGGGGTGATACATCCCGCCGAGCATTAGTGCTGCTTTGACGGGCCTGAGCTCTCAATTCCTGAGATCTTTTGCAGGGCTGCAGTCTATTCGCCACACACTGCTTTGCAGAGGGAAAACAGGAGCTGAGTGGGAGCTGGTCCCCACCCCGGTATAGCTTCATTTTAACCCCTCTTCTGTTGCCAGTGGTGCAGGAGGTGGGACATGGGAGTGAAAATCATGACCTTTGCAATCACAGCACTGATTCGTGATCTCTGTTATTCTGCACTGGCCAAGGCAGGTGTTGCTGAAGAGGCCCACCATATGCTTCTGCTTGATTAAATTTCAATTCGCAAAAATGCTGCATATGACATTTATATATACTTTTATATACATTTATACATACTTTGAATTGAATAAGGTCATAAAAATGATGAAGATTACACATAAAAGGAAAGTCACAGAAAAGGCAACTCCAGCTGATGTTCACCAGCCTAGCATGCTCAATGCTACTTTTTTAGTTGCTTCCTATTTTTCCACTAGTTGCCACTTACGGAAAGTTAAAATAATTTTTCTTTATTATGAGTCTCATAAAAAATGATCACAGTTTGTTTCATTGCTGGTTTATTTCCTTTTCTCCTCTCAGCTCTGTTTTTTTTTATACTTGTCTTGATTTTAAATTTAGTTTGTGGGAATTTATTTTGCTTTTCTATTTCCCCAAATTCCAAAGTGCTTTATACTTAAAAGAAAACAGATAGATCCTTCCAAGGTAAAAGATATTTGTCTTGCCTAGGCAAATAACATGTAATAAAAATAAATCCATATGGAGAAAAATGTTGCTTATGAAATCGTAGGCATAAGCATTGGGTAACTCTAAGCCCTTGTGCTGGCTATAGGTAACGGATTTTTACATTTACTTTGTTATTCGTTATTTTGAGGCTGTTAACGGAGAACTGTGGTTCAGTTTAATGACACACAGGACTAGGCTCTGTTGCTTTCCTTGATTTTGATCATTCTGCTGTCCTTTCTCTTTTCGCATTCTCCCATAGGTTCCCTCACACTAGGACAAAATCTGCAGGTCTGTACTCTTTTGCTATGGAAAAATTCCTTTTCAAGAGCCCCTGGATGATATTTCCAGTCACTTTTTTGCCACGTCATTTTGTCTCCAGCTGCCAGAAGAAATTTGAAATGCATCATAGTCACTACTCAAACTGATAACATGTGAGAGGTCCAGAAGAAATTGTTTATAAAATTTCTGACACGGTATGTCTTGTAATGCTGGTCTGTGTCATGTTCCATAGACATTATGAGATTACATAATGCATTCGATCTTTAAACAAGTACTCCTTTGAAACGTTTGACAGAGTTATGGCACTTCAGGTATTATTTCTTATTATGGACAGATAGGTCAAATCTGCAAACAATTTAATGGCCATATATCGCTACCCTTGTCAAATCAATCCTCCTAGCAAATGTGCTATCAGTGGTAGGAACATTTAGAAGCCTAATCCTTCAAGGTGCTAAACATACCGGTCCTCTTAACTCCAAATGGAGCTGAAGGCTCTCAGCACCTCTCTGGAGAAGGGCCCCAATTAGCCTACTTTTATAGTCATCCTGAATGCATGGACTTCCTGCACGTATATTAGGAGTCAAACCGCCCTTCAGATTTACTTCACTGAAACCTGAGAAGAAGCTATGCAACCGTGGACTAAAATGGCTCCATATGGTTCTTGGCTCCCGTATATGCTGAGGATTTCTTTTTTTCTTTCTCTCAGCTGAGAATGCTGCTCTCAGTTTTGCTGAGCTTCAGAGAAATGTGGTGTTCTCATTAACACTTTAACCCTGATCCCAAATAAATTACCTCACGCCACCATTTAGCTTAGCAGCAGCAGGCAAATTGAAAGGATTTGAGGTGTCAAAAGGGGACCAAACTTGACCCCTGAATCCTAGGAAAGAAATGTTTCCTTGTTTAAAGAGTTGGAGGAGAGAACAGCGCCTGAAGTGTACACAGCCTTGTGGAGAAAACGTTGATATGATTAATCCTCAAACAGGTTGTCCGAAGAAGGTTTGACAGATCTGCTAGCTTCCTTTGTGGGACCACTGACCTTGTGCATGTGTACATTAGCTGAAGTGCTATCCGTGCGGGGATACCATCGGTCTCTCATTTTATCTGGCTTGCTGCGTAACTCAAGGGGACTTCCTCTCTGACTCATCCCAACAGACAAAAGTCCTAATGAAGGAAGGAAAGATTGCACTAAGAGCTAGATGCTGGACCTGTAAGATTTTCAGGGCACTTCTACTTTTTTGAAGGTATCATGGAAAGATAATAAAAAATAATAGATAATAAAAAATCAGCTTTCATTTCAGGGAACTATAATGACTGTCATATTCCTGCTTCTCCCCAAAGCTGCCACTTTCATGCCTTCTCCCTAAAGAAGTATCACAATATCTAGCTTCTGATGTGCTGTGAAAGCCATAAGGCACTTTCACCCCTCTTTGCGTAGTGCCCAGGCCAGGAAAGCACACCAACGGGACAGCCAATGCAAACGGCGGCAGATTTCCCCAGACCAAGCACACACGTCCTGGCCACATCTCCCCACTGCTTAACCAACACCCTTTGGACATCTTTCTCTGTGAAACATTTCACATATGCAATGCAGGGCTGAGGGAGAAGGAGACAGGGTCATGACCAAGAAGTCTGAGAGGGAATGCGTACGCCTGGGAGGTGATGGGCGGTGTGGTATGTTCCCTCAAGCCTCATGCATGTGCACTGAATAAATCAGCCCCAGATTGCTTTGAAGTATGCACGAAATTTTTTGTAGCCAGGGGAGCATGTAGTAAGGGTGTCTGGGAATGAAAGGAGGGTCAGCACCAGCTCTGTATCGTTATGAAAATTAACAGTCTAAATCAGGGAGTATACGGTGATTGTAGGGAGTCTCAGATGGTCTTGGAGCACCAACTGAAAGAGGAAGATGATCAAAATGCAGCTCTGGAATTGGACCTTGTTCTTAAGCCAGAGTTAATAGGAATAAGACCCCTGAATATGCTGACTGCAAATGATGATTTGTTTCTGAGTCTGCAGAGCCCTGCTGTGAAGAGCCCTGGAGCCATGACATATAAAAAAGGAAAAAAAGGCTTTTAAATTGGCACAGAGAAAATAAATTCCGTGTCCTAATGCTGACAGCTTAAATATGTAAATTTTTTTTCCAGAAGCCACTAAAATAAATGCTGTAAATAAATAGTTTTAAATATTTCTTTACTGTAACATGGTGTCTCTGCTCGCTAGGAAGGCATTTGTGCTCATGGAAGAGCCAAATCAATATGCACTTATTCCAATATAAATGTTCGAATATTACAATATAAAAGTTTATTTTATAACAACAGATTACTGGTGAAGTAGCATTTAGCTGTCATACCATAGTGGTGTCGAGTAGCAATGTCAAAGCTGATTTTACCATTTAATAAGAATGAATCAGCACTAACTGAATAATGGGAAAATACCTTTTGTGGCACATTACATTTACGTAATTCCTCCCTATTTGCCTCTTTCTTCTGAAGTATTGTTCATTGTGTTTTCTTCTTGCTATTCCAGTTTATTACAGCAGTATCAGCTCCTCATATATTGACAGAGTCTGTGTACAAACATGCATGTACAGCCATACTATCCTTAAGCTGATTTGAATAACTTTGGCTCTGAATGAGCAAAAGCTTTGAATAAGCTTTGAATAAGCATCTCAGGAGTGCTCAGTAAGTCCCAGTAAAGGCACACCATAAAAACAGAGGAAGTTGCTTATTAAGTATTTCCTAATTTGTTAAATAATTCTGGGTTCTTTTAGGAAGTTCATAAGAAGGGACATTTCAGAAATGAGTGTAGGGAAATTAAAGCAAGTTTCTAATACACAGAAAGATATATCATCTTATTTCTGCTTTTCTCATATAGGTGTTGGCATGGTTAAAATCACCTCACATTTGTAATTATGAGACCGTGGTTTGAACTGTTTATTGTTCTATAAATCTTAATCAGAACAGCTGAGATTTGTGCCTCAAAATTATTTTCTTAATCAAATAAAAATGTTTAACCATTTCTGATAAGAAGTTGAGAGAAAAATAGGTTGGTTTGTTCCTGTTAAAAAAAATTAAACAGATGTAGAAAAACTTTTCAATGCATTGTCACAGGAAAGTTGTCAGGATACTTGTCCTGCTGTTCTGCTACTCTGTCTGTTCCTATTCTTGTGAAAAAAAAAATCTACCACACTCAGCAAAGCCTCCAACAAAAGCAGGGTAAAAAAACCCTCCACAGTAAACCAGTAAAGAAACTCAGTTTGTATGAGCTTAGAGATTCAGCAGTGTTTACTCATGCAATCTCTGCAGATGCCACTCCACTAGTCACTCACAGCGCCTGTGTCTTGGCAAAAGCATCATCCCCAGGACGCAAGCGAGTGTCTCCTGTACAGTGGCCATGGGGCCCAGACCCGGTGGTGCAGCTGCATTTTATACAAGCTATAAGTTATTTAGAAAAGTACATTTTTTAATAAAGAAATTTGTTACAATAATTTGGGGATTTTTAATTTTTATTCTCAAATCTGCGGAACATGATATCATACTGTTTATGGTTTAATCCTGTATAAATAGTACTCAAAATTGTGTATATATATCATCTTCAACTAGCAGAGCACTATAGTGTATGCTTAATTTTAAGTGGGTAAGTAACTTCTATGGAAGTTAAAGGGAATTTTAAAAAGTGTACTTTGAATGTTTTGCCAAATATGAATAGATATCCAAGGAGTACCTCAGTCAAGTTTACTTGCATTCCCTTAAATATAAACAAAGCAATTTCTTTAAAGTTATATACACAGGTACCATTTCTGCAATTGCAATGATCCATAACAGCAAGATGTATCCTATGGGCTTGAGAAAATGTTTGGCAGTTGAGATTCTCTGCGCATTACACGGTTGGACATATTATCTAATATTTTTGGCCGTACAAATCACTGAGTCCTAAGCCTATGGTGACTATAAGCGAGAAACAATTTAGTAAGTAAATGCTTTTCCACTCATAAATAACCAGAAATACCACTTCACAGATCTATTCAATAGAACTGAGCCACGTGATTAAACTTTGTCTTTCCTTTTTCTTTGTATGATCTACTGGTTTAAATATTTAAATGACTGCTAACAGTTTAATATAGGTTATCTTGATCACACAGAAATTGATATGATTAAGTTCCTCAGTGTACTTGTCTGTATCAGCTCTCAGATATCCACTTACAAAGTCTATTGTCTGAACTCCTGAAAACAAGATCTCAGTGGGGTTTCTTTTGTTGGCTAAGTAGCTGTGTTTCTTCCTGGGGAAATGTGGAAGTGCACGTATACCCTAGGGAGAATTTCTTAAGAGTTGCACGACCAAGAAGTTTGCCTTCTGAATTTCCAGATAGCTGAAGCAAAGAAGGACCAACAGATTGTCACAGAGCTGCTGGCAGGAGGCAACCACTGGGGTCTCTGCTCCAGCCTCCTGCTCAGATCATGACTATTGCCATCTCCAGATCAGGCCAGCCAATGGCTTTGTATAGTCAAGTCTCAAGGCCTCCAAGGATGAAGATTTGACAACCTCCCTGGATGACCTGCTCAGGTGCCGCACCACCTCCAGGGCCAATGTAGCAGTGCTGGTATTCAGCAATGTGCTCAGCTAGCACTGAAGGCCCAAGGAGGTCGCTGCCAGGTGGCTTAATGGAAGTTTGTAATTTATTTATATTCAAATTCTCTACTGGCTCCCAAAGAGAAGCAGCAAATCGGAAACCAGGCACCAGGCAGGCTTGTTATTTTTGTTGCCTTACTTTTGTCTTTTCTGAGACTTTCACTTACTAGTGGAGGTCTCCTGAAAGCAGAAAAGTTTGCCACAGAAGCAAACCTAGACACTGCACTTGGAGCACGGTGAGACTGATGTTTCTCGCTTGTATTAGAGGGTCATGCTGAAGTACCTCTACAGCTTGATCCGGCATCGCCTCGTGAGAGATGATGCGAGCCACATAGAGCAGACCCTAGTCTGGAGTTAGTTCCATTTAGCTAGAAGCCTGTTGTGATCCTGAAGAGCTAAGAAATGTAAGCATTACATTCAAATGTGATGTTGGAAGCAGGTTGTTGCTTGCAAGTTTGTTCCAGCCTGCAAGCTTGCTACAGCTTGTGAATTTAATTTTAGCTCTGGAACTTGCTCCAGTTTTGTAAGGTTACAGAAATCCTGGGAGAAGCCAGATTTCTTACATGCACCAAAAATAGAATGACAGTGTTTTCCTGAGAATTAAGCCCCCCCAAAAAGTGCCCCCTAACACCAAGGGCTTGAACCAGGTTTTCCCCCCTGTCAAACACATGCTAGGCTATTGCTATTTGATAGCAATTACCCCCCCACCCCTTTCCTCCCAGCAGCTCCAGCTTAGCTACAAGGATTTAATTAGTGAGTTTTTCCCAGCCCCAAATTGCTTGGTGCTGTGGTTTATACTGTGCCCTGCTTTGCTTTGTCTCCACCGCCCATGTTGTCAATAAAACAAAAAAAAAAGTTTTAAAAGTTAGAGCAGCATTGGTTTGACTAACAGCCTGCTTCTTGCAAAGTATTTGTATTTGAGCTTATTGAACATTCATTATGTATCAGACACTCAGCCTTGTAAAATTGATCCAGGAAAGGCCCACCGCATCAACCGGGCTCCTGCCTTGCTGGTTGTGTGTTGAGGAGTGCATTGCTTTTCCTGCCACACTCAAGCAGATAGCACAGCAAAAGCTCTCTGAAGCAGCCTACCAGCGAGGGCACAATAATAGCTCTTTTCCTGACCATTAATTCAGACATCATGCAATCAGTCAAATGAATCTGTCCTCCTTTGCGGCTCTTGTGGAGATTGCTGTCCTCTCGGCTCCAATGAAAGGGACCCCGACTCGGTAGCCTGTGCCTTCCTTTAATTAGAGCCAGTGATAACCCACGGACCAGCTCATTTTGCCAACGGCCATATATCACACGGCCGTCGCTGCCTGGCACCAACAGATTGCTGTCTATAAACGGAGAACCTTTCGTATGAAGGCAGCAAGCATGGGAACACCCCATGAGACCACAAATATAGCTCTTGTAGCCCTCCTCTCTGAGGCTGTCCCACACAGCCTGGCTGGGTTTTCATGTGATTCCCAAGCCTTAATTTTTATCCCATGTCAGAGCTGAAAGTGGCATGTCAGCCTTGAAAGAGCCCTTTGAAAATGCCTGTGTAGGCAAGTCTCATTTCAGCGCCGAGCTTAACTGCTCCAGAGCAATCTGCATTTTAAGGAGAAACAGCTTTGGCAGTCCATCAACTTCTCTCTGTTTGTTGCTGCTGCATATTTTATGTCACCACCATATTACAAAATGAATACTCCATATTACAAAATTAATATTGGAAATACTTCCGCTGCATTTTATGGACTTTATTTGTGCTTTGTTTTCACACGATTGTCTTACTTTCGTCTCTAGAGAATTAATAGTATTATTATCAAGGGCACACAAGCCTGGAATTAATCTGATTTAATGTTTAATTATTACTTATGATGTTTTTTAGATTACATACCAGAATTGTAGAATGCCGTTTTACAAGCTGGAACAGAGAGATGCACAGTAAGCTGGGATGCTGGGATTACTCTGAGACCTCATCAGTGAGGTTTTTCAGCAGTAGCGTCAGGCATCGCGTGGTGTGAGGTTTAGTTTAAATTGCTGTTGCTCTAATCAAGGGAGCAGGCACAACACTTGGACAGGAAGCTGAACAAATAATCAAAATTTTAGAGCTGAGCTGAGAGCACCCACCTGGATAATTTTGTATTGAGCACAGCTCAGGCCTCCCAGCGTTCCTCTTTGGCAGCAGCTGTTGTCTGGGAGGTTACGCCGAGCGACTGCTATCAAAAGGAATAAAACAGGAGCTGAAAGAAGATTGCTGCCCATGTGTTTAGTATCATCTGTGTAAGGGCAATAGAGTATTTCTGTGGCTTCTTCTGAAAGCTGATAGGGTTGGGTTTCCCCTTGAGCGTACCTGGCTGCCTTGCCTGCGGAAATCCTAAACAATACAGATGAAATTTTGGCCTGTCTGAAGTTCACAGATAAACTGCAGTTGGCATCAGTGAGAGGGAGGGGGTGAGACTCCGATTTTCCCCTAGTCTTTACTTTCTGCCTGCCCTGGGAAGAAGGGCAGGGATCTGGCTATGTCAAAAATCCCCTTGGCAGGGGGCACCCACAGGAGCTGGGCAGCTGCAGCCCTGCCGCCTGCCTCGCTCTGCAGCCGTGAACTTAGGAGAGGGCTGTGCTGAGGAGCCCTGTCTCGGTGAGACGGAGCCGGCGTGGCAGGCGGCAGTGCTGAGGTCTGCTTCGGATGCTGAGGATGACCCAAAGATGTCCAGTGCAGGCCTGTGAGCAGTCCCTTCTAGGAGGACAGTGGTAGGGCACAAGTGAGATAGGGCTGTCTTCATGGTGCAGGGCTCTGCAGTAGGGGAGTGGACACATGATAATCTTTTGAGATCATTTCCAGGCTTCCTAATTTGTGTATGCAGTGAAACTCTGATGTTCAGCACTGCGTAGGCATCAAAACCAGTAGCAGGGCAGCACCATCCTGTTAAAGACGGGTTTGCAGGCCCTGGGGTAGTTGCTGTCCTCAGCGGGATTAAGTTGCCTGCATTATTCAAGAGTGGGGAGGGAGCTGGAGCTGTGTCCTCAGGTCTAGCAGGGTTGGAAATACTCCATTTCTACTCCCTTGATTCAGAAGAAAAAAATTACTTTTATATTTCTCTTTTTCTCTTCTTTTTTTTTTTTTTAAACTTGAAGTGTGATGGTAATAGTGGAGCTAAAGGATGACTAAACACTGAATGCAAATTGTTTAATTTAAAACAGGGCTTATAACCTCCCAGCAAGTTCCAGACAAATTGTTCCTAAAAGGTCCTTATTAAACATTGCTTATTGTTGTCCACATTTGAAATTTAGTTTACATAAAGATTTAGGGGTAGTGCTAAATAATTACATGGCAGGATAATCTGTTCTTCTTATATATGGTTATAATCATTTGAAAAATCTATCCATGGAGTAGTTCAGGAACACCTATTCTTCAGCAGCTATTTTGGGTCAACTCAATGCATAGTCTATTAGAGGTATTACTTCTGCTGCAGAGTAATGAATCATATTTGCAGTCAGGAAGTCACTTGTGTAAGTGTCACTAAATATAACGAATACAGGGCTATTTAAAGGGTTTCAGGGTTGTCTGATGTTCTGGAAGATGCTGTTCCTCTGGAGAAGAAGGGTAGAAGTCCCTTATTCCAGCTGCTCTCAGTGGTTTAACATGGAAGAAAGGGAGCTATCAGGATTTGTGCCATGGGATGTTGTCATGCTTTTGCAATTCCTATATAAAGTGAAAAAGGGGCTTCTTAATTTGGAAAATTGCCTTGTAAGCTGGGTATGAAAGTATAGCAAAATTCCCCTGCATATTAAAGCCTAACTTACCAGTTTTAAAGCCATTCCCTTTGATTATTTATTCTGAGTCCTGTGTTAACAACAGGACTAAACCCCACGTCGCAAATCAAAGCAGAGACTCTGAAAATACTCTGTTGCAGACAATCCCTGGTGCTTCATTTGACAAAAAGATGGATTAGAACAAACTCCGGAGTGTTATTATTTCCACCCACATGAAAGATTGTTTCTTTTATTTGTATTAATTACTGATTACTGCTTTCTGTATCTTCAGCTCTTTCAGAGGTTTTGAATGAGATGTATTGCTTTCTATAGTTTCTTATCTAAAGGGAACCCTGACAGAAAACTGGTATCTCAGCCACTGTGCACAAGGAAGTCATTGATGTGCTCAGACGCTGTACTTCAGGGAAAACCCTAGGTGAGATTCTCAGAGAGGTAAAAATAAGTTCACAGATAATACTGCAGACAGCTAATTTTCCACCTGACAATAATGTCGTGAGTAAATGTGGTAATTAACTTTAAACTGGAGCACAGAAGGAAAAAGGAGCTGAGCGTGTTGGGCTTGTTGGGCGTGTGGTGGTTGGGGAGCAGCCCCGAGTTTGCAGCAGTCCTGGCTGCAGGAGGGGAGCAGGGCAGCCCCTCGCGGGGCGGCTGGCGTTGCTGACATCGTCTGCCTGTGGTAATGCTCGGGGGCTTTTATTTATTTGGAAAGACACACAACAGAGTGGCTCTTACCCCAGTGAATTTGCGTGCTAACTGGGACAGAGAGGGTGTGGGAGATGTCCTAGGCAGAGGCTTCATAGACAATTTGGCCTCTTACTGCCCAGTCAAACGTTGCGGGTCAGACAGCAACCCTGGGGCCTGCAGCTGCTAATACAGCTCTTGGTCGTTACAGCCTGGGCGTCGCAACGATCTCAGCTGGGAGGACCTTCTCATACAAATCCTCTTGGTCTCACCATTCAGGATGAGCAAAGGCCTTCTCTCTGCCTGGGAAAAGGCACTACAAGAAGAGGCAGTTACAGAGGTAGGTGGAGGAGGTTGTGCTTAAGAACCTTAAAATGTTACTGAGCCCTCGTTTAGCCTGTGGAGATCTCAAAATGGAAAAATCCAAGACAGGTTGCCAAGGGTTAGGACAGCACTTCAGGGGTCTGGCTTTCATACATTTTGTGCATAAAAATGATCACAACATCTAGGATGCAAAAAAGCGAGGCAGTTATTTAAGGTATCAATTACCATGAGACCAATATTTTGTCAGGTGACTGCATGAAATTCAGCGGTGAGCCTTTCATGGTCCAGGTTTTGTTAAAACGGGTAGTTTTAAAATAGCCCGTTGTACGTCATCAGCTGATCTGTCATTTTCCATAATTCATGAGCACTGGGGCAAGATTAGACAATGGAGTCTTGGGTGAGAATTCATTAATTTCCTCCATGTTTTTAGAAATGTCAGAGGTGTAAAGCTGAGAATAATAAAAGTCAAACTCCTTAGATATATCTACTGTGCTAGGAAGAATATTACTCTGAGCATCTCTGATAGTATACAGTGTCCTAGTGTGCATGTGTCTTTAATTGGTATGCAAGGAGTTTATCTGCTTTACTGCCTGCACTTATCAGAAAAGATATAAAATGGGATGGTGGTAATGGCTGCCTTCAAAGAAAAAGATATGTTCTTTCAAGGGTGTAAGTGCAATAAATCTTTCTAGTTTAAGGGCTCACTGGAAGCAGAAAGATTCTGTTCTGCTGACAACTGAATGTGGGGAACTTTCCCAGGGGAAAACAAATCATGTTTCTTTATTCAAAATATAGTAAAAAGTCACTGAAATGTGGTACTCCAGAATGTATATTATAGTATTTCCTACTGACTTCTTTACCAATTAAGACAAACTTACATACTAATACGTTTCTCAAACGGTTAATATAAGGTATCTGGCACTGAATACACTTGGAATACACTTGAGAATGACTCCCACAGTAATCTGCAGTTCAGATTAAAAAAAAAAAAAAAAAAAGACTAAAAATAAGCAGTCAACTTTAGGTCTTTTTTTAAACTATACCACAGGAATTCATTTGCCTGGAATAAAAGAGACAATGCTGAGTTCATTGCTATTCCAGAACCATTCTGCGCGTCTTTGAAAAGCAGAGTTAATACTACAGGCACCTACCGGGTCTTGAAGGGATCGTTTGTGAGTTGAAAAGAAATCAGTATATTTACTTTAGAAAAACCCACATTATTCATAAGAATCAAATGTTGTGCCTGACTGTTACGGAGAAACAAAACAGACAAGGGTGTTTTAAATTGATCTGTCAGTATGGTGCTCTCCAGTGCTCACTTTGTTCATGCAGCCAGCAACCAATGTTAGCATGAATTTAAATAATTCCCCTTGCCTTGAGTAATGACCACGAAAGGTGAGTAATGGTACCTAGGAAATATCCTAACTTTTGAGGAGCTGCCTCTTACCTGGGACTGTTTGTTTGGTCCTCCTCTCCACCCGCCCCTAATTGCAGGGAGGTGCTCTGCACAGCATATGACTAAACATAATACAATTTGATTTGTGTTGCAGTGTTCTCCAAAGAACAGATCTGTAAAATTACAACATGTGAAAGCTTAACACAATGATATAAAATGGCAGTGGCACGGTTCATATCTTAAACTGACAGACTGATGGTGATTATTGCAAGGACAATGCCCTGCATATGTCAAACGATTTGCAAATAATTTATGTCACCTTATCCTCCATTATTGTTTTTGCAGAGGACATAAACTGTGTCACTAATATTAAACTGTCGGCAAAAAAAGCCTACCTCAGCTTTTTCCTAGCTGAGAATGCAAAGACATCTGCGCAGAGACAAACATGCATATGGCCATCATTTGTCCAACATCTTACACATTGTGAAGGTTTTTTACTTGAAATGCCAACCTATGTGGCAGATGATGTATGTGTTTCTTCAGTCCTGTGATTACCAGCACAGAGCTGCTCTGCAGTGCTCTTCACCTCATCAGTTCCACAAGCTGCACTCCAAGGTGTGTGAAACATTTGCAGGGAGATGGCATCTGACATGCAGCAAGGCAAAAGCATTCTGGTGTGAATATTTGACTCCAGATTTTGTTCAAATCAGGGTCAGATTCTGACCTGGAGAAATTAGTGTGGGTAGAGATTTAGCACTACAAAATAGCTATTTGAAAACTGGAATGAATATATTTTAAAGATGGGGAAGCAGAGGAAAGTGGTGCTGTCTCCTGGGCGACTCCCAAGAGGCTGTAAAGGAGAGGGGAAGGGAGAAGGCTTTATAAATGACCTGGGCTTTATTCTTTTGGAAATAAGCAGAGGACAAGGCAATCTTAGTAATTTCTGTTTGTTAAGTTGCATCACCTCAGCTGCTGGGTTCTTTGTTTAGGTTTTGATGGTTCATTTATTACTACCAAGAAATGCCTTTGAAGAGTGATTTTCAGAGGCTGTTGCGGTTAAAAAAGCAGCAAAGAATGCAGAGCAGTGGTTGGAGCACGGAGCTGGGAAACCAGCCTCCAGCGTCCTGCTCTAGATTTTGCCCTGCTCACATTTGGGACAAATTACTTGCAACTGCTGTGGCTTGACTTACTCTTCTGTCAGGCAGATTTTTCTGTCTGACTCATCCACTTGGCTACATTTGCCAAGTATTTCGTAATCTTTGGCTAGAAATCACTCGTTTGATTGCAGATCGGTGACGTTTCAAATGGGATGCATCAAAAAACTTCTGTTGCCTTCAGTGCAAGAGATGGCTCCAATTCACTGTGGTAAGGAGGACAATATGCTGAGAAACTCACTGAGCTGATTTAAGGATTGAAAGGGAACTCCATTCTCTTATTGCTACCAGTTTTTCCTCTTTTGGAAGCCTCAATTAAGCATTTTGCACTTTTAACCCCCTCAGGAGTGAGGAATCTGCTCCTTGCCCTTCCAGGCTTTTCTCAGCCTACTTCTCAGTAAATCACAGTTTATGACTACACTGATAATTTTTTATTATTATAATGCAAAAATGCCAAAGAAATTTGGGAGAACTGGATATCCAAATGAGTTTTAATCTTACTTTCCATTTTTACAATGTTGAATTTTGTCAAACTTCAAAAAAAATTTTTAACACGAATTACCCTGTTATTGTAATTGTTTGTGATTAGTGAGTTAGAAAAGCAGATTTTAGGCATCATAGTTTATGGAAACACAATGTGTCTCCCATGGCAGCAGCATTTGGACTCGCTATAGATGCACGGAGCAGAAGGTGGTAGGCTTGTAGGAGGCTTCTCGCTGCCTAAACAAATCCTAGACAGCATGCTGGTTTCTCTGTTTGCGCTAAGGTGATTTTACTGGCACAAGGAATCTCTTGCGAAGCAGGGGGAGGACTGCAGTCCACAGGCGTGAAAACCTTTCCTAAGGGTGAGCCCCTTCCTTTTCCCTGTGCAGGAAGACCCTGACGCCGCAGCAAAGGCAGGGGGATCAGGAAAGGACGTCAGGGAGAAGGGGCAGCAGGATGGGCCCCAGGAAGAGGCACTGAACCAAATGAAAGCGCCTCCATAGAAACAGGTCTGCAGGAGCCGTCCTGTGTGTGTCAGAAGCATTTCCATCAGATGACGGGCAGCGGTTTCCACAGCAGTGTTTTTAGGCTTTGCTACAAGGGTACTTTGGCATAACAGCAAGGCTTTTGCACTCGCGCTTGCATGCAATACACAAGTCGCAGTCAGGTCTGTGATCTTTCCACACACATGCAAAAAACTACCTGCCTTTTACAAAATATTATAACCTACAACAAAATATGCTGGAGAGAAGTTTATCTAAGTAGATAAAAATGTACCCTTCCCATAATGCCCCCAAACTACTGATCTTCATCAACTGGTTCCTCAAACATGCCGCAACACAGACTTAAAACTGCAAATGAAAGAGATTGTGGAGATAGTCAGTAATCTCAGCTATATACTTCTTGGCTTGGAGGCATCGTAGATCAAGATGCTACGCACTTCTGAGGGAAGGAGCCGACAAAAACTGCAAAGGGATTTTAGAGAGGAATTTACAGGAACCAAGCTAGAAACAGCAGTGGACCTAAAGGCAAGTTTTTATTGTCTTGACAAGAAAAGAAAGTGGGCAGCTCTTAATCTAACAGTCACAATCTAAAGTGATGACATCTGAGAGATGAAGGATAATTTTCACAAGATAATCTCGGGCAATAATCCTGTGCATAAGTGACGAAACTTGATCTCAGCAGTGAGAGAATGGTTTGACCAGCAACAGATACCTTCAAAGTCAAGAAAACCTGGCCAAAATTGTACTGGCAAAAAGTAGAGAAGAGATGTCACCAGCCATGAGAGGATGACAGAGACAACCTCAGATGTATGACTAGGGAGGTGGACTTGCTTCTGACAAATCTTTGGCGGGAAGAAGTGGTAGAAAGTGTAAATTCATGCTGAGAGAAGACAAACTTGGAAGAGGAAGATGCTCTGGGGACTGGGTCATGCCATAGTCTGCAACAAGCCCTTTGCTGCAACAAGCCCTTTGCTGGTGCTTTTATTTTCTATGAACGATCATCCTTTTCATTCTTGTTTCAAATCTTCAGCACTGAACTGAGGTCACAAACCCTGGAAGACTGATGATTTGAGCAGTGCTTGTAGGGAAGGTGACCATCATGCACTACATCCTCAAGATCTCTAATTTTCTTCTAAATGCAGAATAAACTTTTAGGTAAAAACAAAAAAATCTAGATGAGAGAGCATTTATGTGACATAAAGCTTGCTTACAAAAATGTGTTTATTGGCAAACTTGGTTACTGTCAGCATTAAGCCCAATAGGAGAGGCATGAGTTCACGCTGACCTCTCATGTCAGCTCACTATTTCAAGTTAGCCTCTGGGCACACTGGTGTGGTAGACAGGGGCTACTTTGGCCGCCCCAGATGCTAGCAGGGGCAGTCTGTCTGTGTCAACAGTGCGAAGTTCTTCACTTCAACTAGTACCAAATTTGAAGTCTGCAGCAAGAGATGGGAACAGTTGATGCTTTCTATGGAAAAAGCCTGTGCCTTCTTTCCAGCAAATGAATCAGTTGGAGCCAAAAAGGGTATCAAACTCTCACCGTTTTTCTTTTTTCTTGTAAGCCTCAACAGGCAAACAAAATTGCACCCGCTTCTCTCCTGGGCTGAGTTCTTCAACCATATTCAAGGCTAACAGTCAATTTTTACGTCTCATTTATGAACACAGAAAATAGCCTTTCTGTGGGCATTGCTAAGCAGCCAGCTCCTCACAACGGTCTTGCGGGGAGAGGACGTGGTATGTCACGGTGACTTGGTGGCTTAGGGTTGTAACGGCGCACACGGACCTCCTTTCAACGTAACCACTTCTGTGTAGGCCAACCCTTTTTTTATTCACATGTGAAATACTTCTGATCAGGCAGCTGGAATCTGTGGGCCCTTTTAATCCCGTAGGTGACTAATGGCCCCAGTGCAGATACAGTTACCTGGGTGTAAACTTAATTCTATTCATGTCGCTGGTTTTGTTTCCTGCACCCCTATTACTGCCTTCACACAATGGTGTTTTGGCAGGCTGGTAACTGTTCCTATGGCAAAACCTTCCAACCTAGACAAGCCCTAGAAGGTTAAAGTCATTTCAGCATTTCTTTTGAGGTGATTACACAAGGGACCTTGAGCTCCCTGCCAAATGCTCCTTTTTTTACAAAGTTGGCGCTGGGGGTGTGAGCCAAGTATTGCAAGCCTCTGACGCAGATGAGTGCATGTTAGCAGTTAGTGAATGACGGAAGAGAGATCAGCCAGGAAAGTTTCAAACGCAGTCGGGGTATAGGCTGACTTTGCTAATGCTTTCTACTTCCAACTCCTACTTTTATCCTAAGATCAGATAACGAGTAGCACTTTTTCTTTGTAACAATTCATTAATCAGAGAAATGATCCTTGCTAGTGTTTAGATGTTTTACTTAATTTGGTACTTCTGGCCTGCTGCCCCAGCAGTGCCAAAATTATTATTTCTCACCCAGCAGGTGATAAATAACAACTTCAGTCATGATTAATACCATGAATTTCTCAACCTGACTAATGCAAAAAACTTCAAACCTGCAGAACAAGTGGGTGCTAATTGTTGTGAGAGCCATTGGAGCTGCACTCGGCTTGGAAAGAAAGCAAGCCACAGGAAATGAAGCGTTTTCTAGCAGCGCAGCTGATCCTAAGAGGCATCATTAAGTGCATCTCAGCAGCATTCTCCATGTGCAGGGCTGTGCTAGGCTCTTTTTTTCCACAACACTGAGCTTTAAGTACATTTGAGAAGCAGGAGATTGCCAGGTTATTTTTCTTTCCTTGGGGAGGAGGAGGGGAAATAAAATAAAAGGTAGAGAAAATAGCAGATTAATATCTCATTAACACCACTCAATACTATAATTTTTACTAACTGATATGTGAAGAGTGATAGATCCTAGCAAAAGCTGCTACCGCTGAAGATCCTTCACATAATGTCTGTCTTGAAATCTCATCACAACATCATAAAACATAGCATCAGAGACTCCCCAGTCAAGGAGAGCTTTCTTCAGAGAGGGACAGGCAAAGCAGGGGCTCGGGAAGGGCTGCCAGCTGGAACCAATGATCCAATACTATAAATTAGCCTGTGGCTGAAATCCCAGCCACTTCTGAATCACAAGCTGGTTTGCCACAGCCTGGGGTAGAGCAGGACGGTTGCTCCATTTTCCACGCTGTCGATGGAGTGGTGCAGGGTACACGGGATCCACAGCTCAGGTACGCATGCAGTGCTGTGCCGGTTGGGCAAACGAGACCTTCACAACATCTGGAATTGGCACCGCGCATTTCTGATAGGAGCAGACACCAGAATCCAGCAAGGACGTGAGCAGGTAACTGTGCTGAGCAAGGTTAGTCCCTTCCACAACCCCAGAGCATCATCTCGGGAGTGGAGGAGCAGTTCTATTTTCACCAGGACTTTCCCAATTATTTTAGCTCCATCAGGCAAGGAAAGCATCTGCTACTTTCCAACTAGCATTCAGCTCCACTTGAGCATCTCAATATGAAGCTATTAATTCGTGGAACAAAAAGACTGCGAGAAGCAAAGCACCACGGGCAGGTGACTTATACATTGTTCAGACTCGGTAATGTCTACTCGCTTGTAGTTATGAGTGCTTTTATGGCTTTGTGTACTGGGTTGGTTGGTTGACTCCTGCAGTTCCTGGTGTGACATATTCAGAGTACCTATGTTAAGCCACGGTGCAGCTGCTCCTGACATTCTTTCTGTTAGAAATTTAATTTTTGCCTTAATTTCGGGAAACTTAAGAAGTTCCAGCTGTCTGCTTTCTTCACCCAAAACAGCCTCTGGGAGCTTGGGATTGTTGAGCTTGAACAGCTAGGAAAGAAAATCCACGCTGTCCTCATGATCTCCACATGAGACAGACCATAGGCCTTCCTGGCCTGATTCCTGCCTCTGGTGCAGCAGTTGCACTTCAGCCATGGGAGATGTAGGAAAACACACAACCCAAGGGCAAAATTCTCGCAGCCTGCGCTTGCACAGCCTTGTCTACTAGAGGGCCATCAGGCTAATAGAAAGCCCTCTTGCCTTGGCCTTGGATAAGGCAGGTTGGTTGACTTGCTCAACACCCTTGCTAGAAAGGTTATTGGGTTTGGGTTGGTTTGGGGTTTTTTCCCACCCTTGATTGGTTTTATTGCTGGTCTTGTCTCAACTTTTCATTCTTTTTCCTGAACTGTGCATGGCATTTCAGGAGCAATCAGCATCAGTGTCCTTTATAGGACTGCGGCTTCCTGGAGTTAAAGCACGGCCTACGACCTTTGGTCCTTGGCGCTCAGCTCGCTCTGCACCGTAGCGCTAGTCATGCTAGCAATGGCATTTTAAAAAAGCATAATGGTGTCTTGTATTTATGAAGCACGAAGTATGTCCTTTGTCCAGGATTTTAACAGCTATTTTCAACACTGGTAGCAAAGCCAAGGTTTTCCTTGTAGTTTTAAGTTTAGAATGAGGTGCAGCCTGGACTCCAAACCAGCCCCGTGGCAAACGTGCCGGATAGAAAGTATGCTCTTCAGTCGAGGAAGTAAAGAATGTATTTTCCCATTTAAATTTTGCTTTACTAATTAAGTTATCAAAGTCACACACAAGGAACAAGGGGTGGTTAAACTTTCAGAAACTATTCCATTTAGCTTCCAGAGCTCAGTCTCTGCTTGCCCTCTCACTTCAGTACTGAAAACCCTGTAATTTGCCTGTCTCTGTATCCTTAAGTGCAGTCTGAGTAGCTCAGGTGGATTTGCGCAAACTTTGTAACAGACCAGTATCTTTTGCCGACACAGCATTTGAGTATATTTTCTAGATGAGACATTCAAAGTGGGTTAATGTATATGGCTACCTCAGTGAGGTTTTTTTATTCTCTGGAGTTATAACCCTTGTGATGTTACCACACAAAATTTGCAATAACTATCTGTTCAGCAGTTAAAGTGTTGTATTACCGGTGCTTGCTCTGCCTCACGGAAACCCTGCCAAAATATAAAAAAGTGGTTTAATTCAATGCTGTTTCAAAGCAATTGCTAAAATTTGGTTACAAGTTGGTTAACGGCCACTTCAGCCTTGAAAGAGGAGGAATACATGCCCACTTGCACTTCTTCAGACTGCACATAAGTTAATGCCTGTGCATAGGTGGGTTTGGAAAGCCATTAAGTAAATTACTCCTGTAGTTCAGTCTACTGGTAGCAGAAGAACTGCCAAAACCACAGAGGCTAGGTTAAAATCTTTACTCATGAATGGTGCTCTGTAAATAGCAGGAGGTAAAAGGCAAGTTTAATTGCTCTGGATTAAGATAGATACTTCAGTTTTCACATGGGATTTCCCCATCAGCATGGCATCGCTAGCTTTAGAGACTATTAGAGAGTGTTTTTCTCACAAAGTAGTGTGTATCGTAATATTCTCTCCAAACTAAGAAAAATCCTACAACAAATTCTTTTCCAGTTTTTCCAGAAGTTGCATTAATGCAGAAAAGGAGGTTCAAAAGAAATATCTGGGTTCGTGGGTACCGACCGCTTTGATAGCAGAAATTGTCACTAAGCAGTGAAGAGTTGATGGGTTTTAGTTTGCGAAGGTATTCAGTATGTACGTGTGAAATTTTAAGACTGAAATGCAGGACAAGGGCAGTTTTCCTCTCCTGGCAAGAGTGATTTGATAGAAGGCCAAGCCCCCCTTACGCATTGATACTTAGGTCAGTTGGACTCCAGCAGGACTCCTGTACCAAAAAGCGGGCAGTAAGAATTCCGCTCCATCTCCCCATCAAGCTGACAAGAGCGGTACCCCGCAGGGAATGAGTACGCAGTAGCGGTTCATGAGCCACAGAGTCAAGAGACCCCGGCCAGTCCAAGGTACGCAGCTGCTTTCGGCTCAGTGTTTAAGAGAGCAGGAAATGGCATCCAAAAATCTCACGACCATTGTGTAACCAGTTCAAGCCATTATTTTGACACTGAGGTGGATAGTCAAAAGTATGTATTTCATAGTAAGAAAACACAGCGGTTCCAACTAGCTGAACAGCCTGAGCTGGTTCCCAGTTGTGCCCAGGACTTCCCGAGTGCATGAGGGCTGGTTTTGCCACCAGCACGCTCCCGGGGTGGCTGGCGCTTTTGGAAAGTGCCAAGTACAACTGACAAAGCAGAACGGAGTGGTGCCATTTAGTCCATTCGAAGAAATACTAGTCAGATCGAGTCCTTGCCTACACACAGGAACTCCCCCTTGCAAAGTTCCACATTGCTAGGGTTTTTTGGAGCGCTACAATTGTATTTCGTTGTTTCCTGCTGTGTTATCGTGCCCACATGTACCATAGGATAATTTAGAGGACGAAGGATGAAGGCATGCCAGCCGCAGGCTCATACCAAGTCCTTTTGCTACGAGACCCACCCCAGCAAGTACATCAAAGTTCAGAAGCAACATTAATATATTGGAAGTGGCAACAGGGAGGCGGATGCTTACCTAGCAAATTCATTTCTTAAACAAAGAGCAAGACAAGCTGAGGATTAAAACTGGAAAATTGTAGGAAGGAAAAAAAAATGTAAATTCAAAAACAAAAGGTGAACAAGAAACAAAAGCAGAGGCAGGACACACAGAAGAAGTATGACAGCCAGGAGCTACTTTGACACAAAATAAGAACTGACTGAATAAGATCACATCACTTGTGTGCTGCGGAGCTCCATGACATTTTTTTCCACCCAATTCCTGAATGAATTTTGGCTGAGGCAGGCAAACTTAAGATCTCTAACGAGTCCTTTCATTCCCAGCTTAATAATTCTAACTAGTTTACCATACAACTGTCTTCCAGGTGTCCTGCCAACAGGATCCCACTCATTAACTACATAGACATTAATTACACAGACATAAAATTTAGTCAGAAAGGCATTTAGAAAGATCAGAAAGAAACTTTTTAAAGGATTTTATTTTTTTAAATACAGATAGCATATTTTTCCAAGGTCACTTTAGAGTAAGTGGCATACAGGCTATTAAAATGGAAGTGCCCATACAGTCGTTTCACGTTAAATGTGCACACTATATTCTGCAACACAAAAACTACATTTAGAATTTTTTTCTTGCTCCAGTATGATTTGGCAGCTTCAAAAAGCTAACACATGTTTCCATTCTCAAAATCAATTCATTGAACAATAAAACCCAAAACTGAAATGCAATCCACTCCAACCACCAACCAACACGCTTATCTCAGCAAGGACCTCTTAGCAGATCGGGCTGCAGCAGCTCCAGAGCTGTCTTTATCATGACCCTCAAAGTACTGCTGCTCTATTCGCCGACAAAAGGCTGTGAGATTACTGTAGTTTTTCACTTTTTCAGAGAGTTCATCAGTGGTTAGTTGAGTAGTAAGGATTGTGAACAGATGTCCAAATACCAGAGCATCTAATTCAGTTGGTCTGTAAAAACAAACAGAAAAAAGAACAGGTATTTTGGAAGGCAAAGAAAAACCCTGATCAAGAAAAACCCTGCTGTTGTGAATAACTTTTAGATAGCCACACAATCTAAGAATTGAGAAGAAATCAGGCAACACTGAACTTACCAAATGCATGAAAACTGTGTATACAAGTATATAGCATACTGCTAGTTCTCAGTATGGCATCTTTCTTTGCTCTTGGTAACTTGGAAATGTGAAAATAACATTTCCTAGAAGGGGCAGAGTTAATGATCCAGTACCAAACCATGCTCCACCTTTTAGTTCTGCAACAAGGGCAAATGCTTATCAGGTCTTTTGGGGGTTTTTCTTTTTCCTCTGCAGATGTATATAACCCTCCCCCCCAGCTATTATCTCACAAAGAAAAAAAAGGAGGGGGGAGCATAAAACCCCTATTCCCTTTTTGTCCTTTTCATAGTCAGGAACTATTCAACCAATAAGAAAAGGAGCTCCAGGGTGACAGCAGATGGAAACATCTATTTTTTTGAAAGGGGACTACACAGAAGAAAACATTTTGGAAAACAGTGGTCTATTGAATATTTTCAGTCCTACCTTATTTTAGGTACAAGCCTTCTGAACTGTCATCTTGGACCTTTGTATATAAGTAGCCCATGTGCAAATAAATTTTTTTTCAAATATATTAATAACTAACTAACTTAAGAGTCCTTCTTTACTAGTGTCCAAGGTAAGCACCATGAGGGTTTTCTAACTGATAAATTTTTTGCCTATTTGCGGATCACTAAGAACTCTCCAGTGGAGATGTGGACCCTTGTATAACAAACTTAAATCTGTCAGCAACAGGCTGCTTTTCTTATTTACTTCCTACAGACTCCCAGAAGTCACAGACTGAAAAATACTGGACTAAACACATATGCTCTCTTAGTAATATTTCAGACAGCTAAAAAGCTTAAAGGTTGAAACTGTACCAAGAAAGCCTGATTAACAAACAACAAAAACAAAATCCCCAAGCTACAATTTTTTACAGATACAGAAAGAAAATTTAGGACATACTATGTTTAAGAATGATTTGAGAAGATGCAATTCAAACTTGTCTTCTATAATGCATATTTCTGTACCCACTCAATTTACACTACCCACCTAGTCTCAACTTGGAAAAGACTAAGGGACAAAGACACACGCAGAAAAGTAACCAAGATCATATGCTGCCTTTTGAAGGCATCTCCCCGGCAAAATGCAGTTAACTGAAGTCCAGACCTCAGCATGTCTAGTCTGGTCTAAGCACAGGAGACAAGAGGGAGCTAATGTGATGTTATTTAAATCCATAACATTTCAAAAATATTGAGTTATTGGAGAGAAAAAAAAAGTGGTTTGGAATTGGAAGAAAAGGGTGAAAGCAGAGGATATCCCATGAAGGCCAGGTTGTTCCTTTTTCCTCCCCTGGGAATGTGAATCTTAGTTTTCATTTTGCAACTGATCCTTTGTTGATACAAGGCTAGCTTCTCCTGCAGTTCTTGCAACTCACAGGCACCCTTACGCTAATTCAGTTCATTCAGAGCTGCCCCTGGTGTTAAGAAGGGCAAGAGAAGCTGTCCTGGTCAGGATGGCATGACGTACATTCACTCCCCTGTGCCTAGTAGAGAATGTTACCCAGGAAATACAAGTAAGGCTTTAAATGTATCATTTTTAATAAGAAACTAACTGTATAAAGGTGTGCATTTGTAGCCTACATAAGTTGTGGTAGACTCTGCAGAGAGGACAAGCAAGAGTAAAACTAAATCATAAATAGAAAAAAAAAAAACAACAGAAACTTACAGAAGCTTTCCTTTTAAAACCTTGAATTACTTATTTCTGAAATTTCATGTTTATATTCCAGTCACACATTTGTATTTCCTCAATTAATCATGTAGCATTAAAATAAAACAGGAGTTTTCCATATATATGTGTGTATATATATATATATACACACACATATATGTGGATGTATACCAATACTTCACATTCCTGGATGTAATATTTCAGGAAAGAGTAACTTACTGCTTATTGAAGAAATATGGTTGTGTTCCTAATCTCTGGGAGAGAGCCTGACAACACTGATCTACGTCTTCAAGCACCTATCAAACCAAACGAGATAAAAGATCCATATTGTCAAGAGATACCAACATTGGAAAAAAAAATAACCTCCTTGCTGTATTTGCAGTGATGGTGCGAACAAGCAACATACAATGTCAGAACATCAAAAGCTGTTAAAGTCAGTCAAACTTACACAGTAGGCAAGTAGCTACGTGTTACCTAATCTAACATTTGATGTAAAGCAATTCTGATTAAGTGCTTCCCATAACATTTATAACTGAGCTTAATTAAAGGTACTAGCTTATACCTCAAAACCACTTTGCCTTTTTTTTTTTGGTTGTTTTTTTTTTTTTTTTTAAGACCTCCGACAAGGGAAGCCCCAGTCCTGCAAAGTGCGCCTATTAACGCCACACGGAAAGCGGGGGCCCTAACTTACAACCTGTTTTCAGGACTACGGCCTACACTAACATCACCAGAGATGTACACTCATGGTAAAGTGCCCTTACTCCCACCCCATCAGGTTGCACATAATTTAAGATTTAGTGCTGCTGAAGGCAAATACCTGACTCCAGATAATGTTTTAAGTACAGAATATATTTTTTACTACATCTGTTTTGAGGAAGTGTTACTCTCCAAAGCCTTTACAAAAAAAAAAAAAAAAAAAAAAAAGAACAAACAAATAAAACAGAGTAAAGAAGCAAGCTTTACTTTTTATACTGACCTGTTCAAGTGTCTTGCCAGCCCATCCAATGGCTTTCATCTTTCGCCTAACCTCCCATTGCTTCTGATAGGACAAAATGCGGTTAAGAGGCCACGGGTAAGGGGAGCCGTACCTCGGGTGAGTAATCTTTGTTTAAAAACAGAAAGGTACTGTGTTATAATATAAGAAAATACAGATACCTCTAGGCACAAAATAGCTAATATTCACATATTTCTATCAGAAAGGGAGCTGTAAAAGAAAGCGAGTGCCATGATATGCTGTAATTATTTGCGCAGAATTTATAGTTTGCAGCATAACCGTTTAAAACTATTACTTCAGAAATATATACAAAACCTGTATCTATTTTGCAGTCAGCTACCTCCAGTAATGACACAACTTCCCTAAAATGTATATGCAAGCAAAATTAAAGTGAAAAGACTGTATCATTAATGGTATAAACCTCAATGTTTCATTTATGAGTAGGGACTTGCAATTGTGAGCAAAAGTGTTTTCTCATTAAATTTTAATTAAGATAAATGCTGCAGAACCACTCACCTCCTCTACTGTAACATCATCACACCACTGGAGATAGAGCTAGGAACAGAAAGAACACTTACTAAAACTTCCTAATAAAGGAGAATAGAGAGACAATCATTTCTCACTAGTAGAACTTTCTTTTCTGTATTAGATTAAATTTCCATTTCATTCCTTCTGTTAGACCTCTGAATGTAGAAAAGAAATTAAAACTAGAAGGCAAAAGCCCCCTTGCTAGTCCTTACGTCGCCAGCACCAGGACCAAGCTGAGACCGAAGGCCCCCTCCTGTTGCCCATGCCGCACACGACTTGGTGCACAGGTTACCAGCCCTCAGCCACCTGCAGCTGGCCGCCATTTCCAACGCTCTTCCTACGCTGGGATTGTGTCACATTAACCGGCCACGGATGCGAACCACAGGGGATCCCGGCCTCCCAGCAGGCGCATGAGCGCACACGCTGTGGAAGGTGACAGCAGGGTGCCCGGCCAGCTGTGGGGTGTGGGGTAGGATCCCAGGAGCCACTGGTGTTTTCCATCTGCGGAAATCAGTTACTTCTACAGCTATGTGACACACTTCAGGTAGGCCAGGAGAATCATACCTGTGGCTTGCGTCTACAGGAACATTTCAGTAAGCAATCCATAGGGTACAGAGAATTTATTCCTCCCTCCTCTCACCTCAAAAGTTGATGACCTAATCTAAGAACAAGCAGTATTTCCAATATAGGGAAAAATTCTAAAGCTTTCTTGCCTATAGTCACTTATGTAAGTGTGGAGTTACTATGGTTTTCTGTACCTCTGCTGTCAAGAGCATATTATTGACTAATTCCATGTAGGCTTTCATCTCAGCTTTTTGGACTTCATCCAACCCATCACTGAGAGAATGGCCCTAATGGGGAAAAGAAAAAAGAGGAGAAAAAAAAAAAAAAAGACACATGTAAGAAAGGATATTGGAATATTCAGCAATGCCTGACCCAAGGACCTCTGAAGTCAATGAGCTTTGGCTCAGATCCTGATCTCTTACATAGTTCAATAAAAAATTACATATGCAATTTTTACATATTGTGTCTTTTAGAATTAAAAAAGAATCATCATTATGATGATCCACAAGAAATGTAGACTATTATCAGTTATCAGTGAACAGTTTGAGCACACAGCCTCCTGGTTACTGTTATCTCTGTGGCAAGAACTAAACACAAATTTAGGTCTGTGATACAGCTGTATCAACTGCTCAGTGAAAAGACAATGTTTTTAAAAATATGGGGCGGGGCGGGGGGGAGCAAAGGCAAATTTAAACACTTCAAGCTTTAAACCAGTCAGCTCTAGGTTTAAGAGCTCTGAGACCCAGAGACAGGGCACACAGAAAAAGAGTCTCAGAAACGGGCACTGGTATGCAGCTATCTGACACAGAACTTACTTCCAGAATTTGAGTAAATGTCAAAGAAAAACATTTCCGCCTCAACAAACTCCTATTCCAGGATATCTTTCTTTTAAAATGGCACCAGATTTCTACACTGTTTTAACAAATTAAGCAACATTCCAGAAGAGCACACCAAATCAGCACAATGATTAATCCCAAGCAGGATTAACATGCTTTTCAGTAATTGATGAAAACAATGTACTGTTATTACCTTGGCTTTTACAAACTGGACTATGGGCCCAAGTTCAGATACTACTTGATTTCCCACATGAATAAAGGGTACTTTGCCTGTAAAATGAGAAATATATTTTAGTAAAAGGTTTTTATACACGTAAAACATCATTTCCGATTTTCAAAGCAATTAAATATTGCAGGGACACGTCAACATCCGTGCTTTTTTTCAAATGAGAACAGGTAAAGCCCTAACATACATAGCTCACCCACCGAACATTTGAACTAACAAACATCTTCCTCCTCCTAAACCTCTTCTACATGCAATACTTGCAATTGTGTATTTCAAAGTTATTGAGTGATATCTATCAACTTCTATTTTAATAATGGATTTTGCTTTGCTGGAAAGACTTAATTCAATGTTTCTCTTAAGTACAGCTGGGAAATCCCAGGAAGGCAGACAGAGCCCTTGGCTAGTTTTACGACACAACGCTTTCCCACCCTCCCTTCTAGCCCACTGGCGGGAAAAGGGCTGCTGGAAGGATGACGGGACATGTGGCACTGTGCCCAGAAAAGCAAGCAGGGGGAAGTGCAAACGCACGCTCAGCAAGGCAGGGTCTTGACTCTCCCTCCTCCGGTCCTGCAGCTTTCCAACGACTGGGCCAGCAGGCTCCTGTTGACTGCCCCAGTCTTCACCCTCTAGTTGCGAGCTGGCATTTTCAAGCCCCCGTGGTCCTGGGGTCAGGAGCAGATTCTCAGTATGAGACCCACAGCTTCACAATCTGGGGGGCTGGGAGGGGGAAGGAGCTGCTTCATCATCATGGAAGCAAAATGGGGTTAAAGCTTAATACTAGTAAGGCTCAACATTCAGTCCCTGAAGCTGAGCCCTGAGGGTCCAGCATGGAAGAGAGCTAAAAACAACCAGTCCTTAAAAGGAGACTGGGAAATGACTGTGTCACTGGTGGAACTTGTCGGCGTGTGGAGGGCTCCCGAGTCTGTATGCCCACCTTCTCTGCTTGGTAACTTTTCTTACGCGCAGAACTGAGCCAAAGCTTTAAGGCAGGCAGAGATACAAGAGGAAGCCCTGTTACACACAGCAAGCCAAAGAATGACAGACGTTGCCTTACACCCTTCTTCCCAGCTCTCAACATGTGAAGCTGAGGGCTCCTGCTCCAATCCACCCAAACCGCATTGGTCATTCTGAAAATCTTCATCCAAATGCAATTGACAAACATCAACCTTAAATTTAAGACTAAATCTTTTAGGATTACTTACATGATTGAAATCATCCATAAAAATGGAGATAAATGCTGGATGGTTTGTATTACTGAGAACATCCTCATGCCCAAAGGCAGTAAACGAGCCTGCCCAGTGCAGTGGGGCACGCCACACTCCTACATTCCCACCTCTCGCTGTGAGCAAACTCTGCCCTCAGAGCAAGATCAGTACCTGCCTGGCTCCTAATAGCTTATTAGCAATACATTCACTCTTTTCACTGAAACACAAAAACAGTTCACGCTAACAGCAGATTCAGTCATGGTTTTTATCATGAGATTCACTTCTCACTGGCTCGATCAGCCTAAGGGTAAGAAATGAAGTGCATCACACCAACAAAGGCTTCATCTGCATCCACACGCTGCATGTTGCAGAAACACAGACCTCTCTGAGCTGCAGAATTCAGCAGTTTCAGTCAGACTGTACTTCACACACCAAGACAATCCTTTGGTATTCTGCTTTTGACTCCCTCAGAATGGGTTTCGTCATTCCGACGACTATGAGATAAATAACCATCCCCCCAAAATGATGAGATGCAGATCTCTGTCTGCTGCTGCTGTGAGACAGGGGGAGGTGCGGAGGGAGAAGTGAGCAAATGAAAACCTTCTCTGAATTATCATTGAGCAATCAAAATATTATAAAGAAAGGAAATAGGGAAAGTAAATAAAAATAACAAGGACTCCAGGAGTAAGGGCAAAAAGAACACAGGTATTTCTACCTACATTTAAAATTGAAGCAGTATCATTTTCCCTCTTGTGCTCCTTGTTTTCAGCAGAAGGAAGGAAGGGTTCAGAGCCACGTTATAACATCAGATGCCAGCAAGGGTGGACATAGGGTGCGGGGTGGGGCGGAGAAGAATGAGTATGCAACTGTCACTAGTCCTACTCCTGTGTGTGCAAGATGCTCCTCTGTGCATGGATTCAGCATTTCAAAGGTACCTTTATTTACTAACAAATAATTTATATACCTCCATATTTTGCTGTATTTTCACTGCTGCCCAGCAACTGTTTTTCTGTTTGTTTTTGGCTTTTTTTTTAATAGCATCATTCCAGCTGCTTTTACTGAAATATAGGTAGCAGCAGCAGAATCCATACAGTTGGCAGACATACAGGCACTTCCATGTGGCAGGCATCAGCCAAAGCCAAGTAATTGGTAAATAAGTATCTTCTCACACAACACAAATCTGAGAAGGAATGTGAGGATTATCAGACTTTTGCGCCCTGCATTCAGCAATCCTCTCTGATTTTTAGGCAACCTTCTGGAGCCGGCCTCCGGAGGTTTTCAGGCAACCAGTCACCTCCAGCAGAAGGTAGACTCTGTATCCTTCTAATACTTAATTTATTGTTGGTGGGTTTGGATTTTTTCCAGACAGTCTCATGGATCAGAGGAAGATCTAAAATCACCTGTCACCCTTAACAGTGACAATGCACCCTTCAATCTTCTCCTGTATCAACATCCTAGCAATCATCTTCCAGACAGGGTAAGAAAAGATACTCCTCCGGTGTTTTCTCACTCCAGCAATGGGAAAATATAACAGCATTCACTGGAATATTCCCTGGATGCAGAATAAAGCCACTTTTGGAAACGTAAGGCTTTCTGCTTCAGGACACAACAGCTCTCAGGCATTTTAGAGAAGGTTTCTGCCAGGCATTTGAACTGTCTGAATGCTATATGTAGGCACTGGAGTCACAGGCGCGTTTACACATTGTGCCAACGTTACTTTGCATTTGACTGTTTTAATTGTTTACAGAGGAGGAACTGCACTGGAGAGGAGGGGGGAAGGCAACCCACACGGCAGCACTGACCGACTGTTATCAGCAAGACAAGGCGCAGTTGCCATGGTATCAACATGGAGGTATAACGTAGTAATCTAAATGAAGGCCACACTTACCAGATGGGGACATGTACTCAGCATTTGCCCTGCAAACCACCTGGATTGGCAGATTGCACATTTGCAAAAAGGCCTGGAAACAAAGAGTCACATTTAAAAAGCATTAATACACCAGTGACAAATAAGCGTGTTCTTCTCAATACATTTGACTATGTTTTAGCTCGTTCTTCGCAGATGCTTATGAAGTATAGCTCCTTGCATACTGCTTTGAGGAAGAAAGAAGGGTAGGTTAAAGAAAAACAAGGTTTTCTAACTTCCTTAGACAACTGTTTATCATCCAGTCATTGACTGGAATTCTTCTAATGAAATTTCATCTACTTTTAGTGTTTTTCTTCAAGATGAGCAAAGCAGCAGTATCTGACAGACACAATTAGTTCTGTGGCTGTACAAAATTAAGTGACATTTTGTCCCTCCTGAAAATCATAGTATTTGCTTCTTCTGGCTAAAGCTGGCTAACCAAGTTCATACTGTGTAGCACAGCAAACGCACGTAACACCTTCCCACATTACGTTTACAATAGCTGCCAGAAGTTTTGCTCTATGATACTGTCAGAGCACAAATCTGCTTTGGGAGGAAGAATTTATTATCTGTAATTTATGTGAATCATGGAGAGCGTAAGTGATTGATTTACTGTTTCTTTCTATCTGTAACCTTAGATTCAAAGCATTCTCAGTAGGATACCGATTTTTGTCAGCACCTGCCATCACCACAAAATCCTTAGTGTGTTTCTGTTGAAATAGCAAAATATCAAGAAAAATACTTGCAATTTGGACAGAACATGGCAAATAAGGAACTTCTTAAACCTCTAGAGTCTCTCACAACTCAGCTGAAGTCCTATCATTCATTTCATCTTTGCAATTAGACAGGTCAGAATTCCAGATTCCAAAATTACACCTATTTATTATTTTACCACACAGTGGCTTGAGGTTAAAAAAGTCTACACCAAGGCGGCTACCACCATGAAGAAAAATGCTGCTGTAACTTGACACTTTCAACATGAGCCTCCTCCTAGCTCTTCACATCGCCGGGTCTGGCAAAAAGCTGCACGCTCACAGCTTTAGATGCTCAGACCTTAATCACAGACATCAAAGTAACCCAAACCTTAACCTCAAGATTGCTCATCTCTGCACTAAATGAGACCATAAGGCATGAACTAACACCGGCATCAGCCCTGTTCCTAACTTTGTGGCTCCTGTAGTACCCGTCGAGCAAACAAAAATAACTCAAACAGCCCCTCTCCTTTCCCCTGCGCTCTTCAAGTCCTCTATTCCCAAACCCTAATCCAAGTGCTGATACTAACTGTATCCAGGGAAAAAAAAGCCAAAAGCTTTGGTCCTTTTCCAACCAAATCCAAGAACTGCACAGTCCATTACAACACTTGGCTCTGGCAGGTTTAGATGACCTAATTCAAACCCAAATCCCAATTTAAAGCAAGGAACTATGGTCACAAGCTGCCAGGCAAGATAGATATTGATTACAGCTGATGAGAGCCCACCTCAGAACTGTACAGGCTCTGCAAAACCCACCACAAACGTGGGTTTCTACAGCTTTTGATTTCCTCAGCTTAACTCTAATGTAAAGCGCTGCTTGGGAGCCAATTATTATACATACACATGCAGAAAGAGAGAGAGATAAAGAGAGGGTACTAATCATGATCAACATCAGCCAAATCCTCCAAATCCTGCAATACTTAGCAATAAACTGGTCCCTAGAGTGGCAAAACCTCATCCCAACCAGAACCTCTATCACTGCTTAATGGAGCAACTATGACCCAAAGAAAATACAAGGCACTGGCCACATTTGACACCACCCCACACTTTCTAAGTCTGTGTGTCCACCAGAGTCCACCAAAATCAATGCTCTTGCTGTCTTAGCATCCCAAACTCCACGCAAACAGTAACACCCAAAGGACCAATTCTTAAACAGGAATTTAAGACATTGGTCTGTCTCAGTCCTAGATCTCTTCCTTTGCCTGCTGGCTCTGTAGGATCTCCAATGTCCAGACTGTTCCAGCTACTGCTATACGCATCATGTCTTCTGCCCAAACTGGGGCTTCATATGCAACTTTTTTGGAAATAGCTAAGAGACAAGAATGCAGAGACTTTGGTTTAGATTAAATACATACTCCTATGCTATTGCTGGACACAGTGTAACCCACCAGAAACATACACTCTAAATTCAACTGGTACACAGACTTGGTTCTTCTGAAAGCTCTACTGGTAGCTAACAACATCTCCTCCATAGTACTGTGCTGCAGTGCAACTGATGGCAGCAAACAACGGCTTCAAAGAGTTTCATCTTTGGGTGAGAGGAGTGGAATGAACTTGTACCATACTACTTAATCCTTAGCTGTTGAATTTAATCTCAAAAATATGTGAAGTTTCATTTGGTCTAGGTTTACCAAATGCATTTCCTTTGCAGTAAGGCACTAAATTAACTCTGCAATTCTGCATTAAGCTAGAGATGAATTTTATAACTGCCATGTACTATTCTCACTGCAAGTTCAGAAGACAAAAAGTCTGAACTGCACTGGAGTTAGGGCAACACATGAATAACTGAAAAGCCTGTAAGTGCAGGGACACATTTAAGCAAAAGGAGGTGAATAAGAGAACTATTTTTACTTTCCCATATCAGCGTGTCAAAAATGAGACATGCTGGCATAGAACACTTAGGTTACATGAGTTGCTTCAGCAAATTATTGCCTACTGTACATCATATTGTACATTAGCTCCTACACAGTACAAGGGTTCTACCAAAAACACAGCTTGCGACTGCAAAAAATAGTCCTCAGCATAGAGGCTAAACTATAAATAAAACCTTTTCAGTGTAAAGAGTTTGGCCAAGTTTCCATCAAAAATCTGAATCTGACCTTTCTCTCTCTCCTCCTCAATAAACATCCACAGAACAAGGAATATCGACCTTTATTACATTTGGCAGGGAAATTCTACCTCAGTCTCTGGCCTAGTGCAAAGGGGATTGAGAATACATTGCCATTTCGGCATCTCGGAAATGCAAACACACTGGGTCTGTGTGCCTTTTTTGCACTTCGTAAAGAAAAGGGGAGAGAGGAGACTGAACTAGAACTGAGCTCTAACGTGGGAACAAATATTAACTAACTAAAAATGTTCACTACTTTGGATAATAAAGAGCAGATTCTAGAAAGCTTAGAAATAAGTCAGTCTACCCTCAGTGAGGTTAAAAAAAAAAAAAAAGAGAGAAAAAAAAAGCAGGGGGAGGAGATCCTAAAATAAACACCAAACCAAAAACCTGAGGAAACTTCCTTGGAATAGTCATCTCCAGTTCTGATGAACATTTTGTAGATGGGAGACGAGAACTGAGTCTGAGAAACTGAAGGGTGATTCAAGATTAAAATTGGGCAAATCCATCTGGTTCTGCATTCACCCCAGCAGTCCTCCTGCGAGGTTCAGAAACACTGACCACCAGAGCTGCCTCTCCAGCAGCCTTACAGGGCCCATTCCAGCAGCCCCCTTCAGCATCCATGTGCCAACACCTATTCCACTTCAGCCTTTGTCTATAATTAGGATCAGCTTTAATATGAGTGGTGAAATAGTAATGAAATACAAATACAAGAGAAAACAGAACCATGAAAGAGTTGAAGACAAAATCATTTAATGACATACAATAAACCTAAAAATAAATTTTAAAAAAAATTAAAAACTGCTATTACATCTTTAAATAAAGATAGAAGCCCAGGTAATTAAAAGACCGGTATGTTGAGCTGTAATTTGTACCCAAAGCATGACCAATTAAATTTTAAGTGCTCCTTAAATATTGTTCTGCAGGAAAATGAAAGAAAGCTCCACAATATGAGAGAAGCTTAATTCTTATTAGATCTACAATGCTGAACTAATCATTACCTAGGGAAGTAGGCCAGTACCTGTTTCTTGATCCAGCTTAAACTAATGATCCACTGGATAGCCTTCAAGTTGACTAAAAATACATTTCAAGTGATAAGACAGTACTATCCCAAACTATGAGGGCTCAGCCTCAGAAATAAGCCTTACAATTTGCGTTGCTATGAGAGTACTTACATTCTTTCACTGATGTGACTGATGGGCTTTGGAAATTATTAGTACTAACACCACAGGTGTTTTTGACTTTTCCAGCACAGTGAATGCATTTCATATTTATGGAAATTATGGTTTCTTTTAGAAAAACAGATGGACAAGGATCGTGACCAATGCATTCTTATAAATATCCACTGCAGAAAACCTCAAATTTTTTTTCTGATGCATTCAATTAGATTTAGACAATAACTGATGTTAGACAGTAAGTGGCATGAACTATTGCCAAAATAGTTTAACTTGGCACAGATCAAAGAAATCCTACAGAGAGAATATAGGACAAAGCAGCAATTTTTGTGAATCTTTATCTCATTTAACGCTTTAGCCCAGTGATCAAAGGAGGATTTGTTCCCTTTTTGACCACTCATGGAGAATGTCAAGAACCAGCACATTTGGTGTGCAGATGGTATCAGACCGCCATGGCTTCCAACTCTGATAAAAGATGCAGTGGAACACTGATTATTCCAGCTCAGAGCATCTCGTTTCCGTTTGGGTACCTCACATATATAATTTGAGCAAGCAAGTAAACCCTTGCTTTTCTTGTGAGAGCAACCATCAGCAACTGGGAGTGAGCTCAGCTCCTCTGAGTGTTCTTAGAGTGAAGGGCGAGAGATTGAAGGCTGAAACCACCCCAGTTCAGTTCTGCTGAGATTTATGAAAATATCAACACCCCTTCAAAGACACAGCATCAAAAGCTGAGCAATCAGGAAGATCAAGGGCCCAGGCTTATTCTAGTACATCAGAGATTATTGTTAACATCATAAATTTGGCTGATCAACTTAAAAAGGGACTGAAAGGGTTGAACTGAATTCCAAGTGACACATAAGCTAGTTAATCAAGCCCTTGTGAAAATTCACCTAAAAATGGTAAGCAAGACAGTAACAGCAAAACTAGAAACAAGACACTTAACTGAGCACAGCCTGACTCTCATACCTTGCAAAGATGCTTGTAATTCCAAAGAACAGCATTAAATTTCCCACTCTCTTCTCCTCTGGAAAAAAAAAAATGTACTAGCACAGAATGAACAGGGTGACTATTGTAGGCCACAACCTGGATCTCCTCCAGCACCTAGGATTCTCATGCAATAATACTACAGCAGTTGCAGTTCTTCAGAATAAGTAAAAAAAAAAAAAAAAAAAAAAAACAGCTCTCATGTCTGTAGTAAAACTGGTCCACGTTACTTCATCTAAAGTTTTCTGGTCCAAAGTAATTGTAAAGATGTTCACTGAAAATGGTTATTGACACTTTGGAAACAACTCTTTCAAACAAACTCTAAGCAGGAAAAGGAGAACTGAATTCCTGCTGGAAAGGATAAACTTTTTTTTTTATGCTTAACACCTATTGAAAGAGTTAACTATTTGGATCAATTCATAAAGAGGAGGGGTTATCATTCTTATTTCCCCTTGGCCATGTTGCAGAAGATCAAGAGATGACTGCCCAATAGACTTTACACAAATAAAGGAAACTTCATTCAAGCGTAAATATACAGAATTCACTACAACTGAAGGACATCAAACCATAATGCTCAGGCTTTTAAAAGGAATGAGTAATTTCATGGCTCATACTAGTTAATGCAGCATAAAACAAGGGTAAGGAAATCTCAGATTGGTAAGAACTGAGTTTACTCCCCTGGTATCAGCAGGAGTGCCTACTTTATCCATATGTTCCACTGATTATTTGCATTTCCGTAATTTTAAAAACAGGGGCCTGATTTCTTGTGCAGTATCAGCATTGGTCAATGACTGAAGCAGACACCTGGAAAACTGTCCAGTTTAGTAACATATGTTCAATATAACGCCTGCTACAAAAACTTTTCTCTAAGTTATTTCTGGAACAAAGTGTGTCCTTTCTTTGTATGAGGTTAATGTGAGAAACAGATAAAGGTATTAAAAAATAAAGATTTAGCTTAATAGGGTCTGTCAGCTTCTCTCCCATGCATGCTCTCTGTCTCTCTTCCCTGCAGGCTAACTGTCTCCCCTTCTCATGCTCTTCCAGCCTCTCTACCTGTAGCATCTCCTACTCTTCTAGCACCTGGGAAGGGAAGGGAGAAGTGTGAACAATATATTTTTAGCAATGTTACCTCTCTTCTTCCAGACTGAAAGCACTGAGTCTACAAAGTTGCTACTGCCTCTGTGCGCCTTGTTTTTAATGGGAGACTTTGATGTAGACAGGGAGGTGGAGAGCTGCTGCAAGCCCGTGAGGAGAAACAGAGAACAGGGAGGAAAAAAGGTGCCACCAGATGAATTCTGTCTGTCCTTCCCTGCCCTCCCAATGTTTGCTGTTATAGACTAGGGAAGAAAGAGTGTGGGAGTGAGGACAACTGATTGAAGAAAAAGCGTGGAGAAGCTTCTCGGTGCCTTTTCTGCCCTACCACACGTTGACCCGCACAGGACTATGGTTTTCATTGCATTGCCTTCTCCTCCCAGAGAGTAGTAGCATGAGCCACTCTGTTTTCAAAGTCAGCACAGAACAAGCCAGTTCATATTTTTGCTGCAAGAGAACGAAGTATCAGCAGCTATGTGAAAAGCACTGACAGGAAGCTTTGAGGTGACACTTGTTACAAAATTAATTAACAATCTTATGCCTATCATTCATTTCAATCATGACAGGTGACACCTCCTGCCAGAATTACGGAGCACATTTACAACAACAGCGTTGCTTAAAGGACACAATCAACTCAAGGCTTGTTTTGTTTTCTTATAGCCTGCCCAATCTCAAATTCAAAATGTAGGTAGTATGTTGGATTTCAATTATGTAAAAAAAAAATAACCAGAGCAATCACCTTTGTGCTGCTTTAGCACAGTTCAAGAGCCCAGAAACCACAGCCAGCCACAGGGCAACTCAGCCCACCCTGCCCTTCCTCCTCTTCTCACACGACTGACATTCCCATCTCTGCTGCCACTGCCGCCCTCAAAACAATGCAAGAAAGTGATGCCATTGTGTCTTCTTATGATGACAAGGATGGAAAATGACTGTGCATGAAATACAATGGGAAGGAATAAGAGAAGGGAGGGGGGGAGTTTTGTATTTATTCCTACAGTTAATTGTTTTAGGTGCCATTTTTACTCTTGCTCTCCCTTCCTCTTTGCCCTCCCCAGCTACGGAAGAGCTGTTTGGACACCGTCAGTTGGAAACGTAACACATGTCGGGCAGGGAATCACCCTGTCAGAGCTCCACCCCAACGCTCTCCTCTTCCTCTCCAGTCCCCTCTCAGAATAATACATATGAGCAAACACATATACCCATTAAAAATGAGTTACAACTTGATGTAAATCATATCCAGATAGCAGTTTCTGAGATCAGAGGCAAGGATGAAATTACTTATGCCAAGACTCAAATAGTTCACAACTTACGTCCCCACATGAGGAACACTATTTTCAGATGGCACACTCCAGGCTTCATTTGAAGAAGATATATTCGTGATTAGTTTTTAATAAAGAACGAGCCATTCCGAGCCATGTCTTATTCAGCAGCTCTTCTAAAAGCACTTGCACAATACTGTTGTGAAGAAAGAGTGAAAGGCATTTTCTGTTTTCATTTTTACATTATTTCATGAGCATACAAAGGACAATATGTGATGACAACTAAAGAGTTATTCTGTACTTTATTGCAGGAACACATTTTAAAATTAAAAACCATGAACAAACCTACAGAATAATTCAGTTTTCATATCAAACAGCTGCAGACCCTGTAACTGAAATAGTATGTCTAAGGTTATAAATGAAAACTGTTCAGTATCATTCTTTGAGTGACAGATTAAATTCCTAATCCAGTTATGGTAATGGCCGCATTTGTAGTTTAACATAAATTAAGAGCTTAATTATATTTGTGACTATTTTAAACAAAATAACAAATTCCTTTGTACCTGTGAACGTAATTTATAGCAAAGCCACGTTCATTCTCCAAAACAATCTATTTTACACTGCAGCACAACACTGCTCTAATGGTATAATGTAATTCTTGTTGTAGAATGTGGAAAGAGTAGATTCACCAGTAGCACAGAGGTTTTGAAGATAAATGAAGATGCTATTCATTCAGGGGTAATTTCATCTTAGAACTATATGAAAGATGTTTCACTCACAAACAGTACCTGTATGGCTTGGGATTTAAGCATGTTTTCAGCTACAACGCAATGCTGCTAGATTGATTATGTTGATACTGCATTTCTCATCATGAAGAATTCCAGCTTTTATTCTCTTTAAAAAAAAGAGATTGTCAGATTTTCATTTCAGTAGTAAGTCTTTGTTCAAGCCTCAGCAACAAGTTCAAATTTCTGCTAATGTTTTGTCTAGAGAAAAAACAAACCACAGTTCATACACACACACACACATAAAAATCACAAATCTGTCAAGGGCAATTAATCATACGTGATTTACACATTTATTTGATTGCTTGTTGAAGTAAATAAGCAGTTGTCTGTGTAACACAATTTTAAATTGCCCAAACATCCTTCTGTCATTCAGGACTAAGAACAGACAATTCTAAATGCACTTTCCTGGAATATATCGAGACCATTTACAAGGACATCAATTGCACAGGCAATTAGTACATATCTTAACATAATGAGCTGCAGGCTCTATAACCTCAGGATAGCTATGAGAATCTCCACAATCCTGAACATTTTAGATGGGCTTTTAAGCAAGAGTCTGAGGCTAACTGCATAAAGCTTTCAGGAGAACCTGTAATAACAGAGGCAGTCTCAACATCCACATTCCTCCTCCCTACAAGTTGGAACAGTGCACAGAGATGCTCCGGGCTGCCATTTGAGGCAAGAGGCCTGGCACAGCACAGCTGTATTAACCCCCTCCCTCCTACGCAGCCACACTACTTCCACCCGGGCACTAAATAAAAAGGCTTTACCTGCACCGGGCGTCAACAGGGAGACGGGGCCTGGACAGGCTCTCTGCTTCAGACTGAAATATACTCTCCTGTGGCAATTCAGTTTTAATCCATTTAAAACTCCATTTTTCCCTCCTTGAAGTTGTGGAGTTGTTTTATTATTGAAATATAGTTGTGTATTCACTTCTGGATTTTGGTGGCTTTTTTTACTATGATAAGACTGATAAGCAGGAATGCTGTATAATGGAAGCCGTACAATAAATAAGCAGAGAATGGTTTTAACAATGAGTCATGTTACCCAGGAGGTGAATGTGTTTTCATTAACTTTAATAGGAACAGGGCTGAACATCTCACAAGAAGAACAGAGCCTTCATTCTATGTACAAAGTTCTCTTTCCTGTAGCTTGATAATCATTACTGGTTAGTATTTTCCCTTGATTTTAATTCCTTTGCAGTGATAATAAAACTTCATTCAATATCAAGATTTTGCAGCCTAAGATCAAATGGACTTCACTTTCAACAGGATTGTATAATACACTACTTCAAGTTAACAAACAAGGAGTGCAAACACCAAGATGTACCAAAGACAATGCACTAGCTCATTTGAAGTTATGTTGCATTTTCAGCAAATATAAAGAATCTGAACCTAGCAAAAGACAAAGGAATTGTTAATTTAGTCTGTTTCCAAGGACAACAATGGGCAGAAGAGGAATTAAAAAAAAACAACAACAAAAAACTACCAGAATCAGCAGAGAGGTTCCACAAGATAAGAGGATTTTTTTGTTGTTGGTTTGGTTGGTTTTTAACTATTGAAGGCACCACCACAGTTACTTAGCGATTCCCAGAAGACTCTGTCCTCCCCTCTCTTATCTGACACGTAGCTATAGTCAGGAGCCCAGACTTCATTGCACAATGAGAAGTCGTAAGTCCAATCATTATTAAAACAGCAAGACTCAACCAACTTCCATATTCAACCTGCAACCCTCACTACTCATTAATTCAAACAAAATGCCTGCAACAGTCTGTTACACCTACACTAAGAGTAACTTGCTCTGCTGCCTGCCTGATCTGCTGTGTTGACAAGAGGAACATGAAATGCCATCTGTATTGCAGGGTCCTCAATTTTAAAACAGTCAGCTTTTACTCTCACTAATTACTTATTATGGCATTGGATTTTATTCTTTCTATGTATCTATCTGCATATATGTCCACTGAGAGCTATTCCAGAGCAGCATTACGAAGAGGTGCTGTCAGGAGATTTTGAGAAAGATCTGAAAGACCAGTTGCACCACATTTAGAGTCTTGTTGTGAACCACGTTCCTTAAAGATTTGATGGCAGCTGACTCCACATGCTCTTTTGATCAGAGGGACTCAAAATTCTGATGCATTTTCACCACATGGAAGTTCAACAAGCCATGAACAAGCTATGTATCTGCTCTGGAAATATTCATGTGCCCCAAATCAGTAACAGGGGGAAAAGGAATGGTAATAGTGGGGAAAAAGTCCCAGGTACCAGCTCCTATTTCTCCTCCTAGCCCCCATTCCCAGTTCTTTCTCAGGAAAAGACACCCCCCCTCAAAAAAAAAAAAAGGGGGGGGGGGATGGGGGGGGAAGAAAAGCACCAGCAAAAAGATATCCAGTAAAAAGATAAACAGGCTCTCATCAGAATAAAAAGTAAATTCTAAAACAAAGGAACTCAGCAATTTCCCTATGCAAAACACACCGGTATATTTAAAGCTTTCTGATCACTAAGCTAGTAATACATAACTACAGATCCTAGTATCATTTCAAAATGGATCAAAGACACCAAGGATAGCTATTCTTTCGCAGTCACAACCATGTTACACAGATTCTTCAAAATAGATATGATTCCCCAATACAAAATTGGTCTATAAAGTTTAAGATCAGATATCTACAAGAACCATATTTATAGTCATGGCTACTATCAGCTGTCCAGCTAGAGAATATTGAAGAAAAACAAGCATTTTTAATATATTATAGTTAATTTATCATCTAAGTGACATGTGTAGGATAACAATGGACTGGAAACAGTAAAGCAAAATGATGTATTAGAAAAGGAAATTTTAGGGTTATGTTGTTGTGTCTTTTCTTTGTGTTTTAAATACAAGCCACACCTACACGTATTGCTAGATGGTAACAAAATTCATGAGAACCACAAAAAATACAGTTGCTGGAGTAAAAAGGAACATTGAGATTGAGCGAGCAACAAAAACACTTATTTGTATTACTGTGAGGCACAATATAAAACACACTGCCCAAACAAATAAACACTGCCTTATTTATTTGGTGCATCAAAGATGACTCATCTTTCCAGCAAAGGATAAAGGTACCTTCTTGCTGTGATAGAATTTACTCTTAGAAGTATTTCATAGATTGCCAGGCTGGGAGGAAAAAAGTCAGAGATCCTGGAGGTAGCTACCATGACCCTAACCTTTTCACCAGTAATGTTACTTACAGTTTCCAAGTGTCCCACTTTGGCTAAATAAGATGTGACTGTTTTGGACAGCCCTCAAAGACTGCTTGCTCTAGCTGCTCTGAGCTAGACCACACACAAAAAGCCAGAAGCAGGGGAACAGTGCAACTCCCTACTACGCAAAGCAGCAGCAAAGTTGCTTTGAAGAACAGGACCCTTACAGACGTCCTGCTCACCACCACTTCTGACAGCCAGGCCCTCTCTACTAATGGGGAAAACATCCCCTCGAGATTTGGGGTTACTGAACCTAACAGGTTAATGGAGTTTACACAGACTTCACAGCCACAGAGGTGCTTTTAAGTCAATTATAGATGCAAGTTTGTCAATTATATGGACTGTTTCTAAAAACCACATTGGATCTCAACTCCGTACACATGATGAAATTGAGAAAACCTATCAGAGACATACAGAGATTTGATGCCCACAGCATGAAGCAAATATGCCTCGAGTTTGGGGCAGTATTAGCTTTGAGAATTAAATAACCAGCAAGCATCATGCAAGATGTTACAAGACTAACCAGCATACCAAGTGACAAAAGATGGGAACCATGCACAGTTCCCAGAGTAGGCAGACAAGCAGATACTGTACAAACATAGACCAATATAAATACGAGTACAAGCAGCGGCACTCTATATAGGACTCTCAAATCCTCATGTCCTTTAGGCTCTGGCACTTCAATGACAACGTAAAGCACATCAGATGCAGAAAACAAGTCATTGATTTTAAAAGAAATAATCCTTAAATTATTCATTTAGCTAAATACAGTTACTTCAGCTAGATAATCATTCAAAAAATAAAACGGAATTAACATCTTCAGTTTAGAAAATATGACATTTTACCTGAACAGCAAGGGAAGATGCATTATCAGAAAGCAAAATTTGTTCCTCTGTTGAAAGAAAAAAAACAAAAAACACAATTACAAAAAACAGTGCCCATTTAGCTACTGACCTGTAACTGTTAGCCATTCTGGGTTGCATTTCTTACGCATCAAACAAGGAGTACATATATAATTATTATGCAGCTGGACTGGAAAACCTGTGATACGAGTATTAAAAAAAGAAAAAAAAAAAAAAAAAGAATACCAGAAATACTTCTCCTGCAAATGCAATTGCATTTATCATACATTACCACCAATGTACAATAAAAAATGCTCACAACTAAAACCCAAATGTTTGAGTTTTATGCCAATTACTCTTCTTCTAATCAAAGTTAAATAAAACCGCATCTTCATAACTCCTCTGGCTAAAAAGTAAAAGCATTCAGAAACCTATAAAAGCGGCTTGCAGTTAATATTGCACACTGTGTCTAGGTCTGTCACACAAAAGAAAGATGACAAGTTCACTGCAATAAAAATTCCATGCTTAGAAGACTAGGGCTGCTACCTATTAGTCTTCATTACTTTGCAGTCTTCTGACAACTGTAGCAGGCTGCTGAGCCCCAAATGGGGGCCATAATGTGATCTGATGATATATGAAGAGCTGCTAAAGGGAGCCTGAACCATCCTAGCCTATACATTTTAACAGTTCCTTTTTACTGAGAGCCCACTTTACCACAAGACTTCAAAAATCTGCTGCCTCAGCTATTGGTGCAGTAAATCTGCCAACTGTGCCTGCAACCACATCATTTTACACTGCCTAGAGCAGCCAATATAATGAGTCAATAATAAACCAAGGACCTTATAGGCCATGAATAGCTGGTTTATATTGGCAGATGCAAGCGTAGCTAAAACCTCTGACCAGACAAACAACACAAAGGACTCTTTTAACAGTTTCTGTGCTTCCTTGCAGTTAATTATCTTAGTGCATATTTAATGTGTTTTCTAAAAATAAAGTCATTATTAATTGCAAAAACCAGTGTACCCACCCTTCAGTTGCTGATACAACGTAGCATTTTCAGGCCAAGGCTCTGCGGCTGTGGAAAGAAGAGGAATTAATTAAGCAAGCCAAACAACAATTTGCTTGCAGATGCTAACTGAACACAAACATTACCTAGAGCAGGAACTCACACTGCAAAGATGCTGATGCAAGATTTAACCTGCCCTAAAAATGTCCCACTGTCACTCTCCTCTCCCATACTTCTCTCCTGCTCACAGAGGAACAACACAGAGCAGAAAACTAAGTCCCAAAATTTAAAGTTGCAAGAAAAGCTAAAATTCAAGCTACATTACAGAACGGCCTTGTAATTCTCAAGCAGCCCAAGCAGCTATTTTCCCTCCACCATAAAGACATCCTTGTGCACATTCCCATCACAATTCTGGCCACTCTCAAGAGCAACTATTTATTAAGGTACTAAACAAAGAATTCTGGAACAAACAGAACCAGACGCAGAGGAGAGAGGCACAAACCTCCAAAACAAGTGTGAAGAATGCTTTGGGGAAATTGAAAAGCTTTCTGCCTTTTAAAGTTGTGTCCTGACTGGTCCCATATAATCCCCACAAAGCCAGGTGCTCGGGCATGTCAGAAACCTACCCACCAGGACGACTGGGACTACCTATTGCTTTAAATGACATACTGGTGATGATTCCCTAAGATGGGAATGTCAATATGCATTAAAAAAACTGCATCATCAGTTGTTCAAAACAGTTGAACATTTGTTAAAAAAAAAAAGGCAAGGAAATAAAAGACAATCACATCTTCCAGTTGAGAACCGTCGCACTTAATCAATCATACACCACTTGAATTTATGGGAAGGCAAAAATAATAATCAGTACTGATTTACTGTTAATGGTAGCATTAAGATAACATTCTTTTGTCTCCATTACATTCCTTGTTAATGTCTGATTAAAAATCTATTTTTAAATAGCAATTCAAACCTCACATTCTATCCAAACTAGCTATTTGTAAACAAAATTAATGCTCTCATCGTATAAATTATTTTTTAAAGCAATAATGTCTATAAATAACTATGTGTGGTTCAAACAGAAATACGCCACTGGCTTCAGAAAGGTCATTCTTTGTGTCTTTGCCCTCAGAACTCAAAGAAAAAAAAATGCATGATTTTCTAACTATCGTTCTTTTTGATACTCATGACGTATTAACTTTTATGGAAGTCACATAGAACTGTACAGCTCATAACACTGTACACAGTTTTGCAAAGGTCACTGCCTTTAACATTAAGGCACAGAGCCTATCAAAGCTATACTAGTATGGGCATGAGAAAGCAACTAATCACATTTAAGTGTCATGAAAAAATGTTTTATGTTTTATTGTAGCAGTTATTGGTTTTACACCCCTCCATTAAAGTTTTGCCCTGGAGTAAAAATTCTTGAGGTGGAAGTACATTTACTTCTTTAAATAAAAAGAGACTAAAATAGTGTCTGCGGCACTACAGCCTTAACTGTTTAAAATAATTTATCCAACATACATTTCTTCAGATCCACTGAGGTCTTGCAAGAGCAAATGGAATGAGGAAATTAAGAATGTTACTACTATACTTTAGCAAACTTATCAGTGGTGGACTCTGAGATACTTACAGAAGTAACTAAGTCACAAAGGTACACTGATCTCATAAATACTCCAGCCAACCAGTGAAAACATCCTTTTTACATGCCCAAAATGGTATGGTGAACTTCAAATTGCATGGCCCCACTTCTACTGAAAATTTTTGCCTGACTCTCTTCAGATTGAAATGTCAGATTTATATCTAATTCTTAGATTCCAGCCCAAATTGGAAGTGGCCTATTTTTATATAAGCACATGGCTGAAATATTTCAGGCCCACAAAAATCAAGTGAACTTTTCATATTCCAACAAAAGAGCTAGGTATATTTCAAGAAATTCAAACACTAATTCCAGTCTTATCTTGGCACTAAGCTATATGCAGCCATGGAGACAGATAGATATATAAAACAGCTTCTACAAGTGTAATCCTACCAAAATGTAGTTTTGTAATCCAAAACTACACTGCTGCTAAGGCATGCCACATCCATGCTATAAACAAGTAGAACATTTTTTGTAACTTGTTTGCCTTTATCGTCTTAAATTTTCCTTCCACATTCTACTGATCACATACAGATTTTCATGAACCATATCTGCTGACCCTAATTTCGTTAGTCATGATATGAAGTCTTTATCCCACAGTCTTAGTACACAGCAGTACATGCCCAACTTGATGGAAGGAAAGGACAAGAGTAGTTTAAAATCTTTGCATTCACTCAGTCACAGTTTAGTTGTGTACTAATATATGTATTTTGACAAGTAAATGAAATGAGGACAAGCAGCCACATGAAAATCTCAGCCTTCATTATTAGTACACCTTAAACTTCAAATTTCAGCAGTTCTAAGACAATGAATGAATAATACCCCCTGCACTTGGCACCTGAGGGTCTCCAGAGGGAGGTCACAATTCTGACCGTGTTCAGACGAGGTGGACACATGCTCACCAGCCCTGAACCAAGACCTTCCGTTCTCTGTACACAGACCAGATAAAGGATAACTGATTTTGCTATCACTGTATGGACTGGATTTTAAAACAATCAACTTCACATAAAGATTCACGTATCATTACTCATATCCTAGAAAAAACATTCTGCAGCATGCATTCAGAATTGCATGCTGCAGATTGTGTTCAACAATACTGGAGATACATACACAAAGCCTGTGCAATCCTCTGGAAATCAAAGAATTAAATACCCACTCACTATCTGCCTCATATCTTCCAATTTCTACTCACTCTCTTTCTTCCAAGATGTTTAGAGTATGAAATATTTTTTCTGATGGAGCAGGAAGTTTAAATACATGCTGCTACACAAGATGTCCAGGTTCATAAGGTGCAAGCTAAATTCAAATATCAGCTCCCAAGGTGCCCTCGATCAGTTGTAAGGTGAAAACATGCGGCTAAGGGAGACCAGGACCCCATTGGGGAAAGAGAGGAGGAGGAATTGCTGAAAGGATGTCACATGCCTCCACAAGAGGAGAAAGTGTGTAACATCTTTAATGTACGGCAATGACTCTTGCCTTATGAATGTAGGTGAAGACATAATTTGTGGAATAATAGGCACTAATATTACACGCTGCTTCAGTTCTGTCATATTTCCAATCCATCAAGTTGATTAATGCTATAATAACTCCTCACAAACTTATCATTTGTGCACTAATGAAGTCAAATCCAGTTTATCCTTCGGCAACTATAATCTTCTGGTCTGTAGATGTTCGTTTCCCTGCAAACCACAGCTACTGTGGCGCTAGGTATATAAAGAGAAAATTAACAAATGTGATGTCAATTCAGTTTTAGAAGCTTTCAACACAGAATCACATTTATGTGTTAGATCCTACACAACAGACATTTTTATCATTAGCTGCTCCCAGGATGAAATAACTGCCTGGAAGTATGCCTTACAGGAATAGCTTCTCTACATATCTTAAGAATAAGGAACTATTTGGTTCTTCCTTCTGCCTCCATAATCAGAGGAATTACTATTGTGTGGTTTTCAATGGGACTCTCTCAGGCTTGCAGTCTTTCATAAAAGTTGTTTTCCCACCCTACTGAAACTTTTCCCATGCTTAACAAATTCAAATATTTAGTCTTTCATTGTGGATTGTCCGCTGTTTGTTCAGGAGAAGCAAACCTCATACTGTTGTCTTTCCCTACTTCTCCTCTACCACGCTGCTTGTTTTAATGCCAGTTACAGGAAACAACCATCCGTAGGATCAGTCCTCCCTGTTAAACATGTCTGAAATGAGCTTTGAGCTCAAAAGTTACTGGGAAGTGAGAACTAAAGGGAGATGGACAGAGAAAGCATCACTGCATAAGGCTTATTATCCTAGGAACTGAGAATTCGGCAGATGCAGCATCACAACAACCGGAGAAGTTAAACGGCAAGTAGACCACCGACATAAAATCTTCTTTGGTTTTGTGGATGAGTCAAAATGCATGACAATTTCACTAAGCACAAGGTGTTTGTTAGTCAAAGTGTTTTACTTATTAACAGTTTAGCATAGAAAAATGTAGATTTCAAAGTGTTAACAGGGTTCTTAGGCGTCAAATTAGACTTTTAGAAGAAAATTCTGTGAACCGGTGTGTTGTATGTTCCCAGTGGAGTTTTAATTACTCGGGTTTGTAACTATCTCTTAAAACAGATTCCTAGACTCCTCACCTGTCACGTCAAAGAATGACCTAGAAAAGACATCATTTCTGCTCTTACAAAAAACTTCCAAAACACAGAATGAGTCACAAAAGTCACGTCAAATTCTTTGCCACTAAAAATGTATTGCATTAGGTGCATTTTTCAGATTTTGTGGTGAAATGTTTTACTTGAGCAACATTAAGGCCAGAGACAGATATTCAAATAGCATTTTGATTTCAACGTTGCCAGATGTTTCATACTGCCATTTCAATAATAAGATTTTATCCACCCAAATACTTTTGGGACAGCAAGAGAGAAGAATGCACATATGCTGTAAGCGATACTTAAGAGCACTGGACCCCACTATCAGCAGGGGATCAGCAGCTCACCTGAGGCCTACACACATCTCAGCTCCAACTAATGCTCTCAAAACAGGACATACTATACTTGCACAGAGGTGAATCTTAATTCAAAGAATGAGAGGCCGCAATAACATCCCCCCAGTGAAGTCTGTGCAAAAGGGAGTACCACATTCCCAAGATGCTCTACAGTGCCTCAGCCCCACCAATTCCTTGTCCAGGCTATTCAGAGTCTCTTTATGAATGTACAAAACTTGGTTTCAACTCCTACACTCTGAATTACTGGGAAACTGTTCGTCCTGTGTCAGTACTGCCTGGATGGATGGGGGAAACAGACATTTTCATCCATCTTCCCCAAGCAGCTTCACGATGATGAAAGAGATGAAATGAAATAAATGGTTTACAGTTATGCCTTTAATCCTGTTACTTAAAAAAATAAGACTCTGACTGTGAAAATGAGAAGACACAAAATACTTTGCATGTTAAATTGTGGAATATGCTAAACAACAATTTAGCCATTCCAGCGGTCTAGTATGAATAGCCAGTTTCAAGCAGTAGGGTATGCGGTGCGGTTTGCCCTGCTAGTCTGCCATTAATTTAGCACACTTGTCAAGCTGCAGCATTCTTGAATATCAGCCACAGACAAACACCAGAGACCTGTGGATCCCGGCATCAAGATGCTCCCTCCTGCACAGGAAATTAAGTTATCAAGAGGTTAAAAGTTTTCGTAGGAAAACACTCAACTTGAAATTAGGTTGTTCCCAGCTCTTAGCAATACCATAGAATTTCAGTGGGGCAAGAACATTTTTGGAAGGCAATGCAGATAGAAATTATTTCCTGTTATAAAACTAGCCTATGCCTATTAAGAATCAAGGCTAAAGAATTAACACAGAATGTTACTATCCTGTTGATTGTTTCTCAAGTAAGAAACTATACAGTGAGAAGTAAATCAAGACAATCTCTGCCCCAAATCTCCTTTAAATTAAAATTTACTGAATTCTCAGTATGCCAGCAATTTATCCTTTGATATCTTCTTTCTGCTTCTGTAAATTAAGTACTCAGTCAACTAACAATCTCTTCCATGCATTTCAATCTGTGCTGTTGTGTAGGTGAGACTAGGACCTGGCCCAGGAACATTTGATCTTCTCAGACAGAGCAATTTCCTGAAATGTTAAGAAGTTGCATACGGATCGTATAGAAATGAAGACTACTCCTTCTCTAAAGTCACCACATTTGCATGGATCAGTTTCTTTTCTGTTATATTCTTCTCAAACACTTTGATACTAAACTTGCATAAAAAGGAGGAAAGCTGAAATATCTGTATTTACCAGTTTGGTTCCCGTGGCATTAAAGGCCTATTAAAACAACCAAGAGGCAAGATATCCTCTATTAAAAACAACAACAAAAAAGTTGGCATTAATTTGAATCACTGTATTGCAATATTGCAGCTGGAGAGATTAACTTACACATTATTTCCACATAGTTTCCTTCAGCCTCTCCCTAGGTACAAATTTGATTAAATTATAATGAGATACCTCAAAACTGTTTTCTCACAAGAGAAAACACTAAAAAGAAATTTAGTCTTACATCTGTGCAACATCCACATCCAACAACATTACTTACAAGTCTCCAAACATTACGCATCAAACATCATAACAATCAGCAGGAAAACAGTTACCCTTTTTAGTTTCCCAGGACTGGTGCTATGGGGGGACTTGCTGCTCACTATGGTCTAGATGTAGTAACCCAAAGAAAACCACACAGAAAGCTATCCCACAGACTCCAGAAGGAAAGAGGATTATTAGCTGCTTGATGTTAAGATGCATCAAAAAGAAGCAGATGATCACTTCATTCTCTTCACAATACAAATCGGTCATATTTTCAAGTAGCAATACATTCTTTAAAAAGAAAATGCCAGGAATTGATGTGTTTCTATATCCTTATTACAGGAAATAAGTGGAAGTGTGTATATATATATATAGTGAAGCTGCAGCCACTTTGGAACCAAAGCAGTTAAAAATATACATCTCGTACATTAACAGTGATCAATAAAGGAAGTATGAGAAAGTTGTGAATTAGCTGCCTTAAGACCCACCAGTTCAACCCACCCACACCGAGTACAGATCAATTTCATGTAACTGGCCCGATCCTGTAAACTAACAAGGGCCAAGAAAAAATGAAAGCATCAGCAACTCCCTGGCTCTGCAGACAAAGGACCAAAAAGCGTTTCATAGTGCCTTGCCAAATGAAAACCAACTTTCACACAAGTTAAACAGTATGCATTAAATCATGTATCAAATAATTACATCATTTGCTTAAATCCATCCCGGGCCTCCTTTGTAGAGATATTACAATTCAGATAAATCATGACTGTTCAGTAATTATTGATCAAGCAGACTGTCAACATAAAGATTCAATCTCAGCAGCAATTCTCAAACTTGAGTTTCCTGTGGCTGCACCACTAAGACAGTCAGCGTGTGACATTACTGCAGCAGCCATTTAGCATGACACAATCTGCTTCTTCGCCCTCCAAGAAAGCTATTAATTGCATGTATTTAAGCATTAGTCCAATTCTGTTACTGTCTTTGAGTCGACTTTCCAGAGAGTACACATCTGCGGTTCAATCCTCCAGGGTGCTCAGCGCTCTCACGCTAGAGGAGGCCACAGGAGGGAGATCACTCAGCATCTCCGCACTTGCAGAATCATGCCTCCCATCAGAAGAGGAGGCCACAAAATCTCAACAAAATCAAATCCATAAATAAAAGTTGTTCCCAAATCAACATCTGGATTTCTTCAGAAAAATCAGAGTGTGCCAGCTAAATGATCTCAAAAGATTTATTTATAAGGTCCTGACAAGCTGGAGCTATTTTACTTATTCCTGATATTCAGCACAAATGCTCCATCTCGAAGCTCTGTAATCCTTAATTACAGCTTTTTATAGATCTCTAAATCAATCCCGTCCCTTTGTGCTACTTAAGTCCCTTGCCCCTCTTTGGCCCTGACTCAAGTAGTGAAACTTCAAGCACAGGAGCTCTGAAGAGTAGGACACTGGAGGTATGATATTCATGAATGCCTTAAGCGCCTTACTGGACGGGGACATTTCTTAGCCATGTTATCTACATTTCTATACTTTAAATCAGTCCTTTGAAAGCTCTCTTAGATTGAGATCCCCTCTTCTCTGTGGTAGTCTGAACTCCTTCTCCCCTAAGGATGTCTGGCAGGCAGTCTGAACACCATTTCAGCAAAGTTCCCCAAGGAGCTCCCTGCTTCTCATCCACAGCACCCCTACTCTGATCCACAACAGAGAGCCTACACATCTGTCCCGCCAGACAGGACCTCAATATCCCATACCTGCTCCAAAAGCTGGTCCACATACACAATTCCTGCTCACCCAGCCCTGGCCCCTCTGGCCTTTTGTTAAGGCTCCCCTTCATTCTCTCTTTCCTGTCTTGCCCACAGCCCTGAGCGCAGCAGTACCAGGAGCTACAAAGTGATGACAACAGAGACTCTCTGTGCCAGAGTCTTGCAAAGAGGCAAAAAGAGCTCAGATCTCTAGGCAGGAGAGCTCTGCAGGGCAGAAATGCAAGCAGTTAGCACTGGTGCAGTCAGCCAGCCAAGCACTGCCACTAGCAAGGGGGAAGATGCTGCTTTAGGGCTCACAGTCTTTAAGTCAGCCCGAAACAGACAATGGTATTTGCAACAGCACCTCTCAGGCTCCTCCTCACCTCTGGGAAACACTACAGACTTCCTACTTCAAAATCTGAAAACGTTTATCCTCTTTCTCTTCATCATATCCTCACAGTCTTCCTCATTTCTTTTCCAAGACTTTCAGTGAACACACTGCAATGCATCCAGTTTCTCCAATATGGCACTCAAATGCAAAAAAAAAACCACCAACACATGCAGATGGACTTTGAAAGTTCTTGCTAGGAATGCAAGCAATACATCAGCTTCAATTTCATTATACAACAGCTAGAAGGCAGAACTGTTAAAAATTCCCATCTCTCAGCATTTTTACTTTCCAATTCAGTACGCACATTCCAGTTTTTTGGTTGGGCTTTTTCCCCCCCAAATGAGACTGGTATCAATTTTTCCTGCATTCTTTGCAGCACCATTGTAATTTTTTCTTTTGATGTTTCCAATCCTTCCTACGCATTTCATAGGTTTTACTACTACATGTAACTTCCTCCAGTTTGTATTAAAACATCCATGTTCACGTGACATCTATGTTGTCTTCTTAATAACTAAAGACCAGAATTTAAAAATAATAATAATAAAAATCTCAGAACCTGGTGTGGACTTTCTCTCTGTCCTCCCCATGGCTTGCATGCAGCTGCAGCTTTTCACTCACTTTCAAAAGAGACAGCTGAAAATGCCCAGCAATGCAGCAGCGTGCGACGCCTGTTCAACTAGAGCAAAGAAGGACAGCAACCAAGCTCTTTAATTCATTCTTGTTTTAAAAGGGAAGCAGCTCATAGGGTCCAAATCTACACGAAGAGACCATGTTAGTGCCTAGGGACAGTCAGAGAACAGAGCATCCAAGGACCAGAGAGAAAAAGGGAGTGAGAAAGAGAAGAAAAATCTGGTTCCTCTCTGAAGTTGTTCTTCTATGACCTCTTGTGAGCTCCTAAACAGCACTCATACCCGAATCATTCCACAACTGATGAAAGCTCACTTGCAAATCAAACTGGACAATAAGAAAATACGTGTTACTTTTCATTTACTAATTTTGTTACCATTATTTCTAGAGCAATCTCATTTCTGGCATGAGAAAAGAAGATAACTACTTTAGCAGAAAACATGCAACGATAAAATGCTGATTAGAGAAAGACTGCTTAGTCTTAATGGAGCCAGAAACAACTATAGAAGCATACTCTATCATAAACTGTAATTATATTGCTTTTTAAAAACAAGAAATAACAATATCTAAAATGAAATATGTACTGGACTATAATAATTGTGAAAGAAAGTAATTTTTCCCCTGACCTAAAAAAAGATTAGATAGGCAATCCACTCAAAGGATTTGTTCAAATCAAGTCATAAAATATATGTGTCTGAGCACAAATTGGCAAGAGGAGCGCAAGAGACTTGTTTATTGAAACTGAACAAGAGTTAAAGGGATTCCTTTTAGTTTTATTACCAATGGGAAAAAAAAAAAAAGCACATGTAAAAGAACACTGTAAGATAAAATCATACAGCCTGACAAATTTGTTATTTTCAAATCACCTCTTTTTGACTACAAGCACCTCTGCAGGAGGCTTAAACAATCTGTGCTGCAGACAACCTATTATCAAGCAAGAATAACTATTTTTTTCACCTTACACATGCAGGAAATGTTAACATTTACCTATGCACATTTTGATGCACAAAATGCATACTCAGTTGAAATTTTATGTCTTTATGTGCAGGAACAATTTAGGTGGTCAGGTTTCATTCCCTGTGTATTTGTTCTCAGCCAAATTGCAGCTTGTCTCAATACATAAAACATGCACGTCAGAGATTTATTTTCGCTCTGGCATGTCACATTGGAGGTAGACTCACTAAGAATGTAAAATATCTGAAGGCAGAGGGCATCTGTTTTTCAAACTGCATTCATTTCCCTTAGTATTAAAACTAGCCTAAGACCCTTGGACGTAACTCAACAGCAATAAACAGCAGTAATTTTCCAGAGATCAAAGGACAAACAAGGATATTATTTTCTCTCTTTTGATCACTGATCTAAAACTAATGTTTTGGGGAAAAAAAAAAGTAAAGCATATTGAGTAATTTAGTGATCAATTAAACATCTTTTCAACAATCTTTTATAGATGATTTGAGCAGTCAGCTTCTCAAAACTACTAGAGTTAGAAAGATTAATGTTCTGGACCACTTGAAAGCTGGCACTCTAATTCTTCTTACAGTATAAACACTCATTTCCTATCCTGTTAATACGTGATTGATGCTGAGCTACTCTAAACAAATTCTCTACCATATTATCCAATTAATATTTTCTACAGTTCAGAAATAGATGATTTAAAATGTGACATAACATGCTTGCAATTCATGAAGCTATGGAAATATTTCTTTATTATTATTCCCTGAGACACAGAATCAACCTCTATATTTCTGAATAAGCGAACAGTTGAATGGCACTAAAGCAAGTGTTTTACTCCACGTAAGTGATTTAGTCATCGTTTTGTATTTAATCATTAATGCATTACAGCAGCAGGCTCTGCTCAGCATGTTCGGGTGAACGCATGTTGCACAGAGAGGGTGCTGAATTACTGCAGCAGCGCAAGCGGGCTGAGCAACTGATGGTCACAGAAGAGCTGAGGCTGGAAGGCACTTCTGGAGGTCCGGGGTCAGCTGCAGCAGGTTACCCAGGGCCATCTCCAGTTCGGTGCTAAGCATCTCCAAGGATGGAGACTCCACAACTGCTCTGAGCAACCTGCTCCAATGTTAAACCATCCTCAGAGTAAAAAAAGTCTTTCTTATGTTCAGATGGTATTTTCTGTGCTTCAGTTTGTGCTGAGACAGTGAATAGGCACGTCAAAAATGAATGTATAAGGTGCAGGAAAGGTGAAGATAGGTAGTGCTTAACAAAAAAATTCAAATACATACACAAGCAAGTCAGTTGTAAAAGAAAGTTATGATCCTTTTCTCTACTAAAACCCTCCCCTCAGCTTTTAAAACATTTCTAGAAAGCAAACTATGCTGGGATGATTGTCTTTAAACACCTGCATGCAAAGACCCATGCTTTATAGCTGTTACATGTTAGAGCAGCGGTAGTTCATTGCAACTGCCACAACAAAGCGGCCGTCTTCATGGACAAAACCCTCGATGACAAGCCAATCAAATTTCATTTTTATAGACATGGAAAAAATTCTCAATCATTCTTACATTTCCATACATACATAACAGAAAGGCAGTATTCACAACCACAGATATGGGGATAAGACACTATTAAAACAAGTGTCATTGTTAAGTGGTATTTCTTCCTTGCAGATGCACCATTTTTCTTCCTCAAAAATATTCTTACATTTGCGGGACATTTATATCTTCTTGGTACCAGAACGAAATATAGTCTGTGTCTGTGCAACATCTCAGGAAATCTAGAAGTACGTTGGGTATTGGCCAAGATCCTGGATAACCTTTTTTTTCCCCCTAGAAGAATCTTCCATATGAACAAATGGAGTGATTTTGCCATTATTTAGTTTCAGTCTGGGACTGGTACATAATACAGATGAGCTAGGAAGGCCACGACCCACTGGCAAAGGTATTTTTTATTTTCAAGGCAGATAACTGCTTTTGACACTGATTCACTTTTGGGAAAGCAAAGGCAATGTCATAATTTTGTTTTAAAGAATGATTCAGTGGACAGGTCTGCAACAAGGATTTGTACTGTACCTTAAGTCACAGCTGTGTATCCAGCAGAAGCACAAGATTAATAAAATAAGCACCACCCATTTCTGCTCTGCAGAAATAGAGGAGCATTGCCAGTATTTTTCTATTAGATGCCTACATACTACTTTACCTATAAAAAGAAAATGAGCATCACTTAACCTGTGACTGACAGGTAAAAGATGACGTGCTACTGTTTTAAGCTTATTAAATTGTAGGAGGGTCCAGAAGTACTTGAGCAGCTCTGATGCCCTCAAAGCACCACCTTAACAGTACAGTTATTAGCACGAGAGTCTGACTAGTATAAGCAGCATCCAACTACCCCAAAGGAGGGGCAAACATCTCTCTAGGAACAGAAGAAGAATGCTTCAGCATGGAGGGAAAGAGCCAGTTGTTGCAGAACTTTGTCTTCTTGTTTCCCGTTTTTCAAACACACATTTTCCTTACACTGTACTTAATTTGGGTCTGTCATTGCTGTATTCCACAACAATTTGCTTGTTTAGCAGGAAGTTGTTGCAAAAAAAACCAGCACTTTCAACAAGAAAGCAATGAGATACCTACATACAGTATAGTTTTGAGTTTGTAATTCCAGAAGAAAGTAAATATCAGCAAGCTGTCACTCTAGAATATCCATAATGGTCACAGAACAGAGGAACCCAGCAGAATCAACACCTACTCACATATGTCGTTATCCTTGTGTTTCACAATGTAAATAAAATATACTAAAGAGATCATAAAGGCTAGTAAATGGCATGAAGCAATGCTGACTGTGACCATATTCTCCACATCCTGAGGATCCAGGGCTCTGGCCCTTAGAGCGTAAGCATGGCTTGTGCTAACGTCTATGAATTAACAAATGCCAATCCTACCAAGTGGCAGAAGACCCAGCTCCTGAGACAAAACACCGGCTTCCACCTCAACAGGTCAGTAGCAGTTAAAATGCTGTTTCCTTGCAGTATTTATTACTTGTGAGCTTGTGGAGCAGCAAGAAACCAGGAACAGAGAATAACAAGTAAGGAGAAACTGGCCAATGCACTGATTTTCAGTGTGCAACGTACTAAATGGATTTTGAACTTCCTAGCCAGGAATTACCCAAGGTGCATGTTTTCTTTTTCCTTGAGAGCAGATTAATATCATTTTTTGCTAAACAACTCCACAGCGATCCACAGTTCTCTTTTATGACATGACTCACACCCAGTTTACACGGCCCAGCTGCAGCAGATCACAAGCAGCAAAGCACTGTCGCATTTCCCAGCTTCACAAGAGCAACACAGCACACACGGCACGCTCCCGTGGGGCGCGGGGAGAGGGTGGCACCGCGCTGAGCTCGCCCACAGAGCAGGACTCAACGCCAGCTGCTGTAATTATAAATACCATGCAGTTTTTTGGACCACTGAAGAAAAGTAAATAGTTTTAAAGACAGACGAGTTATTAAATCAAAGTAAAGATGCGCCCTAGCGTAGGGGTTAGGGACCCCATAAAGGAGGGGGCCTGGCGAACCTGCACGGCTGTGCTCTGCGGGGAGCTGTGCAGGGTGACCTGCCCTCGCCTCCGAGCGCCAGGCGGGCAACGAGAGGGCAAAGGGGCCCGGGGCCGAGCTCCGTACAGCCCCCTGCCTCCGTGCAGCCCCCTGCCTCCGTGCAGCCCCCTGTACAGCCCCCTGCCTCCATACAGCCCCCTGCCTCCCCCGGCCCGCCGTTCGCCTTCCACAGCCGCCCCTCCCCGAGGCAGGCGCGGCCGGCTGGCTCCCAGGGCGCCCCAGCCCCGTCCCGAGGGCTCACCCAGGGGACCGAGGCCGCGGGGGTTTGGCTCCGCACCCCAGCGGGGCGGCTCCAGCTCCGCCGCCACCCTCAGGCCGCGACCCGGAGCGCAGCGTCTGACAGGAAGCGGGGCCCTGCCCGCCGCGTCCCGCCCGCCCGCCCGCGGTTCTCTGGGCCGTCACCCGCCCCTCACCGGCCAGCTGAGTCACGAAGGCCTCCGCCACCAGCGACATGTCGCGGAGGACGGGCGACAGGCCGAGGGCACGCACAGGAACTGGCCACCGGGGCAGCAACTGCATCCGGGGCCCGCCCCGCCCCCGGCGGTCGCCGGGCCGGGCCGGGGGGAGCCGGCGCGCTGCCGCCTGCAGGCGCTGGGAGCGGGGCCGCTCCCCGCCGGCAGCGCTGAGCGGGCAGAGGAGGGGAACTCCGAAAGACCTTTACGAGTAAACGGGTGTTGGGGAGTTACTGTCGCTCTCCTCAGTACTCCAGTCTGAGGAAAAAAGCCTTTTTTGCAGCTCTTTCTTAGTGGTATATCACATGTGTGCAACTTAGGCTGTGATCCTGCAGGGAGGAGTCGGGGGCAAGGCTGCGCTGCACCAGTAGAAGAACATCAAAAAAAACTTTAAAAATACCGTGGCTCAGACAAAGTCCCCAGCCATGGGGAATTTTTACTGTTGATGGAAAGTCAGCTTAATGTGCTCCATATGACATGTTGAGGCAATATCGTAAGGAGCTGAAAGATGCAAGTCCAGGCTATTTTACATTTCTTTTTGATGAAAGAATCCCAACAGGTGGTTTTTGGAGTTGGGGGGGGGGGGGGGGCGTATTTTTAAATTCCGTGTAGAAAGAGCTGTTGGGAATGCTGTAACCAGCGCTAAGGTCTCCCAAGAAAAGTGACTCAAGCCATCTTCAGTTCCTCTGCCGCTCTCCTATGTGGAGCTCTGATACGCGTGAGGGTTTAACCCCATTCGTTCTCTGAAGGTAACAGAAATGATAACATATGGTTTGGAGCCTGAAAAGAGAAAAAAGGTCAACCTCTAACCACCTGAAAGTGCCACACTAATTGCAAGTTAGAATTCTTCCCTGCTATAAACATGAAAAAAAATGTTAGTTCTGGCTATATAGCTCTGGAATACGTTGCTCCCCTGAATTGGTTCAGAACAACGTACCAGTTGAACCGTTAATTTTTTTACCTTTAAAACACAAATGATGGAGGAGAGGCAAGGTGGGCATAAAATGATCTGAATCTGGCAGGAGGCTCTTCTGAAAATCTTAGGTGCTTTCTTTACTCACCATACTGAATATCTTTTCAACATCCTGGTACCAAAATGCTTCCTGAACTGTCTTGGGGACAATAAGTTATAACTAAAGGGACCCAGTAAAGGGTACAGCTGCCTTTTCTTCATCCCAAATTAAGATTCCAGAAGACAAACTGCATTTTGAGATGTACACCTTGCCTTTAAACAACTATTAATTTCTTAGTCTTAATTCTATAATATAAAGACTATACAAAGTTTGGGAAAATGCCATAAAATCAGATTATGTATCCAACATGTAGATTGCAGAGAACATAGTGGATATGTGAGACTTGTTTCATTATTCTACAGTGCCTCTTGATCCTCATTTCTTTAGCCACACTTTAGTAAGAATTAAAAATATCTCATTTTATCCAATAGACTTATTCTGCTGTGAAGGACAGATAATACAATGATATTTCAGTCTTGTAAGGTAAGATCTTAAATCTTGTAAGTACTAGAAGGTACTGCGTTTGCCACAGGGCTTGCTTGCCTTACTTTATATTAAAGTCTAGTGCTCTTTAGTGGCTGCTTTTTGCTTTTGCTTCTTGTACTGCTGATCATCTCACCCTGCCGTGCCTGGGAACATTTTGATAACAGCAGTGGCCATGCGCCTGGGCTGGCCGATGGCCAGGGCGTCGCTGCTGTTTCTGTGCTGCTGTGCTGGACAGGCTGGAGCTCCAGTGTCAACCTGAGCCGAAGGGACTGTGACCTGTGGATGAGTCCACGAAGGAGCAGGACATCCCGAAGCATCTGTGGACGTTGATAAGCCCATGCCAGAGCAGGTATGTCTTGAAGCATCTGTGGCCATGGTTATGTCTGTCTGTCCCTCTTGAAGGGATTGTGGCCCAAGGATAAGTCCACACTGAAGAAGGTACACCTCGAAGCATCTGTGGCTGTGGATAAGTCTGTGCTGCAGCAGGTACATCTTGAAGTGGCTGTGTGTGAGGTCATGCTGGAGCACCTCAAAGTGTGTGGCCATGGGTAAGGCCATGCTGGAGCAAGTTTACTTCTGAAGAGACTATGGCTGTGGGTAAGGCCGTGCTGGAGCAGCTATATCTCTGAAGGCATTGTCGCCCATGGAGAAGGCCACGCTGGAACAGGTGCACCTCTAAGTGACTGTGGCTGTGGATAAGTCTATGCCACAGCAGGTATATCCCTGGAGAGACTGTGGCTCATAGATAAGGCTCCACTTGGAGCAGGTAAATCCCTAAGGGACTGCAGTCTGTGGATAAGTCCAAGCTGGAGCAGGGGCAACGGGAAGAGTCCATTGCAGTGTTAAACCCGATGGTCTGGTCCAAAGCATCCAGGGGTGGAGACTGTAATGGAAATACCTTTAAATTGTAACCCAGGATTCGAGTTGCATGTTATGGGAATTACTATAGCAGGAACCCCTTGTTGCTAGCCAGGCTAGGAGCAAGGGGAGGAGTTCCTTGCAATGTTAAACCCTATAACCTGGCCCAAAGGGACCAGGGGTGGCAATTGTAATGGAAACACCTTTAAATTGTTGTAACCCATGATCTGAGTTGCATGTTATAAGAATTACCATAGCAGGAACCACCTGAACCAATGGAAGACAAGCCTTACAAGAAGCAGTGCAAGTGCAGCAGTGACCCAACCTGAGCTGGCTTTGGTGCCCAATAACTCCACGCAACACACCACCTCTCCTGCCCTGAGCAACCATCAACACAGATGAAGCCCAAAGTCATGGACTAAATGAACTCAATGGACATTTTGTGGACATTTGTGGACATTTTACAGACATCTGACAGGGGTGGTCCATAGACTAAGGGAATGATATGCGTGTATTGTATCAAAGGAAGAGAATGGGGGAGGGGTTTAATGAGGATGTATTGGATAATGTGGGACCTGAGCATGACATATATGGTATAGAATAAGGGGTGGATACTGTCCTAGTTTCAGCTGGGATAGAGTTAATTTTCTTCCTAGTAGCTGATAGAGTGCTGTGTTTTGGATTTAGGATGAGAATAATGTTGATAACACACTGATGTTTTGGTTGTTGCTGAGTACTGTTTATACTAGTCAAGGACTTCTCAGCTTCCCATGCCCTGCCAGGTGCACAAGAAGCTGGGAGGGAGCAGAGCCAGGACAGCTGACCCAGAGTGGCCAAAGGGCTATTCCATACCATATGACATCATGCCCAGTATATAAGCTGGGGGAAGAAGGAGGGGAATGCTCCGCACGATGGCATTTGTCTTCCCAAGTAACCATTACGCACGATGGAGCCCTGCTTTCCTGGGGATGGCTGAACACCTGCCTGCCGATGGGAAGCAGTGAATGAATTCCTTGCTTTGCTTGCACGCACAGCTTTTGCTTTACCTATTAAACTGTCTTTATCTCAACCCACGAGTTTTCTCACTTTTACTCTCATGATTCTCTCCCCCATCCCACCAGGGGGGAAGTAAGCAAGCAGCTTAGTTGTTGGCTGGGGTTAAACCACAACAGTATGGAACAAATATAGAAATGTATTAGTGTTTGCAAAGTATGTGAAAGTCCTCTGGTGACACTTACTATTGAATCACTAAGCATCATTACTAAATACATTCTTCACTTGGTAGTGGAAGCACGCTATTAGAGCAGTAGCAAAAGCAGAAGAGCCAGTAAATACATAGGAACAATGGACTGAGAACTGAAAACAGTGATGTGAAAGAGGACCGATTATTTTAAAATGCTGATGAAAGCTACATTTCTAGTTACAGTTGTAAGTTGAATAGCACCAAATTTACAGAAACTCTGAGCAGTCTTGAGAAGTTGAGTGGCTTTGTATTAGGGGATTACAACAGTCTAAATTAAGCTGGTGTGGCCTATTTGAGTCCTTTCATCACCAACAGTACTTAGAAGGCTAAAAGCACAAGACATGGCACAAAAGTTGCCCTGATAAGGCTGAGTGTGAACTAGGTATGAGCTAGGCCAAATCCACATGTTAGCACCCAATTAAAGAGCAAAGTTTATCTGTGGAGGTCAGTTTGATACAAAGAGCTCATCTCCAGAAATGGAGGTGGATGATGCAAACTAAGTCAGGGAACAGAAATCAGGAAGTCATCCAGCAAGTGTCAACAAATACATACCCACAGAAATCTATCAACAAATCCAAACAGTTAGACAAAACAGGAGGAAAACTGAGTGGAGCTCAGCCCATGCCTCCAACATGTGGCAGCACACAGATGCTCAGGCTCTCTTCTCTAGGACAGGAGATTGGGGTGGTGGGTTTTGTTTCTGCATTCCCAGTCCTCCTCCCCGCTCCCACTGAAAGAACTGTTTAAGCAGAGCATCTTGTAGGAAATCCTCCAGGGAGATCTCCACTGATGATAGATAGTAGCAATGAAACCAACTCCATCACCACCTTCACCTTTATTCGATACGCCTCTCTCCTCCCCCGGCTTTTTGAGGAAAGGCATCGCTCTTGTGAGCCTGGCTTCCTGCAGGGCCTGCATGTGAATCATTTCTTCAGCTGGCCACACCGTTAACAAATGTCTTTCTGGTAATTCTTGCTCCACACCATGGAAAGCTCCCCAGCTTTCACAGATTTTAAAGGCATAACAGCAGATCCCAAGGTGCTAGTCCCTCTGATTTCAGTGCGGAGAGAAGGATGCACTTTCAGATAGGATTTCAAGGGAAACCAAAAGGCAGAATTAGGCTCTCCCTTGGGCTTTGTATTTTTCAAAGTCAAATGGAGCAGGTCTAGCAGAACCATTACCCCTTAATAAGGGTCTCGCCTTACACAGACATGCCCAAAAGATGGAGTGCAGTTTTCTCATAGCCCATCTCTCCACAGGGGCTGCCTTTACCAGGTAAGGTATTAATTGCTAGGGTTAAATTGTCCACTGGGGAAACAGGATTAGGCCATATATACATATGCTCCATTTTAAATAGAATGGAATTTGACTAGGATTAATCTTCTGCCTAGAAAAAAAAAAAAGAATGTTCTTATTAGTTCCCTTAATATTACTTAGACAGTTTTTAACATGTATGTTTGATTTGTATTGTTCTTTTGTTCCATGTTAATATTTAACAAAATATATGGCTATCAATAGTGCATACCTATACCTGCAATATAAGTCCTTTGCAGACAGAACTGTTAGGAATATTTTTACAAGAGGAATTGGGAAATGGCAATGAAAGACTTTTGGCCTCCTGCATTTTTTTAAGCTGTTTGCTTTTTAACACATCCACTATTGCAGACCATTCAAATTACAGCCTAGCTGGCCAAGTGTACGACAGGACATAAGATTAAACAAATCACCAGAAAGCAAAGGCATTTGAATGACTTTCTCCAAATTTGAGTTCTGCTAGGTATCACATGCATTTCTCAAGTTCATGAAGCACACTGTAGGCTAAGTCGAATTTAAGGTGGATACAATGGTATTATGTACCAAACACTGATAGCAAGCATTCCTCTTCAGAGCACTGTTGAGGTGGTAGAGGACACTGCAGAGTTGTTCTGTGTTGCAGTATGACCTTTCTTCATCCCAAGACAACTGGCTAGGTTCATGTGTTGCTCAACAGACCTCATCAGAGCACTTTCTCAGCACACGACTGGAGACCTCTGCCCAAACCACTGCTCTCCATTTCCATGGAGCAGGTCTCTAACAAGTCAGGCCTGTCCAAGACACAGAGGAGTGCTGACAGTCGCAGATTCAATTAGGAATGATTCTCTCTGAGAGAGAACTGTGTGGAAATTTCACTGATGAGTGAAACCTCTGAAGACTGTGTGGTATGGCTGGTGTTTGAGAATAGGCCAAGTGGCAGCGAGAGACTGCAAAGAAACCAGCACTGAAACGCCTTTTCCTCACCTGGCCCACAGCCAGGCTGCCCCTCTGGTGTAACTTAGGGCATCCTGGGGGCTGCTTTGCATTATGCTGCCTGTCAGTGTCTTTAAAAAGCTATTATAGCTGCTGGGAATCTCTGCAATGAGGGAAGACTTGAGTAAGTCCTTCCCTGCCAACACATCCAGTGCCAGGCAGCAGCAGGAGGGTGTTTTTATCATGACTTCATGCCAGAGGTTCTCTGTACACTAAACAGTCTGGCAAAGTACACAGAGCAACAGAAACAGATGGATCTGGACTCGCGTGATCAAATAGATCTCATAGGGCACTCTATATCTTTAATGCAAGTGTTTGCCTATCAGCCATTTCATGCAATCCACTGTTCTTCAGTGTGGGGAATGGTGCCAAAATTGCCCAACTATGAGCCAAGTCACAAGTTTTTCAGTCACACACACAGTCCTGGGAGCTTACTAAGGAGGTACCATTTTATATGAGAACCTGAACTCAAAACTGAGGCTAAACTTTCACCTCTGCAGCTCCTGTGCACTTCCTTGGGAAGTTGGCATGTATGTCTTGTGGTACCACCCATGACTGAGTAAGAAATGAGTATGTTTTTATGGGAGTTCAGTTATATCTTACAGTAGATTTTCACACTATGATAACATTAATTGCATGTTGCTGACAGTATTCTCTTATTTTCATAATCAGTCAGGTACAAATTTTGGTCTAATAGTTGCGTAAACAAGATAAGGTACGATTTCTAGGAACACGCTTCTATAAAAATGCAATAGCCAGAGTATTAACACTAACCACATTGCACTTACGGAAGATACTGCATACTTAATTGACAAATCAATTAAATCTGATGCATTTCCAACAACCCACATGAGGATAGAAAGAGTTTTCATAGAGTTTTAAAGGCACAAGAATAGCATTTCTGAAAGCAAACAGGGGATCTCAAACTGTGTATGAAAGCCATTAGATGAATCATTTTCTCCTCCCTTTCTCACTTACCTCCTTTCTTGCCTTCTTTTATTCAGCAGGGTCAGGTTTTCAGGGGTGCCAAGTCTATTTTAGCACATCTGTCATCCTTACAGCGAGCAGGCATCAAAGCAGTTGTGCAGAAATCCCAGCTTCACTGTTCTACTCACTGGAGGCATTACCAGCCCCCAGGCTCTTGCATATTCCTGTCATTCACAGCAGCTGCTGAGGAAGCTTTCTCCATGCTCTGAAATAGCTAAGGTCTTCAAGTCAGACCTTGATCTTCCCAGCCTTACCTGAACTTTCACACGGGGACTCCGCAGGTTGGCAGGGCAGAGCCTCTACAGCCACAGTCCATCCCACTGACCCCAGCCCAGGGCATCAGGCACCCCCATGGGGACAGGGACACCAACTCATAGGTCAGGATCCAACTAAGCAGGAACCACAACTAGACAAAGAAGGTAAATGCCCTGGGCTCAGCTTTAAATAGATCACCTGGGCTGATGGGCAGGGTGTGGTGGGGGTCCCAGGTGGGGCTGGTCAGGCCCATCAATGCCTCCAGGACCCTGGCAGTGTCTCAGCTGCACATGGAGCATGTTTCTCCACGCAAGTGGTGGATTTAGAGCAATAGGTTTCACAGAGCTTATGCTATATGGGACCAGGATTTGGCTTTGAAACAAAATCTCAGATCAGAGGGGCCTGCAAGCAGGAGCTCCCAGAAGGGAGACAACTGCTTCAGCGGGACTTTGCCCTTGTTTCCCTGCCCGTGCTACCGCACAGGTCCATGCTGCTTTCCTCTACCCTCCCTGCCAAACTAACTCTACCTTTGGCTCCCTTGGATCCAACCTGTGTTAACAGACTGCTTCCATACTTGTCTATGTTTTTCTAGTCCCTAATTGACCAGACACCAAGAAATCTTTTTTTAAAGCATGAATCAGGGCTTCATTGTCAAAACAGCACGAATGTCAAAGCAGCAATCATGACTCCAACTTGCAGCAGTGATGGCTGTGAAGGTTCATCCTGATATTCGTATAGCTCATACTGCAGCAAAATCCTGATTCCATCTTGTTAATGAAAGTAAGAATAATTGTTCACAGTTTGACTGTAGGCACTGGTTAGGCAAGTCTTCTCAAACTCTAAAGATGTTATCTGGAAAATTAAGGAGCTGCAATTGAACTCAGTTTCTGGACAAGTGTGGTAAATACTGAGGAGGTTTATTAATTCATCAAAGCTCCTTGTGAGAGGGTCTAAATCCTCCTCTGGAGGCCAGCATAGAAAGAATTAACTTTCTTCTTCTTCCTGTAGAAATGATCACAACTGCCTACCCTGCATGGAGGGAAGAGGCAGCTGTAATGAATTATTTATCTGTAGCACACTGTAAGAGGGATGTGCTGTGATTAATTGTAGAGCTGGGCAGGAAATGGTTTCCTTGTCCCAAAAGATTTTTGAGATTAAAAATGCGTTGCTATTCCACACTGGGATAAAACCAAAACCCCTTTAAAAGATCTTAGAAATAGAGAGAGAGCAAAACCCCCCTACAAAAAAAAAAACTTGTCAGTCGTATGTGTAGGACTCTTGCAATATGAAAGCCCAACAGAAAATTTTAACACCTAAGAAAATTTGGTTGAGAATTCATGGGATCCAAACCACTCCATTCAACCTCCATATCCTTGGGGAGTGTTCTAGGGAAGAGACTAACATGCTGGAGCAGGGACATGAACCTTGTTGATCTTACGTGAATGCTGTCTCTGCTGAGCCGGGATGAGGCTTTTCGTGCTGTCCATCTCACTTCAGGAGAAGTGTCGTGACTGGTTCTACCTGATTACTTGGTCTTCAGAGGATCAGTCCATTGTTTATACTGACTTTTCTGTTTTCACAGCTAAATGCTGCAGAGCCGAATGATCTTTTATAAACTTTTTCCCTCCGGATGGGCCACCTCCGTTTTTAAAAAGCTTACATGGAAGTGACTTTTTATTTTCTGAATCATTTCCCCTGCCTGTCTCATAAATAAGAAGCTTTTCTCTAGTTTTTGGTCAACGTTTCCAGTTTAAACATGTAGCCTGACCATACAGGAGTGCCCTGCTGTATTTTTAAGGGAGGCTGAGAATTGATTCACTAGATATGACATAGCAGCAACTTCAAAAGTTGAATCTACTCCACCTAAAATCATTGTCTTATTCCATAAAAGGAATAAGAAAAGCTTTGCCATATCTTCATTACAGCTGTAGAAGTTCATACTTGACATAGTTTCTCCCCAGGGTACAACTGTGGTAAGGAAAAAAATTATGCTGACTGAAATAACTTGAATGTATGTAGATTAAAAACATATGGTCTTTTTAGTAGTGGGTATGAGTTGGTGAGGCTGGGTACCTCCTGAGATTTGTGAGGAGATGTGGCAGATCAGATTGATCCTTTTCCTGGCACCAGCAGAAGGATGTGAGAAAAGCACCAGGTGTCTCCTTTGGTCTTTTTTGAGATCAAGCAGCCAGAAAGAAAAAGTAGTGCAGCAATGATTTCAGAACATTTTGCAAATAATACGCACTTTGAAGCTTTTTGAACACTGGGACATGGAAAAGGAATGCCTGATTGAAAAATATTTTGAGCCACATGAGCCAGATTCAGTTTCCATCAGTGTGCAGAGAGCACAGGCTAGCTAAATTCCAGCCTAGTCCAGCTAGCAGCCATGTGTAGGCATGACATCCCCAATCCATTACCTCCTCTCAGTTCCCTGAAGGCTGGCAAAAGTTACAAGAGTAATGTTGTTAGGATCTGAAGCCTTCATAGTCAGATGTTCAGAATTAAATGTGTTTAGTAAAATGAATGCCTGGGGTTGCCAATATATCTCAACTCTGGTACAGAAGACTTACAGTGATGAGTTAGATGGCCAGTCAGTCTGAACTATCAGCATAGTTGAATGCAGAGAGGACCAATGCAAAACAAGCCTGGAGACTGACAAACCCAGCACATGTGAGCAATTGGTGGCACTGCTTGTACATCATGCGGCCACCAGTGAGGCTCAGGCTAGCCTGCGGCTGCTGAAGGCTTTAGAAAACAAATTGCAGGCTGGCAGTGACCGCAGATCTGGGTGTCCCTGTCTGGTTGTGACCGCTGCTGACAACAGCCAGATATGCCATCACCTTTTTATTAAATACAATGGATTTTAAATTTAGGAAAAAATCTTCAGAAGAACAGGCCAGAGCCATGCTCTTCCAGTCCCTGCTATGTGCACGCCTTTGAAAGCACGGCTGTCTGCCTCTGGGGTGGCTGAGCTCTGTTGTGGGCCTTAGATCACAGGTGACAGACACAACAGCATCATAGATGACACTGACAACATGCAGACAGGATATAATGCTTTTTTTCTTTTTTTTTTTTTCTTTTTCTTTCGCATTTATGATTAGCCCCAGAGTTGTGATAGTCCTTTTCTTGTGTGGCTCTTGCTGTAACAATTCACACCTGCGAAATCCGAAATCAGATTACCAAATCTATTTGATTTGGTACTACATTTGAAAAGCAACCAGAAGCGCCAGGTGGTCCATTTCTTAAGTAAGACGTGACATTAAGAGTGTTCAACAGTCCTGTCCCATTTTTTTGAACTGTCTGCCTGGTCACATTAAAATGAAAATCACAGTGCTCACAGTGTTGGTTACAATTACAAAATTTTACAGAATCTTGGACCCATTATAAGACATCACCCTGTTGCGTGCACTGTGTTTTGGGGTCTAGTCTCTCCAGCATGAGAAAATGGGTTTGATAACCCATTGGTGCCAGGTACCTTCCACGCTTTTACTCGGCTGAATTTGTAAAGCAAAAGACAGATGGTTTTTATTGATAGGCTTTTAACACAATGATTGGTAATTATCATTGGATTTGGTACACTCAGATGTTGAAAAAATGTCACCCCACATAAATAGTATAATTTATTAATCCATAAATGTGTGAGGTTTAAAAATAATTATTCCAATATCTATGCTTAACATATGGATCTGATACTAGAGATTGCCAGGATTAGAAACTGTTTCCATTATCTGAACAGTTACTGGGCAAAATCTGATCTGAGTGGTCATTAAAAAATTTAGCGAGATTTTTATCTATTTTCAAATACCACGCTAAACTTTATTGTGTTTAATCTAGCTTACTTGTTAAAGGAACATAAAAAGGGGCATTAGGAATGTAGATTTAGTGTAGCACAACAGTTAAGATGAAGAGTAATGGCTGGGAAGCCTTAGCTCTCAGGTTCTCCTGCTATACTAATGTCACCAAAATCATATTACTGGGATGCGAGCGTTTTTCATGGGCTGTATGGGCAGAAGGAATGGTTCCTTATGCCCAGCAGAAGCAGCTCTCCCGATCCACTGAATTCACACATGGGTGTAATTTTATGCACACTCACAGCAGCATGGATCGATGCACTGCAAAGGTCTTTGTTCTCCGTGTAAGGGCACAAGCACGCAGGTTAGGTATGTCCCCCATGCCGGTGGGTGTAGGGGTCTCACTCTGAGGCCAGGGCCATGGGCCACACTCCTTGAGTTAGACCTGTTAAACATTTTAATAAGGCATGATATGCCATCCTGGTTAAAAATGCCTCAGTTTCCAGAATAAACTGAAATTTCTTGTGGTTTATTATTTGTAACACTATGCTTTCTGATGAAGTGTAGTAAAAAGATCTATTTTCCAGGTGGTGGGAAGTCTGATAGGCTGGTAGAGAAGGAACTGACTGTGTTTGTTCATGTATTTGTTTGTTTACTTAAACTGCTGGTTTTCAATCTGCTAATCACCAGGGGCTGTTGCCTTTTGAGGAAACAAAAATATAAGAAAAACAAAATTGTTTATGAAAAGCTCTTTTGTGGGCCAGCGGTCTAAATATTTTCAGTATTAAGGAAGCCTTGTCCTGCGTACAAATAGTTCTCTGGACTGTATCTCTATCTGAGATTTTAGCACTCTATGCAGGCATAAGTTTAAGTCAAGGAAGATTCACGATGCACAGCTGAGGGTTACTTTGTTCACTTGGCTGGTGCTCAAGAAGAGCATATGATTTCTGGATAAAAGTAAAATACAATAAGACACTGGCTCTCGGAAGTATATTTTCCTATATATTGCCCAGAATTATTTGGGGGGCGTTTTAGAGATATGGTTGGGGAGGTGGGTGAATAACAGACATTGTTACGATAGGGAGAAGAATGAGTTGTCATTTTGTTCACCTTTCTTTCTTTCTTTCAACAGGGTACCTTTTCCTGGCCAAAGACTCCTCTAGTACACTGACATTAGGAAAGTCATAAAAAAGGATGGTTGAGATCGAGCGAGTCACATACACATATAGCATATGTAGCCATATATCGCCAATAGAAAAGAATGTGTTTCCCCTGAACTTCAGTCACCTCTTAATGATAAACTGGTAACAACCATGTCTTATTTGGGGTTCCTCTCCATGCCACTTTCTCTTTGGTCATCAGGGATTTGCAAGTGTTCTCAGGATTTCCTTGGAATTTAGGCTAACAGAGCGGTGCAGGACAAATCATAAGTATGATTTATTAGCTGCTAGAGACAAGTGCTTGGAACTACAAGGAGGTCTTTCCATTTTGTAATTTTGCCTGCAAAGATTTTTCTTAAAAGAGGTAATAGTCTGTTCTCCTCTACTAGTAATCTGTGCCGTTTTATGCGTAAGCCACCATTCCAGGTTTTACCAATAAATAGAGGAAATGGCACACTTTTAAAAGGAGATTAAAATGTGGTGATTGGGTTGCATATTTTTGTTTTCTGGCTTACTGCTGTGTTCTTTCATGCTCAAAATAAACCTGTATATGCAGCTCATACCATAAACCGCAGTCGTTGGTTTGACCCTTGGCAAAGCATTCCCTGTGCTGTATTTGCAAGCGATAACATACTCATTCAATTCTGCATGGGAAGCCAGATACCCAAGCAAGCCTGGGTTCTTGCCTAAGCTTGGTTTTCAAAGAGGTGTGATTTTCTGTTATCACTTACCTATCCAAAGGATATGAAATCTCTACATTCACATATACCACTTAGGAACACTAATTTTACAACTTTTTTCTCCTTGGAAGCCTTCTAAATCAATATTTTTGTTCTGTTTCAGGCAAAATGGGAACACATTAAAAAAAAATTATTTTGTTCATATCCCTTTGTAGCCTGTGGCCCTTTGAGCAATAGTCAGTAGGCAAAAATAAATATATGACTGAAATAGAATGGTCTATCTGTGTTTTCTAATGATGTTTGAGGGAAAATAAGGCCAGGAAATAGTATTTTCATAATTTGTGATAAATTATATGGTGGTGGGTGTCTACTGAGGCAAGTCTGGAATATTTTGTTCCAACTGCGGTGAGAACTGCAGCTTGTGCTCATACCTCTATCTGCCTAACCTAAAACCCGTTTCCAGCTGCTAGGCATCAAATTGAACGTGTGTGAGACACAACTCTTGGGATTAATGTTAAATGAGTGAATCTTAGACCTTATCTATCATTTATTTGTCTCATGTGTGCACCCATGTATATCACAGGCATTTTTATTTAATTATTCAGGAATTGGCACATGACTTGCATTAGCTCCTTCCTCTGGGTATCTTGCTGACAGAACAGTGCAAAGGAGCAATATCTAATCCTCATATAGCTAAAACTGTTTGCGAAGAAGAAAGATCCTATTAAACTGGCCCTGTCATGTGAGCAGAAATTACACTTAATACTAAGTACCAGTTCTTAAGACAGAATATAGTTGTGTTCCTACCAGCAAATTGATTCAGACTGCCATAAAAGAGTTGTAAGGTTTCATCTTAATTTGCAAGTAAATCTCTCTATATTCAGGCTGTGTCATTTTGATGGATACAGAACTGTGCACTGCTACAAGGCCGGCACATGTATTTATTTATTCAGGAAAATATATGGCATGAAAACATTCATTATAAAAGACTTAGTGTGCTCTAATGGCCTGATCCAGCACCACTGAAATCAATGAGAATCTTTCTTTCCACGTTGGTAGTGCAGGAGCATGCCAGCAGCGTGGAAAATGTTCCTCTGGCCTGAAGTGCCTAGCACAAATGTCAAAATCATTAGGAAAATAAAAGGCTGACAAACCTCCAACCCCATAGACATGTGACAAATTTGGAGGCAACTGAAAACACAGCTGTTTTCTAAAGTTCGCATGTGAACCATATGCTCTCAGAAAGATGGGTTTTTCTGGCTACATGTCTATGCTTATTTGTTGTTTAAAAAAACAAGGAGTACTAACAGGAGACTTGGTAAAAATGTACCTTAAAAGCAGCTGAAAAGGGTTGGTTAGAAGTTGGCTTGCCTTTAATATTCAGCTTGCAAAACAAATTTGATTTACTTGAATCTGCATGAATTTTACCAGATTTTGCTTTATTCCGCTTTAAATAGCATCTTCTCAAAAACAGGTGGTAGAAATATTATTTCCTATTTTTAATGAATGATCAGCCTGCAGTATAAACGCTTGTTTGGTGTCATTACTTTAATAAGGAACTGCAAACCACATACTTTGGTTGCAACTAGTTTCACACGAGTACTTCAGTCCTGAGAATTTTTCAGTGATAACCCATGAAGTCAATCAGCCAGTGGGACGTGAACCATAACCCCATATACAGAACAAAAACGTCCCTGTGTGCATGCACAACCGCAAGCCTCTAGCTTTATTGTACTTTCCGGGTACAGTCGGGACATGATGTGTAACCAAACACGTCTGTCTTGGGAGGTCCCCTCTCTCAGATGCTTGCTGCTGGGGCACCCGTCTCCTTGCCAAGGAGGCCTCCTGTCCCCACTCAGCCATGGGCCTGCTGCCGCAGCATCATCCCAACGTGCCTGCCCGGCTTTTGGGAGCACGCTGTTTCCCAGGGCTCCCACCAACCTCTGCTGAAGCTGCCATCAGTGGTGGTTTCCTAGTCCCTCGGCAGAAGAGACGTCTTCGTAAGAAAGCCTGTAAGCAGAGGGGCGCCTTGGGGAATGGAAGGTATTACGGAGAATAAGTATCCCCTACACTGCGGACTTTCTGACTCAAAACCTATCTTCGTCTTCTCTCTGTGTTTCTTTTGACCAGCAAGCATCCAACAAAGACCAACAGCTATTGGTGTCTGGGGCTGGCTTCCAGACAGGGACCCAGCGCTTACAGGTCCCCTGAGATCCATCTCCCCTGGTGCTACAATTTGTTCTTCACCCCGAAGTCCAGCACCCAGCAGAAATCCAGGGCAAAGAGAGAGTTGTCCAAAACCATTTTGTACCACAACTAAATAAAATCACTTTCCCATAAATCCAGATGTCATTCCTCTCCGCATTGCTGTTATGCTTTCCCAGTCACAGGCGGGAAAAGAGTCTGAACTCGGCTCCTTTGTCCACTTTGACACTGTTATTTTGTCTCTGGGAAAGATGAAATCAGGACAAGTGAGGATCACTGGTGAATTTTGCACTTGTATGGGGAAATCAGTCATTGTCACTCTTTTTGAACTAGTACCCCAAGTAAAAGAGCCAGGAATCCTCTTGGTCTTTTGCTGGCAGAGGTCTGTGGTCAAACCCCAGCATCCTTCTGCACTTTAACAGGTCTTGAGCTTTTGTATGTGGGAAGATCTGTTGTAAACTGATTTAATACAGTGCATTTCTTAACCATAAGATACAATCAAGCCTGAGAGAGCTGGATGATCTGAGAGTCTGGCCCTAGATGCTGTAAGAGGCTTTTTATTGTCTTGTCCTTGCCCAGGCACATGCGAGAGGTGCCGGGAGCCGGCAGAGCGGCTGCTGGCTGGTCCTGGGGAAGCCCAGAGCCTCTGCAAGGAAAATCCCAGCACCTCTGCAGTTAGCATGGTGCTAACTAGCATAGCTCCTCCTAAGACACTGTTTCTTTTAAAACCTTCCCTCAGAGTTACTAGACAGATTTTGGACTAAATCAGCCACATCAGGAAAAGGAATGGGAACGAATGAGGAATAAATACAAGTATAAACAGCCTCTTTTTTTGCAGCAATTTTGTGAAGGGTAGGGCAGGAGACAAGGGCACTTTTTTCAAAAGGGGATCTTGGACTCATGCTGGTATCCGTTACCATCCCTGCCCTTTCCCGTGAGAGGAAGTTTTCCGTGCTCTCCTCCGCTCTGCCTTCTCGGGGTTTCTTCCCCTCTTCCGCATGAACTTTGCCTGAGCCTGCGGATCTTTCTTTTTAAATGCAAAACGAAGAAGGGGTCGGAAGCTTGGGGCGGCCCCCCGTGGACCCACCGCCGCGCGGACCCCGGGGCCTGGCGGAGCTGCTCTCGGCTCTCCCCGGGGGGAGCGGCAGCCCCCGTTAGCTCCCCGCTGCGCCCGCCCGCTGCCGCGGCCCGGCCCGACACTGAGCAGCAGCGTTTCGGGCTGGCACCTTTCCCTGAAGCCTCATAAATAAAGCCGTAAATAAGTTGCAACAGAAAAGGCAGCGAAGCTGCATCGCCGCGGTCCCGCGTGAAGGGACACCTGGGGCGCCCCGCCGGCCGCAGCTTCCAGCCCAGCCCCGCCGCCCCGGGCAGAGCCCCCCGTGGGGGGCGGCGGGGCCTCACGCGGGGCCGCCCGGGGCACCCGTGGGCGCAGCGGCGGGGGCGGCCAGCACCTCCCGCTCCCGCTTCTTCTGCTTCATGCGGCGGTTCTGGAACCAGACCTTCACCTGGGCGTCGCGGAGGCGCAGGGAGCGGGCCACCTCGAGGCGGCGGGCCCGCGACAGGTACCGGCTGAAGTGAAACTCCTTCTCCAGCTCCGTGAGCTGCCGGGTGCTGAAGCTGGTGCGTGCGGGGCAGGCGGGAGGTTCCCCCCCGCACGGCGCCGCGCCGCCTGCAACGCCGAAAAACACCGCGCTTCAGCGGGGGCAGGGGAAGGGAGCGGGGCGGGGGTCGGGGCGGGAGGGGGGGCAGAGGGGAGCCGGGATGGGAGCAGCCCCCGCCCGCGCCCCGCCGCCCCACTCACTTCTCCCGGGCGGGCTCCGCTTCGCTCGCATCCACTCGAAGGTGCGGGGCGCCGCCGGGGCCGCCGCGGGGGCCGGGGAGCCGGGCGCGGGGACGGCCCCGGGGCCGGGCGAGAGGCGCCGCAGCCCCCCGCCGCCCGCCCCGGGGCAGGGGCGGCCGGGCTCCGGCGGCGGCGGCGGAGGCGGGCGGCCGCTCCCGGGGAAGATGGACGTGGCGAAGGCCGGCGGCCCGGCTCCGCGGGTCGGCCGGTAGCCGGGGCCCGGCGCCGTGGCGGGGGCGGCCCCGTACCCCGCCGCCCCCGCGCAGGCAGGCGGCAGGGGGGGCGCGGCGCTGGCCGCCGTGCCCAGCGCCAGGAAGGCGCCGTCCCCCCGCCGGGCGTAGGGGGACTGCGGGGTCCCGCGGCACAGCCCGGGCGGGAAGGCGAGGGGAAAATACCCCAAGTCCATGGCCCGCGGGGCAGCGCCGCTCCCCGCACCCCGCTGGGGCAATATTGCCCTAATATAGGGTCGGGAGCGGGGCGGCACGTCCCGCCCCGCGGCCAATGGGAGCCCGGCGGGGGGAGCCCGCACCGGGGGTCCCGGGCGCCACCGGCTCCCCTGCCCACACCCGGTTGCCCAGGGCCGGCGTGGGGCTGCGGGCGGGCAGGCAGCTCCCCCGGGCCCTCCCGCGGTCCCCCCGGGACAGGGCCGCTCGCTCTGGACTCGCCGGAGCCGCCGCGCAGTTCGGAGCCGCTTGCCGGGAGTTTGGAGGGCGGGTGAGCCGGCGCTTTCCCGCGACCCGAGCTCCCGTCCCAGGGCAGCTCTGCCCCCTCCCCTTGCCCCGCTGCCGGCCAGGCCCCCGGAGGCTCCCAGGGGAGCCCAAGCAGCCCGGGGGAGCAGCCGGGGGCGCGGCGGGCTGCGCAGGCACCCCCAGGCTGTCCGCCCCTGGAGCGGAGGGGGCTTGCTGCACCTCGCGGCACTTAATGGCCTCGCTCCATCAGATAAGTGCTCTGCAGCCTCTCAAAAGTGAATCCCCGGGCTCGCCCCGTTAATGGGCTTTCATTTTTCCCTTGGTGATTCGGCATTGTTTACTGAGCGTTTGCAGCTGGCAGCAAGTGCAGCGAGTTGCACTGCCCAGCCAAACCCTCCAACTCTCTCTTGGTTTTCATTCTCCCAGAATGGCAGGGAACAGGAACAGGAACAAGCCTGGAGGAGGTGAAGCCTGGACCCCAAAAGTGATTGTCTTTCCCTAAATGGCTCCAAGTGATGCTTGACCATCCAGTCTGAGCTACACATATGCTTGATTTGGATAATGATGGGTTTCATCCAACTCGTGAACTGATAACCATGTGTCAGTGCAGTTCAGAACAGCAAAAGGGTGCGCTGGGCAGAGGATGCTTGCACTTTGGTGACATGGTGACATGACAGACAAGGAACACGAAGAAGGGCTACATCATGCTGCTTCGAATTAGACGTGTAACCTTCTAAGTCTTAGGAGGTGGATGTGGACTCAGATGGGAAATGAAAGGGTGGTACCTTATAAAAAAATATTTTATTTCTAAATAACAGCATGAAATTGAAATGCCTTGATCCATCAACCAGTGCGTTCCACTCAACAGCCCAAAGAGGACTAGAAGCTCTTGGCCGAAGTGCTGCTCGCTGTGGTCAGGAAGAGGCCACAAATTTTGCAAGGACCAGACATGGTGCCAACCACCCAAGGGCAGCCAGGATCCCCAGAAAAGGAAAATTTCCACGGGGTCTTTTGTGGATTTCAGAGAGCTAGGCTGGTGGCAGGGAAGGGACACCTTGGGAAGACACAATCAGACCATTTCACTGACTCAGTCTCAACTCTTTCCCATGGAGACTTGTGCTCTGCAGCTCAGCCCCAGCTGCCCCACCGTTACGCCCAGCTGATGGTTCAGAACAGGCCTGGTTTTCTTTCCTGCAGAGGCCCTGAGAGGACACATCCCTGGGACAGGCAGACACATGCCCACAAGGACACAGGAGCGCTTCCCTGCATGTGGGCTCTGACCAGCAACGTGGCCTTCTATCAGCCCCACTTTCTCCCCAGCTCATCCAGCCCATCTGCTATAAAGCAACTATTACAGAGCAAAGGCTGGCCATCCTGATTACTGCTTTAACGTGCTTGGGACTCAGTCTACAGACAGCACTGTCGCTGTAAGCCCAGAAACCCAAAGTTAGGTGTTCTCCAGACACAGACATGTTCACTGCTCCGGGCTGTGCTACTCTGCTGCACTAATAATGTGGTATCACCTACATTTCCATTTGCAGAGGATGCAGGTATAAATTAAAAGAACAGTTTAAATCAAATACACCTTGTCAGGAAACCTACATTTTGAAGGAGGGGTTAAATTCGGGATGATACAAACTTGCTCAGCACACGCATGGCAATCAGAGTGGTTTGGAAAATGTCATCTTTGACAAAACAGAAGCCTGGGAACACGAGGCTTTCTCTTTAGCAGAGAAGGCTGTCCACACAGGAGAGCATCTGTGCTCTTCAGTCTCCCCTGCTGTAAAAACTCCTGCCCGCAGTGAAGCAAACAGCACTGGCTCTGGAGGAGGGCTGCTACTTTACTTGAGTCTTCTGTTTGCAGAACGCAACTCATTTAATTACACCTAAAGCTGTGTTTTAAATGCTAGAAGAGCTGTCCATGTTCACACCAACATATGATCTTTCCATTCATCTGGCTGGATTCTGTTACCGAGTTTCTCGTTCATTACCTGTTTGGTTTTGCAGCACTGTTCAAGGATGAGGAAAGCAGAAATCAGTGGCTAAACACAGGCAAAGCATCTCTTGTTGCTGCTCTGGCTTTTGAGGGGGATGCAATTTTCTACGCTCCTGAATGTCACAGTGTTCAGACTTAAATAGCTAAGTCCCAGTGATATGAAGTTGAGCGACTGTAGCTGTTTTTTTGCAAGAGGTCTAATGGGAAAGAATCCCTGGAAGTCAAAGGAGGAAGAAGAAAAGTGGGTTAAAAAGAAGAGTGGGAGGAACATGATGCTGTCAAAGGCAATTTGAGAATGGCTGGGAGGTTTAGGGACGTCTGTGCAAGCAGTGCAGTGATGGCACGAGCCAGGGGAGCTGCTGGGGCAGAAACATCTGTGAGAACAATGGACCAAACCAACCCTTGTGCCAGCACGCTTCTGGAAACATGTGGTCCCCTGCAAAGCCTGACACAGCCACTGTGAAATTAAGACATGATGTAGGAACAAGCCCAGCCAAAAGGCCCTAAGCCCTGTTGGGTGCAGACACTTAGCAGCAGTGCCTCAGGGAGGCTGCTTGAGCAGCATGTGTGTTGAAGGCAATGGCAGCCCTGAGCCACAGGGACTACTTTGAGGTTGGGGCGTGTTGTCTTTCCTCTCTGGAGCAAGCCTCCACCCTCTGTGCTTGTCACAATAGCTAACACACAGGAGATGCAACAGATTCCTCCCCAGCCCTCAGGAAAGTGATGTGGAAGGTCTGGCATGACCTTGTTGTTGCCCCTCTGCTGCCACAACATTGCCAGGTGGGGAGAGCTGGTTCTCAGCGGTACGTGGGGATGTACATCCATGGTGTGGAGACAGCCAGGGTGTGGGTGGGCATCCCGAAGAGAGGTAGGCAAACACTGGGGATTTAAGCAGTGGCCCTGTTAACACAGGCAAACCATCAAAGGCCCCTGGGAGGAAGGCTATCAGAGAAGAAGGAGAAGCTCTGGGGAGTTTATTTTGCAAAGTGTGAATAAAACCAGGGATGTACAGAGACCCCAGGGCAAAGAAGGGGAATCATCCTGCGGCTCCGGGGGAGCCAGACTCAGCTCCAGCACAGGCACAGCCCTTCCAGGCAGGCAGGGCACTTTGTGCTCTTCCTGAGGAAGGTGTGTTTCCCTCCGCCATCGATATTTCCCTGCCACAAGCTCCCCTTTCCTGGCTGACCCCTGGGGTGGTTTCACCAGGCCTGGGACAGGGACCTCTCCTCTCCCAGTATGTGGGATTAACTACAAAGATCCTCTGCGTGAACACAGAGAAGAGGAAAGTCTCTCCCTCCCTCTGTAAGGATTTCCCCAGAGGAGTGATTCCCCATGGGCCCCTGTACCGTGTAATTCCCTGTTTCCTGTCCCATGGCTGTGAGTTTGGTAGGAAGGAAAAATTGCGCGTATTGATAACCCAGAGGTATCAAGGTAAGCCACACTGCTGTGTGCAAAACAGAGATGTCAAAGGTTTTGCAGCCAATATTTCTGCCTTGCCTAGCCCTTCTTGCTCCCAAAGATCCTAAAAGGTGGCCTAGATTCCTTGGAGGAAAGATCGAGGGTACGCACCTCACTCAGCATGGGGTTGTGTACCCTCTCCCAAAACTTCTGCTGCATATCAGCAAATAAAAAAAAAAAAAAACCTGCGTATCAGCAAATAAAGAAAAAATGAACCCAAGTGTTCAAATTGTACATTCAGGCGTATTTTTACCCAGAAGACCTTCATCCTGCCTAGTACAGATCCCGTGCTAATTTTGTTCAGCTTTGTGCTTATGATCATTGTAGCTGAGCCTTTCTGGGGTTCATCCCAGAGCTGTTCAGGGTGCTCCGGGACCCTGGGCTCTGAAGGTGGAGACAAAGGCCCGCCTCTGCTCCTGAGCAGCATCTGTAGAGGCCTGGGGATGTGCAGGCACAGACACCTCACTGTGTCCCCTTTTGCATCTCAGCCTTTGTGACCAAAGGAGCTCGGTGCTGTCCTGCCACGTAACTCCGTGGCTCTCGGGCTCCAGGACTGGGCTCTGCCTCTGCTGGCCGGAGTTTCTGGTCGAGTCCCAGCTGGCTCAGGCCCAAGCAGAAGTAGGAGGAACCGTTGTCGAGTGAAAAGTGCTCATCATGTGATTGATGACCCTTAATAGAGCCAGCCCCTTCCCTCCCCCGCCAGCCCCACTCCCAGCGAGGATCACAGCATACCCGCTGCCACTACGCACATGGGAATGGAGAGCTGTTGCCCATTCAGGGATTAACCTGCTGCTCAGTCCCTGCAAAGTAGCTTCGGCCAACAGAGCTCTGGTCCAGCCCATCTCATGCCTTTTAAAAGCAGAGGTAGCCAGTTCATCAATATATAACATCACGTGGTGGTCAACCAACCACTGCAGCCCTAATTGCCCCAGCAGCACCAGCCCCTTTGTGCTGCCCGTCTGGCTCCAGCTTTTGTTCCCAGGCAGGTCTGCAGCAGCAGTGCTGGATGCCTGGGTCTCTCCGCCGCGCAGCACGCTGCACCTTCGCCGGGCTGCCATTTTGTGTGGCCGCTGGGCACACATGGCAGGCTGGCACATAGAAGGATGGCATCGGAACCTGCAGCTCCTTCCCTCCTTCCCTGGCCGGCAGCTGTCAGGGAGGCACCCTCCCAGTGGTAACCCGGCAGCCCCATCCCCTTTACCCTCTTTTTTCCCTAGCTGAGTAGTCCCTTCTGTGCCTGGACCTCCCTGTAGGCTTTTTCATAGGGCTTGCCATGGGGTTCAAAGGGTGTGAGACCCCAGTGGTGGATCCTGCCTTCAGACTTCTTGCCATGGAGCTCCAATGACCCAGCTGGTCCCCAAGAAAGTCAGGGGGATTCTAGCTGGTGCTGGTGAGCTTGCTTTCTTGGCCAGCCTCCCCTCTGTCTGTCCTTGCCTCCTGGGTGTGCAGCCAGTTGCCTACTCTTCACCCATGGACAAGGGTGCCTGCAGCCCCAGGTGACCCAGGGGTGGTCCCATGGTGGCAGCCATGTGGGATGCCCCAGAGTCCCTCCCTGGCCTGCCCAGGGACCAGGGCTGGGAGCCTGCGGTGCTCTGCCCAGGGAGCACTCACTAATGGAGCAGGAGGCATTTGGCTTTGTTTTCCCAGCCCCACATAAGTGGCACCTGCAAGAAAGTGGCATCCCTGGGAGCCCCTGGCTGTGCCTGCCTAGGTCCCCCTGCCTGGGTGCTGCTCACCAGGTCCTAGACAGAAGGACATGGATGGGACCGCCCTCAAAAGAAACAGGGCGCAAAGGGGCAGCTCAGCCCTGCACTGACTGCACAGAGCTAACACAAAGCCTCATCTCCTTTTTGCAGTGGGGAAATGGCTGCGGCCCCATTAAATGGTGGGTGAGTGTAAGGGCCAGACCAACAAGTGGAGACCCAAAACCCACTGATCTGAACAGGAGAACCTGCATGGCTTTGCTGAAGCTTGGTGCACCCCTGATGCCTCTCAGCCAGTGCTGTCGGCTGCTCCCCACCCCAAACACTGCTGCAGCACTGCTGGCATTTAGAGGCCTTGGCTCAGTGACCCTGTTACGGGTCTGGAGCAGATGAAGGGAGCAGGGAAGGAGAGGAAGTGGTGCTCGTGCTCCTACTTGCAAAGAAAGGCAAGGCTGGGATCAGCCCCAGGCTTGGCCTTGGCTGATGAGTTGTGTTTTAAATGGGTGACCAGAGTTCAGCACATCAGATGCTGTTGCAAAGGAGCTGAGTTTCTATTGAGTGTGAAAGGGCGTTGGTTTTAATTTATGGGTTTTAAATGATGGGCCAAGAAAAAGTCTGGCTTGTGCCAAAGTGTCTCTCTCCTCTAGATTGCTGGTGCTTGTACAAACATTGTAAAAATGCCAGCGATCTCGCTAAAGTAACATTACTTCTAATAATTAGGTTATCATCACAGACTTCTGTCGCGTTACAAACGAGACGCCTCTGCCAGAGTCACGGAGAAGAAAGTGAATTTATTTACAAGAAGATTCCCCCTCGCACATGCTCCTCCTCCTCCCCCACTGGAAACCAAGTCTGCAAACCCCCTCTCTCTGCAATATGAAAATAATTCAGGGCAGTGTGCCTCAGTAACACCGTGTTTGTGGTCAGGGTTCCTCTGAAACCCCCTTCTTCCTCAGATCTGGGGAAGGGCTATCTATAAACAGCCTTTTCTTTCTTAACAAATTTAATGAAGGACTAATAGTGTAAGTCAGAGCAGACGCTGTTTGAAGAACAGCCTACAGAGCATGAAGGTGGGAAACACTTGGGAAAAGCACATTGGGTTACACCAGGGACGGCCCTGCAGAAATGGTGCCTTGCCGTTTTGCAGGTAGAAGCAGGTGATGCAAAATACGTCGTGTTTTCAAGAACACACAAAAAAACCTACGTGGACAATTTCAGCCGTGGGTACATTGGTTACAGAAAGTTTTGGAGATACAAACATATATATATATATATATAATTATGGAATATTATAGAAGTGTAATTCATGAGTGGTGCTTAGCCTTACTTTTTGCGTTGTTTCTATGTTTTGTTTACTCCTGGATGGAGCTTCTAAGAAACAATTTGTGTGAAAACTTTCATAGAAAACAATTTTAGGGCTCAAAATGGTTAAAATATGTCTCCGAACAAAGTAGTTTATTCTGCTCTGTTTTGTTTACAGATCTACAACACATATATCCAAATTTGCTTGGGTAAAAGTGAAATTTAACAAAAGATACACTTCTCAACGTAGCACGACATTGTTAAAATTGCACAGAGGGGAAAATAAAACCCTAGGTAATATTTTGAATTGGTACTGTCCAGCCAAACACAAATATCAGAAGGCGAGGAAGAAAGCAGGGAGCAGAAAGAAAAGAAGAAGAAAAGAAAGAAAGAAAACTTGTCTGTGTTGCCCAGAATCGGAGGAGTTAAAATCTCTCTCACAATAGGAATGCCAGGTCCTGTCATTAGAGGATGGAGTAGGAGCCGCAGCGTTTGTCAAACCGGGAACTGGCGCGTCGGACGGGTCGGTGGGGAACACAGAAGTTCGGGTCAATCTTTAATTCGACACTTTTAGAAAGAGATAAGAATAGTCTTCTCGGAGCGACATGTACCGTCAGGAAGAGACTTTAATGACAACGTTTACAAAAGAAGTATCTCTGTAAATCCAGCGAGGGATTCAACACAGCCGCGTAACTAGAGAGGAGGAAACACGAGGGTTCAGAGCATCGTTCCTTTTTTTTTCCTTTTTTTTTTTCTCCTTTCTGGTTTTTTTTTTCTTTCTCTCTTTGTTTTGTTTTTTTTTTTTTTTTTTTTTTTTTTAAATCCTTCCCCGTGTTAGCTGTCCCGTCCGTGGCAGAGAGAGGCGGCGGTGCCCCCGGTGCCGCGGGCAAAGGGGACGGGACCGTCCTCGCCGGGCGCGGGGGGAGCGCGGCGGCACCGCCCGGCCGCTGCCCGCACCCCGCCTCGGCGGCTCCCCTTCGGCTGTACGGATCTGATTGTCAATTTTCTTTCAAAGTTTATTTTTATGAAAAACAAGAGGAAAAGCTCGGGCTTCCAAAGATGTCTAAAAAATTGATTTATGGTTAGTATAAAGACAACAGTATAAATAACAAAGGAGGCGGCAGCTGCTGCGCAGATTGCTATGGAGACCCTAATGAAATTAGCACTATCAGAGGGTTTCTAATTTTTTTGCGTTCTAAGCTTCTAATTTCTTTCCTATTTCAGATAGCCAGAGTGTAATTAAAAATAAAATAAAATAAAATAAAATAAAATAAAATAAAATAAAATAAAGAAAAGAAAATAGCCCACCGAAATAATAATTCGTGCGATAGATACCCAGTCAATAAATAAATGTTAACCTCACCGAGGTTTTTGTATGCAGGATTTGATCTGAAACGAGATGGCCAAGCGCCCCACTTTGCAGATCGCCTCCTCAAAGCGGCTGCACCCCCAACTAAAGGTGGCCTCACCCGGCCGAGCCAGCTGCCGGCCAAGCCACCGAGGCGCTCGAGTGGGGCCAGCCGCTTAGAAATAAATACTTTAAAAATACTTTCGATTTTTTTTTTTAAAGTGTAACGGCTCTTCGCGTGATGTCAGTTTGTTTTACTCTATTAATGACTTACGACTTGCTGTCTTAATTAATCCTTACATAAACTACAAACACCAGCCACTGTTACAACTGTTCAAGACTACTCTCTCAACTAGCTCAGACCGAATATACTAAATAGGTGAAATGTAAGTCACCACGGACCTGAATCGCTCTTCCGAAGTACTGGTGAAGAAACTCTACAAATACCCACATAAATACATTAAGACGAGGATAAATAATCAGTGATACAAAAATGTCTCGCTTAAAATAATAAATACATATCATTTAGTCCGATGCGATCCTTACGTTCCGGAAGAATCCATAAATTAACTTCTCTGAAATAAGCTTACGCGCGGGCGAGTTCCCACCGCTCACGACTGGTCTAAAACACCTCAGCATGACGCGCTGCTAACACTACGGCATCTCTAAGACTTACCTTCAAGTACACCAAGCTTATCAGTCCCTCGGTTGGCAGTATATTGCACTGTCATGCTTAGCACAGCTCTAAGAGAAGGGCTCCTGCTCACGGACCTACTCGGGGCTGCGGAAGAAGGAAGGGAGCTGCTAGGGGAGACAAATCCACTAACACTGTTGGCACTCGAGAGCAAAGTAACACTGTCCCGTCAGAAAAGTGAGGTAATGGAGAGGGGAGCGGGCCCCGCCGGCCGCCGCCCCGCTACAGATGCGTGAGCTTGGGTGCCTCCTGCATCCGTCCCTGAGAGGTGTGGTGGGAGGAGAGGTCCGTGTAGGTGGGGTGGGGGTCGCAAGGTCCGTGGTGGTGGCCGCCGGGGATCTGGGCGGCGCAGCTGTAGTCCACGCTGGCGGAGGAGGGGTGCTGCAGGTGCCCCAGGTTGAACATGGGGCCCGAGGCCGGCATCGAGTCCACGAAGTTGCCCCCCACGTAGACGGGGCTGCCCTGCAGGCTGGGGTTGGCGAAGCCGCCGCCGCCGCCGCTCTGCATGGGGTGGGGGTCGTACTCCGCGCCCGCGTAGCGCTTCTGCTGCGGCAGGCAGCTGCTCAGCGGCGCCGTGTAGGCGGCCAGCCCGTACATGCTCTGCTGGGATTTGGCGAAGGAGGTGGGCGAGGGCGCGTCGTAGCTGAGGCTGTTGACGCTGGGGAGCTGGCTGGAGTAGCCGACGTGGTTTGGGCCGCTCAGGGGGGGGCTGCGGTCCGGGGACTGTCCGACGGGGGAGTGCATGATGCCTTTGGCTTTCTGGTCCTTTTTGTACTTCATCCGCCGGTTCTGGAACCAGATCTTGATCTGCCGCTCGGTCAGGTTGAGCAGGTTGGCCATCTCCACCCGGCGCGGCCGGCACAGGTAGCGGTTGAAGTGGAACTCCTTCTCCAGCTCCACCAGCTGCGCGCTGGTGTAGGCTGTGCGCACCCGCTTGGAGGCCGGCCCGGGGGGGCTCTTGTCCTCGCAGCTCTCTCCTGCGGGGAAGAGGCACAAAGAGCCGTTGGTCCCCCCCGAAAGCCCCCCCCCGGGGTCCCCCGGAGCCCCGCCGCCCCCTCCCGCTCTGCCGGCGCTCGGGGAGGGGGCGCGGGGGGCCCGGGGGCGGCCTCCCCCCCTCCCTGCCCGGCATACACCCCCCCCGCAGCTGCCTCCCCCCGGGGGCCCCCTGGGGCCGCCCATCCAGGCGCTGCCAGGACCCGTCGGAGCCGCGCCTGCCGCCGCCGGGCGGGCAGGGGGAGCGGGGCGGGAGCCCCCAGCCTGCCCCACCCGCAGCGCCCGGCAGGGCTGGGACCCCCGAGCGGGGCGGGGGGGCGGTGGCAGCTGGAGGAGCAGGGGACAAGGCGCAGGGCCAGGGGGCTCAGGCCGAGGGGTTCAGCCCGAGGGACTCAGCCCGGCTCCCCGGGCGGGCGATGGGCCAGGGCGGGCGTGTCGGGCTACCTGAGGGGGCGCATGTGCTTTTCTGCTTGGAGTTCTGCCGGGACTCCTTCATCCAGGGGAATATCTGCTTGCTGAGGGTGGCGGTGGCCGAGCCCGAGGAGTTGGGGCCCCCCTTGGCTTTTTTCGGAGGGGGTGCGCTGGGGGGAGGGTTGGGCGGCGAGGAGGGCGGCAGGGCCGGGGGCTGCTGCTCGCCGATGCCCGGGGGCTGGCTGCCCCCGGGGCCGCCCCCGGCCGTCCGCATGCAGCTGCCGCTCAGCTCGCTGCCCTTGTGGGCCGGGGCCCGGCCGGGCGCCGAGCCCTGGACGGAGCAGGCGGAGCCGGGGTACTCGCCGTCCAGGCCGGCCGGGCCGTAGGGCTGGTGGGCCGCGCCGTAGGGGTAGGCGTCGGCCTTGCTGTAGGTGTAGCCCCCGAAGAGCCCCGCGTTGTCGTAGTAGGCGGCTTTCTGCATCCTCCGCTCTGCGATCGCCGAGGCCCGCGGCCCCCGCTCAAATAACATTGACCGCCGCCCCGCGCCTCACGTCGTCGGCCCGGGCCACTCGCAGCCACCTGGGGAGGGGGACAGCGGGGACACAAAAGAGACCTTCAGTGGGGCGCGCCGGCTGGGAGCGGCCGGACCGGCCCCCGCACGTCCCGCACCCCGCCACCCCCAGCCTCCCCTGGGCGGGTGGGCCCGAGGGCAGCGGGGAGGGAGCGGGGGCACCAGGGGGAGACTGGGGGACATCAGGGAAGGACCGGGAGACATCGAGGAAGAAACAGGGGACACCAGATGAGGAGCAAGGGACATGAGAGAAGGAGCGGGGGACACCAGAGAAGGAGCAAGGGATATCAAGGAAAGAGCAGAAGACACCAAGGAAGAAGCAGGGGACACCAGAGAAGGAACAGGGGACACCAGAGAAGGAGCAGAGTCGCCAGGGAGGGAGCAAGGGACACCAGGGAAGGAGCAGGGTCACCAGACAGGAGCCAGGGCAAACCGGGGCACACCAAGGAGAGAGCAGGGCACACCAGGGAAGGACCGGGGGACGGCAGGGAAGGAGCCACCCGAGAGCGATGGTGCTGGTGGGGACGGGGAGACATTGGCGGCCCTTCCTAGAGGCCACTCTTTGAGGCATTTGGGGGGATGTTTTCTTTCTCTGTTCTGTCTTTGGACCGTTCCCGCACGAATTTGGCGGCTGCAGGCGAGGGCTCTCAGCGAGCGAGGCGAGGCGAGGCCGCGCTGGGTGGCGTCCCCGGGGACCCCGCCGGCCCGTTTCGGCTGAGAGCCCCCGCCGCCCCCTCGCCCGCCACGCGTGCGCAGGGCCGCGCCGGGCTGACATGATGGATTGAGCCCGGGCTGCGGCCGGGCAGCGGCAGAAAAATCCCGTCCCCTTTGTAAACCCGGCCTCCTTCTTCCCCCGGATTCCTCCGGAGTTAAAGTATAACCGGCGCCATTCACTCCCTCCACTTTGCACTATAAAGGAAGTCTCAGGTCAGCTCCTCTATTTTAATCCTGTGATGAATTAAATTCCCTCACCCGACGTTTCTCGTCCCTTTTATTTGTCCCCAGTAGAAAGAACCTGAGACGTTGGAGATCATTTTTAGGGGGTTCTCTTCTTTTTCCAGTCTGCAAACTTGTGGCGCTCCCCTCCCCGGCCCCCTGCCTCCCCAATCAAGCTGCTCAGACCGAAAAAGCACGGTCCCCTTAGGGCAGATGTTTTGGGGCAGGGGGGCTGTTACCTTGCCCCTTGCTGCTCCCGAAACTTCTCTGCGCTTGTTGCAAGATAGAAACTCGTCTGCAATTTTGTTGGGGTTTTTAATATTCCCTGTTCTTATTTTTCTTGTCGGATAGGGGTTTTCTCCGACATTTTTAGTAGTTTTGTAAATTAACACATACTTCACCCGGCAACATAAATCTGTAACTCAACCTGTCTTAAGGATTCATTGTATTTCTCCAGGTTTTAAGCCTATTAACATACCAGAGAAGAGTAGCTGGAAATTTTTGAACAATGTCCGATAATTACCATTCTCCAGCCTATACTTAAGCAATTCTACCAGAGAACTGCTCTTTCTCCCGCAGCAATTGGCACCGCCAAGTACCGCTGGTCTGTTCTCTAAAATTCACCGGGCAACTCCTCTGTGTAACTCGGAACAACCTCAGCGAGCTGCCTCCCGCCGCCGCTCTCGGCGGTTTATCCCCTGTCGCAAACCGCCGCCGTCCTTTTCTTCCCTGAACAAAAGCCTGGGATGATCTGCGAAGCTGATGGAAACGGGAAAAGAGCTATTTTCCTCTCCTGGGAAATTTTAGTAAAAAAAATGTCTTTGGAAATGGACGGTGGCGATTCAGACGAGTTTTAATGCGCCGTGATAATCTTGACGAGTCTTGAAAGTATTTTTGTGCGAAATAAGTCTGAAGCTCGTTTTCCACTTCTGTCATCTGCATTTTCGGGAGCGATCTGGACTGAGGACTTTTGTTAGCACAACACCGCCTTAAGCGTAGGCTTTTATGTGCCTTGTAAAATATAGTTCCCAAAAGAATACGCAGAATCTTAAGAAAGAATATTGCTGTTAAGCTGTTAAAAGCCTTATTTCTTTTCTGAAATACCAACTGCTTGTGAACTCTGCTTGAACCTAAAAAGGAGGGTATGGGCCATAAATCACATGGACAATGCTCAACTGTTTGGTGGCTCATCTTTAGATCTTAAAAAGAGAGAGAGGGAGAGAAAGAGGGAGAGGGAGAGCTTTCCAGGTTTTGATTTTCTACGAGTGCAAGGCCCGGGGTGATGTTTTTATAGGTAACACCAAAGCAGGGGCTCAACACTTGGTGGTTTGGCCAGAAACAGCCTCCAGGAAAAGAAAAAAAAAAAAAAGTGACATCCAAATGGTGAGGCCGAGCCGTGGGAGGTGGGCTCGGAGGCACCGGGGGTAGGAAACCGCGAAGTATCCATGTCTGTGTTTCAAATTTCCCTTCCTCCTCTCCAGAAAGGTTAACCTCGCCTGAACTGTTAGGCGTTGCACACGATAATGGGGATCTTTGTCCCGCCACTGGTTCCAGCGTTTTTGGAGGTTACCGACCCTCTCACGGCTCTGTCTGGGGAGCAGCCGGGAACCCACGCGTCCACTCCACGCGTGTGCGCGGAGCGGGGCGGCCCACACCGGCACCGGCCCGGCACTGCCAGCCACTTTCCTCCCGACACTTTCGTATTAAGCAGTTCTCTTCTAAAACTTCCACTACACTTAATTCTGCTTAGGATCAATATCTAATATGATACCGAATAAATAAGAGGCGGTGAGAGCGGCCAGCGGAGCGGTTATTAAAGCAGCCGGAGCTCTCAGGGTGCATATCAATGCACCTGTCACTGCGGTTTGTAACAAAATTTATGACTGCTAGCGCCGTGGCAGTAAACGCTCTGGCCAGGAATGAAAAGGAAAACACTTCCCAAGCCCCGGCACTTTCAGAAGTGCAAAGCAGCCGGCGCGTAGGAGGGAGCCCGGCAAAAGAATCTCCCGCTCGGCACGTTTCCCGGCCGCCGGCCCGGGGCAGCCCCGTATATAAGGAAAGCGCTGGAGCCGCCGCTGTCCCCGGCCGCCGCGCCGGGCCGCGGGCAGGGCAGCCGGGCGGCGGGGAGGGCAGCCGGGCGGCGGGGAGCCTCTGCCCTGGGCGGGCGGCCGGCGACCCGCCGCTGGGGCTGCGCCTGAGCCGGGGGGGGTCTCGCCTTTGGGGGAGGCTGAGAGCCCCGCGGGGGGGTGGCTGGCTCCGACGCGGAGCGGTGGCCGCCGTGGGGCCTCTTAAACCAGCTACCGAGCTCCCCCCGGGGAGCCACCGGCTCCCCCCGGCTGGGCGCAGGGCTTGGCGGCTCCCCAGCCGGGCTCGGCTCCCCCTGACCCCCGGCTGCTTTCCGCGGGGCTCTCTGCGGGCTGGTACCGGTTTGGCGTGGAGGGCGCCGGGCTCGGCCGAGCAGCGCTCCCGCCCCGCGGGCCGGCGGCCGGGTGCGGGCTTTGCTCCCTGCCGAGGGCCTGTCGCGGTGGGGAGCGGGAGGCGGATGGAAAAGGAAATGGAGAGAACTCACCACACTTATGTTTTTTCTTGATTTTTGACTTTAACTGTGTGGGTAGGATCTTCAGGTTCCTTGGGATAATCCGTGGGCACAGACCTGCAACAAAAGTGAGAAGTCTCAGCGGAAACGGCTTTGGTTTGGACTTTCTTCCTTAGGACTTTGTTAATAAACGCACCTCTCGCCGGCAGCCCCTCACCGTGTCTCTCCGTCCGCGTCAGATCTTTTACCAGACAAAGGGCAGATGCTTCTCTTCATTTATTAATAGCGCTTTGAGAGAGGCGGGGAGCAAAGAAAGAAGCAAAATACCCCGGCTGCGGGTCGGACGCGGGCAGGGCGGCCTGCGGCGGCCGCTCCGCCGGGCTCCGCGCACCGGCCGCGGCCGCGGAGCCGCGCCTGCCTCCCCGAGCGCCCAGCCCGGGCCGAGGCGCGGAGAAGCAGCGCACGGCGGGGAGAGAGCCCCATTGCGGGGGAGCTGCGGTCACCCCCGTCGGCCACAGCCACCGCAGCCGCCGCCCGCACCCACGGCCCGCGGAGCGCTCCGCGGGTCTCTCTCCCTTCCTCCCCCCACTCCCGGGTAAGACAAAGATAAGCGAAGAAACCCCAGCACGGAAAATAGGCCACAAATATTTGCGGCTTGAAATGAGCATTTTGCATTTGGCTGTGTAACGTGTCGACTCAGGACTTTAAGAACTCGAGTGCCAGAAAATCCCCCACAAAGAAGCCCGGGTCATTATAAAGACGATATCTAGCCACCATAAGCCTTTGAAATGACCTTTGGCTCGCATAGCAATAACTCACCACTTAATGAACAACCAACGGAAGCGCCTCCAATAGCTCACAACACAAGAGAGCTTACAACTTTCCACCAAGTCTTCTCTCTCCCTACCCAAACCCAGTAGGATGCAACATTGCCCCTCCAAATCACCTTAATTTATGCTGGCAAACTGGAGTTAGGGAAATGGAGCTTCATGATTACACATGATGCTCGCTCAGGTTCTTGGCCCGGGCCTGTCCCGGTAACGTCTTATATAATATATTCACGTCGGCTTACGTCAACTTTAAGTGCTTTATTTTTTTATTTTTTTAAAGAGAGTTCATTAGAAATAGCACTTTACAGGGTGTATGAAGGCAGCGTAAGTTGGGTTGCACCTTAGCCCCTGAGTGGAGAGATCATAATATTGCAAAGCGAGTCATTGTTAGCCGCTGTTGATTAACACGGTAAGTTTTCATTTTGTGCCTAATTAATTATCGACTTCTCATCCCTTTCCGAAGCAGGTCCTCAGCCTCACAAGCGATAGCCTTCCTGCTCTAGACATGCTTTACTTGGCGAGAGCTTGGCCAAATACCGAGAGTTCCACGGCCGCAGGAATAGCCCCCAAAGTTTGTTCTGCGGAGAGGGGAGCCCGGGCACGCCAGGGCTGTGCTCTGCTCCCAGCGCCGCTCCTGCAGAGCCCAGCTCGGAGAAGAAGTTGCCAGAGCTAAACCCAGGGAAATCTTTAGAATTATCCAGGCGTGGGCCCAATATAGGTATTATTGAAATTTTAGGTGAAGTTATAAGTGAGTGCTTCCATCGAGCCAAATGAAATGCTGCTTGCAGTAATTGGATTCAGCTGACTAACTTGGCAGGCCAGCAGCTTGGAGGCATACAGCTAAGAAAAATGTTCACTGCCTTTAACTTCTGATCGAGCAGAGCAACACGCAACAGAAAGAAAAGAAAAAAAAAACCCACCCCACCCCAACTTTCTCGCCTTCCCCTCGCCTCCCTGCCCCGTCTCCCGCGGGACGCCGCGGCCCCCGCGGAGGGCTCGCCCGGGTGATGCGGGGCGGGCAGGGTCCGCGCAGCCTGGCACCCGCTCCTGCCCGCCAGCACAAAGCCCGGCTCTGCGCGGGGGCTCTCTAAGAAACACAACCCGCGAGTTCACCCGGGCTCCAGGCAGGCCGCAAGTCAGTGGGAAGAGGTGCTCCTGGGAGAGCCGGGCTGGCTGCAACACCCCAAGGGGGAGCGGAGCTGCCAGCGGGTGCGGGGAGGCTGCGTGGCCGCTTCCAGCCCCCCAGTCCGCCCAGAGAGGCACCGGTCCCCCCCAGGCACCTTCCCACCGCCTTATCGATCAAACCGCACAAATGCAGGGCAAGAAACTTCTCGGCAGATAAATATCAAGCCGTGCTGCAAACAGCGTGTGTAACTCGAAGGCATGAGCATACCGGTAACATCAACACTAAAACAACTGGGGGAGGAAAACAACAGCCGCTGAGGAACACGAATGCACGGCGAGGGGAAAAGGTTCGGGAAGGCACTTGGCAGGGATATTTAAGAGACCCTATGTAGGGGCTACATTACCGATGAGCCTATTTTAAACCGCCCTTTACAAATCAACACGGCTACCCCCTGCCCGGCTACCCACGGCAACGCATTAACGTGATGCTCAATCTTACTTTGGCAATGCGAGCATCTAGCAAAGTTGTCTCTCCCTCGTTTCTTCACTTATTTGAAATTCCCTTCCTGAACCACCGCAAATTGGGAGTAGGATAGGGATAAACCTCTTCCCCTAGCCTTTGGGAAGGAGTCCACTTTTTATTTAAAGAGCATAATAAAAAGAAGATACAGCTTAAGACGTTCAAGGAGGTGGAAACCACTCCATGCATTTGCAGCCGTTGTGGGCAGAGATTGCAAACAAATTCCAGACAGTCTCTGAGTAAAGGCGATAATGCAGCCCCTGTGGTTAAAGGTCCCATTTTGTCATGCAGTTGCTTACCTGTGTATCAATTTATCATAAACCTGGGCTCCTCACTTTTCAGGATCTGCGCTTGCAGTTCTTAGAATATATCCTTCACCCTTTGTCTGCAGACAATACTCTCCTAAACCTGATCTTGCGGTTTTACAGACATTTCCATACACCAGAATTCCCGATAGAACGAAAACAGGCTCAGGCTCAACTACCAATAAAAGAGAGCGAGTGGAAATCGGAATTTGTTGGGCTTTAAAAAAAAAAAAAAAAAATCAACACACAACCCTTTAGCCATCAGCCTCCTGCAGCCAAAGGCAGCAATTGGCCGGCTCGTGTTTTGTTTTGGTTTTAAATCGTGCGGCCATTGATGAATTTTGGGGGCGAGCAGGAGAAACCCCTTTATAATCAGAAATATAGGCACTGCCTTAAAATACAGGCATATTGTCCCACGTGATCGCGGGAGCAGCTCGCCGGGGCCGAGGCAGGCGCGCTCCCCGCGGCCACCCGCGCCCCCACGCAGCGGGGCTGCCGCGCCGGGACCCGCGGGGCGGGCTCCCCCCGCGCCCCGCTCCGCGCCCCGCGCACCGGCCCGCCCGGCCGCGCTGCCCGGCCCGCTCTCCTCCCGCAGAGCTCCGCGCCGCTCCGCACCGCGGCGGCCGGCGGCGGCGGCGCCCGCACTTACGCGCCCCGCGGGGCCAGCGGAGCCGGGGAAAAGGTGAATTCCGCGGGATGATCCCAGGGCGCAGAAATTCCCGGCGGAGAAAGAGGAGGTATTTGGGACCGGCTGCAGCCGAGAGTCTGCGCCGGGGGCAGCTCCGCAGCAGCGCTGCTCTGGCCGAAAGGCGCTGGGGCTCACTGGCGTGCGCGAATTTTTGTTTTCTCCTTCTCCGTGCCGGGAAGATGCCGGGCAGCGGGGACTACCCCTGTCTGGAGGCTAAAGAAGCGTTGGGGGAAAAAAAACCCTCATGACATTTGTGCGTGTGTGTGTCTGCCCTGAGCCTGCCTCCCCCCCTCTGTGTGTACGGAGAGACATAGAGCAAACCCGATGTATATCCGTCATGTGTGCCCACAAAGCTCCCCAACAGTTCCAGTTCGGCAAAAGAAAAAAAAATTATATTAGCTCCTCTGATTTTTCTAACATATCTGTAGCTATAAATACACCACACCTAATCTAACATCTGCTATGATTTCATTACCATCCAAAGCATGGGGATGTGACAGTAACGTATTACCTTACAATACTAACCGTAAGTGCATTGTAACATTTATCTAAATTACATTGCTTTTCCTGACTTTGCAAACCAGTTATAAAAAGATTGGAGTCCAGTGATGGAAACATAAGTTCAATGTAAATTATTGTGTACGGCTTCGGATTTATAATCCTATATTTCTTCGAAACGATGCACTTAAATCTCGCCTCAAGTAAGAGGTAATGGTTCTTTATATCCTTTTCCGTCAGCCATATATTTCGGCGTCCGGGTAGTTTTGCGGAGCCCCCCGCGCTCGCGTGTCTGTGTGTACATACAGCAACCCCTACACGCACAGCGTGTTCTGCATACTTGTGTACATACACACAAAGCCGAACATAATTCTGGCCGCTGTTTAGACATTTTGGATGACGGAGAGGTCTTTCGCTTCCTACACAAAAGTGCGAGGGAGAAGTTGGGCACCGGTCGAGCAAAGAGCACGAAGAGGATTCGGAAGAAAACGCCTGTTTGGAGGGCAGTTCGGAACCCCCTGGAAAAAGCCCCACAGCCCTCGGGTGTCTTTTCAGAGGCTAAGGGCAAGGGAAAAAAAAAAAAAAAAAAAAAAAGGCGGAATTTAATGTAAAAATGGAGGACGGCTGAAAGAAAGGAGCGCCTTCGCCACCGCCACCAGAATTAAGACATCGCAAAGGGGACTGAAAAAGTATTAAGGAAATGTTAATCCTTTGGCTGGTGGGACTCCAGCTTTGCGCGAATTTGTCTCCAGTAAAGGATCTAAGACTTCTTCAATCGGAGCATATGTTCATAGAGCAATAAAACAGAAAGATTTACAGTCTCCGCCCGCCCCCCAGCAGCCTCGCACCCTTTCAGGAATTACTTATGATGATTTATAACAACAACTCCGGCAATTGTCAAACTGATAAAATAGCCCGGGCTATATGCGGGAATAAACGCTCTTATGAAAGGGCTGCGATTTATGTTCGGGTCCATTTTACTGCGTGTCTTGGTGGAGTTTGGTTTCTTTCCCGGACCAACAGGATAATATAAAACTTCATTGATAAAAATGTAGGAGTTCCCGTGAAGTAGGAAATCTGTTCCTTAGTCACTACCCAAGCACATAAACATTTGTCATCTTTGAATAATTGAATTAATGTGTTATTGTTTGAATGTATAATTCATAACATAGGAAACTTTGTCTCTGTCCTGCCACCGAAACGGAAGTAATAAAAAGCTACAATCTAGGGCTTTTTAGAAATTACTCCGGCAAGGGATAATAAAGAATATCCTGTTTGTAGAAAGTATTTCCAGCTGACTCTGGGATTTCGCAGAGAAATCTCAGCCTCGCTCTCCATATTCTACGGAGTTTATGGAGACTGGCTTTGTATAAAAACACAAATCCGATTTCCCCCTAGTGCGGGCTATTGATCGGGGGCTGGGGAGGCGGCGTGCCCGCTTCGGAGGCTGGATGCGCCCGGGCTCGTCCGCAGCCCGGCGCCGGGCGGCGAGGCTCGGGCGGAGGCGGGCGGCGGCGGGGGCAGGAGCGGGCAGGGGGTGCGGGGAGCGGGGCCGGAGCCGGAGGAGCGGGGCCGGGGGAGCGGGGCCGGGGCCGCCCGGCCGGCCTTCCTGCCGGCGGCGGGGGCAAGGCGCGCTCGGCGCCGGCTCCGGCCCCTCTGCAGCCCCGCCGTCAGGACACGGGGCAAAATTTACGACCCGGCTTGCGGAGGAGCTGAGGGCCTTTCCCCGCCGGTGGGAGCGGGCGGCGGCTGCCCTGGCAGCCGCATTGTTCCCTCCGCGCCTCCCCGCGCAGGCGGCCGCGGTCAGCGCCGCCGCCCCGGGAGGCGGTCAGCCTGCCTCCTCCGCGGGGCTCCGCGCCGCTCCGCGCTCGCCCTCTTCCCCCCGCTCCCTGGGAAGCAAAGGTCACCGCTTGCGCCCGGTCCGGCTCCCGGCCGCTGCCGAGCTGGAAATCAGGAAGCAGCGTGCCCTATTTGTCAAGCGTTTGACAGCTGAGTTCATTAAGGCTTAAATAAGAAGGAATAGAAGTAAAAAATGTTTACGTACCGGGCGTCTCTTTTTCGGCAGCTACCAAAGAGCTAGGTGTGCAGAGAGAGGGACTGCACCCTTTGTATATTATATTCTTGGGATCTCTTCAGTTTTCAAGTCTGATAGAGTCCTTTGCTTGGCAGATTAATGACGACTCCCTGTTTCTTAAGGGACGTGCTGAATTAATTATTTCGCAAATCACGTGGTCAGGACTTGTAGAAATCTATTCTTATCATCTTCCTTGCACTTTGAAATTCTGCCTGTTATGACTGTTCCTAGCAAGATTATTTTGGTCTCTAGGCTTGAGGGGGGTGGGAGAAAAAAAAAAAAAAAAAAAAAAGGAAAAAGAATCAGGGGAAAGGGCTAACAAACATGGCCGTTGGAAGCGGTGTGGCTCTGCACCGAGAGGTCCCTATTTACTGTACTGTACAGTGAGTGGGCTTTGCTATTGACTCTGCCTTTCCCCTTCATTCTTACCTTAACGACTAGTGGTGATATAATATACAGAACTGTATTGATGTATCGGGAGTAACAGGAGGAGCCATTAAGCAGGAGAGAGGGAAAGTATAATAACAAAATGTGCCTCGGTATTTAAACTTAGCGAGTGTGTGCTCAGAAAGGCACACGCACCCTCCCCTCCGTGCACTCCGGGCAGCAAGGGCACACGCCTCGTCCTGTGCACCACGCTCCTTCCCCAGGCTGAGCAGGAGACTGGCTTTTTGGACTCGTGCCTTAACCACGCTCCAGGAGAGAACGAGTCCTCAGTGACAAATATTTATGGCAAAAACAGTGCAATCGACTTCTCCTGGCCGGAGGTATGTGATATTGTCTGAGGTGCTTACGCAGGGAAGAAAAAAATGATGTTTGCCTTAGGTGGACAGGAAAGTTTAAACTCTCCAGGTTTGTGTTTTCTTGTGATCCTTCGTTTGTATCGGCTGAAAAAGTGAAGCTTCCTGCTCAGAGAAAGCTACTCAGTGCATCTCAATATCAAATGTCCATTTCTTTTTAAATTGATACGTTCCAGGACTCACCTAAAAGGCACACATCTGTGTGGGGATCGAGGTGGCTTCAGGTGTGGCTCCTTGCCTCCTACCACACATGCATAAATCCGGGAGTCATTCTAGGAGGGCTTGTTAAATGCAAAGCAGTAGCAAATGGATGACAGGCACTTTTAACTGCAGCCTAAATGTAAATATAGACTCCAGCTTGGCCTAGAGTCACACCATTATGGCTGGGGCAATCAGCAAACCTGTTCAAAGGGACATTTGGAAGGATGCTATGCAGAGTCACTCATCTTTTAACACTGTAATGATGGGAGGGACCAACATTTTCACAGAAGAGAGACCCACCTTGTAGGGACTGTTTGTTCAAGGTACAAACCAGAAGCTATTTCTCTACACCTTTTATTATTTCAAATGTATATGGAGGGCTTACATCAAAACTACAGGCGACAATTATTATAAATAGTGCTTTAATCAATGGCAGCAAAACATTGGCAAAGTCTATAAAAAGCATCACACTTCAACAGAGATGAGAGTATTGCTGGACAATGCGACCATTTGACAAAGGCTCCAATGCACAACGTTTCACCCATGATAGACAAAAATAACCAGCTTCCCTGCCCACACAAAATAACTCCGGGGGAGGGTTAAAAACCAATAAAAAATAAACCTCAGGTTTGTTTTCCGCGGGAGATAATGTCCAGTGGGTGCTTCTGGTCGTTATTACAGACATTCCTGACCCTTCAGGGCATTGGCAGCTGGAAACTATTTCTTTTGGTACTTTCTGCCTCCAGTTCACATATTCTGCCAGCTTACAGCACAATTACGACTATGTAAACTTACAGTGCCCCGGCCTCGCTCAAAGGGGACTTGCAAACAGGGTTGTAAGAGCTGTGCCTGCTGAACCCAACACTCGTCCTGGAGATATTAACATTTCAAAAGACAATGAGACAAATTCTGCTCGCAGCTACATCCCTGTTTGACTTCAGTGGGCGGGGGAAGGAAATCTGGGAGCAGAATTTGGCCCTTTAACTTTGGGAGCCATTTCTGTCAATGAGAAGTACAAAGCAAGGATTTGCTTATCCAAGGCCATTATTTTCCAGAACTGTACCACAGATGCCAAAGTTGGTAGCTCTCTCTCGAATCACACACTTGCCCTGCTCCCAGCCAACTCATCACAGACTTTAAGTAGACAGCGGGAGTCCGGGAGGGGGATTTTCAAGAAGATCAGCCAGAGAAGTTTTTCTTTTTTTTTTTTCCCCCTTTCCCCCCCCCCCCCCCCTTTCCCTAGATTCGTATGAAGAGCAAAGGCAGGGCTTTGGACAACTGTGGAGACGAAAGGCCGCTACTGCAGGAACCGGGTGTAACAAAACTTGAAAACTTGGCTCAGGAATTCCCTCCTCAAGCGCTGCTGCTCACTGCTCTCCATGCCAGAGAAAGGGAAGGGTAGTTTGGGTCCAAAAGGTTAAGGGTTTAGAGGTCACTCTTCCCGGCTGAAATACAACTAATCGAATAGAAAATTTGTCCTCTGGGTGAACCTGTTCCTGCAATTTAGCCGAACTTCAGTAAAATACCTTTTCAGCTTCTCAACGTGAAGGCGTCAGAAAAAAGACGTCTTTACTATGTATGAACTCGGTGCTTTTTGTCATAGAAACAATGATGCGAATAATGTGGGAATATCCATCTTTAATATCACGACGTGGAGATATTCAAGTATTGCCATGTGCAAGTCTGAGAACTGGGCTAACCCTAAGGAAGAACAAAGAGTTTTCTCCAGGCTCTAAAACAAAAGACCAAGTCTTAAAGACAGTTTGCGGACTGCTAGGAATGAGAAAAGGGCAGAAATTAACCGCTGGCCACAGTTAATGCAGCCGAATACACTCCTGTTGAAAAGCTTGCCTTTTATTTTCGAATTCATTCAAGCCCGTTTTGGCCAGTGTTTTCCCGAGCGAGCCCAGAAAGCAGTGAGTCCTCGGTGGGAAGCACCCAGCCTGGAGATGGGCACCCCCTGCTCTTTCCACCTCCCTTCAGCTTTTGCGCTGGGTTTCCTTCTTTGCCCCTTTTCTCTTTAATAAAGGAATCATCTCGTTACAATTTCGATGATATGGTCCCTCTGCCAGGCTGCCCTGAGGGTACAGGAGATAAGGGCTGAGCTTTAAAACCGCCTGAGCCGAGGTGTAAGTGGCTGAGGCAGCTGGTTTGGCTGGGTTTGGTAGTTACAGCACACTAAAACTTTGGCACGATGCAGCCAGCAGCCAGGGACAAATCCGTGGGTATTGGACCAGCTCTGCTCCCATCCAAGCCTTTCGCCTTTCCCTGAAAGCAACTTGCTGAGATTTCCAACCATTGAAGTCATGTGTTGTGGTTTGCCTAAAAACAATCACTGTTCTTAAAAAAAAAAAAAAAAAAAAAAAAAAAAAGAAAGAGCCTAGCAGACCAAAATAACCCCAAAACAAAACAGCAACCCACATAGCCTCTCTCTCTCGGGCAGAAAAGAAATTTAAAATCTGATTGAAAGAATGCATTCAGCTTTCAGCTTTGAATGGCTCAGGTTATATCAGAAATTGGATTAATTTTTCACTCCGGGGTTTTCTGTTTAGTTTTTTGTTGCGGGGGTTGGGTTTTTTGGTGGTCTTTTCCCCCCCTTTTTTTTCCACCCCCATTTTTAAATGAGGTATCGATGGTTTAAAGCACAGCGCTGAGCAGAGCAGACTTTGGAAACAGATTTCAAGCCTGTTAGCCCTGGATGGCACACGGTAAGGAGCAGGGAGGCTTCTCCTATTCACAAAGAAGGCAATTCAAAAACAGGGACAAGAAAGTTGTGTACGTTCAAGACAAGTAAACATTATACATGTGTTCATGAGACTGGGAAGGAGAAATACTGTATTTCAGCTCCCCTTCCCCGTTTTTGGTTTGACTATTTTTCTTTTTATCTTCACTCTTCTACGTAACAAATAAATAAATACGCTAACACTATCAGTACATAAAATAACCCGTTTTCACTTAATTCCTATGCACATCTTCTGAGACGTTATGGAAATGAGCAAGTATTTTCATTACACCAAGAAAGGTAAAGCAGCACAAAAAGTTCACAATTACTAGTCTTTATGTTCAAATAAAAGACTATGCTATAAATCTCCTGTCCTCAAGTTGCCCAAATGCATCCTCCCGAAATTGCATGGGATAAAAAGACAATCAAAAGTAAAAATCCCAGAATAAAGCATCAAACCTTCACTTTCAAATTCAAAACTGAAACACAGGACAGTTTCATTTTCAATGATTTATTACTTTTTATGGACAGAAGGTCTCGTTTAATATTTTCCCAATTCCCACTGCCTGCATGATGCGTCTTTTTTTCCCTCTCTCTCTTTCTGCCCCCCCCCTTTTTTTTTCTTTTTTAGGTTGTGCTAGCAGAGGCAAATAAAATAAAAGTCCAAAGTAGTGTCATTTTGTCTCCTGTGTACAACGGTACCTTAAAGAAAGATGACAGTTTCTCGAGTCCTTAGCTGCTACATGCAGGTTCTGCTTGGGCAGTGTCAGTTATGTACAGTACTGGTCAGAAGCGAAGGATGAAATGGAAAATTTCACCTCTTCTACAAAGTTGTCAAGTCAGTCTGATGGTCCTTGGAACCAGTCTGTAAATGGGGGTTTGAACCAGAGGAAGAAGACCTGCCCTTCGTGTTGGGCAGTTTGTGGTCTTTTTTCCACTTCATTCTTCTGTTCTGAAACCAGATCTTGATCTGGCGCTCAGAGAGACACAAAGTGTGGGCTATCTCGATACGGCGGCGCCTGGTCAGGTACCTGTTAAAATGAAATTCTTTTTCCAGTTCTAGGACTTGCTGTCTGGTGTAAGCTGTGCGGGAGCGTTTAGGTTCCCCTCCGTTGTAATTGGGATTCACTGGGAAAAAAATACGGAGAACTTTACAAAGCTAATCTTGACTTGCCGGTTCGACTTTACAAAAGAAAACCTTACGAGCTGCGAGCATGTGGCCGGGCTGGATTCGTCCCAGTTGCTTACAATGGACGGGCTGCTCTCCCCCTCATTTAAGGCAGGCGCTCCAGGCACACGCAGCGCAGCTAGGTAGGCTGGGAGCCCCTAGCAGGCTCCTAAAATGGAGTTTTTCCCCTGCACGGCAAAGCCCCGCATGGCCAACGGCCTATTTCCTCAGCAATAAAAATTTATGACGAGTGTAATTGGCTACCTCGGCTTAAAAAGCTCGTCCACGAGTCTGGCAGGGACTCGGGCGAGCGTCGCTGAGGACGATCGGAAGCAGGGTAGAAGAGCAAAGTAAGAAGAGGATCCTTACCCGAGTTAACATGGACTTTCTTCATCCAGGGATAAACTACTGCTGGCTGCTTAAGTGCTGACCCGTTTGGGGGTTTGAGGGCCGGCTGCTGGCTGCAGGCTCGCGAGTTGGACATTGGAGGCGGTGGACAATGCTCTGCTTGGCCGGGGAAGTGGCTCGCCGGGCCGGATTGCTCCTGTCCGTGACCCCGCGGCTGCACGGCAGAGCCTGGGGCATTGCTACAGCTAAAGGGCTGCTCGCTGTAGTTTGACCGTGGGTAGAGTCCCTGGTGCTGGAAATCAGAGCCCTGCGAGGCACTGTAGTACTCGGCCCCCTGCTCGCCTAGGTAGCTATTCTGCAAATATTCCTCGCAAGGAGGAAATTTGGGATCCACATACTTAGAGTTCACCATATACGAACTCATGGCCATTAATTTCTGAAGGTAGAAAATACTAATTTTTCTCGTGTTGTCTTTTTTTCCCCTGCCATAGAGCCCTCCTACTTGCTGTCAACTGAATAAAGTTAGGCGGGCATGTGACCGGCCCGGCCAATGGGGAGGCGGGAGCCGATCACCGGATTTCTCCGCAGCTCAGCATTTCCACCAATTTCACTCCATAATATCCCGGTAACCGGGTGACCCCCCTCCCCGGCGGGTCGCACCCCCCGGGCCAGGTCCCGGCGGTGCGGGGACGCTCCTCGGGCGGCGGCCGCCTCCCCGGCCCGCAGGTAGGGCCAGCCTTTTGTCCGAGCCGCCTGCCCGCAGCCCCCACCGACGGTGCCCCGCCGGCCGATTGACCAGCCGCAATCGCCAGCGGGGTTCGTCACCTCGCTTGAAATAAAATATCGAAAGAAATACGCGGAGCGAGGAGCTGAAGTGGGGTTAAAAGGGAGGAAACGGGCAAGGAGGCGAGGAAAAGAAAAGCCATCAAAGAAGAGGGTAATATGACGTACAATAGATCTGTCCTGTCTTTGTCTCGCAGAGGTCATCCAAAAGTTACCAGAATTTAGTTCTGCTGAATAAAATTAGGCAATCAGTAACTTCTCATTCACTTTCAAGCCTCAATACATATGTGTGCACACGTATGGGGGCACACAGGCAAACGCCCACGTATATACACGAATCTGTACACGCGTGTGAGTAAAGTCATACAGATGGCAAGAAACCGTTCACTTTTAACCGCTGAAGTTCAATCAATTGAGCTGAAGACGGCATTTAATTAGGTTAAAAATATCACGGGTTTAATGAGGTAAATTCGGTCTTCATTCATCAATATCATTCCTGGAGCACAAGTAAATACATTCCAGTGAGGCGAATGCTGCTTTTGCTGCTGTCGTAAATATTTTGATGCGATCTGGACCCTTGACAGAAAAAAATTGCTAACTTCTGGCAGATCTAGCTAATTTATGAGTATCTTTTTAAAGATTCATTCACTGATTGGTGGATAATTTTTTTTTTTCAGAAAATTTGTAACTTCTGTTGAGATTAACTGTTTAAATTCACAGTCTGTTAGTGAGAGTTACAACTGAACGACAACTGAAATTTTAAGAGACGTCCTAAAACCTAGCAAATAGGAGCGAGGCAGCAAAACTTTTATAATTTCTGAGTGTTCGGCACGCACACGCCTTTTGATTCCGCCAGTATTTAAACTTCTAACCATTTGCAGAAAGGTGAAGTTTTTGCATCGACCATATATTCCCCTAGAATCGAATCTGTGACTATATGAATATCACACAAATTCGGTTCTACAGGGTATATATAGACAACGTAATAACATTCTGTTTTCATCTACAATATAGCAGGTCTTTGCAATTCTCTTAGTCCTTACTGTCTTCTGAGGAATGCAAACTATTCTGCTGGGACTCAGTTCTGAAATACGGATTTGCAGGAAGGTGGGATTTCAGAAAAGATTCACGCTTGGTATTATCGCTGCAATAGAGCTCTACGACTCTCCACCAATTTATAGCGATGAATTTCGCCTACCAAATTCTCAGAAAGACCTGCTGCTCACTTTAAATGCTCAGCCGTTTACGTCCTCGCTACGAAAAACGGACGTTACCGGTCAAATTGCGCTATTTAGAATAATAATGGTTAAAATAATTTAGAAAAGAGCCTTTATCTATTTAGGCTAACACGAATCTGAAGAGATTCTCCATAACTAGAAATCCTCCCCCCCCCAGACAAAAAAAAAAAGAATTAAAAAAAAAAAATCGAAACAGAAGTAAAGCAGCCGACAACAGAAACAGCGATTGGTGAAAAAGAGGAGATTAAAGGCTGGAGTTAGTTGCTCTCGGGAAGCAGAGAGTTTCCAAATTTACCTTCATCCCATTATGCTGGTCTAGCTATTATCCCTGCGAGCTGCCTGCGAGCCGCAGCCTCGCACCCTCCCAGGTTCTCCCCGCCGTAGCGTTTATGGTGAAGGGCAGGGCGAGAGGTCAGCCGAAATCATTTACAAACATATCACAAAGTTTCATTATTTTTACTTTGTCGACAGCGGCACACAGGAGTACAAAAGTTCATGAATTGTGTCTGACCCAGCTCCTCACTGCTGTCCTGCGGTCAACCTCTTCTCCTTCCACTATTTAAAACAGGCACCATAAGGACAAATAATGGTGCGGGTGTGATACATCCAACCACTGCGGAGGGCAGATTTAGGGGTGTTGCGTTTATCCGAGCGATGTGTACCGGTTTGTTTGCCTGCCTCCAACTCCCAGCTGCCTGATCTGGAGGATGCTATTTTTAAACATCTGCTTTCTTAGCACTGCGGTGGTGTCTTCTTCACAGCAAGTGCAACTCGAAACGACTTTGTGTCCCTAATCTCTTCCCCCCCCTCCCGCCCCAGATTATTTAAATCTCCACCCAACTATTTTAAGCAGCTCGCCCCGCTTTCTCCTCCTTTCTCTGAGGGGAGGGGGGATAGCACCCCCCCGGGGGGGGGCTATTAACCACCCGGCTGAACTGGCAGGGTAACACCCCCCCCCCCCAAACGGAGCTTGCGTTTGGGGCAGCCCCCGGGAGCGGCCAAGCCCGCCGAGGGCTGCCCGGGGAGAAGCGATGGGGCTGGGGAAGCAGCAGCTCCCCGCTCTCTTTAATACTACACATTTTCATATTTGTTAGACGCTGTGACCTGCGTTTCACCTTATTGCACGACTTGCTCAGACAGGTCAAAGCCAAAGAGTTATTGATGAACAAAAGCGTTATATATTCACCTCCTGTTCAACTGCCCATACAAAACGCTTTTGATCTATCAGGCTTTTTGTATTCTGGTTCATAATCAGTATGCTAAATGTACGTTGGCAGAAAACAAGTAATCCATACATTTAGGGCCGGCCCTGGAATAAAATGCCAAGGGCATCTACACAGCGCAGGGCTGAGCTACGCGGGGAGGAAAGTTACCTATGGAACAGAATTAAAACTGCAACGCTGGAGGCGATTCTTTAGTTCGTATTTAAAGGGCTCGAAAACCAATATCTCCACGTAAGGCAAAAAGAGAAGGAGAAGCCTGGCACAAGCAGTGAAAGAGATTATTTATCAGCAAGCAGGGAGAGGAAACAGGGAGAAACGCAAACAAACACAGCTCCGCTCCTCGCCAGCTCCGGGGCTGGCAGAAACAGGGAGGGCAATGTATACCAAATGAATGAATCTCCAAATATCGCAGGCTTTCTTTTCCTCCTTGAGAGACAAGCCGGTCTCAGTCTGAAGAACCAGGACTGATGCACTTAGCTCCTTACTGCAGCCAGAAAGGTCCAACAGCATTGCCTGCTGCACACAGAGCTGCTGCCCTCCCCTCGGTCCCCCCAGCGCAGCTCATGCGGGACCATCGGGGATGCGGAAACCCCTACAGCAAAAGGTTGCCCTCCTGAGCTCAGACACCCACTCCCCCCCGCGCCTTCACAGCATTTACATCCACGTTTGACCCTCCCTTGCCCGGAGAGACCTAGTACCAGAGGACGAGCGCTGCCGCCCCGCACGACCCGGCTGCAGCGTGGGCTGACCCGGCTGGCTGGCGCTGACAGCCTCCAGCCTCCTTCCCTCATTCACCAGGCTATGCCAAACGAGGTCGACGTTAGAGAGCAGGCACAACTCCGCTTTGCACCCCGTCTGGAGGAAAAGGGGGGGAGCCCGGGTTCTGAGGCGCTGGGGCACGGCGCCGCCCGCCCGGGCTCTGGGCGGGGAGGCGCTGGGCGGCCCCGCCGAGCCGAGCCGGAAAGGCTGCTAATTGCCTCGGGGGTGAAGAGCAGGAGGACACCTGTACAGCCCCAGAATAAACCCCCGGGAGGCTGCACCTTTAGCGCTAGCCGGGGTTATGACATGGTACCACAAGCCGACTCCACAGAGACTTCACATGCTGACAGCCTTTTCTCCTTTTTTTTTTTTTTTTTTTTTTTTTGTAGCAACATTCAGCAGGGATACATCAGTTTAAATTCTTCCAGTCTGAAGGGAAGAAACAGTATTTTCAAGCATCGCAAACTCTACAAGAAATAAGAGGTTACTTACCGTGGATGTCCTTCCATGCTGCCGAACCTGTTGCAATAAAAACGTTTGTTACTGTTGTATTCCACATACGGGTGATATTTCTGGAGAACAGTTACAGAGCACGTTTGATAGACGAAGGCAGAGAGGAGCTGGTGGTAAATCCTGCGAGCAGCGGAGTGGTGGGGTGGAAGCCCCTTCCGAATGAGGACCACGTTGCATTCAGGCAGTTTTTTATGAACACATGCTTTCCCTGTGACCGGGGTGTGATCTTTCACTTTTAATATTCATAGTCTAGATTTTATACTGGATAATTTCTAAAGGGATGAAAAGTCAGACCTCCCTCTTTCACTGGTGGAAAAAAAAAGAATAACAAAGGCCTTTTTTTTTGTTCTGTGGCAATCCAGTCACTTACAAATGAAATATTCAGATCACCTTTGCTAAACCATCACCCACAAAATGTCACAATATGCCAGGCAGCATCGTATCCGTGCTGAGCACGGAAAGAACTACAATTTTATAAGAATAAAGCTCGGATTACTCTAGGATAGGTCCCCTTTAAGATCACCTAATTAACCAAACAGTAACCACGACACATGCGTCTTTGTTTGCATTACAGAAGCACGGATTTGACTTGAACTTTCCTTCAAATCTCTTAATAAACACATTCAAAGATCACATTAAGGAAAACAAAAACACGCGCTCGGTCTAACGCTCCTGAAAACGCAACTTGTATTTTAGAGGAAAATACTAATATTGGGGGTTTCTTTTCTGTAAGCGATTTTTCACCCCTTCTATCGCCTTCCTACGATATCTTGGAGAGTTATTGTATTACACACAGAGCGATTGCCTCGGTATCAACAGTTCACTAGATAGAGCTTCCCAAGACTTTTTTTTTGTTAAAAAAATATTTTTTTTAGTTCTGCCCACTCTGGATAGCATTCAGAGCTTGCGAGGACAGTGGAACAATATCAGCGTTTCGGCACTAAACATTCCCTTACGGGTCCTTTCCTTTCTTTTTTATCCTTTTTTTTTTTTTTTTTTTTTTTTTTTTAATAAAAAAGGTTAGCTTCCAATCAGATGTCCCATTAAATTCCGCGATCTCGGACGGGGAGCAGCCCGCTCCTCCCGGCGCTGCCCTCGCCACCTGAGCTCTACCTGTCCCTCTTCCCCAGCAAAGCTGCTCCGCCGTGCCGGGCGGAGCAGCGCTCCTTCCCCACTCCCACGGAGTTTCCCGGGGCAGGGAGGGAGCCCGGGCGCGGCGGCGGCGGGGGGAGGCTGGTAGCGGACTTACTGCGCGCCCCCGCCCCGGCCGGGGGGAGCCGGGAGCAGAGGTGCCTGCACGGCCGCATTCCCGCAGACGGTTCCCTGCTAACACTTTCCCGATTACTGCTTCCAGGAACGAAAGCATCTGCACTTGTATGCTCTTAAACTAATTTATGGTGGGAATTATATTTTGGCTTGTCAACTCTCAAGCCATAAAACAAAGTTTATTGGAATCACGTGCTTCTAAATAGCCACTCAGGACCTATCTCTGTGGAACCATAAATAACCTTCAGCTTTAAACTTTTATTCGCTAAATAAAGGTTCGCTGAATCTGTCCTGTAAAACGGGACCGGGTCGGAAGAGCGGGGATGGGCGGGAGGTCAGCTCCGCGGCGTTATGCCGGCCTTTTTGAGGAGCGTGTTGGAGGGAAAGCTGCTAAGAGGGGAGTTAGCGCTCCCGAATTGCTCTCGAGAAGGGAGCCGGGTGCATTTTGCCGAGGGTACCCGTTTGAACCCTTTCTTTGCATCTCTGAGGGGACAGGGAAGCCCATCGTCAGTAAAAAACCCAGAGGTACTGCGGGGAGAGGATATCCCTCTCTCCCTTCCCGGGATGTTTATGGGATTTTGGTCAGGCGCCCCTGGAAAATGGTTGTGACTCGTTCACCTCGGGCGAGCCGTGCCAGGGGCTGCGGGCTCGCCAGGCACCGGGCCGACCTTTGCAAGCGACCAAACTGCTGGAAACAGCGAGGGCACCGGGCTTTGGAAAGGGAGAAAGTGTGAAGCCTGCCACAATGAGATCTTTGAGGACTGGAAGTTTAAGGAGGGTTATAAAACAATAAAACAGCCCTGGTGTGAAGGGAGCAGGGTGTGAGTTAGCAAATGAGAATTTCAAGGAGCCCGAGGACAGGAAGTCAAATGTCGCCGGCAGCCACACGGCATGCAGGAGCCCGGGCATCAGCTCCCGATCTGTCATGGCTAAGATGAGGAAGTCGGAGCGGCCAGCAGCTCCTGGTGCCCCCAAGGAGGGGCTTGTCCCTTCCCCAGAGGGCGAGGAGCCGCGTCCGCCCCGTCGGGGACCGGCCGCGGGCAGAGGGGACCGGCCGCTCCCCCGGCCCGTGGGTGCGGATGCCGATGCGCCTCCGCACAGGGGCTCAGCCCTGAAAAGCCAGCCAGCTTCAGCTCCTCGCTGGGTGGTGGCACCAGCTGGCACCAGCGGGGTGGTGTCTATCTAACCCCAGTTAGGTCCCTCCTGGTCTGCTCTTACTTGGCCATTTCCTACCGAATCTGGCTATACAAGTTTGAAATTGCCTAAAAGGGGCAGCCTAGCTGTCGCCGTACTCTTCAGGTGGCTCAAATCACAGCTGACCCATTAGTTCTTCTCCAGAGAGCAAGAGACATCCTGAGCTCCTTCCCTGCTCCTTCTTTCCGACGCGGGGTTACTTTGCTTTCCGCTATCTTCCTTGCTCTGTGTCAATGCTTTAATCATACAGCATCACCTTCGTGCTTTATTACCGGCCTAAGCTGGGGAATGGCTCTTTCTCCGTGTGCCCCCCCCTGCCCAGGGCAGCTGGCAGGGGCAGTGCGTAAGGTGACATTTCAGCAACTTCATCGGGCGGGCGACGAAAGCCCGGGGGATCCGGCCAGGTGCCCCCGGGAGAGGGGTGGGCTGCCCTGCGTGGGGCTGACTCGTGGGTCGCTTTCAGCCGGAGCACGGCCCGTGCTCCCAGCCCCGGGCAGGCGGGGGAAGGGCTCCACGGGGCTGTGCCCCGCACCGCGCTCGGGCACCCGGGCCTGGGCGCGGCAGGCGCTGGACCAGGCTCCGTGGCAGCCTCCAGCGCCCCTCCCCACCCCAAACACCCTGTCCTCACTGGCCTCCGGGGGAATGGCTTCAGCGACAGGCAGCTGCAAAAAGACAGGAGGATGCCCGTCCCCTGGGAAGGTGGGGGAAAGGCTACGGATGGGGACGTGAGGGGAAGGGTGCAACGGGCAAGTCCAACAAAATGTGGGGAAAACAGCCTGGGACGACAAGAACCACGATGCGGAGCCAAATGCCTTTGCCCCGGGCCTGGCAGCGGGTGCTGGGCACGGCGGAGGTCCGGTGCCGGGTAGCGGGGTCACGGGTGGGCTCCATCCCCTGTGCCGGCACGGGGAGCGTCACGTCCCTCCCCGCGTGTCTGCGATCGCTTCTTGGCGCGTCTCGTGGGCAGGAGAAGCCCAGGGTTTCGGGACAGGGCGCTGCCCACCAGCTCTGTTCAGGCGGGTGCGGGAGGAGAGGGGCCGCGGCGGGGCAGGCAGCGGGGCAGCGCTGCGGGCGGGCGGCCGGAGCATCAGCCCCTGGCAAAAGCGGCGGGAGCGGCGGCCCGGGCCGGGCATGTGCGTGGGGCAAACTGGTCCGGGAGGCTGGGGCTGGGAAAGGTGAGGCTGTGGGAGAGAGAGGAGTTGATGAGAGAGATTCAGCTCCCCTGTGATCTAGGGGCAAGATTAATGTTTCTGCAAGTGAGTAATTCTAGCCCTGAGATTTTGAAGAGGGAATTCGGAGGATTTTCACATTTCCTATTCTAAAATGCAGATGTGAAAGCTGACTTTGCAGCTCTGGCCAGTTCATTCTCCAGGCTTTGATGCGAGTTCTCATATTCGGGGTTGACGATCTGGAGATGGATAAGATGTGGAATGAAGTAACCCAGTAATTACCAGGTTTCCCTCTGGTAATTGTTGCGATAAAAGGGTTGAGTAAACTCAATCTCATGTGTAAACCGCCCTCGCTCTCGATGCTACTTGACAGGCACGAAGAGCAGCATCCTACCCCGAGGACCACACCGCCAGAAGATGACAGGCTCCATCTCTGGCTTTGAAGACCTACCGAGCGCCTTGATAGCCTCCGACGCATTAGCCCTCTCTGCTTTTATCACAGCCCCGACCTTTCAGCAGTCACCTCGCCGCCCATGCCCTCGCCGAGCAGGATGTGGGCATGCAAAGGCCCTGCCCGCAGCTCCCCGCGCCCGCGGGCAGATCCGGCTGCAGCAGAGACCCGGGGCGGGCAGGGCAGCGGCGGGCCGCGCCCCGACATCAAACGGGGGCAGCGGCGGCGGCACCCCGGCTCCGCGGGGGGCGCGGGCGAGGAGCGCGGGGCCGGGAGGGGAGGCTGCGGGCCGTGGGAGCGCCTAGCTGGGGCAGGCACGGCCGGGGGGCCGGGGGCCCGGGGCCCAGGGTCATGCCCGGGCACGGCTGGGGAAGGTGAAGCCTGGAGGCAACAGGTGAGGCGGAGGCAGGGAAATCTGCCGGGCCCCGGCTTGCAGGGGGCGGGGGGGTGTGAGGGGGCCCGGGGCTCTGCCCGGGGGAAGGGAGCCGGCGGGGAGGCGGGTGCGGGCCGCCGCGGTGCTCTGGCACCCACATCAAAGGGGCAGGGAAGGAAACGGTGGCTGCCCGACATCAAAGGGCGGGCCGGTGACCGGGAGGGCGGCGGGGCACTCGAGGTGAGCCCCGCCGGCACCGTGGGGAAGGCAGGGAGCGCGGAGGGGCGCCCATGGGTGCGAGTAAGGGCCCCACTCGTGCCCCCCGCCCGCCGGCCGGCCCCTCCCGTGGGCGGGCGGGCGGCCGGGTCCGGGGCCCGGGGCAGGCGGCGGGGGGCGGCGGGCCCCTCGCCCAGGCGGGGAGAGCGGCCAGGCTTGTCCTACAGCGCCTTCTCCTGGAAGAGGCCGTGGAGACAAAATGGCTGGTGGCGGCGGCCGGGGCCTGCCGCGCCCCCGGCGGCCGCTCCGCTCCGCGCCCCGGCCCGGCCGCCCCGAGGGCGGGAGCCGCGGGCAGGTGACCCCGGCCCGGGCCGTCGGGGCGGGCGCCCACCCGCGGGCAGAGGCGGCGGAGCCGGGCCTCGACGGCGGGGCCGGGAGGGCGGCTGGGCCGGCCCCCGCAGACCCCGCAGCCTGGCGGGGTCCCGCTCGGGGCGGCCCCGGCGTGGGGCGCTGGGTGGGCGATGCGGGCCGCCTCCCCCGCCTCTCGCCGCCCCCTCCCCCGCGGGTGATGGGAGGCGAGTGGTGGGTTTGGGCAGAGCCCGCTGCCGCTGAATGCACTTTTATTGCCTCTTGTCTCTGGCAGAGACCCTTCCTCCGCGCCCCGCCCGGCCCCCGCGACCTGCTGCAATGTTTATTGTGCCTCATCTTTTCCTTTCGCTTCCTGTTTTTTCCTCTCCCGCTCCAGCAGCATTGAGTGCCGCACTGCAGTAGAGCCGTAAATACCTTTAACAGCTGCCTGCCAACCGAGGGGTGAAATACTGTCTTTGTTCGGATTTCTTTCTGCCCCAAGCGCTCATAAAACACCCCGTGAGACTTATATTTGTTTGGGGAAAGAGAAACATTATTGGGAAATAAACGAATCGGCGGGATTTGCTGTTCTTAAGAGCGCAAAACCAACGTGTATTTCTTCGCTCAGTCTTATCGCGTTTCGCGGGTCCGCAGTCCACCCCGCCTGCCCTCCTTGCACCCAGCCCCTGCCAGACTCGGGGAGCAGCGGCCGCACCTCTCCTCCGGGCAACTTGCAGCAGCTAAGCGGGAGCCCAGCCTGGCTTCCCAAATGGCAGCCGGCGCCAGCCGGGCACTGCCAGGGCGCGCAGGCTGCCCCTTCCTGCCGTGGCTTTTGTGGACCCGTTCTTTTACTGCCCCTGCGTCAGTAACGCGTGGGCTAGGGATCGGCTCGTTCCTTTCGAGAAAAAAATGAGATGAGTCATAAATTCTGGCGAACACGTCGGGAAACGAAGCAGGTGTGGGAAATGTGAAGGCGAATTCTGTGTTCCGAAAATTACAGCACACCAACACATCTACACACGTACAGGCGCTCACTTTATGTAGGTGTATAAATATATATATACAAATACAGTCCTCATATGTGCCATACGTATATATACACGTACATACAGAGTTTGTTATGGATACTCACACACATAAGTATATTTAAGAGCATACACATACCTATGTGGGCTTCGATGTTAATGAAAGAAATGAAGGGGGGGGGGGAGCAAAACAAACAAGAAAAAGAGAAAAAGCAAGGAAGGAAGGAAGCCGTTTAGGAGGGGCCGACTCCCACATAAACCAGTTGGATCATAAATGCATCTGTGTATCCGTATGTGTCAGCATATGGACCTGCAGACACACACATGCACATTAGAATTCGTTAGAACATCCTGCTTTTGTTTTCTTCTTTTCCCTCAGGCTACGAATAATTTGAAAACAACTCAAGGACGAGATTTTTCGAAGTTTTTGGAGAGATTTATAGCCAAGCATCTATAATTACTGTGTCACCTAGGAGGATTCTGAGAGCGAAACCTAACGCAATACATACTTTCCAAGTTAATCTTGAAGATTGTTGCTATGTTGAAAACGATTCCTCCCAAATAATCCCCAAGCCCTTCAGCAACGCGGGGCGGTCGGCTGGTGCAAGGAGCCAAAGCGTGAGGGAAAGGCATCCTATCGCTTACTGCGGCGGGGCTTGGGTTTAGCAGGCGGGGGAGGTGCTCGGGGATGGATTTAAAAGAATTTCTGCAGCTTCAGAATATTTACCTGGGGCACGTCCCACACCTTTCCACCCTCACCGGCTGTGGTTCCGTCAGGCATTTTGCTTTACAGTTAAGTGGCTGCTTTTGAGGTAAATGGCGATTCGGAAAATTGCTGCAGTGCAATGGCACGGTGCATTTCCATCACTGACCAACGACCTAAACGCTAAATACCAGGCAGCGGGTTTTCGACTGTGCATTAACATTTTGAAAATGAAGAGGAGATGTGTAAAATATATATACGTTCAAAATAATATATTTCCAAGGAATGTATGTTCTACAGAGAACAGTAGGGGTGTAGATACGTATATACACGTAATGCGGATATGGATATATATACGTATATAGGTAACGCAGATACAGTTTACGTGACTGTTCTATCTCCTCTACATATTTCAAAATAAACCTCGATTGTTTTTTTTTTCTAGAAAAGTCGTCCCCCACTTAGCCCCCCATGACTTCCACCTGGGTAAGCGGCCGTGCGCGGGGCTGCGCTCCCGGCCGTGGCTCTGTGCTGCCCGGCCAGGAGGAGCCCGGGGCTGGGGCCGCCCGGGGGACCCCGGCGCCAGTCGCCCGCCCGCTGCCGAGCCCGGCCCGTGTGCCTCCCGCCGAGCCGGCCGGGGCCGCAGCGCGGGCTCTTGCACGGTAGAGCGGGAGAAGGATGTGCTAAGCCGCCCCGGCGGGGCGGGCGGGGGCTCCCGGGGCTGGCCCCGGGCACAGCCCCCGGCCCGGCCGGCTCAACGGGGCCGCCCCGCACCCTCCGCCCCCGCGGGAGCGCTGACCCCGGTTCTCCTGCGAAAACACCTGTTAAGCTTTAAAGTTAACGCGAGCGCCTTTCCGCCATGGGGGAAACAGACGACAGCACCACCACACCGCGCTTCAGCCTGCCGGGGGGAAAAGTGCCCCCAAAAAGGCCTTTTCTTGGAAGGAACCCCGCGGCGGGAGAGGTGCTGCCTGCGCGCACTGCGCCCCAGCCTTCCGCCCCTCGGCGCGGAGGGTGGCGGCCCGCAGCGCCTTTCCGCGCCAGACCGCGCAGCAGCCGCACGCACCCCGCGGCGTGCCCACAACAGTTCGTGATAATAACAACAACGATAACTGTAACAGCAATAACAGCAACAATAGAGATAATAGCGATAGCAATAACAGCAATAACAAGGGGCTCCGAGGGACAGGTGACCCAGCGGGGCAGGAGGACAGGGGAGCCGGCGCCGTGCCGCGGTGCGGGACGGTGCGCGGCCGCGGAGAACCGGCGGCCAGCCCGAGGGGAGCCGAGTGCTTACCGGTTCGCGGCACTGCCCGCCTGCGGAGGAGCCCGGGAGGGTCGCTGTAATCCATTTTGCGCCCGCGTAGCAATCCGTGTGCCGGAGGAGGTAGCGGCAGCGGGGGCAGCCAGCGGCGGGAGAGGAGCGGGGGGCTGGAGGCGGCGCGGCGGCGGGCGCGGGGCTCCGCGCATCCCCCCGCGGGCGCGGGAGAGGAGGCGGCGCGGGGCCGGGGCAGTGTCAGCGCGGCGGCGGGGCCGGCCGCGGGTTTCGGGGAGCGGGACACAAACATGAGGGCGACTGCCATACACCTCAGCCTAGACAAAGGTTAGGAAAAGAGGGGCTGAGGCTCTCTGAAGGCAGAATGCAGGGGGAAATTCGCCAGGGAAATCAGGAAAAGGCCATGAAAGCGCTCGCTGCCTGCACATGACCAGCCGCAGCCAATGACGAGCCCAAATAGGTCATAAAAAGGTCTATTACCAAGTTGTAAATTTTCTTCAAACAAAAAGGAATTTACTGCAATTCCTTGCGGATTTTGCACATACTGCTTCCCAGCGCCATGTTTCTTTCGCCTGCGCGCTGCGCTTTTACTGAGTCCTCGGTCCCGCCTGCCCGCGGCCTGCGCGCCCCGGGCGCGGTGGCGGAGCCCCGCGGGAACGGCCGGGGCGCGGAAGATCCGCGGGGAGAGCGGAGAGCGGGGCGAGACCCCGCGCAGCGGCCGCGGAGCCGCACGGGGGGGGACGGGGGACCGCGCTGTCCCGGTGGGTCCGTGCCTTGCCCCAACGAAAGGGGGCTTTAGCCGCATCCCCCCCCCCCCCGCTCCGCCGGGCCCTAAAAGAAACCGCATTTCCTTTAGCGCCCGCTGCTGAAGCCGAAGCCGTCGCCGACTTAAAAACAGTCGGAGCCGCTTCCCCAACGGGAGCGTGCGGTGCCCACGGGTTGTGCCGGGTGCTGTCATCGCGCCCCGGCTGCCCGCAGCCTCCCCGGGCGGGGCCGCCTCCGCCCCCACAAAACCTTCGCGGGGGCGCTGGCACCTGGGGCACCAACGGCGAAAATCCGATTCTTAGAAAGTACTCGAAAAGACTAAAAAACGGCCCCGTGTCCACAGGGAATGCTCGGCTCGGGGTCGGAATATTGCGGGTGTTTCTCGCTCAGTTTTTGTTTCAGGGAATAGCCAGAGCCCTCCAGCAGTGGCCTGCCTGTTGATTGTACCTGCCTCGAAAATAGAGCTAACAAAAATAAACACTCCTACAGCTGTAGAGTTTTTAAAGCGCTGCTTCAGGCAGCTGCACACCCGTGAATAGCACACCCGTGCAGCGTGTCCCTCGGCCGAGGCACCGGCACCTTTCGCGGTGGCTCTGCAGCACCCACGGCCGCGCAGAGCTGCTCGACGTGGGAACGGAGAAATTCCGTGAAAACCAAAGGCGCGGTAGATCCGCGCTGCGGCTCGCATGGGCGGCCTCTCGCCGCCGCTGCAGCCGCGACCCGCGCAGCGACGGCTTTTCCCTGCCGAAATACCGCTGCTTGCTCCGGAGCTCGATGGCTCCGGTTTTACCGGCGGTTTACTGATCGCCCGGGCCAATTTCTGGCTCGCTTTTCTTTTCCTTAGCAAGACTCCAAGTACGAAAGAGGCAGAGATTCAGCTGCCAGGCTACGGGGGGAAATACCTTAACAACTACTTTTTTTTAATTATTATTATTTTTCTTAATAAACAAGACAGGGACGATCCCAGTCACCGCTAGGCCTTCGCAAATGATGTGTGCACAAGGAAGTCTGGTTTTGCCTGCGTGGCTGCGTTCCCAGTCGGCCCAGGGAGAGCGACGCTAACGGAAACTTTGTCAGGAATATTTTAATTTTATTCTCTTTGTCTGGCAATTAAAAATAACTACGGCAGCAGCTCTTTCCGGGACAAATATTAGCCTAGGAAGTGCTCCGCTCGGTTGTGAAGGTCCCCCCGCAGCAGCACGGCTCTCCCCGCGGCAGGGCCCGCCGGGACCCCGCTGCGCCCAGCCTCGGCCGCAAGCGCAGCGGAAGAAAAAGGCTCATTCCCTGCCCGGAGACCCAACGTGCCGGTGCCACTGGCAGCAGGCACTATATTTTGAAAAGCGAGGAATTTTTTCTCTGCGTCAGGCTACTGGGTTTCCTTAAACCTGCCGTCACCAGCCCCACATCCTTCCTGGACACTAGGGATACCGGTGTATTTATGCAAATCCATGCAGCAAAATGTTTACTTCACCACTTTGCTGCAATTTCCCCGCGTTTACAACCTTTAACCGATTACGCGATTAAAATAAATCCAGAACAATAGCTCCGCTTGCTTCTGCCTCCCTCTAGAGCTGGCGCTTTGCAGGAGTGGAAGCGGGCCTGGCTCAGTGGCGGGGAGGGGGGAAGAGGAAGGGAAATGAAATGAACTGAACCCGCCGTACAAATCCCAACCCCGGGGACGGCGGTTCCCGCCGTGCCGGGTCCGTTCCCGGGAGCGGAGCGGTGCGGGCGGAGAAGGGCCCCGGCGCCGGGGGGGCCCGGAGGCGGCCGGCGGCCGGCACCTCCCCAGGCCCCTGGGTGTGAGTTTCCGAGCGGGGCCCCGGCTCGGCCCCGGCTCCATCGGGAGCAGGCTCGTTTCTCGGGCAGAAAATATAAATTTGTCGTGTTTGTCGCAGCGGCTGGCGCGTCCCTGCGGTTCCCTTCACGGAACCATCGCTCATGGGGGCGTGAGGCGGCGGGGAAAAAATGACGCAGAAATCTTGGTAGGGATTTATACCTCATACCTCAGCCCTCTGCCTGCTGTTCCTAAAAAGGACTGCTCTCGGCCGTCCTCTCAGATACCGCGGTCTGCGGGACCCCACCGAGGAGCGGGAGAAAGGGGAGGGAGGGGAGAGGGGGAGATAAATTAAACCGTTTTACTGATCGGAGCAGACTTCTCTCCCCGCGGCTGCGGGGAACCGTGCCGCAGGCTCTGCCCTCGCCGGCTGCGGCCTCCGCTGGGAAACGCACCCAAACCGTGCGATAACATTTAGGGGGAAAAAAATGCCCTTTTTTCCCGTTTACGCGTGGTGTGGGACCACAGACGATTACAGCCCCACGCAAGGCCACAAAAGCTTTGCATTTCTCTGCTCGTCCGCCACCCGCGGTGGGAGGCTAGGCCTGGTTTGGCCGCGGTTTGCATGGTGGGGCCGGCAGCCCCGCACCGGTCGGGAGCAGACCTCGGGGCCGGCGGGGGCCCGGCCTGCGCCCCGGTCCCGTCCCCCCAGCCGGGCTGGCAGCGGGCGGCCCCGCCGCCTCGGGAGAGGCACAGAAAAAGGCGAAGGCAGGGCCCAGGCCCACACGTCGAGGGGGCTCCCAGGGCCGGGCCGCAGCGCGGGCTTCGCCCGCAGGTGGGGCCGCGGTCCCCGCTGGCCGCTGCTTTGAGCCCGGCCTCGCAGAGCCCAAGGCTGGTGGGCGCCGAAACGTCGGTGGCGGTGACAGTGTGTGCAGGAGGCAGGGAGCAAAAACAAGGTTTTGTGTCCCATGTGCCGTTCCCAGATCCCAGAGAAACACCCAGCGTCGGAGGAAGGACAGGGGAAAGGCGCAGGAGAGAGTTCGTCCACGCGCGGAGAGGCTCTGAAGGTTACTGGAGGAGTGGATTACAAAGAGGATACCAGGAAGCCGATACATTTTATATTTGAATAAATTTGGTTTATTTTAATCAAATATCAATAGCAGAAGGTTAAATATATTTCTAAGATCTTTTCTTCAAATTTATTAAATTTATTTAATTTACTTAACATAAGATAAGAACAAGAATTAAAATAGTACAAGTGCACTTGTCTTGATTAATAAAGCATTGTTATATGTCTTGCTTATCGGTATTTATTATTAGGAAGTTTATGTCGTTTCCCGCAATCACCGTCTTTTAAGATTGCAAAAAAATATGTATTTATATCTATCGTTAGACACGTATTGCTACAAACTCTGTATCAAATTTCCAAAAGAAGTAGATGAACTGTTAAATCTAGAGATTGTTCCGGATATGGTTAAAAACAAAACAAAACCAAACCACAAACAAGTGAAGCACCCGAAGCAGAGAAATGTCAAGCGGAGGGACACGGGGTCACTCGTCCCACGGCGGGACCACGTACAAGGGGAGACGGGCCGAGATGTCGAGCTATGGCGCTGGTTATTTTTTATAGCCTTTCACAAAGGCTTTTAGGGCAAAATTTAATTCGTCTGGCCCTCAGCTCTGTCTTCTTCCAGATCATGTGCTTCCTTTTTGGCCTCCCCTTCCTTTCCCTCCTGTCTGGAAGCGGGGAATTTGTCCTTGTTGTTTTCTTTTTTCCATTTCATCCTCCTGTTCTGAAACCAGATCTTTACCTGCCTCTCCGTGAGTCCTAGTGCGTGGGACACCTCGATCCTCCGCTTCCTGGTCAGATAGGGGTTAAAGAGGAACTCCTTTTCCAGCTCTAGAGTCTGGAATCGGCTGTATGTTTGTCTTCCTCTCCTCCTACCCGGCGCTGCTGTTTAAAACAAAAACACAGGGTTTTGGAGTTTGGCGTGGTCGTTCAAAAGAAGGCGCAGGCAGGGAGCGAGGGCTCGAGTCCCCCTGGCAATGCCTGGAGAGAAGCCCCGCAGAAAGGCAGGCAGAGAAAGCAGAGGGCACGGAGGCACCTGGAGCTGTACACACGAGTGCGGGAAAACCAGCGATAGCAGATGCACGAAGCGCCTCAGCTCTCCCCCCCCCCCGCCCCCGCCCCGCATCGGGGTTTACGGGACCGAGTTTGCGGGGTCACTTTATTGCCTGGCGCCCGGGACCCCCCGGCCCTGCACCCTTCCCCCGCAGGCGGCGGCGGCGGGAGCCGGGCGAGCGTGTCAGCTGCGCCCCTCTCTCCGAGGGGCGACGCCAGGGCTGCCCGTGGGGTGGCGGCCGCCTTCTGCGGAGGCTTCTGCTTGCTCACTGTATCGCTGTGCGCTCGCAAGCCACCGCGGTGATAGGAATCGCGGGGAGAGAGGCAGGGAGAGAGGGAGGCAGAGGCAGGGAGCGAGAGGCAGCGAGAAAGAAGCGGGAGGAGGAAAAGAAAGTTTCAAACTCAGACGTGAGATGGAAGCAAATTTTTGACTGCGTCCAACCTTGTGGTCTCATCCAGGGAAACATTTGAGCAGGAGACGAGCTCTGATTTAAGTGGTCTGGTTCCTCGCCAATATTAGCACTGGACGATTTACAGTCAGGATATTGTACCAGCTCGGCCTCTTGCTGTGTCGTAAAAATCTGCTGTCTCTGTAAGTTATCGTATCCGTAAAATTTAGCGGGCTCCCCGTGACAGGTAACCCCGCTGCAGGGGGCAGGAGGCGGAGGCGCGGCGGGGGGAGGAGGAGGCGGCTGGTAGGCGGCCGTGGGGCTCCCCCCGGCCGGGTGGTAAAAGTCCGCGGCCGCGCCGCCGCCGCCCCCCGCCCCGCCGGGCGCGGGGTGCGGGAAGCCGGCGGCGGCCGCGCCGTTCCCGTAGAGCAGAGCGGCGGCAGCGGCGGCGGCGGCGGCGGCGGCGTGGCGGCCGCTCACCTCGGGCGCGAAGTGACAGTCGTAGTACGGGGGATTGATGGGCTCCCCCGCCGCCGCCGCCGCCGCCGCCGCCGCCGCCGCCGCCGCCGCCTTGTACTTGGAGTACAGCGGGTTGACAAAGTAGGAGCTCATCGGGGAGGGGGCAGCGGCGGGCGGGGGCGCGGGCGCGGGCACGGGGCGCTGCTCCCGCCGCCGCCGCCGCCGCCGGTGCCTCTACGCCGCGCTCATGCCGCCGCCGCCGCTCGCCCGTGCGCTCCCCGTTCCTGCTCTCCGTGTATGTGGTGACCAGGACTGGAATATAATCGCTCTCAAAATGACCTGCCTCACTGCTTTTACTATTTCCTATTAGGCACACAGCAGCCCGCGCACGCACACGCACACCACACACACACACACACACACGCGCGCGCGCGCGCGCGCGCTCATGAGCTCAGGGGGGACTTTTGGCTTCAGTTTACATGTGCCGCTCCTCAGGCAAGAAAAAAACCCGGCCCAGCCCTGCCCGGATCCACCCCAGCCGCGGCGGCCCCGCTCCCCCCGCCGGTGCGCCCTCGCCAGGAGCCGCCGAAGCCCCCGCCGCGCAGGGGCGAGGCGGCCGCGCAGATCCCGCGCGATAACCGCGGGCGCGCTGCCCGGGGCGCCGCCGCCCGGCCCGCCCAGACGGCGCTGCCGGCGCTCAGGGCCGCGGCGAAGCTCCGAAGCGCGGCCTGCTCCGCCGGCCGGGGAGGGCAGAGGCCCGCCGAGGGAGCCGATGCCCGGCGCGGGGAGCCGGGGGTGTCGGCGAGGGAAGCTGGGGCGCCCGAAGGGCAGCAGCGTGCAGCGGCCGGGCCCCGGTGCCAGCGGGCCCTCCGGGTCATTTCCTTGCAGGCGAGCAGAGCGCTGGGAAATGAGATGCACATTTACCCTTGACGCCGTGCACGCATGGCTGAGGCTCCAGGTTAATTGATACTTAATGGAAATCATGCCTATGAATATACTTTCCATCATTTCACCCTTGGTGGACGTCATTACCGAGGCAGAGAGAGGGAGGAAAGAAAAAAACCAAACGTGTGGGTGAGCGGTTAGCACCGCTCGGGGACGCGGTCCGAAATAAGCGAGCCCTGTTCTCCGGGAGGAAGGAAGGAAGGCGCTGCCCGGCAGCCCCGGCGCTGCCCCGGCTCCTCGGGGCGGCCGCCCCCGCGGGGGGAGCGCGGCCCGGCCGCCTGCGCGGGCCCCGCTCCCCGCGCTCCGGGAAGCGCCGTCTCCCGTCCTCTCTTCCCCGCTTCGTCCTGCGGTGGGAACCAGCTTTTCGGACAGACACCCCCAGGAGCTCGAGTCCGCCCTGTTTTGGAGAGAGACGAAAAAAGGAGGTGAAATATAATACGGGCCCCGCCAGAGCCACGTGTGACCGTCTGGTGTGAATTGACAAAAAATATTTGTGGTTACACAAAAGGCATCGCAGGCTCCTTCCCCATCACACCTCACTCACCCCCACCCCCCACCCTGCCTCCATGCCAATTAACTCGCTTTGTCTAGGTGGCCAGCCCGGCTGCCCCGCATACGAGCGCCCGGCCGGGCCCTGGGCCCGCAGCGACACCCCCGCCCGGCCCGGGGCCCCGCGGCCCGGGGCACACCCCTTTGGGAAGCCGGCGGAGGCTCGGGGACCCCCGTGCAGCCCGGGGCCAGGCGGGGGGGGCGGGAGAGGCCCGGGGGGGGGGTAACACGACTTTTTGGTGCTACAAGGCCAGACAGCAGCAACAGCCCATCGCAAGAGAGCAGCGGGAAGGCAGAAGGCCAGGCCAGGCAGGGCGGGAGCAGCGGCAGAGAAAGGCCGCCTCACCCTGCGGAGGGGCGCGGAGGGGCAGCGGCCTCTTCCCGCATCCGCGCCGGGCCCCCCCGCCCTTTCGCATCCTCGTCCCCCCGGGGCGCCGCTCCCGCGGGCCAGCACGGCCACCCTCGGGGACCGGCTCCGGCCGGGGGGCGCGGAGAGCGCTGCGCGGGGCGCGGAGCGCTGCGCGGGGAGCGGGGCGCGGCGGCGGCGCTAGAGTGGAGCGCGGGCGCCCTCTGGCGGCGCGCGGCGGCGGCGGCAGGCAGCGCCCTCCCGCCCCGCGCTGCCCGCGCTGCCCGCGCTGCCCGCGCTGCTCGCGGCGCTCCGGCCCCGCCGCCGGTGCCGCCAGAAGCCCCAACGGCTCCGCAGGCCCCGGTGCCGCCGCGGGACGGCGGCGCGGCTCCGCGCCCCTCCGGCGGGGCGCTCGGGGATGAGCCGCTCCTCCTTCGCTTTCTGCTTTTGGGTTGCTTTTCTTCCTTTTTCTCTTTTTCCTTTTTTTTTTTTTTTTTTTTTTTTTTTTTCCTTTCTGTTGTCGGTCGGGGTTTACAGTTCCATTTTCTTAGCACATTTCGGCTGCTCTCTTCCCCCCCCCCCGCTCAGTGCTATAATTAACTACATACAAAGAATGCGCCTCGTTTACACATGGCAGCCAGGAAAGACGCCTGAGCTTTGAAGACCGCTGCTATCGCGTTTTCGATCATGTTTCCCCACATATTACACCACGAATTCTCCATGTGTGGTAGTTTCAGCGTTATACGTTTTTGCCTTGAACGTGTTATTTTGTTTGCCCGTGCATTTATGTATTTACGGATTGATTTATGTAAACGAAAGTAAAGACGAATCTTTGTTCACCCCCCCCATTACACATGCCTGTGAATTATTCGGTATAATGCGGGTGCGTGTGCACGCGACTGTGCATATGTGCAAACATATATTAACGCAACCAACGGGTAGGAATTAAATTATTGTTCAATTTGACACTAAAAGTCATTTCCATCGAAGAACTGCGTTTCGTCATTCGAGACGTTTGGTTTTCTTTCTGCCATTTTGAAATAAACGCACAGAATACTGGAAATAGGTAAACAAAGGGGGGGGGAGAAAATATACAAGGTAAAATCTGTCAATCTGCCTGAGATAAAATATTAAAAAGAGATGGTGTGAGCTTGTTGACAATTTCTTACCAGGGCCTCTGCTAGAATCAACATAATATAGCTTTGTGTGGCAAGAATATTGTTTACGTGTTAGATAGAGATCAGCCCCCTCCATGATTATTTTCGAAAATATGGAAGCTAACATCGTGGGATTCACCGCCGTAGAATATCCAATAAAATACATTTCAACAAATCAGTGGACTTTGTAAAACCTCTCAGTTTCGTGACCTTCGGGTCTTTTTCGAGTCTGTTGCCTTGGCCCAACGCTGACATACTGAAATTTATAGTCCAAGATTTTAAGACCTAGTTTGTCTGCATTTTTTGGCTTTTTTCCCCCTCTAACAAACACAAACATCAAAATAAGGTGGTTTCAAAGAAAAGCGCCATAGCATATCGTAAACTCATTAGGTCCAGACGTCTAGCCATCTCAATGGTTTTATTATACCACGGTTCTTCCTGTTTTAAAAGAATTATAGGTATCTTCTCGACAATGGATGGGAAGCAATGCAACACCTTTTCCTGGCACTGCATGCTTTTGCCTTTTTTTTTTTTTTTTTTTTAATAGAGGTAAAAAACATTAAACACCAGGTCTCTCAGCTCTCCCCTTAATCTTGAATTAACCGAATTGCTCGTAAATATTTACGGGTCCTTCATTTTAATGGTTGCTCTTTAAACAAAGCATTTTTTACAATGAACTTCATCTCAATTATCTTGATAAAGTCATGTGTGTTTATAAATGCAGAAGGCATGAGACGCGTTGCTAAATGAGCTCTCGCCAGCAAAGCTGAACGTATGGAAGCAGCCGTGTCCCCCCAGAGCTGCCCAACCTTCAGATTAAAGAGCGCAGAGATTAGAAACGGGGAAAAAAAAAAGAAAAAAAAAAAGAAAAAAAAAAAAAGAAAAAAAAGGTTTAAGCGAATAGGCATCATTTTGCTTCCCTGGCTCTGGAGGGCCGGTGCGGAAATATTTCCTAAGTTATCCCAAGAGATCGCTGTTGTTTCGAAGGCCGCCCGAGCGCAAGGCGCTGGGGAGCAGCCGGCGCACCTACGCGGCGCGGCGCGGCCCGAGCCGGCCTCTCCGCCGCTGACCTCCAGGAGCAAACCCCTGGGAGGCGAGGGGGGGGAAAGCGGTTTTCCTCCGGCCTTTGTGGCTGCCGGAGGTGCTGCTGCCCCGGCAGCGCGGCCGGGCTTTCCCGCGGCCCCGGCCCGGCAGCGCTCGGCCCGCGGCGGGCTCCGCGGGGGCTCCGCGGAGGTTCCGCGGCGGCTGCGCGGTGGGGCGGGCGGCGCGGAGGGCATCGCGAGGGGCGCACAGATTTCTCCTCTCACAGCAGCGCTGTCGTTCGGTCACGGCAGACTTTATTGTGTAATAACTGACAACAATTACAACAGGTCCGTAGTTCGAGACACGGGGTGGTTAATTAATACAACAGTCACCGGGGGCAGGGACGCCAGCTAGCCGGGGGACCGGGAGACGTTAGGCCTATTGCGAACGGCTTCAAGGATGAGACAACCTCCTAATAGTGCACTAAAGGGGGGGGGGGATAGCTCGTGGCCTCGCTGTGGCATCTATTGCAAAGGAGCGAAATTCAGACCTAGGAAGCAGAGGTTTTGGGTAAGGTTTCCTCTTCGTAAATCGTGGACAACACAGCACCCCCATTGATTTAAGCGCCTGTAATTTAATATATATTTTATTACCGTAAATATAATTAATTTCCTTACCTTTTCATTTTGGCAAAGTAACTATCTAGACTACATCACTTTTAAGAACCATGTCAAACATTTAACATCAGATAGAGTTCCCAAAGCTAACGTGCACTCACAATATCATCAACCAAACGGTCTGGGAAGGGAGGGGGGGGATGAAGCGACTCTGCAAAACACATTGGCGAGCAAGACAAAATTTCCCAAAATACCTGACATAGACCACGTTTCACTTCTATCTAAAAAAAAAAAAAAAAAAAAAAGACCAGATTGATTTAAAGTTCTGGGGTGGGGGGGCGCGGGAGAAGGAGGAGAAACGTAGGGGGGGCTGAGGGGGCAGGGGAAGAATAAAATCAAACCAACCAAAAAAAAAAAAAAATCCAACAACCAAAACCCCAAACCCAAAACAAAACCCAAAAGCCCCAAACTCAAAACTAAAGCAATATTCCCAACTGCGTTTCTACCCCAGCGTTAGTCTCCTTTATTGCCTTTCTCCTTGTTCATCTTTTTCATTTTCATTCTTCTGTTCTGAAACCAGATTTTGACCTGTCTCTCTGTGAGATTTAAAATCCTAGCTACTTCGTAACGGCGGTCTCGGGTGAGGTACATGTTAAAGAGAAATTCCTTTTCCAGTTCCAGAGTTTGATACTTTGTGTAGGGACAACGCTTTTTCCTCGTTGAACGAGCGTGGATCCAGTTTGCTGCAGGGTTATCTGGAAGAAGGGAGGTATATAGGGGGCGGGGGGGGGGGGAGAGAAAGGTCGTTAAATTAATTTAACGAAGGATGGACTGTTTTCACAACTTTGGAGGAATTATCATAAAAGCCTTAATGCCCCAGTCTGTTTACTGTACAAATGATGTCTTGATGGTAGGTGGTTATGTGGAGTCTTTTATGGGTGCTTGCTGCTGCTTGCGCTGGGGTAGGCGTCTAGACGTTTTTATAGGTTAGTAAAACTATCAGTTTTGCACATTCGAGCCTTACAGGTTTCGGCAATAAATCAAAGGGGCAATTTCTTTCTTTCTTTCTTTCTTTCTCTCCCTCTCTCTCTTCCCCTCTCTCTGCCTCTCTCCCTCTCTCTCTTCTCTCTTCCCCCCCTTTTTTTTTTTTTTTTTTACTTACTTGGGTCAAGTTGCTGCTGTTTCTCCTCCTTCAGATCGCTGCTCGGGCTGGGGTTGTGGCTGCAGGCGGCGGGGTCCTTGGAGCTGCCGGCAGCCGCCTTCTCCCGGGGCTCCTGGAGGAAGGAGCTGCACGTGTACTCGGGCACACCGATCCCCTGGGACTCCCGGGACGAGGAGCACTCAGTCCTTTTGGAGGAGGAGGAGGAGGAGGAGGAAGACGAGGAGGCGGCTGCTCCCGTCTCCGGCTTTATCCCGTAGTGGCGCCCGTTGGCGGAGCCGGAGCTGGACGCGGAGCCGCCGCTGCCGCCGCCGCCGCCGCTGCCGCCGCCGCCGCCGCCGCCGCCGCCGCCCGGGAAGCCCGGGAAGGGCTCAATCCAGGAGCGCACGTAGCGGCCGGCGTCGGCTGCCCCTAAGTGGGGCTGGTGCATGTAGGGGTGGTAGATCCCGGTCATTGCCGCAGACGGCTGAGGGTGAACCGTGGACCAGGAGGTGGAGAACACGGTGGATTTTGGTGCAAAGCTACAGGAGGAAAAATCTGAACTCTCTGCAACACCTGATGGCCTGGAGGTCGCACTGTGACCTCCCTGGACGAATCTACTCCCGTAAACTTCTTCGCTTTCATGGCCTATGAGAGAATCGACATAATAGTTACTTATGGTGCCACTAGACGACATTTTAGGCTCCCCTCTTAGTCATATAAAAGGTTACACTGTTAACTGTATATGATACCCTCCCGGAGAACAATCGTAGTATTTTGCAGACTGCAACCCTCAACCATTGGTTGCGGAGCCCACGTGATCATATTTACCAATACTGCGAGTAAATCAATCCGCTAAACTGGGGCTGCTGTGATTAAAAAAAAAATCATCATCAACAACGGCCCCGCACAGCGCGCCGCGCCGCCTGCGCGCCCGGACCGCGCCGGGCCGCCCGCCCGCCTGCCCTGCCCGCCCTGCCCGCCCTGCCTGCCCTGCCTGCCCGCTTGCCCTGCCTTGCCCGCCCGCCTGCCCTGCCCGCCTGCGCTGCCCGCCTGCGCTGCCCGCCTGCCCTGCCCTCCCTGCCCGCCTGCGCTGCCCGCCTGCGCTGCCCGCCTGCCTGCCTGCCCTGCCTGCCCGGGGCGCGGCGGGCGTGGCCGCGCTGGCAGCCCACGGCCGCGGCGGGCGCGGACTATTTCTTCACCTCCTTTGAGTGATTTCTGCCATTCATTTCTTAATCAATGAGAGGCAGGGTGTTTAAATAAATCCAACAGCCTTGGCTTGCTAATCACACTCCAAGCTGCTGAGGAAACCCGCTGGGAAAGGGGGATTCTTGCCTGTAAAAACAAACCATCGCAAGCTGGGACTGTAACGACTTCTCATAAAACAGGAAAATGTTACAGTAAAAGCACATTGCGGTACTTCCATATTTCAGAGCATGTGCGGGTATTATTATCCGCTCCCCCCCGCCCCCGGACAGAAAGTTTCCATGGAAAGGATACACTTTTTAAAAGAGATGCCCATTGTGTTGTTTTAAAACAGGTGGAAGACCTCTGTAATGATTTTATGCCTTTCAATAAAAATTTTATGAGGTGTATTTGATTATAGATTAATGTGTCCCTAATAAAATGGACGGATGGAAACAGCAAAGCCTGTGTCTCCGAGCACAACTGACGTGTGGCTGAACACATGCTCCTGTATCTGCGAAACTTTGGGGCTACACAGCTCCGGCACGGCCCCCTTAGGGTGCCCAGCGCGGCCCGGGCGGGGACGCGGGCAAACGCTGCCCGGAGGCGGCGGCCCGGCCCCGCAGCGGGCAGCGCCGCGGCCGCGGGGCAGGGACCGGCGGGCAGGCAGGCAGGCAGGCAGGGCTGCCTCCGGCAGAGCTGCCTCCTCCGTCCCTAGTTCAGGGGGAGCCGGGCCGGGCCGCGCTGGCCACGTTCAATGCCTACGTGAGATTTTTGCCCGCTTTGCTTCCTTTCCCTTCCCTCCCCTCCCCTCCTCTCCCTCCCCGGCCCGGTTATCCTTCCCCGAGCGAAACGGTGCCCGGTTAGTATTGAAAACTAGATTACCCATGGTCTTCTGCCCACGCCTGCTCTCCCGAGCGAGGGACGGCGGCTGTGCCGGGATCTGGAGGAAACGCACAGAGTTAGTGGGGAGCCCGCAGCACAGCCCGCCGAGGGCACGAACAACAGCTCTGAGAAAACACTTCCTACTCGCCGGCCGGTATGAGGAAGGGACTGAAATTCCTGTTTATTTCATGATTTATTACTCTCTTAGGCTGTTTTCTTCCTTTTTTCTTCTCTTTTTTTTCCCCTTTCCTTTCCCTTTTTTTTTTTTTTTTTTTTTTGTCATCTCGCTTTAGTATTTTCCTTTGCGTTTTCATACTTTTCTTATATTTTTCTCTAGAAGCAGGGTTTGTGGTATGGCGAAGGACTGCCCCTCGCTTCACACAGATATAAATTGATAAAGCAGGCAGATTAGAGTGAGCCTCCTTTATTATATACGTTAAACACTTGGTATGGAGCCAGCTAATTACTTCCCACTGCTGAAACTTCTTTGGTGATGTAGCGAGTATCTTTAAAGGAAAAGAAAAGACGGTTCGAATGTACGCAATATTTAAAGAGAGGGGTTTTTTTGAGCACCGTTTTGTTGTTTGTTTTCGAAACGAGAGCAAGCACAAAATACCTACGTGCTTGCGGCTCCCGCAGCTTCAAAATGGTGATGCTTTGGTTTGAGGAAAATATACCTCTGCCCTACGAGTAAACGTGGCCATGAGAAAGCATTGGCTTAAATTAAATATCAGAGACAAGAGAGCAAAATGCAACGCCACCAGCTGCAATATGAGCAGTATCGGTGTCACCAAGTCAGACAGCATTGGCACTATCTTGCGTTTAATTTCTTGATTTAGAAACTGCTTAGGGGAGGAATGGGCGTTGATTGTGAGCAGGCTGGTTGCCCAGCGCAAACAGTAGCCACGCTATTTTTCCAGTACTGTTTGAAGGTGAAAGCATGCCCAAGTATTTGCACTTCAATTTGGAGTCATGTTCATTTGCAAGCCATTTGCCGTTCTGCTTAGGATTTCTGCTCACACAGGCACTCACCCGCTCTCTCACACACGCCCTTCCTCAGCTTCCAGTGCAGAGCCCTGCGAATAACATTTTTCAGCTATGTACAGAAAGGGTTAAGAGTCGTGAACTTCATTATCTGGATGTGTGCTACTAAAATGGAATTGCGCGAAATAAAACGATCTCTGAGCAAACAGGAACGATGCAGGGTGACAAAAGTAGGTCTGAAGAGGCTGGTGTACTTTTGTAAGCACGCTTGGGAGCGTTTCTGCTCAAAAAAGCCAACCCTGCCAGATGTTTGAAGGAATATTTTCCCATCCACCATCTTCTGAAAGCTCTTGAGCTAACCAAGAACGGAACTCCTTAACATTTACTTATACCCAGCTTTGCATTTGGTACGATGGTTTTTTTTTAAGCGAGTAAAGACACGAAATCAAAGTCTACACATTGTAAGCACGCAGTGACTGATATTATTAAAATCAACATACGAACGTCAAATAAAATGACACACATATTGCTGACAGCTTGTAGTAGAAAGATTTTTTTATCACTTACCATTTATGAGTTGATTGGATGAGGATGTCCAGTTTAGGTCATAATATTTTACTACGTTTTTCTTTTTTTTTTTCCTTTCTCTCTCTCTCTCTCTCTTTTTTTTTTTTTTTTTTTTTTTTTTGCATTCAGTTTGTCAGACTGCGAACATCACACAACATTTTATCAATTAATCGTTTGTTTACAGGCACAATTGCAAATGAATTAGGTTTACATCATTTCCCGCCCCAGTCTCCACCCCACCCCTAAAAAAAAGGAAGGAGGGGGAAAAAAAGAAAAGGGTGAAAAAGAAAGAAAGAAAACTAAGCAGACACACACAAAGACCAGAAAATGGCAAAGAAGGTACATCAGTCCAAAGAGCTGCTGATAGAGAAAGATCAGGAGACCAACCTGCATCCGTACTTTAAACATTTGGAGAAAACCAAAGGAACCGCAGTAGTTTACAGAGTTTATTGCATTATACATGCGAACAGAACATGCACAAGAAGGACATATTGCTGCTGAACGACTACTATTCCACATATGCACCACAAGGAAATGTCTACAATGGAGAAGAAGGAAATATTCCATTTTACGAAGGACAATCTCTAAGTTCATTTGCGAGGATAGTTACATTATAATGTGCTTCTCTTTCCCCCCGCCCCCAAAGTTTTTTTCCCCCCCTTTTCTTCTTGAAGTATTGAATGTACTCAAAACGTTATGGCCCGTGTAACAGCCCCACATAAATACCATTTTGTTAGTAAAAACATGAAAAAGTCACATTGCTTGGATGTTCGACAGTTCCAATAAGTTAAGACCAAATGATAATATTCAATAATAGTTACCCTGCATTACGATGAGAACAAAAATAAATTACACGTGCTAGGTTTTATATATACTCATCATAGTAATACATATTCACTTGCAGCGCTAAAAGAAGGACGAAGAGTCACATTCTATCAGAAAAAACAAAACAAAACAAAACAAAAACAAAAACCAAACAAACCCAAAACCAAAACAAAACTGGAAAATGCCGGGTTTTGCCAGAGTCTCTCCTGCCTTTAGCAAGTGGCGGTGCTGTGCCCATTCCTCACTGGTGCCCCCCCCGGGGTTAGGGTTTAAGAGAAGGTCAGATTAGCGGTCAGTTCCCGGATTCGGTTCTCCCTGCTCATCTTCTTGAGCTTCATTCTGCGGTTTTGAAACCAAATCTTGACCTGCCTGTCAGTGAGGTTTACGCTCTTACTGATCTCTAGACGGCGCTCTCGAGTGAGATACATATTGAATAAGAACTCTTTCTCTAATTCCAGTGTTTGGTGTTTAGTATAAGGACACCTCTTCTTTCTGCCACTCTTTGCAGTTAGCCAATTGCTTGTTGGAGTATCAGACTTGATTTCCTCTATCAAAATCAAAGAAGAAGAAAAAAAAAATCAAAAATACCTCAGGCTGTTAGAGTGTACCCTTGGCCATGACCCCTCCTCTGCAGCGTCTGGCAGATATGGTGGATGTGGGCATGAAACACAGCTCGGGAGAGGTGTGGGCGCAGAGCGGGGACCCGCTGCCAGGCTGGGCTCGCCCGTCCCCGCCGCACGGCACCCTGCCTGCGGCGCCCCGCTCGCCTGCCCCTGCCAGAAAGGGGCTCTCAAGTTTTCGGCTGGCGTTCAGCATTTCGACAATGTTTAACCTGTCACCAGCCCCATGGCCACATTTTAACGGGTATAGCCTCGCCATGGCCGCCTCGGGCTCCCACCACACTTGCTACGGAAATAGCCCAGTTACAAAATACCCTCGCACTGTATTTTGAAGCAGCTTCCCCCCCCCGCCATCAGCTGAATTACACCAGCACACCTAGGAACAGACATAGACGTTTTCCCAGCCAAAAAGATACACAAGAAATTAACACCCTCTGCCTCGGTTTTTGTTTTGTTTTTTTTTTTTTTTTTCCTCATTTTCCTTTTAGATTTTTTTTCCCCCCACCAGAAAGAAATCTGCCCCACATCAACCTAGACCTGGGCTGTTAAATACAATTCAGATAAAAAGAATCTCCATGCACACGTAGGGTAAAAATCGACCTAGAGGTTGCAAAGTACATTTTGATAGGAGAAAATTTCCCGTTTTGGGATTCTTCGACACACGCCGTTTGAAAGGAAGGCTTTAGTGCACTTTTAAAGGGAAAATAAAAGCAGATTACCATCACCTTTAGCTTTCAAACGCCTTTCAAAATACTGTTGCACTTTTGGAGACCAACCCAAGGTTATCTAAAGCATCACATTGAAATATTCCACCTTTGGACCAGGCAGATAGCGGGCTGCTGCTTTCATTGTGCATTTGTTTCCAACTTTACCCAGCCTGGTAGCACCTATTCCTCACCTATTTTAATAGGATCGTAATTAACTTTAAATGCAATCAAACCGCAGTAAGGCTCAGTGGGGGAAAAAAAAATAAATAATAAAAAAAAAAATCAGCGAAATATTACGAGAGAAAAGTTGAGCTGGTCGTATTTTACAACCTCCAGACCTGCTTTTTTAGAGGTATGGGGCTGCTTTTGGCTGCTGCAGCGCATTAAGGAGCAGACGGCTCTATTCCCCGCATCAGAGAGGCGGTCTGCATGCACGAGAGAGGCAGATCTCTACCGAAAATCTTTGGACCCTTTTGTGTAGCATTTTTGCCTGCCAAAATCTTCAGAGACACAGCACCTGCAGCCCGATACTCCTTAGCATTAAATGTGATGGCTGTGATGCTCGTTAGTATATTCGAGCGTGCTTTATGGTGCTGGCGTGTTGGAGTTACACCACGGCACGGCTTAAACTCGGTAATACAGACCTTTACTCTCCTTCTCCTGGACTTCTGGGCTGGACACGGAGCCTTCGGGCAGGCAGCTCCGCTCGTCTTGCAACGTGGACTTGGGCTCGGGACTTTCCACTTGAGAGACTTTAGCGGTGCTGTCTTGGTTGTTCGGGTTTTCATTCATTTTCTTTTCCAGCTGAAGTTGAGCAGATATCTGCGGTTTGGAGCTGCCGCGAGGGTTTAACTGTAACATTACAGTTGAACTCGTTTCAGGGCTATTATTGTACTCTTGGGTTTTCCCAGTGGCGTAGGTCTGGCTCAGTCTAAAATATCCTGGGACGGGAACCTCGGGGTTCTCAATGGGGCATGATTCAGACACCAGCCTCTGGTAGGAAGGGACGTCTGCAGAAATGAGTTTGGATCTCTTATCGGAATACATGCAGCAATTGCTTTCTTCTTTAATATTTGTAGTGAAGGAACAAGTGGGGACCTGCTGTGTAACAGGTTGCTCTATTCGACAAGATCTGTTCGGGTCTGTCCAAGTGTCTACTTGAGGTATATAAGGATGTACATTCATACCCATATTTTGGTGATTAACTTCTCTTTTAGCCAGAGACGGAAGGAGTCCACAGGTTTGCATCCCATACGTCCCAATGTCTGTGCTAGGTGGCATATACATGCTGGCGCTGTTGGAGTAGAAACTGTCACTCCTGCACGCACTGATGAGAGAATCTACTAAAAAAGTATTAGCGGCAGGAGAGCTGTTGGGAAAGGACATTTTGGGGCGGAATTTGAGGAAGAGAGATTGTGTCCTTTGTAGGCTGACATCTCTAGGAAAACATTCCCGTGTAATTGCGGATGCCTCCGCGCGACCACATGACAGCCGGGCCAATGGCAGCGCCCGCCGCCCCGCGCCCCGCCGCCCCGCCGCTGACGCGCCCCGCCGCGCCGCCCCGCCGCGCCCCGCCGCGGTCAACAGCGACCCCTAGGCCGCCGCCGCGGCACCGCACCGCGCCGCGCCGCCCCGCCGCGCCCGCCGGCCGCGCTGCGGCAGCCGGGCCGGGCACCCCGCCGCCGCCGCCGCCGCCGCCGCCGCGCCCCCCCCCCCCCCCCGCCCCGCACCGCGCCGCCCCCCCCCCCCCCCGAGCCTCCGCGGGCGCGGGACCCCCCCCGGGCCGCGCGGCCGGCCGGGGCGCGCGCCCGCCCGCCGCCGCTCCCGCGAACCCCCCGCGCCTGACAAGTGCGGGGACAAAAGGTTGCGGGATTTATTAATGCGTATTAGGGGGAATCAGGGGCGATCGATAACAGCCTCATCTACATTCTTGGGCGACTTGGTAATTTTCTTGCTTCTGAAGCTTTTTCCAGAGTTATACCCTCTGTTGCCGCGCACGGGAAGATATTTTATTAACAAATCAATCGAGACTTTGTAAAGGATAAGATTAATAGTTACGATTTAGCATAATGGCGTTCGCGTTATGAATTATTGAAAATTATACTATTGATTTTTCCCCTCGCTGCTAACCGAGAAGGTCAATTTTTGTTTTAACACACATCGTCAAATATTAAAAGCTAGACTTTTGTCATAACTCGAGTTTTATAGGGAGGCTACATTCCTAAAATTATTTTACAATGCTCCCTCCCGACCGCCTGGGAAAAAAAAAAAAAAAAAAAAAAAAAGTGGGGTTTTCACTTGCCCTGCAAACTGAAACCATCATAAAGATAATTTCTCCTGCTGTAGCATTGCTCATTAAAAAACACACAGAAACTCCTATCCTCGCTGCAACTCTTCCAGCAACTTTTCCTTTTTCTTCCCTTTCCTCTTTTTTTCTTTTTTTTTTTTTTTTGAGGGCGAAGAATGATAAATGCATCTGTGTTATAAAAAAAAAAAAAAAAAAAATACCGAAAGCAACAGTACCTGTCTACATGGCAAATCAGATTTTTCCGTCCCAACATTTTAAACTTGTTTTGCTGGTTTTCCCCCCACTTCGTACCCATATTTACACCCGCAGCTATTACGTTTTAAATAGTGATGGCACAAACTGTTTATTACTCTTTTTCCTTTCCTTTCTTTCTTTTTCTTTTCTTTCTCTTCCCCCCCCCCCCCTTTTTTTTAAAAAAACTGTTCTCAAACTGGAGTGTTTCTTATCTGGGACTAATGCTGTCAAGGACTCTCGCCCAGACAAAGTGAACTTGTTGATAATTTTTCTGTCGGATTCATCCGCCTGTTCATTTTGGGCCTTTCTACCATCAGAACACCCCTTCAGATCCCCGGGAGCGGGCAGCACGTGAAAGGATTTTAAAAAATCTACGTGCGTCTTTCGCACAGCCGAAACCACGCGTTTTCCACCCGCCTGGGTTTGAATTTTCCCCCGTTTCCTGGCATTCGGAGGTTTTGCGCTTTGCCGTACGCTTCACACTGCTGGAAACAATAACCCTATTTAAAATTTCGCTGTGGCAATGAGACAGACCTTTTAAAACCTTATCGCAGCTGTTCAAATACAACATCATTGTCAGGTTAAGAGCCGGCGTCTTTTATGGCTGCGGCCCCCAGCTTCTGCCTCGCCGGAGAGTTTCGATATTACCTTCGTAACCTCCGCCGCGTCCCGGCTCCCGGCGCAGCCCCTGCCCTCCCCGGGCCGGCCCCGCCGCCGCGGCGGGCGGAGGGGAGCGGCGGGCGCTCCGGCGAGGCGGCTGTTTAAGATCACGATCAGAGCCACGGCTAAGATTTGCCTGCGCCCGAGGAGCAGCGGCGGCGGAGCCCACGACGCTCCCGCCGAGCGCCGCGTCCCCCCCGCGCTTTCTAGCAATTTCCTCCTCTTCAGCAACAGCCCGGACGACCCACAGCGTCTGAAGAAACAAAATACTATTTTCCTGGACGCAGCTTAAGCCTCGACTGTTAAATCTAATCAGGAATTTTATGCCCATCAAATGGCTCTTTCATAATCTTTATTTACACTTTCAGAAAAGGGGGTCCCAGAAACACCCCGGCCGAAGCAGGAGCCCGGCGGTCCGCGGCGGGTTTCGCCCAACAGCCAAGTTAAAACAATGCGCAAATGCTGAGCTGCTTTCCACGCCGGCCTCGCCGGTGCTCGGGAGGCTCACTCCCTGCCTCCTGATTAGACATGAGGGCTCTTTGATTTTTTTAATTGGAAGTATGAATTCCTTGCGTGTCACTACACGGAAAGGCGGATGATGGCTGTGATGATAATGGTTTAAGTATCGTATTCAGGACTGGCAAACAGCTCCGTAAGACCCTTCGCTCACGATAAATCACGAGGGTTTTTAAAAACGGGCAGCAATTTTTTATTGAAAATGAACGGTAGGAAAGTTTAAGTTTGATGTAAATAGAAGTTGAATAAACATGCGAGAGCCGCTGGGGAACTGGGGACTTAGGCTCTGGGCATTTAATGTCACTCCTGTTTTAAATCATATTAAAATGGAATCAAGTAATTAACATTAATAAATAAATCAATATTGTGCAATAAATGAGATATACAATCTACATTAATATAAAGGTTTTGCTCTCAGAGCCCCATATTTTTCCGAAGGAGGGAGGGAAAAAAAAAAAAAATCCCAACCAATGGGTCCATGCAGATGTAAATTACTGTTTGTAATAAAGCATAGGTGGACATTACAGTTTTCTCCTCCAGCAAATGTCAGGGCTAAAAACTTGAGGTTACCAGACGTGGCAGCCGGGCTTAATTTTCACTGCCTTATCTTCCCAAACCTTATTACTGGTGATATGATTATTTCCTTTTTTCTCGGCGGTGCTGAGGATTCTCATAGTTGCAATTTGCTGTGTTTGTGTCTCATTATGGGAGGGGGATGGGAGAGAGGTAGGAAAGAGGCTAGATATTTTGCAGATGCCTTCAGTAACAAAGGTATTGCGAGGAATATCTTATTTTAAAAACAGGCTGGAACCCAGGAAGTTTTTAGTAAAATTCCTTTCATTTGCTCGATTTCAGCATTTTATTTAGGTTGTCTTTAAACGCGCGGATTGTATATTTTATGCCACGCTGTTTATATTGCAGGGAGATTGAAGAATACTTTTCATTTAAGGAAAAAAAAATTGGCTACGATATTGTGTCCTTTCTTCTTTTAATAATGCAACTGTCACGTTGCCCAGATTTCCATGAGCCATATTTTCATAGAAAGAGTCGGCGTCTGGGCTGCGGGCTCAGATTCCCTGGTTTTTTTTTGACCGGGGGGGCGGGTGGGGGGAACACAAGAACATGCTGATGACATTATGCCTTTTCCTAGATATGAAAGCTTATAAAATAAACAAAATAGCACGCTGGCCATTTCTTCAAAGGTGTTATTTCTGAGCGTGGGGCTCGCCCAGTAGCACTGACTGTACTCCCAGCTTCGCCCGAAGCCTCAGCCCTTCCCCTGTTGTATTTCTATATTTCCCTGGACACAGAAGCGCATATCTGGTATGATGAGATTTTAGCCTGTACATCGGTCGCCGCTTCTGCCCTCAGCCTGGGTATTTGGGCTGCACGTTTATCTTTCGGCAGATTCCTGCCGCATTTGTAGTTTCATCAGAAAATAAGCAAGTGCCATTTTCGTTCTCCTTAAAGGACAAGCCCAAAGACATTTGGAAATAGCTCACAGCCTTTTCTGTCTAAAGGAATAAAACAGAGAAAGGCGTGAGGTAAAAAAAAAAAAAAAAAAAAAAAAAAAAAGAAGATATTATAGACTCGCACAGAATCATCACAATTACACGATGATTCAAAAAGAGAAGAAAGCGGCGCTTCCATATTCCGGTATATATATTTTTTTTAACTAACAACACGCCCTGGCTCCCGTCCCTCGCCCGCACTCGCTGGGATCGGCCTCCCTGTCATTGCGCGGGGTTAGGGCACCTCGCATGAAGGCTGGCGGGGCTGGGGTCGGTGTGGGCTCTCACAAGGAGCCCTCTCACGCCGAGAAAAAAAAACACGCACCGAAACTTCGCTAAACGGCTCCCTCTCGAAGCGGGTCTCTCCACCGAGAGCGGGGGGTTCTCCTCCGGGCTCCGGCTGCGCCTGCCAGGGGTACCTTTGGCGTCAGGGATCCCGAGGATTTCAGATTGTACAATGCCATTTTATTACCGAAGGAAAAGGCTATTTCTAGGAAACTGTTAACAATGAACTTCTAAAAAAAAAAAAAACAAACCCAACCCAACAACCCAGAAGACAAAGTGCCAACAAATGCTTTCACGAGAGACGGGGCTTTAAAAAATGCGGAATATGGCTGAGCCAACGTGAACTAGATTTCGATGAATTCTGCAAATGAGCAGAAAGCAGCGAAGCCCTTTCTTTCCTCAGATTCTGACCAAAAGTGCGCACTGGAGGGAAAAAAAAAAAACCAAAACAGAAAACCAGAAAAACGGAACATGCTCGGTCACTGGAGAGCGTCCAGGAAATTCATAAGCTTCGCTTTAATTTTCTAATCTCTAGTTTCATTTTAATAGATCTCCATAGTACTTTTAAGGAGAGGGATTTCATTCAGCAATGCCTTGGCAAGGTGATGTTCGGATATTAAAAATATCTTCTTTTCGCTTTAATCTCTCTGTCTCTCTAAAAAAAAAAAAGCACTCTCAGGATCTAATCTCGCCCTTAAATAAAGTATGTTTTTAAAATTACGCTTTCTGTACCTAGGGGTTTATTTAAGAAAAGCCTCGAATAAGAATCGAAAGATAAACTGTGGAAACGCATGGTTTTTATATTACTTTTTGTTCCATCCGCGTTAAAGCTGTCCTTAAAGAAGCAAATAGATTTTCGTTCTAGGGAACGAATTCTGAATATCACTGGGGTTTTTTTTCCTTTCTTAAAATTATGGGATTTTTTTTAAAGCTCGGATGCATTATAAAAGATTACGACCCCCCAGAAAAAAAAAAAAAAAATTCTTTTAAAGTGGCATATTTCTCCAGCACGTCACGGTTATGGGTTATTTGTTTAATAAATCTTTTTGATGCTTTATTTTCTCATTTGGAAGGCCCTGAAATCTTATCGTTACTTATATATTAGATATTTTATTAGCAGTGGAATTATTATAGGGGGAAGAGAGAGTGGAGCACCCGGCCGGCCGCGGGCATTGCAGGGCCCGGGCGCGCCCTCCTGTGGCCGCGGGCCGCCAAGCACCGGGGCGCTGCCGCCTCTCCCGGCGCCTTTCTCCTCGGCTCAATTTGCTCTCTGTCATGGGTTTCTTCCTTTCTTTTTAAATGGAAACTTAAAACTGCTATAATTGAGCATTTATGCGAGATTAATGCTAGGGTGTTTCGGTTTCCGCGGCCCTCTTTTGCGGTGTCTTAGCATTTTAAAGGCGTATTAATCCGCTAAGAGAGACGGTTAAAGCACTGCAGGGAACAGAAAATCAAACGACTCGTTCTCGCCCTGTGGATTAAGGCTCGGGAGAGACGCGAGAATTTTGCTATAAGGTCAGGCGAAACGCTTTGAGAAATTCCCCGCGCCTTTGCGCATTTCTAATTAATGGGCTTTGTGGGGAAACGCACATCTGCAGAAAAGCTACATAGAAACACCACCTTTCTCCCTAAATTACGAAGCATTTCCTACAGCCTCCGCATTTTTTTTTTTGAGCGAAAAAACGTCTTCTTTTTTTTTCTTTTTTTTTTTTTTTTTTAAGAGCTAAAAAAAAAAAAAGGCGATTTGGGGCGAATTCCCGGGGCGCGGAAGAGAAAGGCGAGGGAAGCGGGGAGCCCGCCGTGCTGCGGCTGGCGGGGACCGGAGCGGGGCACGCTCCCCGCCACGCCGCGGAGACCCTCACCTCGACCCAGCTGGGATTTTCTTTGCGTTATGATGCATTTGCTAATATGGCCAGCTATGCGGTAATAAGTGTGTGTGTGGTTGTGCGTGAGTGTGAGAGAGAGAGAGAGAGAGGGAGGGAGACGGAGAAAGAGAGAGAGTGGGTGGCGGTTGAAAATAACAGAGGAACCTTAAGGCGCCTAATTATTCAGAAAGGTTAAAGGTGATGACCTTGACATTTTGGAAGTTCAAAGGCATACACTTATGTTTTTCTTGCTAAAGGGTTTAAGAAAAAATTTTTTTAGTCATGCCTCCCTCCGCTTCCATTTCTCGATTTTTTGAATTCTCGGGCTTTTCCTGACTTATTTGGGCACTTTTGCCTTCCCTGCGTGCGAGCGTAGCGAGAGCCGCTTCGTCCTATTCAAAAAAGGCAAATTCTTTTCTCACTCCTCGCCTTTATTGCAGATTGCGGAAATCTCCTTTTCACCCACCAGAAGGTGTATAATATAACCCAATTAAGCTGTTTAGAACCTCGGGTTTTATGGTGTTGTCTAGACAGTTCAAGGTTTTGTAAACAGCCCGGCCAGGTCACGCAAGATAAAGCGGCGCGGAGCGGAGCGGACCTCCGCCGGATGCCCGCCCCCGCCCAGGGCCCGCCGCCGCCGGGGCAGCGGGCTGCGCTCCGGGCCGGCCGCCGGCTCCGCTCGCCCTGCCGGGGGATGATATTTAAGAGATCCACCCCTTTGCCTCCCTAGGTTTTTTCTTCTTCTTCTTTTTTTTTTTTTTCCCTCCCCACTAGTGCCAATTGTTTATAGCTCCCTCTTGTCTGACTCGCTCCGAGCCCTCGGTCTTTCTGCTTTACCCTTCACTAACAAGTAAACAGTCATTGGCGTTGGGGATTCTGGGCTTATTGGGAGCCTGACCAGTTAAAAAAAAAGCCTTTTTCGTTGTTTATAGTAATGGTAGCACCATCAGAAGTGATGGTCTGCAGACAGCCATGTTGGCTCTGCCTCACAGCGAGCAGGGAAGGCTGCGCATACCTACAAAAGGAGAGTTAGACATCTAGACTATTATTTTTTTAAAATGCATTTAAAAGAACCTGACTAGGCTTCCTCCCGCTATTATTTAACTGAACTTGGCTCTAGCCCGGGAAACGCTAGGATCCTTCGGAGATGGAAATCCATACAGTGCACGGAAGTTATAACCTTAACTTTACTAGAAACCATTTATTCACATGAAAAAGACAGTGGCCCATGCTTTTGGATGACAATAGAAACATATATATATATATTTTATATATAGCGAACGTACATTTACCATCTCTTAAATAAACCGCATTCACTTAGAGGGAGGAAAGTGTTACCCTAACTCAAAAGCAACAACAGAGCCCCCCCGAACTCAAGGAATTGTAAGCAAAAACTACCAGACACACTGCAGGTCCATTGCTGGTACTGTGGGAGAGGAAAAAAAAAAGCACCTTTGGCGAGAAACACTTGAGAGTGGACAGCTGGATTTACCCTACTTTCCCCTTAGCAGGAATCTGCTCCGCCAAGCCCCGAAATCTCCAGTGGCCATTCAGTATGTGGAGTTGCACATGAAAATGAAACTTTGAGTTCCGCAGGGTGGATGTGTCATGTAAACCAATTTACTTTTGCATTCAGATAGCAGGTCAGAGAGACCGAGATATTCTTTGTTTTTCTTCTTTCTTCCTTTTCTCTTGCTCTCTCTTTTTAAATTTTTTTCCTTTCTTTCTTTTTTTTCCCCCCCCTCAAAACAAGGGATTCCCAGTGAAATATTGGAGTCGATCTCTGTTCAGTTTCTTTTCTTTCATCCTTCGATTCTGGAACCAGATTTTAACTTGCCGGTCAGTGAGGTTGAGCATTCTGGACAACTGCAGTCTTTTCTCTTTGTTTATGTACACGTTGAAGAAAAACTCCCGTTCCAGTTCTCTTATCTGGTATTTGGTATAGGGACACCTCTTTTTCCTTGATCGCTGGGGAACTGCTGAAATTCAAGAGAGAAGAAACTGATTTATGCTGCTGCTACACGAACATGCTCAGCTAGGAAGAGATCAGAGACTTTGACAATATCCCATTGCCTGGAAAGCAGCCCTCTAGCAGTTCAAAAAAATATTCCTGGGGCTTTTACTCTCTGGGTGACTTAGCAAAAAAGCGAATATTTCCCAACTTCTCCTTAAAAGAGAGCACTTCGAGCAATACAGGGAGATATTTAAATGGGCTGGAAAAATTCCAAGTTTCTCAAACTCCTCTCTCTCTCACACACACACCCCCCCCCCGCCCCAAACAAACGAAGATCTTAAGCTCTAAACCGAAGGCAGCTCTGAGCACTACCTGTGAAATTTCCCCGTCTCCCCCCCGTCAAATCAACAATTTAATAACAATTAATATCCTCTTCCAAGAATACCTTAAGCCCACCTAAATTGGTTTCCTATCGTAAACACGCTTTACAACGGTAAAGGAAATCTTATAGGATATATAAAATCCTTTGGATGCTTATAAAATTGCACATAAAATGCGGCTTGACAAAGTGTTGGCCTTGTACTCTTGCCCCCAATTTACTACTGATACCTACCTGAACTGTTGCTCTTCTCTGCAACAGCCTCACCAGAAGGGGAATCGGCGCTGTTTGCTGGTGTCACTTTCTTCTCTTGGCTGGAAGGTGTTTTACTGCAAGTGCTGTTCTGGGCTTTCAAGTCGCCCTTGTCCGCGTCCCCCTCGCCCTCGGAGTGCTGCTGGTACGGGGGTCCGGGGGCTGTCTCGTAAAACTGGTCGAAGCCTTGCGGCAGGATGCCGTTCCTCCCCACCGAGCTGTAGAAGTTGGAGGCGGCGGGAGACGGTCCGTGGTGGCCGCAGACAGGGTCCGTTTTGAATAACATTTCCGTCCTCCTGTTCGCAGGCTGCAGAAAGTCTCTGTGCATCACCTCTTCAGCTGAGTAATAAGGAGCATAACTGCCCCTGTACTGCCATTTGCTGCGCTCTAATCCGTATTCCCTGAATGCCACTTCGCGCACAGGTTGGACATGAGGTAAATTAGAAGAATAAGGAAAAGTCATTTGACAGGACGACGATTGCGACAAAAAAGAGGGTTTCGTCGAGAAATCTGAGGGCGAGACGTAATAGGCGCACCCTGGCAGATACATATTGGATGTGCCGTGGCTGCAATCGTCAAACTCAGTCATGTCTTCCTTTTTGCGATTGCAAGCAACCAGGAGGCTTCAATGCATTGAACAAGATCCATCTATTGCACAAGAGGGTTTGGACAGGATCAACTAAGAAAAAATCCCCACCGTGTGCTGACGTGCAATTCATCTTGATTGATTCTAGTGGTAATTATGTCACGTGACGCGATGTAGAAATGTCCTTATATCTATATCAGCCCCTCGGAAAGGCTCCTAAGATCTCTCCAAAGAGCCCTCCCAGCACGGAGAGAGGAGCGCAGCGCTTGTGCAAATACAGCCGCTCTTCCCCCTCGTCCCTTCACCGGGCGATGAGGTACCCGTAGGTGGTGCGGCCGATCACCTGGGGCCGCGCCGCCCGCCCGGGCGCCTGCCCACCGCCGCAGCCCGGCGCCGAGCCCCGCGGCGCGCAGCCCCCGCCCGCATCGCCGCCCGGCCGCCGGCCCTCCAGCAGCGGCGGCGACGGGGGGAGCGCGGCCACCGTCGGGGAAGGTGGCAGCCCCCGGAGCGCGGGGTGCGGGCTCCCGGGCGGGCACCCTCGGCTGGGGAAGGTGGTCGCTCCTCCTCCGAGGGAGCGGTGCTCGCCGGCCGCCGCTGCGGCGGCTGACGCGGGGGTGCCGGCTCGCTCAGGAGAGCCAAGTCCCGTTCACACGCTCCAGCCTCCGAGTGGATCTGCCCGCCCGGCTCCAGCAATCCACAGCTGGCATCAAAACCGCTCACCAAATGCAAAGCCCGAGTCCCGAACACCTCGCTTTCCCTCGCTTACAAGCCCAAACACTGCGCGCTTGTGTAAGGGCGCCAGAGACAAACTGCAATGAGAAACAGGCAAACAGAACATCTCTCAGTGGCCGGTTTCATGAAAGGGAGACACTTTCGGGCTCTTCTGGAAAGCAAAGGGCTAGGGCAGGGAGAGGAGTCCTCCCAGCACGGCTTCCTTGGGAATCAGAGCGGCACACAAAGTGACCTCTGTTCCCCTGCCTCCAACTCCCACCAAAATGTTCATTTTCATTGGAAGGGAAAAGCAGGGTTGGGAGCGGGCGACGCGCACAGCGCCCGCCAGCCCCGCGGCCGCCCTGCCTTCGAGGGCTCGTTTTTGCCAATTTTCTTTTTCCCTTTGAAATATGATTTTACATAGACGAGCACAAACCGGGTCACAAATGCTGAAAAGGGAAGAGAATAAATAATACGCGCCAGCAACAGCCCTATGCTCGAGCAATTCCTCATTCCAGAAACCTTTGCCAGCTCTCTATGGGAATGCCTTTTTCCGCCACTGTACGGCATAGCCAGAGTAGCCCCGGCACATGCCGCTCTCCAAATACACCCGAAACCCGGGCGAGCTCCCCACGCCGAGCGGGGTCGCCCCCTGCCACCCAGGCACCCCCCGGGCGCTGCGGCCAGGCGGCAGGCCCCAGGTCACCTCCAAAAAGGCAGCCTCCGCGTCCCACAGCAAGCAGAGAGCCCGGCAGGTAGGCAACCGGCCCCAAAGCCCCGCGGGCAAGCGGGGGGAAGGCCCGGGGGCCCCCCGGCTCTGCGAGGCGCCGGTGCCCGCGGAGGGCTCGGCCCCGCCGCCGCAGGCGCCCCCTGCGCGCCCCCGGCTCCGCGCCGCGGAGGGGCTCCGGGGGCGGGAGCCCCCAGCCCGGGCTGCGCCCCGCAGCCTGCCCCCCGCCCCGCCGCCGCCACCGGCACGGCCCCTCCTGCATCCCCCGGCCCCCCAGAGCAGGCGAGGGCTGCCCAAGGGGCTCCCGCACCGCAGCCCAGCTTGCCCTTCCTAAAAAGCAGACGACCAAAGCCAGGCAGATAAGATGAAACTCATTCCTTTTTTTCTCCCCGCCTTGCTCTCCTTTTTTCTTTTTCTTTGTACGGTATGGTATTTTTTGCCCTGGTGCCTCGCTCGCAAGCCACCTCAAACGCCAGTCATTGCTCCCAGCAGATAGACTCTCACAAGGTATCACTAGAAATCAAGGCACAAAACCACCATTCCCTGCCTTTATCGGTAACTTTCGAGCCTTCTCCATTCTGCTGCAACACATGAACAACCTCCTAAAAATGATGCCTGCGCAGTTAAAATGGCTTCTGTGTCACTTACCACCCTGAGCTTGCAGCAGAGCAGGGCAGGGATCCGTTTGGATTGTGCCCCCAGGTTTCTGATCGCCTATCTCATCAGGAGAGATGGCTCTAGGAACCTATGGAGCTTCGTTTTCTCTACCGTTCAAACAACTCATTACTCCTTAGCCAGAATCCCTCACCTTCCTTTCGATGCAGCAAGCCCAGCATCAATTAAATTTTGGCGCAGGAGCCAACCGGTTTCAACTAATTCAAGTTCAAAGACATGGCGACGATTTGTTAATACGAAAACAGCCCTTTTAGGAAACAGTCCCTTAAAAAGCGATCTAATTTGGGGAATGTGAGTCCAATGTCGCAGCAGAGACCCCGCTGGAATAAGGCAGAGCTGGGGGTCCCCGCCTGCCAGAGCATTTTCACCCCGGGGTCGGTTCCCAGCCCAGCTCTAAGCATTTCATATCCCCCCCTCCTTTTTCTTTTTTTTCTTTTTTTTTTTTTTTTTTTTTTTTTGCCTTACTCAGATTAAATAGCATCGAAACATAAATGCACATCATGTACGCAGTCGGGCGACTACTTTACCGTTAGGCGTCTTGAAACATCTGCAACCGTTGCCTGGAATTACCAAGTATTCGGGTCCAAGTGACATTTCCAAAAGCCCTCCGTGGAAATTAAGGCGACGTGCATACCATTCGGGTTCAAAAACGTACCCAGTCCGGCTGGAGAAGATGCGGTATTTTTGTGCCACCCAAGATAAGACACTAACTTGACCTTAACTTTGTTATGGCGCCCCTAGTATCTGGAGAACGTGAACAGACACTGTCTGGCAGCTCTCGTAAAAACCGACTGGAGAAGAGATTCTGAGTCATTTCATTTATTGCCACTACAGTTCTGCAAGAAAGCTTTTCCTCCCTGCCAAACTTTAATTATTTATGCTCTTTTAGGAAGCACAAAGGCATCCAGAGCCATTCCCAACAAGCCGAGTTGCCTTTGCAGCCTTATCGAAGGAGGAGGAATGGAGAGCCCCCCTCGGAAGGGCTTTATCACGTTTAGGCTGCGGTCGGAATGCAAAGATGTTTATGTTGGAGTAAATAAAGGGATGGATGGTCGCCTGCGTGCTGCGGGGGGACGCGGGCGTGGGCGCAGCAAGCGGGTGCCCGCCGCTCCCCCCCCTCGCACCGTCTGCACCCACAAAGCCGTGGCGGGGGGCGAAATGCAGCTGGAAGGACACCCGAAATAATCCGGCCGGAGGGCGTGGGGTACATCCACCTCCCTCGGGTGCATCTCCCGCACGCCCACCGGCGTGCCGCACACGCGTGTGCACACATGTGCCCACGGGGCGGCTCAGGCGGGTGCGCGCAGGCAGCGCCGCACAGGCAGGGCGCGCCCCGTGTCTGCGGCTCTGCCACACGCGTGTGTGCCTCCCCACACGCGTGTGTGCCTCCCCACACGCCCCGAACGGCTGTCGTCGCCCGCTGCCTCAGAGGATCAGCTGCAAGCTGGGGTATGGGCACGCGTGAAATCATGCACCATTTTCCCCCGCCTGTGTGTCTATGCACCGTCTGCGCCCGCAAATATGTGCGCCTGTGCCTGCGCACACACGGTTACACACAACGGGCGTTGCTGAAATAAGGGCATCTATGTACATACAGGCACATACACACATACGTAATGCACATACTTTTGCGTCGCATCGCATTTTAGATCCTACCTCCTCTGGTTTTGCTCCTTTCGTGGGCGATTTAGACTGGAAGCTTGACAACAAGCCATCGTCCTGGATCAGATACGTTTAGTAAATAATACATTGCCTTTCACGTCTTTTCACCCGAGGTTCCTCTTCGGATTTCACATCACCCATGTAATAAAGGGACTGGTTGTACTGGGGCGGGTTAGGACAGGGAAGGGCGGCGTAAAGGGTCCATTTCTCATGGACTGTAGCCGGCTGAATAGTATTCCAGGAGGGAACAAGAAAAGGGGCTTTATCTGGTTTTTGCTTTTCTCCTGGCTTGCATCATTGGGGTTGCTTCTAGTTTTTTTAATTAGGGAAATGCTACTGAATGAAGAGACTTTTATTGTCCGCAGTGCGCCAGCTCCCAGCACAGGGGCTGAATGCCTCGAAGGCTCGGAGGGACCCCGGGGTGGTGCCCCCGGGCGTAGGTGGCTAGGTGTGCACCCCCTTCCCTCGGGGGGCTCTCACCCGGCGCTGCTTCGCCTCCGCTCTCCCCCTGGCAGCCACCCCGCCAGCAGCGGGGTAGGTTTCTGTCTGCACCGGGCGAAGCGGTGAGAGTGGCCATGCTGGACGGCGAGAAACTCGCCTCCAAGCCGGGCTGGTTTTCCGTCTCCCTCCCGAAACACCACCCGAGCGTTACCTTTGGGGCTCTCTGGAAAGCTCTCGGGAAGATGGCTGCATTTCTGCCCTCCTAGGAATCCGGCCTTTACCTCCCAAAATCATCTGGACCACTGCGCCCTTGCGAGCAGTACTTGCAAGCGAATGAGCGGGTAGGAGCAGAGTTAAAATATGCCTCTTTATGAAATAATGAGTTTATTGCCTTCAGAAAGGCAATAGCCCCGTGTAAATAGGTAGCTGCTTTGTGCCATTCCTTGTGGTTGTTTAGCCTTGTTGCATACGCCCCGAACAACCATATCCGAGCCTACTTTATATACCAGAACATAACGCAGGCTCTGCCAGCGTAATTATTATTACTGTTGGGAGAGGCAACCCAAGGTTTTGCGTGTGGAAACGCCTCTTCATTAGAAACAGATTTAGGTGGAAATTGCAGCCAAAAGCCGTTTTAATCCGGACCTAAAATTCCGTGAGCTTTTTATTATTATTATTTTCTCGAGTATCAGACCAAGGCAATATCTAGCATTTCCCCTGGCTCTGCAGCTCCGGCCAGCCTGACTGTGCTGGTGCTGCAGAGGATGGAGGCTCCCGGCAGAGAAAGCCTGTGAGCAAGATGCGGGGAAAATCGATTTCATTCTCGTCCTAAAACAATAATCAAACGGCTTGGGCCAGGCTCCCAGCCCCTCTGGTTGGGTTATCCTCTGAGGTTTATATCTGGGCAAAAAACCCGAAAGCGTTCCCCCCTTTCCCTCATAAAAACCTCTGCGGAAACGGCCGTGGGGACGGTCTCACAAAATAATCAAACCCACCAAAACCTCCGTGCTCTCCCCTCTCCTGCGCCTGCAGCACCTCGGGGTGAGAGGGGGGGCCCCGGATCCCCCAGCCCTGCCCCGGCCCCGGCCCCGGCCCCGGCACCGCCCGCTCTCCTCCGCCTGTTTGTTTGGGGCAGCTCTTGGACAAGGCCAAAGTCAGCGGCGCTGGAAGGGCAGGGCCCGGCCCGGCCACCTGGGGCGGCACCGGCGGCGGCGGCGAGGCGAGGGCCGCCCGCCCCCGGCCCCGCGGCCCCCTCCGCCCCCGCGGGACCCCGCGCTGCCCCGGGGCCCGGCGGGCGGGGGAAGGGGACGGCGGGGCGCTTCTTCCCGAGGGGGGGAACCTCTCCGCCGTGCCCGGGGAGCAGCCCAGCCCGCGGCCGGGGGCGGCGGCCCCCCCGGCGGGCAGCCAGGGCTGCCCTCCGCCCGCGCCCCTGCCGTCGGGGCGGGCAGCCGCAAGCCGAGCGGCGGGAGCGGCCGCCGCGGAGCCGGCGCGCAGGTTACGCGCGGGCCTTGCGCGGGTGTCACGTGCCCTCTCCGCCGGGCCGCGGCCGGATCTGCAGCTCCGAGCGGGGGGGTGGAGAGGGGAAAAAAAAAAAAAAAAACCAAGAAAGAAAAAGGTTTATTTGTTAACCACTTTCCCCCACCGCTGCTCGAGCAGGTTACTCCAAACCGCAAAACAAGCCGGCGCCGCAGGCTCGCCCTGGCGTGCAGGGCAGCAGATGAAGGGAGCAGCCGGGACTCACAGAGCTGACGTCTTTACTAGGCGTTATTCCTTTATTTTGCTGCAAAATGGTGTTTACATACAGATAAAAGAAATCGATTTTAGTTTAGCACCGCTCGTTCTCCGGGGAAAGAGAGGGTAAAAAGCAGGACACCATCTATATAAAAGGAGAAAGAAAGATAAAAAGCTGATAATACAGGTTTCCGTGCTGGTCTGGCTTGTCTTCTTCACTTTGGCTAAGAACTCAGCGTTTGCCAATTTACGCAGGGATCCTACGCGTTTCGAGAACTTGGTTTAAATGGTCAAAAACCACTCTCCCCGCGTTTCACTCGCGAATACGCTCTACTCTAGGGGTGAACACTCCGGGCACAAGTTCATGCAGGAACGGGCGGACTCTGCTCTAGTACATAGAAAGCGCCTGCTCACGCATTACTACTCTTTTCTTTTTCATCCGCCGGTTCTGAAACCAAATTTTAACTTGCTGATCGCTTAAATTCAGTCTGTTTGATAGTTCTTTCCTCTTCTGTCGGTTAATAAACTCATTGAGGAGAAACTCGTTTTCCAATTCAGCAATTTGTTGTTTTGTGTAAGGTTTCCGTTTCTTTCTTGATCTCCCCTGGGTGGGGCACCAAGGCAAACCTACAACAAACACGTCGATAATTTAGTGGATGAGGGCTGGGTATGAAAGAGAATATGCAAAAAAACCGCAAGACAACAGGGCTAAACTAGGTCGGCAAACCTGGCAAAGCGCGTCTGACAGCACAATTTCTATCTACCTCCGAGTCGCATTAAGCGATTATCGCTCCGAATGGGCTACAGGGGGGTTACAAAGCAATTACAGGCATCTCTTAGAAAGCAAGCATCGCTAGGTCGCCTCTAACTAAAGCGAGATATTTAAGGCATACCATCCTGCACTGAAGGTCTGAGGCATGACTGGACTGCTGCGGGCTGAACTGTCAGGTTCAAGTTGACGGAATTCTTGATGTCCTCCTTTAAGCTGGAAGTGCAGGAATTCACTTCAAAAAGAGCAGCCGAGCCGTGCAAACTTCTCTGCAGGCTCGAGTGATCATACTTTACGGGCTTTAAGTTGGCTGCGTGAGTAACAGTTGGGTCATTTGCGAAAGATTGCCTCTGCCTGCATCTCTCCTCTTGTTTGGAGCTCGCATCGTGGGCGTAATATTTATTGTTGTCTTCCAGGCACTCTTTGTTGCCGTTGGAGCTGATGTTGATTGGAACGGAGCCGGGGAGGTAAGGCTGCGCCGCGCCGCTGAACGCGTGGCTCTGCGGCTGGGCTGCGCACGAACTTGAGCAAGTCCAGGGGATCGAGCTCCGGGGGTAGGAAATGGTGGGCAGAGCCGCCAATTGACTGCCATTAGCCCGCAAATTAGGAAAATAAAAGGAATCTGGAGATTGCAAATTCAAGAGAGAACCAACGTAGCCAGATCTGTAGAGACTGCGATCACACATTTCCAACAAAGGACTTCAGCTGTTCTTACAGCAGTATTTAGTTACAACAGGGAATAAGCGGAAAGCCTGAAACGATTGGACGAAACTTTGCAGACAGGTTCTTCAAAGCCGGTAATTTCAGCACCGCCTCCAGCCACCGAGCCACAGAGTCCCCCCCTTTTTTTTTTTCTTCTCTTTTTTTTCCCCCCTTTTTAAAAGTCTTATGATAACACTTGAAATATGAAAATACCGAGCTCGCAAGGGGGAGGGGAAAACATGGTCTCCGCTTCTATAAAAGTGGCCGGGGCTGGCTAGCAAAGCCGCGGCGCCAGCGGAAAGATGAGGGGAAAACAAACATTTGCAGAGTTGCGGAGGGGACAGGGCAGCGCCGGGCGCAGCCCCCGGCCGGCAGCACCCCGCGGCCAGCCGCCCCCCGCGGCCAGCCGCCCCCCGGGGCCAGCCGCCCTGCGCCCGGCAGCCGCCGGGGCGAGACCTGTACCCGCGATGAGAGTGTGCACGGCGGGCCGGGAATAACCTACGATGGCTCCTTCCCACTGAGGGGAAGGAGATGTGGCTGTTGAGGGCACACGTACGTGTTTCTGCCCCTGTACAGAGCAGTACACCTTGTGCCTGCCTGTGTGTGTGTCTGTGTTCGCAGAACAAGCATTTTGTCCGGTTTATATACGCGTTTGTTTTAATTGCGAGCAACATGATATGCATCTGCATATGCTTGCAATTAAAACCTTAATTGATCGGGTATTACCAGGATCGTCATTCTGGTACGCTAATGACTAGTATTCTCTTAGGTCCGCCCGTCTGCACTTTTTACCTTTCATCTTCACTGCGAAGCGAAGGCAAGCTTTTAAACCACTCTTCTAAAACTCGGGGTTTATTTTGTCTTTAAAATACAACCAAACAAACATCAACCAACCGAGAATAACAACAGCAACAATACGGAATTACTTGAGAAACCCGCCGAGATAAAAAAAAAAATAAATAAATAGAATCGAAAGACTGCAAGACAGAAAATGCCCGGGTCTGCTCTGCAGCAGAGAGGATGCGAGCGCAGCGGTGGGCAGAGGGGAGCCAGCCCCAGCTGGGTACCCCGCTGCTATCTCCCAAGTTGCGTGTGAGGAATTTCTCTCCCCTGACAAGAAAACGATCCCTTACAGTGTTATTGCAGTGTTATTTTGGCGGGTTATACATATTTCTACATTTTTGAGAGATCAAACGAGAGCCCAGTTATTCCGTTCTCTCTCCCATTTTCCCCGTAGCACCGGAGTAAGTACGAATAAAATCATATGAGAGCATCCTCACGGGAGGTTGTGCGGGTCGGGAGGCAGCGCACTTCCCCAGAGGCAAGCCGAGGCCCCGTGTGCTGCACCCAGAGGCGCCCGCACCGGGCCGAGCGGCCGGACGCCTCGGGGAGGGGCGCCCCGCCGGAGCCCAGCCGAGCTCCGCCGCGGCCGCGGGCACCCCGCTCCCCGGCCGCTGCCGGCCCCGCCGCCCCCCAGCCCCGCGGGGGGCTCTGGAGGCCCCTCCGTCAGCCGGGCCGGGCCTTTCTGCCCTCGGCCGCTTTTCCAAGAGGAGCTCCCCTGGTCTGAGCTAGCCCAGCTTCAGGCAGAGCCTCGATGGCCGCCTTTGGCCACTTTCATTACCTCGGTTAAAAACTTGAACCTAGTTAACAGGTAGGGTTAATTTTCCCTGTTATTATCCTATTAATCATAGTTTTAATCTTGGTTTTATTTCTATGCCGAGATCAGAGAAGCTGCCCCTCTTGACATTCTCCTAATCAAATTCATCTTTCTGTTTAATGGGAAATTGGGGTAAATTCTGCAGTAATTTCATTGCCCTGGAAGAACTCTTTAAATGATTGCTCTCTCCTAAACCACACAGGACCACACAAGCACCGCTGGAGGATATTACTGACCACTGCCTTTAATTTTTATTGTTTGAGTTATGTCTACCAATTGAATCTCCCTCTTATTAGCTTACTTGTTTTCTGCTTTTTTTTCTCCCCAAGAGGATGGATAATAGTTTCTTTTCATAATCGCCTTTTACGAAAAAAGCTGACTCTGATTTTCGGTTCTCGGAAGACAGAAGGAACATTTTGTGTTCAAAGACTATATATTTTTGCCCGCAATAAACACAAGGAATGGATGTGAGTTCCCAGTTACCGGAAAGAAAGGTGACACTTCAAACTAACTTTTATGGGGTTAGAGAAAACAGAGCTTTCAATTAATGCTCAACTCATCTGTAATTGCTAATTAATACCGCGAAAAAATATGAAAAGCAAAATCTGGAGTAGCTGGAGACACTCACAGCTGCGGAAAGCGATGTTGGTGTTTAAATCCGTAGGGAAAAGAACTGACAGAAACATCTTGTTGCCGGGGCGGCTGGCCGCCGCCGCGGTGCGGAGGGAGCCCCGGACGGCCGCGGGCTGGTTTTTCCAGCCGCAGCCGGCTTCTGGTTTGGGGGGCGGCGTTTTTGTGCCGCGGTTCCCCCGCCGGTGCCTGTACAGGAAATATCACCGCTGGGCAACAGGGCGACCCGGAGGGCTGCTTTCACACGCTCCTTGCCGCTCTTTTTTTCTTTCTTTTTTTTTTTTTTTTTCCTTTTTTGGCTTTAAATAGGCAACCGGATCGGCCTGAACATCAGAGCATCCCTGGCATATTCTTGCAGTTTACAGATGAAGCTTGCTCTGCGTGTGACCGAGTAGTCTCCCTCGCTCATTTATCACTCGGAAACGCGGCTCCCGAAGCCAGCGCCGGCTTCCCCCGCCTATGCCGGGGGTTGTCCAGGAGATGGCAGGATTGCCTCAGACATGGCTGGGAAACCGCGCCGCCTGACAGGAGCCGAGCTCCATGGCAGCCGCGGGGCAGGCGAGCCGCCCGGCCTGCAATGCATCATTGTGCCACTGCGCATTTGCAGCTCACTCCGTCGAGGTACATATTAATTATCTGTAATAATGCGCGCTCCATTTCAGGCGAACCATTACGGCCTTTTCTCTAAACGCGGCTGCAGTCGGTCACAGCCGTCCGCGTTTAGAGAAAAGGCACGGGGATTTTGAATAACACCCGTCAATCCCCCAGCTCCAGGCTTAGAAAACCCTTTCAGTCTGCACTGGTAGGTGGACGGGCTGATGTGCCCCGGCCCGCAGCCCTGGCCGCGCCTTCCTCCTGGCTGTAGCTGCTGGTTTCTTAACGTTTCTGCACGTTGTTACGAAATTAAAAGGCGACTCCTCTCCATCTGGTACCGATTTGTCAGCCAGTTCGGGTTTCCTCCTGTCCTGGGAAGGGAGCTTTGGCCGTGGCAAAGCTGCGTCTTCTGAGAGCCCGGAGGCCGGCAAAGCCGAAGGTTAAGCCTGGAAGGAGGAAGGGAACGGCCCGTTACCGCCGCCGGGAAACACAACAGCGCTGGCAGTGCCCGGCCTTCCCTCTGCGGGGAGGCTCGTTGGGAGGAAAAACTTCTCCAGAATTAATAGGACCGAAGTATGTGTGGTTGTGGGGGGGGGGGGGGGGGGGGAGCCAAGAGGGAGAGAGGGAAGAAGAATTTAAAACATTCAGAGAAAACAAGGCTGCACCAGGAGAGGGCTGTTCCAGGTACTTAAAGGTTGTGCCCCACAAGTCACCTCTTTTCCAAGAATCAAGCAAAAATGCACTTTGCGATAAAATCTGAAATGCTCCGAAATGGACTTTTTTTCGTCCGTTCAGAGAAAATAAACGCCTCAAAAGCCGTGAACGTGCAAGCGGAAGAGAAAGGGGAAGGAAGAGGGCGGAGGAGGCGGAAGATAACCCCCCGCCGCAGCCCGCCGCTTGCGGAGCGAACGGAGGGGCGCTGCCCCGGGCCGGCCGCCCCCGCCGCCGCGGAGCCCCGCCGGGCACCGGCAAGTGCCGGGCCAGCCGGGGAGGGGAAAACAAAGGAGCTCGGCCGCTGGGCACCGGCAGGCAGAGCCGGGCCCGGGGAGAGCGGGGAAAGACAGACTTTCCCCGGGCTCCCACCCCGGGTATGTCTCGCCGGCAGCGTTTCTTTCTCCCAAAAAACCCTTCCCCAGCGGCGTCTCGGATACGCCTTTCCCTCCTTCAACGCGCCTCGCATCGTATCTGCCTCTCCCTTCCCAAGAACCGCGTCCTATAAGTGGCCCTGGGAAGATCCCAGGCAAGCCTGGAGCCCGCGAAACGCCCTGCTGCAAAAAGAAGGCGAATTTCTTCCTCTCTTTTTTTATATATATATATATATATATGTATCGAAAAGAAATCGCTTTATTAAAGACGGTTCAGGAACAGTTTGGCAACATCGTTAACAGCTTGGAAGTTCAGCCAATGTTTCCAACACAAAGTAAAAGCAGACTTTAAGACAAGAAAAGAAAAAGTTATGGTTTATGGAGAAACAGTCTTACCGTATGTCTTACCCACATACACTGGTAATCAAAGTGTTTAGAGCAATAGTATATTATAATAAATAATACTAGTTCGGAACACACACATTTTAATAATTAGACGAGGCACATTAACAGAGAGGATAGCGCTTCTCTCTCCTAGTAGTTGACTAGCGTGTCTGAGCACCCTGTGTAATATCATAACATGCACACTAGTTTTAAAATAATAAAAAAATCGTCAAAATCCTGGCCTTTCGGCCTATATAAATTATGGCATCTTTTGAAATTACTTATTTATTGCTTCTGTCATTAACACCCGTTTATTTTTGTAAATTAAAAGTTAGCGGTGAACTTAGCTTCTCCGACCAGGAGTTTTTTCTGTTTTTTAAGCGCCGTGGCGGGAGGAAGGAGAAGAGCCTTGTGCTTGTCCGGACAAACAGGCTAGCGCGGGCGTTTTACACCAGGTCTGCGCAGGTCTACGCACACCTCCGTAGCGGCAGCCTCTCCCCCGGCCGCAGGAGGAGCCGGCCCACCGGTCCCGCCGCAAGCGCTTCCCCGCCGTGCCCGGAGCCGCGCCTCCGCCGAGCGCCCGGCCGCGCAGCCCCCGCGGCCGGCGGCGCCCGCCCGGGCCCGAAGCCCCCCTTCCCGCCAACAGCCGCCTCCTTTTGCAACCGGGGAATACGAAATCCTTCCACTGAAAACGAAACCGCGGCAAAAAAAGCCCCACAACTCCCTCAACCAAACCCAAACCTGAGGAAGCGGGGAGCGCGGTGGGACCTGCCTGGGACCGTGCTGTGCGCCCCGCAAAAGCTCGGAGAGACTCTCCTCCCTCGAAAAAGCAATTAAAAATCCGGCTGCAGACGTTACCCCTCCACACAACTCGCAATTCTCTCCGGGTCCCGGTGGGCTCGGCGGATTTTGGCAGCAGCCGGGTGCTGCCACGGGTCCGGACTCCGGCTTTCTTGCATTTTCCGATTGATTTTTTTTTTTTTTTTTCCACTCGGCGTGTTTTGAAGTTTACGATACCAAATCAAAACTGACACTTTTTGGCACTGGCTGTTGTTCAGAGAAGAAAAAAAAATTACAGAACCCCCCCAAAGAGTTAAGCATTTAAGAAAGTTATAACTGTAACCGTTCAACATATTTAAATTCGTTTATACTGGCCTAGAGGGAAGAACAGAAAATATAATTAATATTAATATTATTATTATTTTCAAAAGGAAGAAACAGAACTATAATTCAAGATTTGTCAGCACTCCTTTCCACTGAGAGAAAAACGCTGACTTTCATAGAAAACAATTCCCGAAATTTCGCCACCGCTGGAAGTAGAAAAAAAAAAATTAAATATATTTTCAAGTCTTTCCAAAAGTCTTTAGCTGGTCGTAAATTGAGTTTATATATCCATCACTGTCCGCAACTAATAGATCAAGATACATTGTCTTTCAGTTTGGAGACTATTTTCTTATCCTTCACCCTCCTGTTCTGAAACCAAATGGTAACTTGTCTCTCAGACAGGTTTGTGGCTGCGGATATCCTTCGCCTCTTGTCCTTGTTAATGAACTTGTTAATGGCATATTCATTCTCGAGTTCTTTAAGCTGCAGTTTTGTGTACGGCACTCGCTTCTTTCTCCCACGCCGGTAGACACACATATCGGGCTGGTTTAGTGAAACGTCCCCTATTGTAAAAGACATTATGTGAAAAATTAGAATTTTATTACAGGCGTTTAAAGCTTAACCGATACTTGCTGGGCACTGGCTTTCACGGGCAAATAAATAATGCCGGGTTGTTTACAGTTTATTATTATTTACACTGCCACATTATTTGCACGTTAGTAAAGCACCAAAACCTTGATGGACTGTCATCACTTTTCCGGCATGCACGGCTAGGGAGCATGCAGGGCGGCGGGGGCATTGGCTGGGGGGCCGAGAGCGGCCGGTCCTGGCAGCGCGCACACAGGCATGGCTCTGGCGTCGGCTTCCCCGGTTTGTTTGCATGTGGTTTGTGCCTCTGTGCCCTCACTGCTCGCAGTCTCTTAAGTGCTCTGGGGCCGGGTCAGTCGCCAGCCGGAGAGGCAGAGGAGCGCCAGCCTTCGAGCCATCGTCCTGCAAACTGCAAACGCGAATACAAACCCGGCCACCGAGGGAAGCAGCGGGAGAAGGAGCCCGAGGCCGCCCCGGCGCCCGCGGGACGGGGGGCCCGGGGCCCTGGCGCTGGGTGCCGGCGGGGCTCTGGGCTCTGTCCCGCGGGGTGGAAGGCAGAGGGTGAGGGTTCCTCGGGGGTAGGGGGGGGGAAGGAAAAAGGAAAATCCACCGCCCCCCCGTCTCTCTCCGCTCTGTGCGTGTCTGTGCAGCGTGTCCACCTCGGCAGGCCGCCCCTGCAGCCCGGGGGGCGGGGGAGGGGACGGGCAGGCGGAGGAGGCGCGGGGGGGTTCAGCTCGGACCATTTCTCTCCCTCTCGTACCTGGAAAGGACGATTTCCAAAAGTGTGAGCTCTGTGTCTGATCTTTGGCACAGTAAACCTGACTATTCCAGCCATTAGCCAGAGTCCAAGACTGATAGCCCTCCATTGATATGTATGTTTCGTGTCTCGGTTCCCCAGAGCCAAACGTTGAGACCATGTCTATGTACCCAGGAACGTGCTGGTAGGGGGTTGTATAGCCCTGGTAGAAGGACACTTCCTTCGCCCTGGAGGAGACTTCATTGGCGGGGACACTCGTGCTGGTCAGACTGGAGACGTCCATGTACTTTTCCACGGGAAAGCCGCCAATGGAGGCATGGGGGGGAGACTTCAGGGCGTTTTGCTGGATCCCAACCCCGTGGGACATCCTGCAGCTATAGTATCCATTGCCAAAGTGATACCCATAGCCGAGCGCGGGGGCGGCGGCCGGCGCGGCGGAGCCCGGGCAGTCCTTGGCCGGGGGGTCGGGCCTCGCCGCCGCCCCCGAGCGCTCCCCTCCGCCGGCGTAGGCGAACCCCGAGGCGGCGGCGGCGGCAGCGGCGGCGGCGGCCGCTCGGCCCGTGTGCGCCGCCCCGAACACGGGCGAGGAGAGAAAATTACGGCACTGCCCGGGGGCTCCGCCGCCGCCGCCGCCGCCGCCGCCGCTGCTGTCGCCGCGCAGTCCGTCCATCTCCCAGCTCGCTGCTTTGCTCATGGCCTTGCACATCGCGGGCGGCGGCGGCGGCGGCTGGGTCCCCGGCCGGGCATGATGCAAACGGTTATTTGCCTCCAACAGGTTGGATCCTGGCGGTACGTTTATAAAAACGAAGTCCAGGTTGGGAGGGGGGACGGGGGTGGGGGCGGCCGGTTCCAGATTAGTTTGCCGCAGCCCGGGGGGCTGCTCATAGGCTGCCGTCGAAACATGTGACCCTCCCGCTGCCCGCACTGCCCCTTTCGCCTCGCAGCCCCCCGGTCCGCACCGACGGTGCCCCCCCCTCCCTTCCCACCCACGCCCCGCCGCCGCGCTCCCGCCCCGCCGCGGCCCCGGCGCTGGGGAGGGGTTGGGCGGGCGGGCGGTGGTGATGCCCCTCCGGGCCAGCCTGGCCCCCGTGGCTTTCATCCCCCCCTTCCTCCTGCCCGTGGCTTCAAAAGGGCCAGCGGAGGACCAAGGGTCCTCCGCTGGCCCTTTTGAAGGCGCGGGCAGAGGCCCTTTTTGAAGCCGCGGGCAGGGGTCTGACCGGATCCCCGGCGAGACCTTCCCCAGCTCATTGTTGTGTCTGCGGCAGGGGGAAAAAAAAAACCGACACGGTCTTTGTATCCCATCCTCCCCACCTCCCTCCTTCCCGGCCATTTCTGGAGGAGAAGGGCTTTGTTATAGGGGTCCCCTGGCTCCACTGAGCTCTCGGTCCATGGGAGACATCCCCCTTAGCCCCCCAGATATTGCTTCCAGCACAGAAAAGGCACGGGGTCTGTGCTCAGAGCAAGATGCTAAACCTGGCACTCATTAGATGTGGCTTTTTTTCCCCTTGCAGTGTCAGTTCATGTCGTGGTAAGGCAGCCTAGTTAAAACGCAGCGTTTGCTTATGCTGACGGCTGCTCTGGGGGTGACTTCCCAAGACGGTGGCACATCCTTCTGTCGTCTCCCTCGACTATCCCGCTGAGACGGAGTGGAAATTGGAGGAGCTCGAAGACCTGGAAGTGGAGAAAGCTCCGAAGACGAGTCCCGACCCCAGCCCCAACCCCAGCCCCTGCCCCTCTGGGCCGGCTCCTGTCGTTCCGCGGTTGCGTATTGCAGACACTTAACCCTCTCTCGGGCGCGGAGGGCAACAAGTTGCTGGGAAAGGCGGCAGTTCCGCGGGGAAGGGCAGGGAAACTCCGCGCCCGCTGAAAAGCGTATAGCTGGGGCCATGTTCACTGTCCCGACGGAGACCCAGGCGCAGGAGAGAAGGGAGACAGCCGCCGTGGAGGTGAAACTCAGTGCTGACCCGATTTCGGGGCTGGGGGGGGGCTTGCTGAGCATCCCGGGCAGGCGGTGGCGGGTCCCCCGGGCTGTGGGCCGCCGCGGGCGTGGAGGGGCCGAGCGGGAGCGCGGCAGGTCGCGCAGCAGCCGCCCGTCCCGCAGCCCTGCTTTGTAGCCGGTCTCATAACCGTTGGCAGTTTCTGGGAGCGGGGTGAGGAATGACAAACGGGTGCCAGTAATCACAGCAACCACCGGATGGTAAACTCGAGTTCACCTTCATTAGCTCTAACCACTTAATTGCTATTAATCTTTCATAATCAGCTAAGAAGTGAGCCAGACGTGATTACGTGTTTTGCTCGGTTATAAGCCGAATCAGTATTTACTCTCAGGACATGAAACCCTACATAATTAGGAGGAAGGTTTGTGGAGGCACAAGTTTCTCATCCTTTTATGTCCCTGCACGCAGCTTTCTGGTGAAAACATTGCTAACACGCTGAAGTCCCGAGAAACGAGAGACTTTATATCTCCGGACATCTTTCCATTTGTGTTCCCATCTCCCGTTGTGCAATAAATGCGGTGAAATTTTCTCTCCCGTCACGACATTTTAAATAAGGCCGCCGAAAGAAAGGAGCACCTAAAGCACAGGGTTTCGGAGCTTTTTGAGCTCCGTTACATCAAAGCAAACCACGGTGCAGCCGCAGCGACGGCCGCAGAGGACCTCAGCCCAGCCGAGAACGAGAGCCCCTCGGTGTCCCAGAAAACTGTGTCTTTGGGCGGGTTTATGACCAACAACTTCAATTCCATAATGAGCCGTTTTGTGGAGGGTGTAGAGAGCAGCACTGCCCTGCACGGCAGGATGTTATGCACGCGAATAAAAATAATGAGCTCATGAGCCAAGGTCGGATCTCTGAGAGCATCCACCCAGTTTACAAGTGGCAGGACGCGTCCCGCAACCCCGGTCCCGGGGACCGTGCTGCGGCCCCGGCCCCGGCCCGGAGCGGCCGGCCGCCTGCCCTGCCCGGGGAGGACAGTCCTCATGGAGGCTGCTCTCGGCGGCAGGCAGGGCGACGTGCCGGGCTTGCCGGGCTTCTGCCTGCGGGACAGTCCCTGCCTCCCCCGGCAGCCTCTGCATTTTCCGTTGACACATTGCACGGACGTCTGCATAACACACGAGCTAGACAGCATCACTGCAGAAAGTGGCTGTGTTCTCCCCCCGAAAAAAGAGAAGTTGGGTTTTTTTTTTTTTCACCCTGAAATTATCTCATTTCCTCAGATACATTTGCCATGATTTAACACAGTTAGGACTCCACTGAAGCTTTTAGCACAAGCTTTTATTATTTGCTGCCTGTCATTCGCCTGGTCTCTCCCAGGAAAAACAACCCAGTTTTTTCATCATCTCCCTCACCAGAATTTGCCGTTGGTAACTGTGTCTTTAGGAAGTTGCTTCTCCTGTCAGTGTTTGCTTCAGAAAAAAAAAAAAAAAAAATAGTCGTCCAGGACAAAAGGTAAACGCAAAGGAAGAGAAAAACAATCGCTTTATATTCCCCCCAAACTTTCCCCCATGCCCACTGCGTTCCATTGTTACCTTTTAACTTGTGTGGACTTTTAATAGCTAAACAGAAGAGCTTTCATTTTCCCCTACCCCTTAAAAAAAAAAAAAAGCCTGTTACGATAATGAAAAGATTTAACAGCAACGCGGGGAAAATTCTTGAATTATTTTTTCCCTCCAGATCTGTGCCACAGCTTCTCATCTCTTTATTTACTTCAGTCTTAAAAAATCCACTCCGAGTCGGAGGAAGTTTTCTCGGGACTCCCCGCGCGGCCTCGGCGCAGCGCTTGCGGGCGGCGGAGCACCGCGGGCGTTGAACCTGAGCTCTCGGGTCACGGGCTGGTGCCGGCCGCTCCCTGGCTCCCACCTCTGCTCTGAAGCAGCGCGGGGACCTCGGGGACCCTGACCGGCGACGAGCCCGCCGACTGGCCCCAGCTGCGACCTAAAATGAAACATCGGCCGAGTAGCTTTGCGACCGCAGTAACGCTTTATCGTTTAAATTAAAACCTGTTTGTGTGCAAAGGCAGCCCCAGAAGACATCATGTAATCATTAACCTCGCAAAGAGAGCGCCCGCGGGATCTCAGCCTGGATAGCGGGGGGGGATGGTGCTGCAGGGCCCGCGTGACTCGGGGACACGCTGGGTTCGTGTCCTTCACCGCTCTCGGGTGACATTTCACGGAGAATTAGGACCGAACACGCAGGTAGACGCCCTGGGACTGGCCCTTTACGTGCTTGACGAGGCGGAGGGGAGAGTCGGGTCGGAGAGGGGGCGCGGTGCCTGCCGAGACGTGCGGGGAAGCCGCCGCAAGGACGCGGGGCTGCGCTGCCAGGTGGCCTCGGCCGGACAGGGCGGGCAGGCAGGGCGGGCAGGGCCGGCGGGCAGGGCGGGCAGGGCGGGCAGGGCCGGCGGGCAGGGCGGGCAGGGCGGGCAGCGCCCGCGGCCCCTCCGCGCAGTGCCGCCGCTGCACCGCCAGGTGGCGCCGCCGTGCCTGCCGCCGGCGCCGCCGCGGGCGCTGCCCCGGGCGCTGCCGCGGGCGCCGCGCAGCCCCCGGCCCGCGGGTCCCTGGAGGCAGCCCCCGCTGCCCCGGCGCCCCCGGGACAGGCCCCCGCGCCCCCCACGGCCCGGGACCAGCCGTCCGCCGCCTGCTCGGACCCCGCGGGGCGCGGCCCGGAGATCCTGCGCTGCCGCGGGTAGCCCGCCGTCGCTGCGCGCCGCCCCGGGCCCCTGTTGGCAGCCTGCCCCGGCGGGGAGGAGGGAGCAGATATTCCTGTCCGTCCGCCCAAGCACGCTCTGAGCGGTGAAAAGCTGGCCGAGATGTTGTTTGGCTGATTTAATACGAACTTCATTTCAATTAAGTTGCGTGACCTCTTTTTCCCGGCTCAGGTTTAATAAACGAGCGCTGAAATATTCTTTGATGCCTCCAGTAATAACTTTCAAGGTAAAAATGAAAAGAAGTTTGGCCATAGGCCTAAGCAGCTATTTAAACTTACAAGAACAACTGAGTCAACAGCGTCTAACAAAACCTCGCATATTTCGGCGGTCTCCGTAACTTCCTCCCCCTTTGCCCACTAATGTCACTGTAATGCCGGAGGTTCTTTAGGCTGAGCTGTTGGTTTTGAAGAACTATAAACATATGCCGAAAGGTTTTTAGGCTGTGCTGTTGTTTTGGAAGAAAAAAAACCCAAACCAGATAAACATCGGTGCAAGTAAATGCATCTAGTTTGCTGGGAATATAAATGTCAGATGACTAGTTTATTAGTGGGTTGACGGTTTGGGGTGAACTGATTAACTGCATGGCGGGGAACGGTTTTGTTACCTCACATCTACTTAGTGGAAGATTATTAACATCTTTTATGACATGTTATTTCCCTTGGATATGAATGTAGCTATATTTTAAGATGCGTTGTACATAACTTAAGGTATCAGCATTATTTAAAAGGTGCAAAACATAAAATAACACTAATAAAGATCATTCACAGCCGCACTTGCGTGTAACTTATTTTTCTCACATTGAGGCTTTCCATGTAGTCTTTTCCATCCGCTCCGAATAACACGAAAAGCGTTCCCTCCTTTTTTGCGGTGCAGTAACATTTCTGGAGTCTGAAGTTGTGCCGGCTTTGGTTGTGTGCGCGCACGAGTGCCTCGGAGATGTGGTATCTCGGCTGCGGTTTTCCAAAGAGCAGGAGGAAGGATGCTCGCCCTGTTACAGCCTTTAAGAAAACAGACGAGGGCGCCAAACGACAGCAATAAACGCGGCCGCAGGCTTCCGCTCCGCCTCCCGCCCCGCCGGGCCCGGCTGCCGGGGCCGCCGGCTGCTGCGGGGCCGGGCGCGGCGGGGCAGCGGGGCTCCGGGCCCCGGGCCGGGCTGCGCGCCCCCCGGGCCCGCCGGCCGCCGCGGAGCGGGGCGGGGCGGTGCCGCTCCCCGCTGCCGCCCGCGGGGCGCCCGCTCGGCCGCGGTCGGGAGGACCCGAGGTGGGGTGCAGCCGCGGGGGCACCCCCGTCCCGCCGGGAGGGCAGCCCGGAGCCGCCGTGCCCGGCCCGGCCCGGGGAACCGTGTGCGGGCTCTGCCCGCCGCCCCGCGGCTTGCGCCCCGCTCCGCTCCCCTCCGCACCGGCCCGCTCCGCCGCCGCGCCCGCGGGCAAGGAAAAGTTGATATTTACTTTTGTCTGGTTTGGGGGCTGTAAAAGGCAGGACACCACACTGCAGTCTAAATTCACGTTTCAAAGGGCTGACATAAAACGCTCATTAATGGAAGGCTGGATTTTGCAAACAACGCCTAGAATGTTTCCTAAATATTTGGTGGAATGTTTAGGGAGACTTTAACACGTTATTAAAAAAAAAAAATCTGACAAGTATCCCATTTTCGAGCTATGAATCATGCGCAAGAGCACAAGAGCTTAGGAGATGTGTGTGACTAACATTAGCAGGAACAGCTCTCCTCGCAAAAAATCACACCCGCTTTTAATCGCAGGAAACGCTGGTGTGTTTCTCCGGGCGATGAAACTCAGATTCCCAGGGTCCAAATACTAGATGATGCGGGTGAAAAAAAATCACGGCGAGGAGAAGGGTTTGGCAGCTATCGAAGACCACTCCAGAGATGCTAACGACAAAGAATTTATCTTCGTTTAAATGGTTGCCATCAGCGTCATTATTACTAGCAAAGTTATCACTGAAGGGAGACTTTCCGAGTGTCGCGGCTGCCGAGGGCGGCAGCCCGTGTCCCCCGCAGCGCGGCGACGCTGCGCCCCGCAGCACCCGGCAAAGAGCGGAGGGATGAGCTCACTGAGCCACAGGTAACTTTGGAGAGAGGGTGCTAGGGGTGACGGCGTCCCTGCTAGCTCGAAGCCTGTCGGCGATAAACCCCCATCACTTATTTACAGTATTATTTTTAATTTCTAAATGCGTAGGCGTTGTTGGCGGTGGGGAGGGAAGAAGCAGAGGGCTGGAGAGAAACCTGCCGGGAGGATGAAATGGCACGGCCGCGGAGTGTTTTAAACCACGAATGCATTTAAAGTCCTTCGCTTATTCCCCCCCGTGCCATACCGTACCACAGTATTGTCCCAGAGGGGAGAAAAATCGCAGGCCGGCTTCGTCGATAAGCAGGATTGTAGAAAGTAAAAAGGAGATCACATTTAAGGACGCAACGAAGAGAAAGATATTAGCGTTATAATACATGAGACGACAGTAAATATTTTAATTTCCAGGCAACTGCTGTAGGTGCCCTCGGGTGGGAGCGCGCCGGCAGCAGCGGTCTTAGAAAGTCTGGGTCCGCGCGTGCGAGGGGGTGCGTGGGGGTGTCGGGGCAAATTCCTGAATAAAAGTACTAGTGCCGCCTGGAAACGGGAGGAAAAAGTCAAGAGAGAGCAGCGGCAGGAGGTTCTCGGTCCTCTGGTCCTCTTCCAGCATTTCCTCGCGTTGTGGTCTAAAATCCGCCTTAGAAATAATAATAAAGAAAAGCATTATCTAATATTTAGCATCTAGTTCTGTCCGAGGACAAATGAGAAAGAAGCTGCATCATTAGGACCTAAAAGGCAACAAAACAAAAATCAGAGCATAATGATGCACCTAAATGAAGGGGGAAATGTTGCACAGCTCATTTTATTAATCAGACTGTCAATTCCACCCCAGAGGCCAAACCCCAGAGCAATTCAAGCAAGATCTGATCAAGCTAAGGACAAGAGCTTTACTCCTCACTTCTCGTCCTTCTTTCTTTCCACCTGGATATATTTGTCTGCTCCGAAGCCGCCTTCATTATCCACTGACAGGAGCTTGTATTTATTTGCTTATAAACCTGTTACAATAAATGATTATTCGAACAGCGTCATTCGTACCTTAATGACGAGCACCACTTTTTGATGAATGACATTTCGGGCTAGAAAGGATGTATGGGTCATTTTGACCAGTCATTCCCTCGCTTTGGCATCCCACAATTTTTACGCCTCCCTCAAAAAGAGATAATAATATTTAGAGACACTTGCCGGGCTGAATGTGAATTAGCCCCTGCTGCAGCTCATCATTAGTACAGGACCAGCCCTGCAACTTTGACATTTTTTATAAAGCTGAGATGATGGAAAGAATAAGAAAAGAGATGATCCTGATGGAGAGAGGGCTGCACAGCCCTACAGCTGGCAAAAGGCTCTCGAATTTGTCAGACTCAGCTGGAAATGCGGTGCTGGAGGCCCTTGAAAATTCTCCGCACAGTGGTCGCCTCAGCCCGAGACTGACTGCCGCCTCCCTGCACAGCGCTATCGGGGACATCTCCGCCAAAGGCAAATTTGAAATAGACACTTTATTCAATCTTCAGCACCCGAGCAGTGAGAGCACCGTCTCCTCCGAAATCCCGCCGTCGGAAAGCAGGAAGAAAATCAGCCTTTATTCCGAAGTTGCTCAAGAGGCAGATATGAACAGTGATGTGGAGGTGGGCTGCTCCGCGCTCCGCTCCCCGGCCAGCCTGACTTCCTCCCAGCTGAAGGAAAACAGTAACAAAGGTAACTCTTCCTTTATCCTCTCCACCTAAGCCCCGCACTTTGCCAACCGCCTCCGAAAAGCAAAGCAAACCCACCGCCACCGCCAAAGTTGCTCGCCTCTGCACCGGCGCTCTCTCTTCTGCGAAGACAGAGCTCCAGGCTGTAAAATATTATTGCGATTCCTGCGCTATCCCGATAGCCGAGGCACACAGCCCGGGCGGCTCCTGTGCGGGTGCGTGCGTGTCTGTGTGTGTGCGTGCCCACATCCATTGGTACGGAGACATATACCCAGAATATATGTGGGCACAAACAGCCACCCACCTACATGTGGGGAAAGCTTTCTCCTTATTTTTCCTCGCGCTCTTGGGGCTCTCGGCGTCTCTCGAGCTGGATGTATGTGCATGTACATACCTAGATTAAATTAGAGAGAGAGAGGAGTGCGAGGAAACTGTCCGTGTTTGTCTGTGTGTGTCCTTCTCTGTGTGTATGCAACGTGCCGTCCTGCGTCCACCTGGAGGTAATTGGGCATTGTTCACTTTCCTCCTGTTTACAACAGAGGGTTTGAAACAGCCTCGTTCCCTTCCCGCTTTGCGGGGCATGGTGATGGACGATGGTTGTTATTATTGCTATAATTGGGGAGGGGGAGCCAGGTGAGCGCTGCATTTCCTAGGGGCCACAGTGCATGGCATTTTTTGTCAAATTTGCCAGAGAAAGGAAGGGATCCTCGACGTAACGCTGGGGAAAAAATTGGCTTTTATGGCTGCTCTTATTTCGTACGTCTCAAACGAAAATAAGAACGGCAGGCGACGGGGAAAAGGCTAGCGCCGAGCCCGGGGCTCCCGGCAGCCTGGCGGAGCGGCGCCGAGCCCCCCGGCCCCTGCCCTCGCCCGCTCTCCCCGGGGCTCGGCCGCTCCGCAGTCTCAGTTACTGAGAATAACGCGGTGATGAAGTGACTCACCCCCCCCCCCAAACCCCGGCCCCCCCCAAAATCCAACTTTATCGATTCTGCGAGCAGCAGCGATTGGTAAGGATGACAGCAGGCGTTAAGGACGGGCGCGCAGGGCCCGGCCCGGCCCGGCCGGGAGGGCTGGGGGGCCGCCCCGCCGCCCGCCCTCACCCCCGTGCCCTCGCCCCGCAGGCTACGCGGAGAGCAGCCCGGCGCCCAGCACCCCCGCCGCCGCCGCCGCCGCCCCCGCCGCCGGCATCGGCAGCCTGCACAGCGGCGGCGGGCTGGGCGGCTCGGCGGCGGGGGCCGACCAGGTGCGGCGGTACCGCACCGCCTTCACCCGCGAGCAGATCGCCCGCCTGGAGAAGGAGTTTTACCGGGAGAACTACGTGTCGCGGCCGCGGCGCTGCGAGCTGGCCGCCGCCCTCAACCTCCCCGAGACCACCATCAAGGTACGCCGCGTCCCGGGCCCCGCCGAGCCGCCGCGGCCCCGGCGCAGCCCCCCGGTGCCCGGCACCCCCGGGCCGGCTGCCGGCTTCGCTCCTCGGCCGAAAGGCTCGCCGAGCTGTGGTCGTCCCTTGTGCCCCTTTGCTTCTCCGCACCGAACACTTGTCGTTTGCTTTTTTAAAAATAGTGTTATTATTTATTTTCCTCGTCAGTTTTTATCGCGTTAGCGTATTTCCTAAAGAGGGAAGAGAAAATAAGCGCGGCTATTAAGCGCGGGGGGATGAGCGCGTCAATACCGTAAAGTCATAGTCCTGCGTGGGGGGAGGGGGGACGACTCGAAGGGAAGACGTTTATTCAGACAGAAGGGGTCCCCCCGGGCCGAGGGGGACCGTTCCCACCGCTCCCCGCGGGCAGGGTGACAGGCGATGGCTCCGGGCGGGAGAGGGGTCGCCTACAAGAGAGGCGGCGGCGTAGCGGCGGGCCGCGCCGCTTTGGGTCGCGGTGGGTGCCCGCCGGGGCCGGGGCCGGGGCCGGGGCCGGGGCCGGGGCCGGGGCCGGGGCCGGGGGCGGGAGCGGGGGCGGCGGGGCGCGGTGCGGTGCGGAGCGGAGCTGAGACCGCGCTGTGCTTGTCTCCCCGCGCAGGTGTGGTTCCAGAACCGGCGGATGAAGGACAAGCGACAGCGCCTGGCCATGTCCTGGCCCCACCCGGCTGACCCCAGCTTCTACACCTACATGATGACCCACGCGGCGGCCACCGGCAGCCTGCCCTACCCCTTCCACTCCCACGTCCCGCTCCACTACTACCCGCACGTCGGGGTCACCGCCGCCGCCGCCGCCGCCGCCGCCTCGGGGGCCGCCGCCGCGCCCTTCGCCACCTCCATCCGCCCGCTGGACACCTTCCGCGCCCTCTCGCACCCCTACTCCCGCCCGGAGCTGCTCTGCAGCTTCCGACACCCCGGCCTCTACCAGGCGCCGGCCGCCGCCGCCGCCGCCGGCCTCAACAGCAGCGCGGCCGCCTCGGCGGCGGCGGCGGCGGCGGCAGCGGCGGCGGCGGCGGCGGGCTCCGGGCCGCCGGGGGGCTCGGCGCCCTGCTCCTGCCTCAGCTGCCACAGCAGCCAGACGGCGGCGGCGGCGGCGGCGGCGGCCTCGGCGCTGGGCTCCCGGGGCCCGGCCGCCGCCGCCGACTTCCCCTGCACGGCGGCGGGGCAGCGCTCCGAGAGCGGCTTCCTGCCCTACTCGGCCGCCGTGCTCAGCAAGGCCGCCGTCGCCTCGCCGGACCAGCGGGAGGAGGCGCCGCTCACCAGATAACTACCCCGGCCCGGGCCCGGGGGCGGGGGGCCTTTTGTAGGGGGGGTCGGGGGGGCGGGTCGGGGGGCGCCCCCGGGCCCGGCCAAAAAGTTCCGTCTATTTTTTTATTGCTGACCGCCCCGCCGCGCCGGGGCGCGGGGCCCGGCGGGGAGGGCGCTCCGCGGATCTTGCGCCCCCGCGGAGGCGGCCCCGCGGTGGGCGCTGCCGGGCGCCGCCGGGCTCCGGGGGGCTGCGGGCGGCCGGGCCGGCGGGCGCAGGGAGGGAGAGCCGGCGGAAGGGAATGTGTTTCTGGCTTTTTTGTTTAATCGTTTTTTTTTTTTTTTTTTTTTAATTCTTATTATTTCGGTTTGAGTTCGACTAAATGGGAAACGTCTCGCCTATTTCCGTACGATAAGCGGTGGCTAATGGGGCTGCCGCGGCCGGGCCAGTAACGGGAAGGGAAGTGTGAGATTGACAGGATGGGGAGAGGCATTTTTTAAGCTCACGCTTTCTAACTACCATAATCCACGCTATCTGGGAAATACTTGAATCTCTCTAGGTGTAGGCTGTCGTCCTGAAGCATTTACCTTCCAGACACTTTTCTAAATTTGACTTTTTTTCTTAGCGTCTTTCTCTCCTCTCGCTAAAACGGCTCTTGGATTTATTTCTCACGCATCTCTATCGCGCCTTTGCCTCTGAAAAGCCACCACTGGGTAACTGAGACCTGCTATACCAAACCACTGCTACTGGAGGGACTTCCTTGAACTTGAAGAAAGGCACATCAAAAACCACCAGTGTTACTGCCATGTCAATTTTGATGCTAATAATGTGCAGATTATGACGAAAATTGCCAATCATGTTCTCTGATGGACCTCCTTTGAATGTGGAATTGGAAAAAAGTTCCCCGCACAGAGACCTGCTGTCAAGTACTAACAACCCGCTAAGGGAAGTCATTAGAAGAGACAGATAAGAGACTTGGTACATAAAACATTGTTCTTGGTGCATAGAATGTATGTTATTTAATGTTATCTCTGTTACCTGAAGTGATTTCGCACAAGAAAGCCACTTTCTTATCATCTCAATTGCCAATTTTCATTTTGGTAACTTGGACGCCCCGGGTAGACTTTTCTCTGTTAAGTTGATATTCCACCAATGTGAAGAGCCTCATTAAATCAAACCCAGATATTTCCATAATG